>NC_137257.1:15980012-16696021 GCF_965637545.1 Phallusia mammillata | reverse complement strand
TTGGCGCATGGACAGGAAACCAAAGAAACGACAAACACCTCTGAATAGGTTTCCCACGAAAATAGACCGTGTGCGTTAGGTTTTACAATTTTAAATAAATTGTAAACGAACGAAAATTATTTATTCCATTTTTTCAAATATCCTAAATGAGTATCTATGTAAATCTAGCTTAAAATACTGCACAAAAAAAGTTAAATATGTGACTCCAACTTAGTACGCATGTTGAATGCCATGTATGTTATCAACAACAGTGAAATATTTTCAATGTAAACTAATACCCCTAAAGTAAAACGAAAAATCTGCATTTAGCGTTTTGTTGAATGTTTTATCCCTAAATAACGCAAAGGTATAGAGGCCGAAAGGACACCCGTTGAACTTTCAGGTGACCTCCACGAGATGAGGCCCTATTTTCGATTCCCTTGAAACGACGTCACAAATTGAAGCAATTACGTCATCGTACATCAAGGAAACATTAAAATTTAATGCAATGTCGACAAAATAAAAAATATTTTTGTCTTCGGGTGAAAAGTTTGTCCCGATATATGTTTTTTAATTGAAAGTGATATTTTTTTCTTAACTCATTATTTTGGGAATTTGAGTTGGTGTTTTGTTCAATAAAAACATCTGAAATTCGCGGAATACAGCTTCCGTTGCGGTAAGAGCATTCCAACTACTGAATTCACACGTTTTAGTCTGCACTAAACTCATTAATCAAATTTAATCGGGTTTTTCGACCACAAATGCTATGATTCAGACGTTTTGTTTGGTGCCAAAACACTGGCCAGAGCGGCTAAGCTGCTTTACTTAACACTCGCGAATTCGTACAGAGCGAGATGACGCATCACTACAACCACTTTCTCCATCTGCTGCATCGGTTGTGACTCAACACTCTGACGATTTTCATCATGTTTCAAACAATGCGGTGCTGATACGCAGAGGAAACGCATTTATAATCTTAATGGACAGAAACATGTCGGTTTGAGAATGAATTTTAAATTTTTGAATGGAGTTTCATTTTTGTTCAATTTTATGAAAAATGTTATGGAGGTATATGGAGTGTCGTTAATTATTTTGACTCAAGCTGCAAGATATGACCAAATGCAATTAAACAATCGGCTTTTATGCAACATGCTGTACAGGCGTTTTCGTCCACCAGGTTGCATATTTAACAAAAATGTAGTTCAACTGGTGTTAATGTTAAACAAAAATACTAGTTGTTTCTATCCATAACTTGTAATACAAGTTATGGATAGAAACAACTAGTATTTTTGTTTAACATTAACACCAGTTGAACGACATTTTATGCAACATATTGTCCTTGTTTAGGAGCTAAAAACATACTTTGGAACACGCAGCCTTTAATTTAGGCAACACAAAAAATTTGCCATGAAAAAAAGGTCATGGTTCCAAAAACATGTCAAACGTTGGCATTTTCGGTTAAAATACTTTAAAAACAAAAATAAAGGTAACAAAGGTGAAAAAGGAGAAAATCACATAACGTGCTAACGTCACGAGGTTGAAGGGAGTTCTAAAATGCGTTAGTCATGCTGTAATCCGACCCCCTTCATGGATCACGTGATCGGAAGGGGGTGTAGAGGGAAAACGAAATCACCCATGGAGCCACGGTGCAGTAAACGCGCCACGACAGGATGTTTACTGTGGCGCATCGGGGTGCCTTCCTCGACTGTGATTTCTAAACCCCAAGGAAATGCTAATGAATGTTTGTAAGATTTTCCGTTCTCTGCACAACCTAAGTCAGAGTTAAGTGTAGCTTCGGGTTCTGTTTGTCACAAGCAAGTTATGATTATCACTATGTTGTGTATAAATGAAACAACACATATATCCTCAAAAAATGCAAGGTTTAGCCCTTCATACCATGTTGAAGCTCATTAAAGGTAAACAACGTTTTTGGACATTGTTATGTATTTTTTGTTTATATTTAACACACATAGGGCATTTTTGAAAAATGAATGCTTCGTTTTCAAACCGTGTTTAGAATAAAATCGCAATTTTTGGGTTTACACCAGCTGTTTTGATGGGGCCGAAACAGCATTAAACCCATGCTAAAATCCTTTGTACAAAATCATCAAAACTCTAAAAGTTCTTGTGCAAACATCAATCTGTCTGTTGCAGTAGTTACACGGAACTTCAGGTAATTGTTGTTTTTGTTTTGATGTTTAGTTTGCAAACAGACCGACACCCAATACCCTTTTATAGCGATCGATGGCGCCTCATGTTGTCTCAACGTTGCATGGGGCTGCGCTTTGCAAGGGAGTTGTTTTGAGTGAAAACACACAAAACGACTGAACCAAAGACAGATGAGACAACAGCAACCCGTTAACATTTCTTTAAATGGTAGCAGTTATAGGGATGCATGACTTCTGGTTTTATCCGAAATAGTATCTAAACCACAATTGTTTTCGAAAAAGTGGAATAAAAACGTTTACCGAGAAATTCTTAAATAAACTTCTTCAAAAGCCTCCGTTGGATAACAGTAACGAAAGTATATTGATCTTGACAAGCAGTAAAGCAACTTTTGGGTACTGCATTTTTAAAGCTTGTTTTCCTGTAGATTTTTGCATGTTTCCTAATCAGTAAAGGGTAATTAGTTTAAACTCCTGTTTGAACCAAGTTGGTGGGCAAACAAACTACAAAGGTTTCTTTGATGGGAACCAAACACCGACTGCTCTTATTGGATCACGGGTCAGATGACGTCAAAGCGATTGATAATTCCCAGAAAGGGAACAAGTTAGAGACTGTGTCATACTGGAGTGTAGTGTAAAAAGAAAAGCACTTGAAACAGCAAAGATTTAGTAGCATTTTTTCGCACCAAAACAAAGAACAAAGGAGTTTCTTTTGTTGATTTCAACACGAAACAAAATTATGCGTAATTTTAGAACTGAAATGAACTCAAACCAACTTCAACACGCTTGACATCATCAAACTTGTAAATGTGCCAAGATTTGTAGGCAAAACACAACTAAAACTCTGCTATAAATACAAATGGGATGTAATTCAATTTAAATACAGTAACAACGAAGTTATCCACATTCGTTTACACTTGGATTTCAGCAGATAAACACGACATATTTTAGATTAGATTTCGATGGAAACGCGACCTTAACTACTTAACGTTCGGGCTTGGGGGGAAAGTGCAATAAGGTGTGGCCCTAAAACACGGTGCTGCAAAATGTCTAAAACATTGATTGTGAAGCGGTCAAGCGATCTTTACAGTTAAACGACAAGGCCCTGAAATCCCAAAACAAGTTACGATGAACGATACCTTTTTAGAGAAGGCTTGACCACATGTGAGTAACAAATGTTTGTTTAAAAATTGATATTCTATTGGCGATTTGTAAGCATTTTTAACTAATTGGCAAGTTTGGTACGCAAAAAATACTCTGGTTTTTGAGAGTAAAACATTTTTAATGGTAGTCACATAGTGTGTTCAACATGAGGACAAGACACATGCTGAGTTCAAATAAGCGAACACAGCGTTTCACTTGAAGCAGGGGCATAAAACTAAAAGATCCCGAGTAGTCGTTTATCAAACCGCCGTCCGGAGCCACCAGGGCGAATAATCCAAAGCGCGGGCGTTCGATCACACTCCGAGACAGGTCAGTGACTCTCTCTCAGTAGAGGCCGTGTACGGTCAGCGGTTCATTGGAATTACGCTGACCAATGGACAGTTCAAAGGTTGTCCTTAAACAACGGGTGGGGAAACGCCAACAGCGTTGCCTGAGCAGCGCTTTTATCGCCCAAATGAGATTTGTTTTAACATCGAACCGCGGGTTGTGTCTTTTAACATGCAGTTTGAAAATGATGTGTATTTGCAAGCATTGAGTTAAAAATAAAATTGGGCTAGTTTTAGGCCCTTTTTGATATACTTTGTACTTTAGGCTAGTTTTGGCAAGCACAAGTGCGCTTTTTTTGTTTAGGTACACAAAATGTAACTGTTGTTTAAGCAATTAAACAAAGCAATAGGCATTTTTTGCATTTACACCCAGACGGAGTTTGAAATACACACAAAAAATCGTCGAAAGGCCTATTCCAACGTAAAAATCACGGAAAAATTATACTTGTCTGCACGACGGGAAAAAAACGTTTTCCTTGACGGACCAAACTCAGCAGTTAAAACGATTAGCAAGTGCGAAATAAAGCCTTTCACTCTGTATATACCAGAGAAGTCAATGTAAAACAATGCAAAGGAAATTTTGTGCATAATTGTGCTCAGTATTGTTTGAGTGAGAAGCCCAATCGATGCAAACAGAATTGTTAAAGCGGGACACAATTAGATAATTAAATCGATAATCTATAATTGTTATCCGAAAATGCCGTTCTAATTAAAATAGCCAATGACACGTGCAGTTGTGTCCCATAGGTTTTAATAATCGCCTTTGAAAATGTTCCAAAATCCCCACTGGCCTGAATAAAGCGTTTACAGTTGGTGTAATTTTAGATTATACGGAATATGCAGATGATGAAATAGATGTTATAATCTATCTCTTTTATGTGTGTGGTAATTGGTTTTAGGTTACATTGTAAATCAGCTGTCTAGGCATTTAGAATTTACTTCCATTGAACCCAAAATTTAAAGAATAAACACTTTAATTTTAAACCCTATTAGTGTCTGTTAGTTTTTGTATCAAGGTTATATAATATGAATTACATTGTACATTATGACAAAGTTCGTTGAAGAAACAGTATACGTATTACCCATTTCAACGTCATACGTATGCCATAAGCGTCAAAGGATTTTTTCCGTCAGCCACTTTCATGAATTTTGAACGTAATATGCATCAAATAAAATTGTATACCGGCACAAACGGTCAAATCCTAAATCCCTTCTATGTGGAAGGTTTTTTATGGAATCTCTAAGCAAATAGGGGTATAACGTTAAATCCAATAGCAAAAGCATAAGACTCACCGCAAATGAGGTAACCGCTTCGCAATCGGTGTTTTCCTTGCTTCTCAGATAAGAAAAAGATCCCCAGATCGAAGCCTGCGGTGGACACATATCCACACTGGGAACTTTCCGACCGAACATTGCACTCTGCAAACGAAAATATAATTTATTAGGTTTGGTCGTCTCGCTGAGTTTTTTTGTGTTGTTGTGACGAACAACACTAGGAAAGATTCTGTTTTTAAAGATCATTTTGACACAGTTTGGGCTTTAATCTTCTTGTTACAAATTGTCGTTTCAACAGTTTTACCGAATTTACGAACACAAAAGTAGAAGTTCAAAGCATAAATGTGTCAATAACATAAAAAGGCGAGAAAAAAAGCCTAGAAGAAACACAAGGAGCGGCTTTAAATAATATATATTTTGTTTTCTTCAATGCTTATGCACAGCATGTTCCTCGATCCAATATAGAGAATCAACATATATTATGTTTTAACAAAAAAACTACAACGTCATACGCGTTTTGTACAAAAATACGAATACAAAAACACATCTGTTTTGGTGGAATGCTGCATTAGCGATACTGATACACTTTGTTCGTGTGGGCAGCTGTCGCCTGTGGGAAATGTTGTTGAATGATAAGCGATGTCAATATTCCTAGTATGCAAGTTGTATGAAAGCGTGGGTTTGTAGACACAGTAGAGCTAGGTTTTGATGTGATAACACCAAACCAGCTGTACAAACAAAGTGGTTTCATATGGTTACACTTTTAAATTCAAAACCTGTTAGGAATTGAAAACCTCAAAACGTCCTACGTAGACTGAAACAAAACAACCAATCATGTTAGGACTTAAAAACGTTTTTATTTTCGGAAAAGTAAAGGATATAACGCAAATAGAATTGCGAAGAATGCTGTCGGTTTTCTTTGACAAGAAACTAATCGTAATCGGCGAGTTTGTCAGTTGTCGGAACCAAGCAATTGGTGTGTCATCAAGTCTGACAAGAAACACGTTTGCGGTGAAATAAATTAACTGTTTCGGAATTCTCTTAAATTGCCACCTCCCGTATCAAACAACACCTATCACAAAACTTTGATGATTTTTTGGTTCAACCCAACATTCTAGTAAATCCACTTGAAAAATATTTACACATTTTAAGGTCATTTGAGTTCACTTCATAAAACAGATTTTACGAAAAGCAATCACAATAAACCTTCGCATGACTTTGCATCTAGCTATTTTTATTAAATTTAGGAAAATTTGACAAATCGTGAACTGATAAGCATTTTTTTATTAGTGTAGGTGTATTTGGGAGTATTAAACTTGCAGGTTTCTTAGTTTTTATTGGCACCTTTTATTTCACTAACAAGCAGAAACATGATGCGGTCAGTAGTTGAACGATCAGCAGATTTGACAAGGCTGTGAAGCTATTATGCGAAACAGAAGAAGCAATGGAAAAACGAATTGCAGAAGAAACTTTTTAATCCTCACGTTACAAACACCATTGTGTGCTTGAGTTTAAAATCCATCGATTTATGTTCAAAATCAAAGATTTAAAAGTTTTTAATTTCACGACTAAACAACCCGAAACGACCTTTCAAGTATTTTGCGTTTGGTGCAAAAACAGACCAAGCGGAGAACTTTACATGTCGCACTGTTTGCAATCTTTTTGTACAGTGAAGCTCCATACAACAAAACATTATTTTACAGTCACGAACACTTACGTTTAAATGGAATAATTTTGAAGCCAGTTACAATACGTAAATAGTTTGTTTCCTTATACCAGCATTGGCTTATTGCTAGTTTGTTTCCGTAGCAATAAGCACATGACGTAAGGCGCTAAACCAAATGTACTTTGGCAACATTCCGTCAGTTCGCAGAGTAATCTGGCCGAATGTTTGACCCTAAAAGTCGAAAAACATGTTGGTCAGGCACATCAGAATCGAGAAACGTTGGTCAGTCACAAGAATTGTAAACATCCAAAAGTAGGCCAATAATGACATGTTCACAAACAATGGCCACAATGTGTTCAGGCCTTGAGATGTCAAAACACAATGAAAGTTACTGCTAACGGAAAATTCGTCTAGTAGTAGCCTACAACTTAATAAACTGTATTTGGATGTTGCGTGGCTTGCTTTTGATGTGTTTGAAAAGTGCAATGTGACTTCTAAAAATGTAATTACGATTACATGTTTGGCACAGGGGTTGGTAAGTTGGTTAGAAAACACACACAATATAATCCAAAGCAAACATTGTTAAAGGGGATTTAATATTTGTTTGTTCGCCAGCTTTGATGACAAACAAGAAAAGAGTGTTTTGATGACCTAATTACAAACTAAAACTCAAAATAAAAACAAAACATTTATAGCATACACGTGGTCAAAATTGAATTTGATTCCAAAGTCATGGTGAAAATTAATTTTGATCGCAAATTTAACTGCAAATTTAGGTTTGAACTAAAATTTTATTAAAAAGTATGAAACGAGCTTTAGGGAAAATTTTCGAATTTAAAGTAACGCTTCCGAATCGTACGCTGTAACGCCAGTCAAGAGACCATATCGACCTGAGCTATGCTGGGTTGATTTCAAGTCCTTGACAAGATTAACTAATGCACGGCAACTGGCAGCGTAAGTAGCAGATCGATGAAAACTTTTTGCAAGCTTCGTAGGGTAGTATTCCACTTGTGCAATAATACTTTAAACTTAAAAATCGGGTTGGAAACAGTTGTAATTAAGTATTTTCGTAAGCTCGTTGGCATGCCAACGTATAAGACAAATGTTATGCATAAGACAAACAAATGTTAACCGTTGTGCAGCTTATCGAAAGGAAACTTGGTCTAATTCTCCATGCAAATGGCACAGACAATGACCCAGTATGGGTGGTTAGTGAAAACTAAAACCGTTCTTGTCTGATTTTACCCACATAAAGCGACAGAAACTGGATGAAGCCACTTGTCTGAAGATTAGCAGTGTTCCATTTTCTCACGCCTCTGTTGGATTTACCCCGTTTTCATAAGATTTCTATTGAAATGTCGACAAATCCAAACACAACAACGTTTTGTATTGCTGTATTCTACAGCACGATTAAACCACGCATCCGTTATCTTGTTAGTAGAGAAATAACATGGGAAAAGCGCAAAGCTAAAACGCCATCACAAATTAAGCTTGTGTTAGGTAAATTACTTACACTCCTTTTACATTTTTTGTTATTGTGCTAGAGTCAACCTCTTCCAAAAATTATAACAGTTTGTACTAGGGCGATTTTTGAGCTTTGATTCGTTTGCTTGGACATAAGTTGAGCTACGTTTATTCCACTCGTTAAAACAATCGTAGTAACACAATTTAAGTGCCATGTTCTTTGATACTTTGGTTAAACTCGGTTTTGGGCTTGAACATCACTGTTTTAAAACTATGTCTTACTAACACAATGTTGCAGAATATGCTGCATACAATATATAGCAATAGCGCAATGCATCATCAATTTGAGATTTTAAAGTGTCACTGTAAAGAAACACGCAAAAATCCAAGCCCAAATTTTACTGAGAATCTTCTAAAAAATAGGTTGTTACTTTACCCGACCACCAACGTAAAGCACTTAACCTTCACTGGCATTGGCGATAGATAAGTTCATTATCCTGACCCTTGAATATAATGCGCCCAAAGCAACTTAAAACCAACAAGCCCAGGTGGAACTCCATTACGCATTCGTATTGTCAGCTCACAATTTTCACACGTATTTAAAAAGTGGCTGAAATTCTATAGTTTGGCGTCAGGTTTGTGCAACAGACAGCGATCGACTTCTGCCGAGGTTACAAGTTTAGTGAACCGATTCTTGACTGCTTTTTTACAGCTCGGATATTTTACTGTCTCTCCACCGTGTTAGCGTAGGTTTTCGGCATAAATGAAGCCGATTTTCTTAAAATGCTTATTTTTTCAAATTATGATAAGCAACAAATGCTCAAGCGTGACTTAGCTCCCTCTAAGTCAGTGGTTCCCAACCTTTTTGTAGTCACGGACCCCTTTTGTAAATTCTATAGGTCCGCGGACCCCCTAACTAAGTAATTCAGTCTTTTTATGTTTTTCGTTTCCTGCATTATACGTTATTATACTTTCGCTTTTTTGTCAGATTTTTAATCAACCTTTGCCGTCCTTAAATCTCTATAAATATATGGCAGTTAACGCAACAAAGAGATAATTGTCTGGTGTACAATAAATGAAACAAAGCACTATAAGTTCGATGGTTCATGTGTGTTGTGATGTCACAATGGGGGTAACAATCACACAAATCCTGATACAAACGTTTGATAAACAGTTTGCACATGTATGCAGGATTGTAAAAGCGTTTCGGAGACTTAAATTATTGTTCTGTTGGTAAATGGTACTAAGAATGTTTATCTCCACGGACCCCTTAAAACCATCTCACGGACCCCTTGGGGGTCCGCGAACCCCAGGTTGGGAACCACTGCTCTAAGTCGTTGAACTAAGTCGTTGCGCTGAAATGTATTTTTTTCTTAGTTGGTCAAAAGTTTTGAAAGCACAGTCGTTTGTTAACATATCAAGCTAGTTTTGGACGGAAACTTACCAAGATTTCACCTTTTATCATCAAGGCAAAACAAATGTCGCAGAACGAAAACCGACTGACAGCTTACACCTGGACGACACTGTTCATTTCACAGTAACACAAGTTAGTCATTGACCCGAGCACAAAAAAAATGTTAGTCAGTCGACAAAACCAGGAAACGCGCTTCACAACATTCCCAAGTAAGCCACTGACGCCATGAAAACAAACAATAACCGTAAACCGGTAATGTTTGAGGACTCACAGGTTTGGTTAAGACAAGTGTGGGTGAAATGATCGGAATGAATTCTGTGTTTAGCGAGAGTTAACCAAGAGTAATAGTGCCTTACCTTTATATCAATTGTAGACATCAAAGGACATCTGATGTATAGGACTTGCCCTTCGCATGCACTGGCAGTATGGTTTGTGATAATAGCAGCCATGTACCCTGTAATCAAAATGCATTGTGTCAGTAATTGCCGGTCATTCAGGAGTGGTAAAGCGCTTTGCGTAGTTCAGGGCGTAAGAAGGGTGGCGCAGCTGTAGAATGCGCGATTGTGTTTGTCTAAGAAAACAATGGTGACTGTAGATCGGCAACAAAAGCTCGGTCGGCACCAACCCTTTCCCCCAGGGCTCCTGGATTGATGTAATTACTAGTTTTAAAGGAAACATTCTCAAACGTTTGACGTGTTTAATCAGACCAACATAAGAACATTAAATAATGATAAGGAACGTGCGCACATACCTACAGATAAAAAATCTTTTGGTGACGCTAAATTAGGGCAGGCTACAAACTAAGATTTTGTTGCAATTTATAGTCTGTGTATTAAGCAAAAGTCGAGATAAACTTCTTCACACATCACTGTTAGGCCTTAAGCCAATACATCTGGAGTACGGATAACCTTACAACAAGCCTTTCCTGGTGGCCAAACAAATCAGGGATATTTAGGTTTTAACGGACCTTTCAGAAAACTTTGATGATGTCTATCTCAAGACAGTTTTAAAACGCATGACAGGTTGGTCTATCGTAGGAAAAAAACAGTGGTCCGTTTATTACAAAAGCGAACATAAAACCCATGACCCCTATCCTACGTCATTGCAGTAAGCTTCAAGATCATTGTTAATACTATAATTGGGCCAAGAGATTTATCCCTATTCTTAAATTTATCCCCAAAGTTCGTTATAGTACACGAGTTCTATGTTTGGTGGATAGCGTTCAATGGCTTGTTGTGCAAAACAATTTTGCTGAGTTTCTATGGGAGTTCAAGCTTCACCATGTTTTGAATGTAAACACGCGCAAATTTCTAACTTTACTTTTCAACCAAATTTGGACAAAGGGGATTGCCAAGTTACATTGGAATGCCTACAATTGCAAAAAAATCAGCTAAATAAATATGTACATACGCTTAACCAACAGTAAAAGTCAAAAAAGTTTGTGCCCAAACCTATTTTAAAGAACGCTTCCTAAAAAAATGTAAAAACTATCCGAGAAAAGTCAAGTAAAACCAGCGAACCAGAACAGTTAACCCTGCAGCTGGTCACAGAATAACTGAAGGGCCGTTTATTACCACCCTGCGTCTCCGGTAATCCTTTAAAAACACGGAACGGGGCCTTAAGCACGACAGCAGCCTTTGCTAATAAGCCCACGGGTTAGTTCTGGTCTTCAGACCAACGTGAGGTACCGGTAAAGTGAGATTGCGCAAATATGAAAAACGAATAATGCGGACCAAGGCATAGTACCTGTTTCACACCGAACGCAAATAGAAAGCTTGCCCACAAAGAATAGTTTTTGTTTTGTTTATTAATTTATGGTAACTTTAGGTTCAAAAACTACATTTGCTTCATGTATTCTATAATGTACACAAAACCCTTTCGACTAACTGCGACTTTTTACCCTTTGATAAAGCCTTTACTCTACTGGTTGCACACATAAGACAAGTTTAAATTTTTAACATGGCAGCAAGACACGATACAGAAACTTAAAAATCGTTATCCGCTACTTTAAACCAAGACATACTACGTCAGCTTATGATGTCAGCACAGATTAAAGAAACTAATTTCGTTTCGAATCAGACAATTTCGTTTTGTTCGTTATGACCTCGGCCGAATAGGGTTTCGATATTGTGGTGCAAAATATTTGACATGCAAACATTTGTTTTATGTAAAGAAAAGTTTTTGTATCTGGTCCAGTATAACAAATAGGTTTGTCACACAAAAAAAAACTAAGCATGAACCACTTCCAAAAAATCGATTTCTATTAAAATTTCAAGGTCAATGTGCAGGTATCCCTTCTTGCACAGGTGTCATTATACAAAAATCGATCCTTGATATCGATTTCTGAAACTTCGTTTCCGCGCGTTGCGCCAGACGTTAGATAATTTATTTTCCCATTAGAAGCTCGTCACGCCCATTTTCACACGACGCATTCAATTGTTACGAAACAATACGCGAAAGAGATATCCGCCCAATCAGAAATCAATACGAATTGTTCAGTGACTGCAATGTATCACTCCAGTGCGAGAACGGATGATGGATACGTATTCCCACGGAACTATGATAATGTTACGGAAAAGTGGAGTTGGAAAAACATGCATTGTTAGCTGGCTAAACGACTGTGAGAAACTTTGCTTTAGGTGAATCAGAGTTATAAATCGGCCCGGGCTTTTGGGTCGGGTTTGGGCTTGGGTTTCTTTAAAACAACGGGCTTGATGTGGGCTTGATGTGGGCCTGCCATTACACTCTGTGTCAGTATTTTTTTGAATAAATTTAAGTAGCTAAGTAGCCGGTTGTTGGGCCTGACCTAATGTCAAGCAGTCCTAAAACACCTTGTTCAAGACCAAAGCCGGGTTTCAGGCTTGTACATTCGGAACCGGGTTCCAATTTTAGGCCCGTTTACAACTCTGAGGTGAAGTATGTTTGGATCGAGAAAAGTGAAAAATCTTTGTTGTGAAAAATTGGGTCAATTTTTTAAAAGCATCACTTTAATCCACACGCAGACAGTCGATATTTCCCATGCTAAAAATACATCAAATAAAACGGGGTACAGATTGACTGCTGTCTGGATTATGATTTACTAAAAGCGGCACGAGAGTACCTTAATCTGTACTGAAGTGGCCAGTCAATTATTGAAAGACTCCTGACTACAAAGCGGCCCCCAAACAATCTATCCAAAGTAAACTATTTATGAACGTCTTATCCTATTTCAAACTAACCGACAGATTATGGCGGTTGATTTTTTTTATCACGCCACTCTGCATTGCTGTTTACTGTTTTACAGAGCCTCTGTTGTGGGTTTGCCATCCATCTATGCGATATAACGCTAAAGCTTGTCAATTTCTCTCGGAAAAAGAAACCTACATGTTGATGTCCAAAAAAACAAACAATTCCAAACAAAAAACGTTTACAAAGTGTGTTTCGATACAAGGTAGTAAATGTTTTCTTATTAAATGAATTATACTTGCCAGGAAAGCAAAGGATATTGTTTTCACTTTTCCTGCACTCGATACAAGGTAGTTATAGTGATTTATGTAGCGACATGCTCTTATTTCCTGAGTCGGCAAGTTTAAATTTCTTTGAAGTTGTTAGCAGGGACACGTTAAGTACAAACGCCAAACCTCTGAACCATTTAAAAGAGTTTCTAGTGGTTGTTTACGTATCACACTATCCTGTAACGAGCTTGTTTACCTGAATAGTAGTCTCCGGCGGCCAGTGTGAACAAATGAAGGAAGTGAAACCACAACAAAAGTCGGTATATCAAAGGTGAACTTCTGAACGGCGTTTTCACGATTTCCCTTCCACTATTTGCTTGTGTTAATCCAGTTCTGTTAGTTGCTTTGTTATATATCCACGTATCGCTTGGTTTAGCGGCTTTGCACTTGATGACCTTGCAAAACGTGACGTCATGCATCATCGAGTTCGTAGTATATCCGGATTTGACGTCATCATCTCTCTCTCGCATGCTTTTGATATGTAATTGGCTGGCTTCGCGGCGGGTATTGTAATCTTTTACCCTATTAAAGCTGTATGTCTTCTTGAACCTACAAACGTTGTGTTATTGTGTGGCCATGAATTTTGCTTTGGAGACAGATAGGTGAGCTGCAACGCCTGGGCCTCTAAATGCAGCTGACGATAATGGATCGCATTCTCTGCGGACAGGCCACAATAAAGTCCAGCGAAGTACAATAAACAGATATTTGCAGCAACTGCCAACCGCAGGGCATATCTGCAGCAAAACATTAACAAGAACAATCATTAAACATTTGCTTTAGAAGTTACGGTTATGTTATTTTTCTGATACTGATGAACCAACAAGATCTCAAAATACGTACAGAGGTGAAGTCTTTCAATATTCTGACAGCTAACACATTAAGGAACTTTACACTACTTCTCAATTTTGTTTAACTTTTACGACTGACACTTGAAAGTAAAGATACCTTTCTAAATCAAAGTAGCCGCTCTTACAATGAAAAAATCACCTTTCTGTTTTTCAAACTGCCTTTCACATGTACACCCTGCGACAGAGGGAAACTGATTAGACTCTCTTTCACGGGGGCGAAAGAAAAAAATGGCTTCCTGTCTGAAACCTAAACGACTTGAATTCAACATAGTAAATCCTGTTGGCAAATCATACACTATTATAATCGTGAAGCTAATTGATGCCTATATTTGAATACACGCCGATCTTTATCTCACCAAATCGCTGATACAAAAATAGGATTTCAACGCCAAAAGCCTTTCGCCGGCATCTCCTGTGAATCATGACTAACTTTGGGGGAAATAATGATGGTACACATCGGTTCATCATTGTGACTGACGCCCAACGTCATTTCAATTTTCCGCCGCGTTTTAGCGACTCCAACGCCGCAGTCACGCTCTATTTCGCTCGAAGGCAAAAGATAATGAGCGTGCTAGAGCGAGACGCGACACATAAAAAAGGTCATTAAAGGACAAAAAAACGGCTCTTTTACGCCAATTTTTTTAACAGTGACTGTACTTCACACATTGTTAAAAACACAGCAATTATTTTTGAAACTCCAGCCAAAGCAAAGCTACAAAAACTTACAAACACATATACAACTGATAATACTTGTTATTTCCTAATGAATGAGAAACAAAAAAAAAACGCTCGGAATGTAAGATACTAGCTACCGCCAAGAAAGTTGTGTTACATCCAAGTAAATCAAACTAATCAACACATTTTAACTGATCTACAGTAGACTTGCTTTATCACTCCAATGAAAGTTGGTGATGGAAACTTAAAAATATAGGGTTCTTCACATAAACATAAAGCCTGTAACAGTTCTCTACAGCTAGCAGGTGCTCACTTTGTAGTCTGCTGCCTGTTTTTGCAGCTGAATCAGCAAACAAAAGAGAAAAGACATAACACTGGAGACAATGTGCAGGGCAGTCGCTTACGGCCCGAAATGGTTGAATAGCTTGGCTCTAATCGTGAAGAATCAAATTTAATTGGCACCTTGCGCATTTCCACACTTTACTCTCGCCCCAAAGCCACAACGACTTTAAACATGTCATTACAAAGTGGCTATTAACTGCACTATAAAGTTCAATGGCTTAACGCGGACATAACTACAACTAGTGTGACCAAAATCCAACGAACTTGCCGTTTTTTGGCAGGTTTGCTGTAAAATGAAAGGTTATTAGGGTAGATTTGTAAAAAGATCTTTTGCCAGTCGTGTTCCGTGGTTATATTAAGACGCAAATAAAGGGATAAATACGTAAGCGGATTTCTATTTATCATGAAATCAATGCATCCTTTTCAAGTGCATGTCAGTGATGTAAACACATTACACGCCATATTGGCAAACTTGGCAACAAGGCACCTGCGCACACACACACGACAATAAAGTCATAATTGACATGAACAATCCAAGAGTGCATTGGATACTCTTAAAACAACAAACAGTCAGGTCTATCAACGCTGCAAAAGATATGATAACAACAAAATAATGAAGTTTTTTGCTGTACAGTTTTTCCTTTGCCCACTTAATTTATCTGTCCATCAATATTCTACTATGCTTGACAAATCCAGCAGAAGGGAGGGTATATCACGTAGTGCTATACTTATACTCACACACACGCAAAACGCGTTCACACCAAGCACATGATAACAAACTACCACAGGCCTTAAACGCGTTGATATTTGCTTTCGAGCTTACCACGCTAACAGGTCCGAAAAACGTTGAAAAGCCTTCGATGACAAAAAATGTCCAGAGCCCCTTTTGTTTGTGTATCAGTTGTAAGCAGAAATTTTCAGATTTCCAAAGACATGTGTTTGTTAAGTAGTTGAACTGTTAATGGCAAGAAAGTTTTATGTTGAACGTACTTACTTTGTGTGTTATTGCTTTGCTGTTGTTAGACACAAACGACACTGAGTAGAGCCCATACACATTAAAACATGTTATTTGACTATAATAATAAAACAGCATTTATTTTGCCTCCACAACACACAAAATCAACTGAGTTCAAAATACTTCACCTCTGAAATGACTAGCTTTAAATATTTTGCCTACCATGTCAACAACCAAACCCTATTATTTATTTTGGGTGAAATTTGGTCGGGCAAACTCAGTCTAAACTTTTAGACTCTAAAGCCCAAACAACGAGCGAAACGAGCAATGAAAACGCATTGTTCGCAGCCCGACCCACAATTGCCACATCATAAACTTTGGCAAAACTTATCGGAGGCAAAGAATATGGCTTAAGCAAACAACTCAGATGACTGCCGAGCGAGCCTCTCTCTACACACTGCAAACCTAAATGCCAACGGCGGTCTAGAATTGGATTTGCAACATCGCTAACCAAAACTTGACACCAGAGAATGCGAAGTTGAAATAGATACATTTTCATGCATGCATTTATTGAATAAAGTATTCTGTCGGAATATTAAACACTGGTCTATTTACAATTGACCCGAACAAAGGAGCACTTCCAATGACATATTTGGCAATAATTCATGCCATTGTCCTTAGTACTGTAGCCTACATAAGCTTTGTACCAGACAA
The DNA here is from genome assembly GCF_965637545.1 of Phallusia mammillata. NCBI lineage: Eukaryota > Metazoa > Chordata > Ascidiacea > Phlebobranchia > Ascidiidae > Phallusia > Phallusia mammillata. The sequence goes on along the minus strand of NC_137257.1, from coordinate 16,679,540 downwards.
ACAGGCATCATACACGTAAAGCGTGAAATTATGCACCTTGCCAATAACAAGTTTGAACAAACAGGTTTAACTGAAAAAAAAAACACTACTTGATCGATTGACCTTCTACGAATACTTTAATACATAACATAACTATTGTCGATTACTACAAAACTGTTACAGAGCCTATTAAACCGTTTTTCCATTACATCAGCTGCAAGTCTCAAGTATGAACTTTGTTTACGGGTTGCGACAAAAAGTCGCTTTTTCGGCTGCGCTTCAAAAAGTTTTAAACAGCTTTTTTCTGATTATCGATATATTTCTGTTTCAATGTTATACATGCCCTTAAAACTAGAATATTTTTCTCCAACTGAAAAGCTTGCAGTGTAAGAATCACTAATTTTACATGTTTAAAGATTAAGACAGAGGTTACACTACCAAAGTATAGTTGATCGACGGCAATATCTCAGTCTTAATCGAACTCATAAACCTACAAATATACACGTATGCTTCAACAACATGCAAGCGCTTATACAACACAATGATTTTAAGTTCCGCGAGTTCGAATTTTTACAACGTCCATCCTTTGCTACAGCTAGCCATTGCGATTTGTTTACTACGGCTGAGCGAGGTGCAATGGCCTTCTTTCACCCTCGGACACCCGCCGCGCCTTAACCACATGTCGTTTTTTTCGCTCCGTCTCTCGGCTCTTCACTACGGGAAGCAGTGCTGAACGAAGACTCAGGCTTTAACCCTTGGGCTCCCTTTCGCCTTTCTTTTTCGGCGCCTCATACTCGCTTGAGCGCCGCCAAGGCAAAGTAAACATGGGGTGGTCGCGCGCGCCTGTTATGACGTCACACATACCGTGAATTACGGAGATAGCGGAAACAGATGGAAAGGAGAGTTGCTGGGCCTTTCACCCAACCTTTATCGATCGTGATGCACAGAAACCGCTTATTTGTTTCAAGGCAAATATCGGAACTGGTATTATTCTAAAAAATGCATTTGTAATGCCTTGACTATATGCCCTTTAACCGTCGTTGGATGCAAATTACCCAAAGGTTGACTTGCGCAAAATCAAAGGCGCTTTAGGCACTAAGAGAAACGCATTTTAAAGAAAAACACCTATTTGCTATATTACTCTAGGTATATTCGCTATTATTACTATATTCGCTGTTATTACTATTACTATACGCCACATTACCTACTTGCAAATGCTGTGTTTCGAATTAATCTCGCTTTAACTTGATATTTTTGCCCTCTTAGTCGTCACAGCCATTTCCCAGAAAACACTTCTAATCGGAGTAAATCGAGCGCATTTACGGGTTGAACGTGCATCCTCAAAACCATTACCGGGCGAAGCTGGTTATTGGGGCAATCAAAGTGCTGAGAAGGCTACGTCTGATCTTGACTGTCTCGAGGTTGGACGATTTGGCTGCGGCCATAGTGATTGATGTCGTTTGACGCACAAACTTAACGACCCAAAACTCTTTGATAATTCCCTCCAACTGATCGGTAACGGTAGAGCGTCAGATTTGTTTATGTTGATTGACTGCAGCCCAACATTGCAAACTGGTTCAAAATTTCCTCGCAACCTTGAGGACGTAATGAGTGGAAAACAAATACTGTTCATATGCAACAAGAAACTCTCAAACTTGTGTCTAGTACGCGTGTTAAAAAACACAATTAATCTTGTGCATATTTTCAAACGTTCTTTCGCTAACAACTTAAAAATCTGCAAATTTTACTTCAACTACCAAGTTACACACGTGGCTGTGATGTGTGGCTGAGGATGTGCAAAATATTTATGAAATTTCCGAAAACATGTATTTTACGTAGGGCAGGGGTCGGCAACCTTTTGCACTGCGGACCGGTTTTGAAAGTATAATCTTATCGCGGACCAGTCTTCAAAAATTACAAATATTTAGCAATGAAAAAGCCTGAATTAGTTTATCGTCCCCGGGATCCGTGGGCAAAATGCTTCACAGCATTTATCCTGGAAAATGATGCGACCCGGTAACGAACTCCTCGCGGACCGGCGGTTGCCGACCACTGACGTAGGGCACACATTAAAGTCCATCTAGTAACACAAAATGCATAAACTAAAAAGGCATAATTGCCCGAAGATCCAAACTTGATTGCCAGTCAACATTGTGAAAATCACGATAGATCAGCCTAAGTTGAAACGTGAAAACTTGTGCAATCGACCTGAGCAAAACAAGATATCAACCAACGATTTTTCGGAATCGAAGGCCATCTATTCACATTACAAAATAAAATGCTGGAAAGCCAGTAGCACAAATTTAACTATTCGCTACTGCCCTTTAGCGGCTAGAATTTTAAACTCAGATTGGCCGAAAGCAAGTCCGTGCAAATAAATCTATTAATCTGTATCAAGAAACAATGTAGTTCGAAGTTTATTGTTAAAGCTAACTATTACTAAACAGTGCACGGATTTAACTGGTATTAGCTTTATCCCATGTAAACGAGAACTTGGTCTGAGCGACACATTTATCATTGCAGGCCTACCTGGTTTACTTTGCATGTAATTAGTCTGCTTGGTCAGTGTTTCTAAACCCCGAACTCTTAAAGTAAAATGAGTAGGCCTACAAGCTCTTTGTAAGTTTGCCGTGATGTGACATTCAAAAAGTTTTCACTCCTTTATGTTTTCATTTATGCCGTTTCCATGGCTGTTGGTCTGATCAGACGCAAAAAAGCATGACGCAGCTTTTTTTTAGCATTTCAGCGGATCTTCTCGCAAGGAGGTCCGATGGAAACTTTTTGTTTTTTGTAATTGTTGCCGGTATCTGGTTTAAACAGTTTTGAAGATGCCTTTAAAACGAATTTTGGGATAAAGTTATTGCATGTAATTTTTGTTTTTTTGCCAAAAGTACTGGCTGCGATCCGCTTAGTTTTTTCCACACTGCGAGACAGATTGTCCAGCACACACTTACAAACTCAGCGGAAACTGACATCAAATAAGAAAAAAATGTTTTGAAAATGGGGTGGGTCTTCGCGACCTCTTCAAAACAGAGATGTACAGAGTCTGAATTTTTAGACTCCGATTCCACTCAGGGTCCGAAAAAAAATGACTCCGTCTGCTGATGAAAGGCGCAAAATTAGACTCTATAATACTCCGGCGTAACAAACAATTGTTGTTTTAACGAAGCAATAATGAAAGCGGTAACTGCAGATCTGATGAAACGTAAACTCCAGCTCCGGTTTGATTACGGCGAATATTGGCAAAATCAATCCGGTACTCCGGCTCGAGTACACCTCTGCTTCAAAATTGCCTGTTGACCCCAGTTTGGGTCGCGAAACACTGCGATAAGCCTAATCTAGTCATTACAGTTTGGAATTTCGGAACAATGATGTCAAACTGCAGTGACAAAATGCACTCCAGCCTTGTCTTGAACACAAGAGAAAGAAAAATGCTGATCAAGGCAAAATACCACAATGGGCATTAGGCAGTATTGTTTAAAGGATTTCATTTTCGGGACACAGCCTTATTTTATTTGAAGAAGTAAGCATGAAAAATACACAAATAAAAAATCACAACCATGTATACATTTTACAACACTCATTGGGCATCTGGGTAATATTTCATTAATAAAAGAGTAGTATTGTTTTCAAGAGTGACAAAATAACACCAAAAATATTGGGAGAAAGAAGATTGCTTAATTCATTAGAAACTTAAAAGTGCACCATTAAATGGCAATGATTAACAAAGTATGTTTCAAAAACACCAATAAAAGCACTGACTGAAATACACTTTCTGAAAAACTAAAATAGCAACAAATTAGCAAGAACAGCAGCTTTTACCAAACTACCATTGCACATACACAATATGTCATGAAGTTATACCATTTAAAATGCCCATTTTTTTCCTGAAACAAAAGCACAAAGTATGCAAAGTTGTTGATAATGCATTGGGTCAAACACAGAAATTACTAAGGTCAAAAAACAATCTTTCAATATCCAATTTCTTTAAATGATGGGTACAAAAATGCTTCACTAAAGTAGGTTACAATGATCTACAAATGTCCAACCTGCAATTCAGACATTGTTTAATAGGTAACTCCATTTACTGGACTAGCTTGGTTTTGTGGGGCCATTTGGTTAAACATAGCAATGTGCAAACTTTCAACCTTAAAACCATTTCTGAACCCTGTTAGTCGAACAAAATGGTCAACCTGTGGAACAAAGCCTGAGATGTAGATTGGCATCTTTGGATAGAACAGTAAACCTAGTTACACATCTTATACAAATTGTGTCGACTTTAAACATCATGAAAAATTTGACTAATTAGGGATTTAGCAGCGGGTGACTTGTGAAGCTAACAATTAACACAAAACTGTTTTTACATTTGGGGGCTGAAAGTGAATTGAGGGTGTCAAGAATGACCAAACATTGTCATCCTTGTGATAAAAAAACATGATTAGCAACATAAAACAACAGTTTGCTGATTCGGGGTAATGGTGTAACATTACTACTATATCTACAGGATGTGAACTTTCTGGCAAAAGTGGATGTACAAGCTGTAGCAGAAAAAAAAAGAACTGATGTATTATTTATATGCACAATATCCCTCTCCATTTGAGTATACCACCAACTGCAATGGCACTAACAACACCAATAATACTGGCTACATAGATTGCCTCTTGTTTTAATTTCTGAAAAATTCCATGTGACGCAATAAGCTCATCAAATATATTCCCCCCTTTATTTTTATGTGGAAATGAAACCGGAGGTATCTCCTTGTCAAGGAAATTACACAAAGGCTCCCAGCCATCTTTAATGTTGTAAACCAGAAGCTTGTCTTTTGGTGCGTTCTGTAAATCAAGTTTTAGTTTCACAGTGAAAAAAAGTTATCAAGGTTTAAAGAGTACAAACCTGAATAACATGTGCATTATGCCTTCTGTAACTCAATTTTGCATACATTTCATTTACATGAGGTTTGAACATGGATCCTTGCAATCCAAGAGATAGCCTTGCTGTGCTCAACACATTAAGTTTTTAGGAAAATTCAACAAAAAGTTCTTTAGTCACCAAATCAACTTAGACAGTACCAACAGTTGTGCCAAGCCTCATCATTTTCCATGCTGAGGGAGCTAATAAGAATATTGCCCAGAGCAAGTAGTTCGAATCGTTTGCCTCAACTTGACCCACCAAACTTTTAAACCATGCTTCTTCATCTCTCACTGACAATATGATCTGAGGAATATACTAAATTGTTCCAAAAACCAAAATGATACATTAGGGGTAAATTAGTGCATTTTACTGCAAGCTTAACAGAAACACATTTCCTGCTGTTGTATTTTCCTCTATTAGCACATTTATTTGGAAATGTCCTTAAAACAACAAAATATATTAAAAGCATTCAAGAAGAAAACAAACAAGCTATATATATATATACCATACAAAAGTCAGTTAATTATAAAAACCCAAGTTGTGATATTGACTTTCAATGGTTGACCAAAAAGCTATGTTATATTTTTTTACCTCTGAAGATATTTCATAATAAGTTGGGTTAAAAATCACTGCTTAAAAATGTGTTTTTGTTTGTCTGTTTCATTTTTATCCTCGGTGGGCGGGCAACGCCTGAATGTGTTATGCTCACAATGAGTCCATCGTAGGGCTGTTTAGTTCAACCCATTAGAAACCACTGGGTTGGAACAACGCCGCTTAAGTTTCTTGCTCAGGGAAACACAATCGACCGATGGGATTAGAACCAATGACCTTGTGATCAAATGGCGGTTGCACTAACTACTCGGCCAACTTGTTAAAAAACAAAGATATAACACTACTTACTTTAGCATCAGGAAAAGCTTTGTGTATTTCTTCCCAATAAACTAAACAAGGTTGGTCACAGACGGCATCCACATTTTTATACATTTGTTGAAAATCAGCAGTTGTTGCATTTCCATGGAGAATCTTTTCCCATTCATTACCAAGTAAACAGAAGTTTTCCAAAAAATCATAGACACTATAACCAAGAATTTCTAAAGCTTGATGTAAAGTTTTAGTGCCAGTTTTCTGGTGACTGGCAACAATAACCTTCATTTTTGTGTGTCCTATCTGGAAAACATTACATCCATAATTTTGTGGTATACACATAATGTAATAAACACAGATCAATCATGCAATGGTTCAGATAACAATATTTGAATGTAAAGATTAAGAGTCCTACAATTTAAACCAACTAATACTTCAGGTTTGTTAACAAGTTCACAAACATTATGCACGCAGCATTTTGTTTCTATTTAAACCTTGTCAACAAAAATGATATGTAACCTTTCAACAAATAACTAACCAAGATCTAGCATGGTGGTAACAATTTAGGTTGCGACAACACTTTTCAAAACAAATTTTTAGCATCAGTTTTTAAGAATTTATACACATTTGGCATTTAGAATTCAAACCTATAATAGTAGCGAACACAATACAAACTTCGCTTTGTTGCCTTTCTTGTAAACAACAAAATTGATATCAAAAACTTTCATTTATTCCTCTAGGTTTATATTATCGCCAAACTTTGCATACAATTGGACTTTCAAGTTCTTCAACAGACTTTCTACGTCTGCAATGCTTTCCTTAAGTCCTGTGATTTCTTCTTCGACATTTTTTTTGTCCTGTTCGAGTAATTCCTGTGTGTGAGTGAGTGAATGGTCAATGAAAACTTCACCAATTTTGTAGCCAATGGTTTCTTCGTCATCAAGAAGCTCTAAATCGTCACTTGCATCCTCGATATTTTGCAAACGCTTTTTGGCCTCTTCCACATCTGCTCGAAGCTCATTCAGTCTTCCGTTTTTCCGGGCGAACAAGTTGATCTTTTTCTGATCTTCAAGCGTTACGTGAATATCATTGTCTATTTTCGTTGCCATTTCTATCAAAGCTATAGCGCTGTTGGTGCAAAAACGGGAAATTTTTTCGAGAAATTACAAAACTTCTTAAAATGAAGAAAACCTTTCAAAACAAACGTGCATATCTGTCACTAGTGGCGCTATTTTTTCTGTCTAAATAGAGATTTTTATTATTTTAACGTATTTGGGCAATTTGTCAGACTTTACCGAACTATTAAGTTATTTTGACAAAACACCGGTACACCGTCCGGAAGACCATTTCCAAAAACTTTACAGCAAAAATATATTCCATTGAACAGGCTAGTGCAAACCCTACAATAATATGTACTTCATATACTTTCCTCTCAAACTCCCAGGACAGTTTTAAATTATATGGTATGTATTAGAAGTATATGCAAAAAGAAGAAAATGCATCACATATTGCACCGGAAAAAATGTTTGAATTAAGTTAAACTGCTGTAACTGTTAAAAATCTCCTGTTATTTGTAACCAGTGAAAAAAAACTAAAAATACACAGCAAAGCAAGAGGCTTCATACACTTCTTAAGGATGTTAAATGTTATAATTGAAATAACTGCAAAAGAATTGGGAATGTTAAGTACACTTTGCATAATAAAAAAGAATGACATAAGAAGGAAAAATGTGGGCACAATCACTACTACATTTTCATTGCAAGTCTTGTTAAAACATAATTTGAAAAGTTTTGAAGACCGCTTCATTAATATGCATTGTATATACACATTGTTGCAAAATTGATACATTGTAGGCCTTTTCAAGGAAATTTCAGTGATAATGCCAGAAACATAATAGGATAACATTTAATGGAACTATATGAGAAATAAAAATATCAACAGTTTTGTGGCAAAATTTACACATTACAATCAAAACAAGAAGCAAACATTTATCATTTATTTTCCCATTTTGAGAAATTGTGCACAATTAGAGCAGTAATCAAAATACAACAAAACCTAATTTGTGATGGTCCAGAACAAATAAATGGAAAGGCACATAAAATACACAATGAGGTCCTGAATGTATGTATCAGATTGTACCTGTGGCAGACAAAGACACAAGTACTATAATGATGATTATAATAAGGACCACAACTACAATTATAATGCACATTTTCTTGTTCTGCCAGAAGTACTTGCGTTGGAGTTTGGTGGCTGTGACTTTGAAGGTTTGAGACTGAACAAAGGAAAAATGTGTTAACTCTGTGAAATTGTTTCTTTATGTTAAGTGATCCTAGTTGAGCACTAGAACAATTTTAAAGACAAATCACCAGGCTGTTGGCATACTATGACTTTTCTAGGAATAAATTAATAGAATATTGGTTAAGCAAATATGTTGGTAAAGATCAGTTGTTTAAACTACAATTTTCTTTAAAATTGTGATACAGGTAAAATAGGCCTATTTGCTATTACAAAAAAGACTCAAATCAACTAAAAAGCAATAAAAACCTGACAACAGTCATTAAAACACTAACAAACATGCAACAAAAACATATGAATAAGTCAACTGATTATTGAAACGATGAACGTTCTTTATCAAATATCAATTAAGTATTCCAAGGACACTTACATTAGCTTCAAGTTCATCAGTTTTGTCCAACAAATCTCCAATTCCCTCACCACGCTTCACAACTTTCTCAACATTTTGCTTCATAATGTTCGTTACCTCTCCAACCTACAAACCACAAAAGTTTTAGAACCATAGATCACTAAAAGATTGTTAATAAACTATGCGGAACATGCAGAACTGGGGAGGAATTTTAAAACTTGAGAGGAGGAATTCACTTTAAGTTCCACACGTGGTTTGTCGATAGACAGTTAAGTTCTTAGGATATGACCTGCAAAGTTGATAAAATACTCAATTTTAAATGTTGTTGTCATGTAGTATATTAGGGAGGAATGAAAATGTTTTTAATTGTCAAGTGAGTCCTTTTTATAACTTTGTACAAAACACCATGTTGTAAATGCACTGACTGTCACGTTCAAGACTTTATATTATATGGCAAGTGAGGTCACATAACAGGGACAGCATTTAACGATCATAACAAAGACATACATCAAAAACCATTTTTGTAGTGTATAAAAGAGCACACCTGATTTTGCATTGAGGTGAGTTTGTCAGCCTTTCCAGTGTTGAAATCATCCTGCAAAGCAAATGAATTTTGTTTGAACAGAAAAGTTACCTTTTATACAAGTCATTATGTAATTTAGTAAACAATCCCAGAAAAATACATTCAGGGGATAATGATGTAAAACAGAATGTTATATCGTATACATACCATAAGGTCTGCCAGAACGTTTCTGAAGTCCCTGTTAAACTCAAAAGCAGAGGCACCAGACGATCGCTGCACCAAAGAAGTGGTCTGAGAAAACCTGTTTTGCACCTACACAAAGAATGCAAGACTTGAAAAGTAGTTTTTAGTCTCTGTTTATAATAACACAGTAAACTGGCACAGTGTTGTATATGGTTTTTAAGCATGTTAACAGGAAGTAGTCCTAAAGTGCTTACTTGTGAAATACCACTCAAAGGGAGACTGCTACCATCTTTTTAACAGAATAGTACATATTATTTAATGAATGGCCTTACAGTTAGTATATTTGATAAAATAAATACATTTATGCTAAGGATAACAATTAAAAACTGTTGTGTATACATACGGCCGACATCATACAATGCATGAAAGCCAACAAAAGTATCATAGCATATTACAGCTTTATATGAATAAACATTGCAAGAAAAGAGATAAAGATGGAGCATGACAACAAACTTTTGGACCCCTCTAACTACCAAAATATACCCCATGTAAGATTTGATAAACCCGCAATGACAGTTCATGTAAAGATTGATAACATGTAAATATTTGCCAAAGGAAATATTACATATAGTTCATTGAGTTTTATTGTTTGTTTATCAACCTGTTCAAGATAGGCATAAGGCACTCTTCTTCCCATCTGCTTGTCCGAAACACAAAGGTATACAAGTCCACTCTCAGTCATGGTGTGAAAAAGAAGACTAAAAATTTGATACATGTTAGATGTCACATATGGTAATGTTTCCCAAAAAACAAATCTTAAAAGTAACAATTTAAACAACATAGCAGTGGTTCTAATTAACAAATTTTACATGAAAATAATAGACAAAGCGTATTTGATTTAAAAGTGAATAAATTGAATAGCCTTAAACACTCACTGTTTATGACAATAAAGAACTGAGAATAGAAAATATTTTTCAAGTAACAGTATCAGTCAATGAATTTACAGGGAGTATATATATATTCCGTCTACCTGACATTTTCACAAAGTATATGAAATCTTATTTTTTAAGTATTAGGGGTTTATCTTTTGTACTTTACATGTATATGCAGATGTGAGACAAAATCAAGAGGTCATTTTTGCAGGTAAATTTGTAACACCAGTATTGTCTTCACCGTTAAACAAGCAGAAATACAAATCCACACTTTTATTTCTCCTTAGCATAGGACACAAATTAAAGATCAAAAAATTGGGACAATAATTAAGTCAATGACAATAATTCTGCTTGCAAAACTAGCAATTAGCCTTAATACATACTCATCTTGTGGCAGAGTGGTTTTCCGGTTTCCTACAGTAGACAGGTCCAGAAGAATTCCTCTTGCAGTTGTTTGATGGTCACCAGGTGACAATTGTTTGTCAACAAGAATAACATCGCCACGCGATATACAACTGTATAGCAGCGGCATTTTAGAGCTTAAATTTATGATAAGCTGTTGGGTGGGTGGTATCAGTGGATTACTTTTTTTCCTAAACAATAATGGAAATGATTTTATTTACAATAAATGTCTTTTATTAGAACCCACTATCAAATCAGTACACAAAGAAGAGACATGAACAAAAACAATATAAAAGTACACTATTTGGGTGTCATACTTAAAGAGCAAATTCTGTAATTTACCTTAATTGCAACTATTGTTCAAAAATGCACATCAAATTGCAATTACAGCAATATGTCTGCATTATTTGTGGGATAACACATTTATTTTACTATTTGCAATGTTACCTTAGCCCAACTGTCCTTCACTAGAAGTTTTTGTGCAAAAAAGTTATTTTTCTGTTTTTTTGAAAATGCAGTTTTGGGACTTAGCATAGATTGGTTTTTATGCCACGATATGCCTACTTATGCAACTTATCGATGGTAAAACCATTGTTACATATATGAACAGTAGTAGGCAGGTGAAAACATTTTTTTAACGCTACAAATTTACGACATCAAAACTGGATGTGGGCCTGAAAGAAACTGTTTGAAATTCTATCTTGGAGTTTATAATATTTGTTTTCAACCAAAGTGAAAGTTGTTTGACCAGTGAAAAGTAAAGTATTTTTTTTCTGAACGTGCTGATATGACTCAAACCATTTTTTCTCCAGACATGCTAATAAGTCGGGAGTCTTAAACTTAATACACCGGTTACTAAAACTTGAGACACACATATGACTTTAATTGATTCAGGATTGGGGCAAAATTGTTGTGCCAAATCATAATGGTTATAGTTGCAACCACCAAAATGCCTAAGTCAACATGAACAGGGAAGACAGTTTCAAATGCCAGTCTGCAGAACATGTCAGTTCCTGACGAGATCTCGGGCGTGCAGGACCAACATGTACTGCATGCCTGCATGTACGACCAGTAAGTTCACGTGCAAGATTTAGAAGAAAAAAAAACAGCCTGTGCAGCTGCCACACTCTGCAGAGTGCAGATTGCTTCAAATAGTAATTGCATGTTGGTATAATAAAGTGAAATTTCTGAAGTTAATAAGTTATTCTTAATGACTTCTGACTCAACCAGAATCTGGCTTCACTTCCAAGTCAAAGCAGCAATTTTGACATATTAATTGAGAAATGCCTTGATATATGAATCAATGAATGTTAGGCCTGTATTCTGGTCAGTAACCCACAAAAACAAGATTATCCTAAAAATAGTAAAAACCATTTATATTCAGCACTGTTTTGGCAGTATAAAGATGTCATAACTAAGGAGTAAAACTGATGAAAAAAACAACTTCGTAACATTTTCAATATCTTGGCAAAAAACAATTCCAAGTTGTTTAAACAACTCGGTCTAGTTTACACAAGTCGCAATGATACCAAATGACAAATGAACAGTGAACACGAATACAGTCTCATATTCATTCACAACCACAAATGTTTCACTGTAATGAACACACCGAACACGAAACACAGATACATTGTGACTATGACGTAATAATTCAGAGTTATTTAAAGACTTGGAAATGTAATTAAACAAGAAACTAATTTGTACATGCCCAAGCGAAACCGAATTTAAACCGAAACCTGTGAATTTCAATATAAGCTTATAAGGCAAATCTGTTCCGAATTTATCATCTACCGCTGTATTTTAAATGCAAGTAAAAACAAGGAAAGTGTGCAAAATTAAAATTTTGGTAGGTATTCGCACAAAATCATGTTGTGTGCTACTGCCATCTAGCGGTTAATTTTATACCCCAATAAATGCGATCAAAATTACTGTTACTATAAAAAAAAACAAAGAAAAAACATGTGTCACCTTAAATATCTTGTAAAACAATTAAGATTTCTTTTTGAAGAAGAATATTTGTTGCAAACAGAATTTATTCATTGTAAATTTATATTATTTGAACAATGTATCTTCCTAAGATTTCCCCATTGTTGCAAAAACATTTTTTTGACACTTGACCTGTTCATGAATAGGGGGGAATTTTTGAATAACGCTAAACCGGTTCGTGTAGTCAAGAGAGATCCGTTGTTTCGACCTGTGTGTCGAATGTAAATGGTCACAATTAAAAGTCGCTCGTGCGCAGAACAAAGTAGCCCAGGGCGACACGTACAATAAAACGACGAGGCTTACAACCAAGTTCGAGCCAACCGGTTACTGTTAACTTTCGGTTATTGGTAAGCGTAGAAAGGTGACGAGTTTCGATAGCTTTATTTTTTTGAGGGAATGACATCAGCTTTAAGGAAAAATGTCGCCCACTAGTCAGTTAAAAGAGTAGAAATATTGAAAAAGTTTATTTTTGCAAACGAATTAGTATGGGTTTGATTTATTAGTGCATGTAAGTTAGTACTTGCAAAATTTTTCATTAAATATTGACTATAGGCCTACTGTGTTGTTCCATCATAAGTATACGTGATATAAGTTTAAAGCCTTTTATTGTGTGGCATGAAGCTTAATGGAACGAAACTGCTAGTTACAAAAGTCAAAAATTATAATTACCGCAACCTAAGCAAACGTAAAGAGAAAATCAGTCATCTGTTTTCAAGTAAAGTTAATCTTACAACCCGATGGGGCCTATAGCAGAATACGATCGTTTGGGCGGCTTAATCATCACAAGTGAATCTAACTTTGTTTATTCCGACGTTACTCATAGAATTTTATATCCTCGGGCATTATCTACCAGAAAGCTAATTCGTGCGATTTTTTTGTTTTGTTGCATAGATGGACCAAGAACTTAGTTCGAGAGTGGTGTTGAAATACAGCTAGCGTGAGAAGCTAATATTTGTAACAAGCCTTTCTTGGGCAATATCTTCATGAACCAATGGTCACTGTTCTCTCTGCTCCCACCTGGTGGAATGTACGGTTTATTTTCTTCGCATTTTTAGCGATTTGGTCTGTGTTCGCTCTTTCAACGTTAAAACAGTAAGTCACTGTATTAAAGATGGCATGTTTTAAATTATTGTGTAAATCTTTATTTTTTAATGATTGCAGACTAGGGACAGGTAACGGACGAATTAAAATCAAAGAGATCGTTGCCATTGAGCCTGAGGTAAGTAAAGTATTTTCTCATGCTAAATTTCCCAACCTGAGCAAACTAAGTTACAACAAAACATAATTTAAAGATCAGAAGTTTTAGTTATAAATGCCACAGAAGTTAGAAGTTAATTTGCCAGTACGTTGGAAAGTTAAAAAACAACAATGTAACGGTTTGCTTTATTAGGATACTAATATCGAAAACGAACTGCTGCAACTTCCCAACGAGTATCTTCAAAATTCAACAGTTCTTCAACATAATTTTCGGTACATTGTTCAACCGAACCTCAAAGACTCATGCGAACTATCATCTGAAACGATAAAGTAAGGCAGTTATCCACTTATCATAGTATGCCAGGCCTATTAAAGGCGTGTACCGAATCAGCTGGTCTTCCAAGCATTCCCACATGGCAAAGAACAGGCTAGAAAAGTCTAGCCTGGGGTGGGATTGGAACCCACGACAGGAGTCTTTCCGGGACTCGCGCTCTACCAACTGAGCTACACAGGCTCTTACGTTTAGTATTTATCAAAAAAATATTCAAAGCTTTTTTTCTATCTTGCAGTGCAAAATTTGCCTGAAATAAACCTTTACACAGAGTTGTAAGCGAGTCCCCAATTCGATCCTGAACCAAAATCCGACGCCATAACCCGGCTCAAACCCGAAAGTATAAGCCCGGAGACTTACACAGTGGACAATAATAGGCAATGGCCTAAACAAGACGTTCAAGGGCTATGGGCATTATCGTTCTATCCAGCAACTAGGTAGTATATGTTTTACAAAAGAATAAGTTAGACCTGAACCGGAAAAGCCCGGCCTGAATCCAACAACAACTCTGATTTAACCTGTTAAAGTCCTAACATAAAACAACCAGGACCGGGCAAAAAAATATTAAAAATGTGTTTTACTTTTTGCTAGATATGGAACCAGTTTGGGAAAAGTATCCGGTAAAACGCGGAAACCCCCTCTTCTGATATTAGTCTTGGTCCACAGCAGCGCGTCACACTTTGAACATCGTCGGGTGATCAGAGAAACATGGGCATCGTCGGGAAAACTGCTTTCAAAGGTAAATGGGGTTTTACTGAAGCTAATTATGTATGGTGGAAAAGTATTGACTCACAGTTATAAGCATTTTAGTTAGGTGGAGAAAAGAGCACTAAAACCTATTTGAATTTCTGATGGTTAAGGCTGTTTGGTTATGGTTTGGTAATGTATTGTCATTTGAAATCAGTAAAACAAAACAAAATCAACCCTACCCATGCTAAATTAATAATTCAGCTCTTTGCACCTCCCATAAAAGTTTAGCTAAATATGGGTCTGCTCGCATTTGGGTTTTAGATCACTAAATTGAACTATGAACGCTAAACTACATGTTGCCACATTTTAAAGCAGGCTTCGATATAAACTAGGTCGAAAACCAACCATCTACTAAATCAGTGGTCGGCAACCGCCGGTCCGCGGCCCGGTACCGGTCCGCGAGGAGTTCGTTACCGGGCCGTATAATTTTTCAGGTTAAATGCTATAATACATTTTGACCATGTATCCCGGGGATCATAGCCTAATTAAAGCGTATTTATTGCTAAATATTTGTAGTTTTTTGAAGACCGGTCCGCGATAAAATTTCACTGTCAAAAGCGGTCCGCAGTGCAAAAAAGGTTGCCGACCCCTGTACTAAATTGTACTACATTTAACACTTTTTTGGCAAAATTTAGGTCGTCTTTCTTCTGGGAAATCCCCATAATGAAACCACTCAAACAAAACTGGCAGAAGAGATTAAAATACATGGCGATATTTTACAAGAAGATTTCTATGAAACTTACAGGTAAGACACCTACTGAAAACATGCAATTTTGGATCAGATGTAATCAGTAGATAAATGCAAAACCAGACATATTTTTTGAACATGTATATTTTACCTGAAGACCGTGGGTCGGTTAAGTTTTAACGAAACCAAACTTACGATCGTGGTTTGTTGTATGCTTTACCACAGTGGTTCTCAAAGTATGGGTCGCGACCCAAACATGGGTCGCGCAGGGTCAAAAAATGGGTCGCGCTATGGTGGTTCAATTCTGTCCAAACGAACTATTACTGCATTAAGTAAACACAAACGAATTTGCTTAATGTTGTAGTAGTAAAGTCCCCTCACTCGACCACGTTGCACAGTGAAATGAACTAATCATTGCAACATACTGATAATAGCGTTCTGATTTTTGCTGTTACGCACATGGCGATTGTTACGTCATAGAACGGGAAATAAAAGTTAATCATGCAAAACTGAACGCGGAGATGTACCAGTTAGCGTTTGAGGATGAGTAAGTATTCGTACACAGAAACATTTTTAGATTTGGGGTTCACTTCTATCAATGATCATGGTGCTGCAAAGCCACAATATGTGTTGTGTTATGTAGTATTGTCGAATCGAACTCGTTAAACCTGCAGCCATTTTGAAATGGGCAGACTCATATGCGGCGACAAAGTGGCCTCGAAACTGTTACATTTTTTGATGTTTGAGGCTTGGGTCGTGAGATGTTCATAAAACTCAGATTTGGGTCGCGGTCAAAAAAGTTTGAGAACCACTGCTTTACAACATCTGTTTATGTACAGAAATATCACACTGAAAGCACTGATGGGATTAAAGTGGGCTGCTCAACACTGCCCCCGTGCGGCGTACGTAGTAAAGTGTGACGACGATATGTTTGTGTCTCTTCGAAGATTGTTGAACGATATTCTACATCAACGTACGTAAATATTCAAAAAGTCCCCTTGTCGGGTCATAAACATGTTATTTTTCTCGGCAACATTATACTCAGAATGGACAGCCCCAAAATATAAACACTATGAACGTAAGTGTTTTCTAATATATGGAAAAGCTAACACCAGACAAGTTTGCTTGATACCGTTAAGTGGCGCAAAGAGCTATTGCGAATATTTAAAATGCAATTTGTGAAAAAATACTGACGGGCAGGACTATTAGGGTTGGGATGAGGTTTCATAACAATAAAATTAATCTAAAAAACTTAGTTCTTACCGTTGAATTTAGTTCCTTACCCTAACCCAGTCTCACTGTTAATTTAAATAACTGCGCTCTTTACGCCATCTATTGGTGTTTACCAAACTTTTCTGTACTAGTGTTAGTAGCTCTACCTAAAATACTCACAGTCAGCCTATGATTTTTATGGCAGTGCTTCCTCCCAGTCGCCTGTTGTTATGCCAACCTGTAAGACACGCTTCAGTGGAGCGTAGCGGCAAGTATGGGGTGCCCAAAGAGCTTTACCCGTTCCGAAAGTGGCCCGAATTTTGCTTCGGTGGTTGTTGGATTGCTTCTCGGGATGTCATTAGCGATTTGCTGCAAGTTTCTCAAGTTACTCCACAGGTGAATAGATTCCAGTTAACTTTCAACATACAGATGTCACATTTTTGGCCTGTATTCTCGATATGAATTTTGTTAAGTTGAGTTTTAGTTTCTTGGTGAAACAAATCGTAGCCTGAACCGACTTAAACCCCAACTCTACCCGATTTTAAACACTGCGTTGCACACGTTGCAAAAAATTATAACCGATCAAATTCGTTGTGCCCCAACTTGTCAAAACTCCTACAACTAAAAAAAAACATTTATTATCCGATAATGTGGAAATATTTTTGAACACTTATTGACCGTTGTAGATTTACTTGGACGACGTGTACGTTACTGGTATTTTACGAATCAAGAGTGGATTGAAAATAACCCGAACCTCTCAGACCAATAAGTTGTTTTGCCATGCAAGGGGAAAACCCGAACGTGTGATGGAATTATGGCGCCGTGCAATAAATGCAAATGGAGCTGAATCAAACATGAAATTCTACGATTGTTTCCACTAATTAATCGTTAAAAATGTCAGTAAAACTGAATACGATTAGATAAATTATTATTGTCATATGTGTAGACAAAACAGGCATTTTTTCACAACCAAGATGCCTTTTTGTCGATTTTTAAGCGTTTAACGAGTATATGATGTCAGTTAAGTGCCAAACTTGCTTTGTTGTTTTTTCGTGTTATTAATCTCCCGCTTGACCAATATCGTGCAATAAAAGTCAAACTTGCATTTAAATATTTTTTAACAATACCAGAGCAGGAACGTTGTAATACATTTAAAAAAACAAACGTCTCACCAACAAAACAAGTTGTATGTAGATACCATTAGAGGAAGGGCGTTCCAAACGTATAAAAAAATAAACTTGGCTCCCTAAATGGTTCGTTTTCGTTTTGACAAAACCTGCGCACCTCAAGTTAGCCTATATGGGGTGAATAGTGTTTCATAGTAAATCGGGCCTGGCTTTTTGGGCAGGGTTTTGGGTTTGGACCGGGTTCGGGCTTACGTTTCTTCAAAAAAACGGGCCTGATTCGGGCCTGACTTTACACTCTGTGTCAGTATTTTTTAAATAAATTTAACTAGCTAAGTATAGCTAGTTGCTATACCTGACCTAATGTCAAACAGCCCTAAAACGCCTTGTTCAGGACCCTCTGTCTATTATTGTCCATTGCGTTTGTTGTCTTGGTCTTTTCTGAGGCTTCAAAACAGGGGTGGGCAACCTACGGCTTGCGGGCCAAATGCGGCCCTTGATTAAAGGTTGTGCGACCCGCAGAGACGCTTGGATTTCAAATGTACAGACAAACGAGTCTATCTACTATATATTTTTGAGCAAATTAATGCGCCTGATGTTATGCTTCTGCGACCAGGCAATATGTGGCTAGAATCAAATGCAAATTTTATTTGAAGTTATTTGTAGCACGTTTGGTAAGCAACAAAGTAAAATCACCTTGTGTTATACACAGGTGTGGCCAGCGATCTAATTTTGGCTATTGTATTTGGCCCCACAGTAACAAAGGTTGCATACCCCTGCTTTAAAGTAAACGAGCTTCTCAAAAACGATTCGGGTTTCGGGATTGTACTTTGGGTTCGGGTCGGGATTCGGGCTTGTACTTTCGGCTGGGAATTTTAACTTAACGCAAAGCAAAAGCACCAAAAGAAATAGTTATTTTATGTACCTATAGTCCCGACAACATTGTGAGTATAAGAGGGTTGCACTGAGCTCGACATTGGCGCTTCTATACTTGACAAAAAGAGTACCACTTAGCGACCTGCAAACAAAACATGCAAGCTTGATACTAATAGGTGCCAGAGAAAGAAAAAGTGTACAGTTTACACCAAGTCTATGTGTTACGAAAAATGAATAGCCGCATGTATATAAAGCTTACGCAAGCACAGTCAAACATAAAAAAGCTAATGTTGTATAACTTAAAATTTGTTTCTATGTGCAAGGATTAGTTTTAGTTGATTTTACCTGTATTTTTCTTTTTATAGTTGTGAGCGAGTGCTTTATATTAGGCGTATTATTGAAAAATACTTAGTAACTTGGTCTAAATAATTTTAAACACCATAATGCGAAATTCCAAAAATGTTTTTTTTTCACCTGATATTGAATAAATTTGTTTCAGGTCATCATAAGCAACGAGCAAAATGGAATCTGTCTTAGACTTCACTTGCAGGAAACTTACAAAAGAAGATCTTCCAGAAGTTGACAAGTTTATTCAGACTTACTTTGCACCAAGAGCCATTTTAGCAATAATCTTTAAAGTAAATTTACAATTTTACTCTTTGTTTTCCACTGCAAGAGCTAAAACTATCATCGATGATAATATTTCTCTTGGGGTGTTTGACAACCATGGGAAAATGGTCCGACTAACAATGGCCAAGATTCAAGAGAGGAATAAAATTTGTGAGCATCCAACTATAGTGGGAGAGAACTGTCCAAGACATCAAGCAAGAAAAAGATTTCTACATTGTCTCCAGGGTAATGTTTTCTCCGACCTTGGGGCTAAGAAAGTTATGGTTTTATGCTTGGTTACTGGCCATCCTGCATATCATGGACAGAGATTGTGGAAAAAAATGAACATGTTCGATTTGTTTGAGGCCATTGGTCGCGAAAATGAATGTGAATACATTGTAAGTTCAGCTGTAAGCATTTATGCCCAAAAAATGTACCATGAAGCAGGATTTTCGATAATTCGGGAGATCAGGATATCGGAATATATAGATTCTATCACTGGTTGCAAGCCTGATTTGAACTTGTCTGATATTCACACCAGAGCAATGTTGTTGTGTAAAAAAACAACGTAACCAGTTAAAAGGGCCAGAAATATTCATTCTGTAACTTTTTGTCGTTTGTGTACAAAAATATTTGCCTAAAATTTTATAAAACTTCCTTTACTTATCGTTACTCGACCAAGGTCCCAGTCTTGCTAAATAGCTAGTGTCTTGTCAGTCGCAATTTCAAGTCAAGTCTCAATGAAATAGGCTATTGCTGCCAGGCATAATGTATAACCCAGTGTTACTCATCCAGCAGCTTTATTGTAATCAATCGACGTTTCGACGTCCTATACAACAGTGGTCGGCAACCGCCGGTCCGCGGCCCTGTACCGGTCCGCGAGGAGTTCGTTACCGGGCCGTATAATTTTTTAGGTTAAATGCTATAAAACAATTTGCCCATGTATCCCTGGATGATAAACTAATTTAAGCGTTTTTATTGCTAAATATTTATAGTTTTTTGAAGACCGGTCCGCAATAAAATTTCACTGTCAAAAGCGGTCCGCAGTGCAAAAAAGGTTGCCGACCCCTGCTATACAAGACGCCTTCATCAGGATAATGACATATCTTGCAGGACAAATTTCTTATAAAGCGACAAAATGCAAAGCACACAAAAAAAAAACAATAAAACAATAAAAACAATAAAACTGCTGGATGAGCAATACTTGGTTATAGTATATATTACGTCCGCTAAAGTTAAACGAGTTAGGCTTGTTTCACCTTCTGCGATGTAGCGTCCCGTAGGATGACCTGGAGTTGCGTTAACCATGAACAAACGTGCGCTTATTATGATATCAAGGTGCACCACAGAAACTTTTCAAAACAAATTCTAAGTGTTGTCTCAATTTTAAAATGGAAAGCCAAGTCTGATTTATTATACTGTTTTCGTCTCCTACGAATGGAAACATCACAATAGTACGAAAATATGTTTAGTTTCAACGCTCGCTATACCTACTAATTCTCCTGACACGAGCCCCATAAGTATGGGGTACCAACGTCTTAGATGCTTATGGTGCTGTCTCTTAAGATATTAATCACGTTCTGAATGTTGTTGGAATTCCGGGCTGATATTGACAATGCCGGACCAGTCTAAAAGAACATTATTGTACTTTTATCACTGCCTGGTAGCCTATATGTATACCTTGTCCTATAGATATTTTTTTATTCGCTGGCTAAATAGCCCAGTATGAGCAGCTGAAAAGTAGCGAGGTTTAAGCCAGTGGTCTTCAACCTTTTTTATAGGCGACCCCAATTTAAGGGAAAATGAAATCAAAATTTACATGCGACCCAATTTTTTTTCAACACTGAGAAAAATGTTTTTAGTAATGCTCAACCAAAAGAACAATTACACAAGCTGTACATAATTACAAACAAATATGGCGATACAAAAGTATTACGAAAAAATGGCTATACAAAAGTATTACGAAAAAAGTTTTTAAGGCGTTTCATTTAAGACATAAACCCAATTTTCGGAACACAAACTTGTCAAATTGTTCAACATTTAATTTGCACTGTTAGTGAGATGTTTGCGCCTGTATACTGTCCACAAGTTTTTGAAGCCACGGCTTGACTTTGCACAAGCTTAACCGCATGTCATGCTCCACTTCCAATCGATTACGATGTTTCGTTTTTAATACACTCCTTGGACTAAATCCTGCTTCACACAGCCACGTGGTTGAAAACGGGATTAGAAAAATTTGGCATAGTAGGGTACGTTGCACAAATAACTATTCACTCGTTCTGGTGTCACCTTAAATAATACAAACTTTTAGTGTTGAGTCATAATACACGTTGTCGAAACCCATTGTTACGCGATAAGGGCATTTTCTGTTTTTCCACTACCACGAAAAGGAGGTAACAAGCTGTACCACAAAACAAGAGCAAAAGTTGCGATCTAAAAGAACATCATATTAGTTTCATTTTCTGTAATCAATTTTGAAAAGCAATAAATTAAATTCGGCGACTTGTTACGACCCCAGAAAAAGTTTAGGCGACCCCACTTTGGGTCGCGACCCATAGGTTGACGACCACTGGTTTAAGCAACAGGTTAGCACACCAGAAATGTATTGTTAAGAATAGTCGTGGTTTCCAACCTCGTTTGCCACTTTACTTGCGGTCGCGAGGCCCTTTGATAAACATTAAAAAAGTATATGTTTATCAGCAACAACAAAATAAAACCAACAACACAATGAAACTATTTGATTTGTAACTTGTTTTGCGTCCCACTATGACCATTACAATACCCAGTAAAATGCTTTATTACGTCATTATACAGAAGTTAACTCAATGCAAGTGCCACAGCATCACGTGGGCAAACGAATGTCAAAACATCAAAACTCTTAGTTGGTAAAGCGTGTCAGTGTGTTGTAACAAGTTTATCTGTGTATGAATACCGAAAGTTTTTGAAAAGGGGTCGCAAAGTTGCTAAAATGGGTTGCGATATTAAAAAGGGGACACGTCTAAAATTCGGGAATACGGGACGACGGAAATACGGAAATCGAGCTCTAAAAGACGGGACAGACGGAAAAGGTGGGTATACAGATACTTAAACACCAAAAACTGGCGGCACTGGAGTCGGTTAAGGTCAAATGTCAAATAGTTCAAAATAATTTAATTTTTTTTATCTTTTTTTGCAGACTTGTAGAAATGCCGGCGGTTAGGGCTATTCGGGTCAGGTGAAGGTTTAAAATCATAAATAACGTTAAAAACAAGCATTTTCCAAACATTTGACCTGATGTTACCTTCTTGACCTCAAATGAACCGGACTCCAAAGCGTTTGTTGACCATGACTAAAAGCCGGTACTGGGTAAAAGTTCAAAGGCAGTGCTTATAGCGTTACACTGGATTTCGAAATAGAATTTGGTGAACGTGACTAAAAGACGGGACTGGGTGAAAGTCCACATTTAGTGCTTATAGCGTCAGACGTCGTGAAAAAAGTTGAATACCACTGGTTTAGAGACTGGGTAATTCATGAGCGAGACTAGACCTAGAGGTCAATGACCTACAAAGATTGATGGCTGTTATCAGTGCGGTACTGAGTTGATGAACAGTGCTGCTTTGGGAAAGCCCATTTGGTCGAAAAGTTCAGTTTATAGTTTAGTTATTAATTGTAGAATAAAGCATTGTAAGATAAGACATTGTTCTGGATTACTCAGACTTGCGTGTATGACTTATTGGACTAGGGTTGGCGCTTTATTAATCCATTGTAGACTCAGTATGTTATGGCCTACATTATAAATCTATAGGTAGACTTGACGGTGTTCAGTGTGATGTACTGAACAATTTGTAATTCAGTATTTGAACCGCCGCCAGTTCAATCGATAGATGACCTCAATATCAACAGCTTCCAATAAGTATAAAGTCGGTAATGCTGCGCTGCACGACTTTGCCATAAGCCTGCATGACCTCAGTAAAATGAATGAGGGCAATGACACCGAAGTCGAAGAAAAGCTGGCGGCAAACCCACAAACTGAACATTGATTTATTGATGCCAATGTCATGACAGAATTACTTTGATTCTAAACGGATGCTAGGCCAGTTTTACGGCATGTTTCACCCATAAAATGCTTGTTTGAAGCTGGTTTACCGTTCCAAGTATTGACTATGCTAGCAATAAAACACAATAAAGTAGGTAGTAAATGGCTGAACATCCTCGTTAAACATTTTATGAAAGGATTTCAAAAACTGCTGCTTTGGAAAAGTTGTTAGATTTCTGAAATTTTCCGTTTGAATTGAAATCACCTGTACCCACGGTCTTTGGTTCAATGACTTACAGCAAGATTGCCTTTTTTCATTTGTTTGCTGTAGGCCACTACAAGTAAAGGCCCGAGATAATCGGATAGCCTGGTTGCTGTGTTTATTCGTAAGGCATGGATTTTCATTTTACACAGTGATAAGTTAAAGATTTTTTTTTAAATCAAGTATGTTGTGCACTGGTGTTAAACCAGAGATGGTACAATGCATTCCTACTCATTAAATTGTAAATATCGCTTTTTTGGCTTGAGGGAAACTTGTTTTAAACGTGGCTGATGCAAAGGCAGCAATTTAGTGTTATTTATGGAATTTATTTGCTGCGTTAATTTTGTCCATAGACGTTTGAGTTTTGAAATCCTAAAAACTATGGTGTTTGTCGACGTGTTTTTAATGCAAGTTTGACTGTTATTATGTCTTGCAGTTGTTAATTGTTTTTGTTGTAACACTTTGGTGAACTATCGCAATGGCCGCCGCAATCGCAGGAGAATGGGAATTGGACAAAAACGAAAACTACGACGAATTCCTCAAGAAAGTTGGTAAGATTCATATCTTAAAGACTCTATGATTTTTAAACCAAATTCCATTGATTGGTTATTAAAGGTGAGCTCTTAAAAATGCATCAGTGTTAAAAATAGAGCTCTAATATTTATAGGACATATGAAACGTACCTTATAAAAACATTTCACGTTAAAACTATTGCGGCAAAATTCAATAATATCTGTAGCGATATCATTGTATTAAAATGCTGCAGAAAACGTTTTATTCTGTTCTAAATTTAACGTCAGAGAAAGAAATAAATGACGCTCATAGCATGGACAGCCATCCCTTGTGCCTTGATCCAAACATCAAATCAATTGCACGTATTGTAGCTACGAACAAATGTTTGATTAGAAAGCCCTTCCGGTCTTACTAAAGCATCGTCAAATATTTGCTTTACATGTCAAATAACACTTTGATAAAGCCGAAGATGAAATGTATGTGTATTATTGACCCAAAGGCAAATCGATAGGACCAAACGGAAATGCCAACATAAAACGTATTTACCTTTACTTGAGGACCAAAATCTGACTTAACGATATTTTGGGACGAACTAAAGCAGGGGTGGGCAACCTGCGGCCCTTCATTAAAGGTTGTGCGGCCCGCAGAGACGCTTGGATTTCAAAAGTACTGACAAACGAGTTCAATTATTACATATTTTTAAACTGATTAATGCGCCTGATGCTATAGTTTTCTGCGATCTGGCAAAATGTGGCTAGAATCAAATACGAATTTTACTTAATCAAATACGCATATTCCAATTTCGACATTTATAATTGGCCCTACAGTAACAAAGGTTACCCACCCCTGAACTAAAGGATAAAGATTTTTTTAAAAAGAGTGGTACTGTCTGTACTGTGTGTAGGAAACTGTGTACTGTCTGATGTCTACCAGAACCATTTTATCATGTTTCTAAATCAATGGGCGCGGTCAGATTGTGCGCTTTCCGACCGGTTTTAAGGTCGCTATAGGTAAACCCTTCAATAGTGATGTCATTTAAGTCTACAACCCCCCAGGAGCGCAAGGCCGCTGTTGGGTTGAACAACCTCGCGGGCCAAACATTTTTTATGATGTAATAATCACGCGTTATCGCTCATCACATGTCGTTACACTCTTTGGTAAACCTGCAACAGGGGTCGTTAAACCGGCTTAGCGCCAGCAGTAAAAGTAACTTGTCATTGATGTATACAGATGTGGGTTTGCCTCGTAATGGCTCTTATGATCATCTCATATCCCAATGACATAAAAGTTTACGTTACTGGGAAACTGTTGTTAGGCGACATTAAAGTTTTTATATGAAACAAATTTTGAAGCGTTTGCAAAAGGTCAATCAAGGTCGGTTGCTATATCAACAACTTGTTTTAAGGACGTTCGCCAAGTCACGTGGTTGTCACGTGATAGTAACACTTATCTTAATGGTGGAATTTATCTCTTAAGTAGTCATGCCTACCAAGTATTTTTGCCAACCAAAAATATAATGCAATAGTCACAATACCAAACTATAGCAGTCATTTACAATTAAACTTTTGATGTCTGGTAATTCTCCCAAAATAAGCTTTTGTAAAGTGATCATGCTTACCATCAAGTATTATTGCCACCCCAAACTTAAGCGTGATAGTAACTATACTGAAATATAGAAATCATTTACAATTTAGCTGTTGATTACAAAAGTAATTCTCCCAAAGCTTACTACTTAAGATATTTTACTGACAGGAATGAACGCTATTAAAAGAGGAATGGTCGTCAAACTGGGTGGCAGTCTGTCCATTCAGGCCGTTGGCGATTCAAAATTCAAAGTGAAATCGGTTAACGGACCCAAGACCAAAGAACGCGAGATGCCCATTGGTCAAGACTTCGATGACGAAGGTCCCAATGGTGGTGCCACAAGAGTAGGTCTATGGTTGGAAATTCGGTTAATCATTAAACTGTGTCCACGTGTTTTTTCGTTGTGCGACAAGATTTACTTTGGAAAATGCGACAAAGCGACATGTATACAGTCCAAAAGATAATTCCTGAAAGGATACGCAAACACAAGCATCTTATGATTCTGTATTGTACATTTTGTTCAAACTTCGTGTCAGAGCTGTTTGAAAACCTTACATATTAAGCTTAAAAAACAAAATGAAGAAAGTTTTGTACCACTTTGCCAAAACCAACATTCGTAAAATTTGACAATGTTTAAAGATACAGAGAAAAAAAATTGGCTTCACGTGCATGTGTCCTAAGCCAAAAGTACAAGTACATACTGGCGTAAAACATTGTTTAACTTTTTGTTTAGGGGTCCTGGAAAGTTGAAGGGGGAAAAATGGTCGGAAGGTTCAAAACTGAAAAGGGAAAAGAGTTTGTGATGTCACGACATGTAGAAGGCGACAAACTCATACAAGTAAGTAAAATATACAAATTAAGACCGTCCAATTAAGATTTAGCTGTAGTGCACCATAGGCACGAGTTTGAACAGTAAAAGGTTCAATGTAAAAAGGAGTTTTTACCCCAACCCATGACTACTGCATCGTTTTCTCAATACCACCATACAAATCCCCACACTATTAACATCAAAGTAATACATAAGGAACAAGCTTGATTGTTGTTTGCTTGAGATGTTTTGTATTGACCTGACTGCAAGTAAATATGCTTACAAAAAGTAATATAGCTTTCAAACACTCAACTAAAGTTCATTTGCTTTATCACTGAACATTATACAAGAGATGGAAAACGATTAAAAAACTGTTTTGAATTTTTAGGTAATGAACTTCGACGGTACAGAGGCGAAACGATTTTTCAAGAGGAAGGCCTAGGCTAATGTTTACACCAGAGTTATTCCTATATAATTAAACGTGCCTAGAGATTCATTTTTGTATCTAAGTAATTACTGTGGCGCAATCAGTCACGGCAAGAGACAAAATTGACCAATCAAAACTGTTTACAAAAGTTGTTTTCTTATTTGACGTGAATTTATGCCTTTTCCATTGGAGATGAATAAATTCTGATACGTGTAAATGATATAAGTTAAGAGTATTGTGATCTTGTTTATTCAATTTTAAAGTCCCTAGGAAACACGGTTTGCTTACGAATTACAGTTTGTAAAACTACTGCTGTTACAGTCTAGATGGCCTTAAAATTTCGGCAGTAAACTACTATTACCTTTTACCGACTATAGCTTGTGAGGTGTGTGTGGTTGAAAACAGCTCGACATATGTAACACCTGTACAACGCTGACAGACTGTCTGCTCACTAAACTCCACAGGGTGCATTTAAAAAACAATACAAAAAAGAGAGCTTGTGTATGTACGTATTAACACATGTAACAATGAGAAAATATTGACTGATACATCACAAAACTGGAACCCACGTTTGAACATCATAGTACCTTTGCTGAGCTTATTTTATCCGCACTTCTCGCTGTTGATTTTCAGAGCTATTCGCGTTATAGTTTTCCTTCAAGACCGTTTTAATCGATGTGGCAAAACAAAAGAAATTGTGTCAAATTTAGGAGCACTGATAAAAAAAAACAAAGACATGTAAAGCGGATAGTACTGCTCAAAAGAGCTTGATGCGAAGCAATTGAAACTTTTGTGCAAAAGCACTATAAGCACAGGCCCCACAGTGGCAAAAGCAATAAACTTTTCAACGTTTTCTAAACAAAAATTAAGATTATTAAAGTGTCAGGAAAGTCTTATTTTACAAATCACAAAGCAAAACATATAGCCTACAATTAATCATATTCTTGTCACAATTTGCAGAGGTAAATACTGTACTACGTTTATGACAGAATCATAATTCAAGGCACAATACATTGTAAAATTATTATTTTCGCACGATAAGGCCTTCGCATGTTTCGAAAAAGGTATATAATTTACTGACTGTTAAAGCTTGTCATCCAACAATAACAGTGATCAAAACAAACACAAACTAAGCTGAGTAATTGTGAGTTTGAATAAAAAACACAATAAGCTGTTGCAAATGAAAAGCTGGAGACAAAACGTATGAAAGCATGATTTAATCCACCAATGAAACATCCATCAATGTTGATGTTTAAAATCTTCATTAATTTACTTAAGATTCGTTTCTTGAAATGTTACTTTTTAACGATATTGTGTTTGCAGGTTCTGCATTTCCAGGTTTAAAACTCATTAACCAGCAACAATCAATACAATAGCTTGTCCAACCATGTAAATAACTGGATATGGCCAACTCTGCAAAGATACGCTAAAATATTTATTATCTAGTAAGTACGAAAGAGGCGTCACCACCTTTGAAGAAAACCAGCTTAGAAAAAATACAATTTATTACATAGGCAGCACATAATTGTAAAACAAAACACTATTAATCTGCTTTACCAAAGCACAAACAAGAAGAACAAATGTTGTAATTAACCAATGTAGAATAACGATGTACTAATACAGAAATCGTCCTGATCCACGGGTGCTCAACAGACGATTCGAGTCACATATAAAGACATTAATTAGCTTTCAAATTTATTTCCTGTTTAGGACTGACGATGCCACATATTTGGGCAATCGATTTCCGAAGTGTTTTGCAATAAAAAAATACAGACAGATTTAAGTGTGTGCTGAATTTGTCAGCTAATTAATAACCACTGTGGAATGTCAAATTGATTCTTTGGAGAATTGCCCACAGGTCAAGAACCACTGCCTTAACCAAACAAACAAAAAAATATTTTACCACCAGTGCCAACATTTATACACAGCCCATGTAGACACCGAACCGATAACAACTACCACGAGGGACGCAACCACGGCTAATTCAAACTTCATCTCACGCATAAAAGGATGGCTCTGTAGCGCCACCTCGATAACATCTCCCCGCACGTTTTTGTGGGGGTAGGGGGCGCTCGGCACAGGATGACCGAGAAATTCACACAATGGTTCCCAGCCTTGCGATGCTTTGTAGATGAGCAATTTGTCGCGTGGTGCATTCTGCAAAAATAACATAAAGTTATTCATTTAACAGAAAATAAAAATGCTATGTGACCAAGCAATATAGTTTTTTGAGGTTAAGTATTATTTTTTCCCCTATGTATAGTGTTCGTAAGTTTATTGTTGCCAAACAAACATAAAGATTATGCTCGTACTTACAATCTTGTGCCTGAATATTTATTGCAAAATGTTCTTAAACTATTGTAAGTGATAAACCAACTAGGTCCATCACAAATGACTATTGGAGTCAATTCAGTTACGTCGCCGCTTGGAACGGCCTTTTTCAACTTGGTTAAATGCTTAGCAAAAGACAAATAGCAATTGTTGATCGACAAGTTACGTTTGTTTGTTTGATTAATTTTTATCCTTGGTTGAGATCAAAAAGAGTCCGTCGTGGTGATCGATGCTTGCCCTATTTTCAGTCTGTTGCATTAGCTTAACTTCAAGCTATAGGTATTTCAATTGGTTCGTTAAGTTTTTTCATTAGGTTTCTCTGGGAAGAAGCAAAGCACTAGAAGTTTCTTGTTTAGGCAAACGCGAGTCGTAGAGAAAGTTGGAACCACCTTGCGTATCTTTACTGGAACTGGGTTCGATTCGCTTTCATGCACAACCGGTACATTTATTCCCGGAATTTGCCGAAGCCACCCGCAATCAAAGATTGGTTCAGGCGCAGGCATTTGTGCATGTGGTTTGTAAATATACACTTCTGTTCTAGGATATAACTTGTGAAGTTGATAAAAGACCCAATTTTTATTGACTATTGTATGGTTTAGCACAGTGATTTTTAACCGCGTCTCACAGCGCCGCATGCGGCTCCCAACTACTTATTTTGCGACCCTCACCAGACCAAAATCACTAAAGATTATGAAGCAAAAAATCAATGTTTCGAAATGTTTGTCTCATAATTCAGATTCAGTATTCTTTCTGCAGAGATGTGTTAGTGACAAAAAGAAGCTATTCAAATTTCAGTTGTGTGCTGCATTTTGCATCTAATATGTAGTATATTGGGAAGGAATGTTAGGTTTTGACGATAAGGGTTGGGAACCACTGGTATAGGATTAACTCTCGCAAGAAAACTACGTGGCATTGTTTATTGTAATAATTACAAGACTTGTATACGAGACTTTGCGAACCCAAGAAAAACGGTTGCAGGTGAATTGTTCTACATTGCATCAAAAATTTTTGCTTGACTTGTCTTCTCATCTCACAGATAAGCATCTAGTCTTAAGTTACATAAGGAAATGCATATGTCAAAGCGCATGCGTGACCGCCAAGCGAATCCACACGAAGAAGTCGGAAAAACGCTTAATTTACGCGCATGAAAAGTATCGGACCTTGTAGATATTGCCCATTTCCTGGATTTTGCGAAAAACAAGTCGGCACATTAAAAAGTAACCGATATAGTGGGAGTATCTGGAGGCGGATACGCTTATCAAACTGAATACCAAGAACAGTTAATTCAATTCTCCGTACCCACCTTTGTGAGCGGCGTTTTCTGAGTATACATTTAAGGATTTTTAAGGACGTTTGTACGTGACTTTGCAAAAAACAACCAGACTAGTTTGAACAAAGCATCATCTCAAGTGGTTCCACAAGCTTTTTTGCACCCAACCGATGCATTTTTTTACAATATTACAACATAAACGTAAGATAAGCAGACCGTATAATATACAGACACAAACCTACTGAACGTTACGCCTTTAATCAAATAACAGATTGTTGCATAAACATGGTACATAATTGGAATAAACATATCCCACTGAGTTTATTTAACCCAATTTTGACCTGAAACAAAACCCGTGTCTAAAAACACTCCACTTTATAGTCTTTTTGGAAGAGTGTTTCAATCATCTTTTAGTTTGTTTGCAAGAATAAATCCAGTTGATGCACTTCGATGCAATACCGTAACCATTTCCTATGTAATGGTTCGGAACGAGATTTTTTTTTGTAACATAATTTTTGTTAGCATAGGTAACGGTTTCTAACGACCACATAATGTTACAATTTTTGTTCGGAACATATTTTTTCAAGTCAACGAAAAACCGTTAGATGGAGGTAGAGGTCTAAAATTTTAGCATTCAAACCGCACAGTTAAATTAATTTTATGTGTTTATTAGTTCGGAATTTTGATGAAGTGAAAGTTTTCAATGGGAAAATGGGGCTTAGGGATTCAACAACAATGTTGCAAAAGAACATTGGAAACATTCAATAGTAAAATGGGGATTAGGGCTTCAACAACAAAGTTGCAAAAAGAACATACAGCGATGAAAATCAATGATTAATTACAAAAAATAGGAAGTGAACACCGAACATTGGAAACATTCAATAGTAAAATGGGGCTTAGGGCTCCAACAACAAAGTTGCAAAAAGAACATACAGCGATGAAAATCAATGATTAATTACAAAAAAGGGAAGTGAACACCCAACATTGGAAACATTCAATAATAAAATGGGGCTTAGGGCTTCAACAACATTGTTGCAAAAAGAACATTGGAAACATTCAATATTAAAATTGGGGTTCGGGCTTCAACAACATTGTTGCAAAGAGAACATACAGCGATGAAAATAAATGATTAATTACATAAAAAGGAAAGTGAACACCGAAAATTGGAATCATTCAATAGTAAAATGGGGTTTAGGGCTCCAACAACAAAGTTGCAAAAAGAACATTGGAAACATTCAATAATAAAATGGGGCTTAGGGCTTCAACAACATTGTTGCAAAAAGAACATACAGCGATGAAAATAAATCATTAATTACAAAAAAAGGGAAGTGAACACCGAACATTGGAAACATTCAGTAGTAAAATGGGGTTTAGGGCTTCAACAACATTGTTGCAAAAAGAACATTGGAAACATTCAATATTAAAATTGGGCTTCGGGCTTCAACAACATTGTTGCAAAAAGAACATACAGTGATGAAAATAAATAATTATTTACAAAAATAATGAAAATGAACACCGAACATTGGAAACATTCACTAAGATAATAAGGTTAATGACAATGCAAAACAGAAATGCAATGATTTTAAGTTTCCAAAATAGCTTGGGACATGTAAAATATAAGTAAATGTATGTTTGTTTTGCAGTCAATAAATTAGGTAATTTTAAAGCTGCATCACAGACTATCAACTACAGTGAGAAATATGAATAGAAAATATATGAATAGAAAAAAGTTATTTCACAGAAACAATGTAACTGCATGACATGTTATTTTAAATAATTTAGAAAAGTCTTCTCTTTTTTTGTGATGCTTCAGAATCTGAGCTGCATTTTTCTTTAGTTGGTGTACCTGAAAGTAGACAAAATAATATTAATATTTCTTGGAAAGATTGCAATTTTATATTATTTCATGTACGTTTAATGGGATGTCATTAGGCAGTTACAATTATCCTACTTGTATCTGGTATTACTAAGCTTTAAAAAGTTCAAGTCTAGTAAACTTACATAGCGACTGTTGGATTCTTTTAGCTTTGTAAAACAGCTTGTCTGCTGGCCACCTCGCTTTGCATAAACCACCTTCAGGAATTTGAGAGAAGTCTTTAAATTTCTTGTTGTCCAATGTTTTTAAGTCAGAGATTCGAAAAATTTGTAAAACTTCATTATTGTCCACAAACTGAACCATTATATACAATGATTCATCTGCAACATAATATAAATAATTGTAAATACAATTATAACTGCCATGACTTGGACTATAACAACTTCAATGCACTATGTTCAGAGGTAGTTCATGACAGCGATTGGTTGCAATCAAGCAAACTTGTCAGTTATTAAAATTGCATTGAAATAAATAAAATACTAAAAGCAAAAAACGCAAGCCTACCACTGCTGAGTTTTTGATTTTCTGACGTTGTGGTTGCGATTGTTCCTCCACTTTCTGTGACACATTAAATGAAATTAGACAAGTATAATTTTAAGTTAGTGCAAAATAGGCGTAACTCTAAATATAACGAAGTCAATATATTTGACATAACAGTTAAAATTCTTGCAGAGTTTAGTTTAAAATTTCCTTCTTAGTGCAGGAAGATGCTTGAGTTGTGACTCTTATGTCAAATTTATTGGCATTGATAATGTAATATAAAGTTAGATTACAGCCCCAATGGTCGTTATGGAATGACTGTATAGGTGGCAAGCACACCATGTACAACTAGAGTGCTTACTTATAACATGTGAATGCCTGTCTAACATTGATTGTAGTATGTAAGTCATATACATACCAGATCCTGACGACTCCTGATCCGGTTGAGATTGAGATATATCTTCTGTACAAAACAAACAACTATTTAATATCATATTAAAACATACTTATATCATCTAGAATATAATGATGAAAAGGATTTAACTGACCAAATTGCGAAACAGAAACTATTGAAGGAAAATCCTGTAGGGTAGTTGAAAATGAATTAGTAAACGGGTGCTTACTTGAAACCACCTCCTCCATGCTTTTTGAACTTCTGCTGGAGCATCTCGCATTTTGGTTGTTATAACTTTTCTGACATCAGTTTCTGAAACTGCCATTTATGTTGATAGAAACCAGTTTGAAAAGCCTATTGCATGTAGTGGCTTCCATTTCAGCACCAGCAGTAACCAATGATGGAAAAGCTTGAGATTTCTCTCCCGGCTTATGTTTCAAAAAAGCCCATGCATGGTTAGATGCAACCTTGAAGTGATCATATTTAAGTTTGTACAAAACAATTCAACCATGTCGATTTTGTTCTTTCTGCTTTTCAACTAAAATTGAAAAATTCCTTGGGCAGTTTCCTCTTTTCCTAACAGTTCATCTCGCCTCATTCCTCTAAATACTCCACCCCTGCATCCTAGTCTGCATATAATGTCCATTTTCTGTTCCATTTTCCTGTCCATTTCTTTTGTGATCTTGTTGTTGTATTCATATTGCAACATTGCTTTCTTTGGTGTGTCGAAATCCTTAAGCTTCTTTCTACTTTTTTCTTTTACATATTGTTCACGTTTCTCTTTCTGTTTCTTTCTGAATTTGTGGTAGATGACGCAACGGAGCGTAGTAGGCTTTTACAGTGACAAAAAGTGCTGAATCAGCAAGTTGCATATTGTTGACTCATCAATTATTGTCAAGACGTCCCATAGCTAGTTCAAAATGATTCTAAATAATATATTCCTTTTTTTGCAACATTAGCTATAGCATTTACAAAAGTTGTAACAAAAGGTGTGTTACAAAACGATAAAATGCTTTGGTTGGTAAATTATTGCTTCCATTCCAATCAAAATTACACACATCAAGGTACAATGAACATAAAACAAAACAAACATGAAACAGTGATATATTTCATCATTTTAATAGAATACATAACACATCACTGGATAACGTACACCCATATTTTGCACATGGCTTTAAATGATTTTGTTAAAAGTGATCCTTTCTGTTGTTGTTCTAATCTTTGGCAATTTCTGTAGTTCATGCTTTGATTACATCTGTCGTAGAGTACTTGTTTTTAACCAGTGCACTTGAAACTTTTTTCATACTTCTAAAGAAGTGAATATTTGATTGTGTACTGAGAGGAATGTAATGTTTACAGACTATCTAGTGCTACATTAGCGAATATTTATGTGAACAGTAATGCTATGACGTACAATATCAGCTCCAAAATTTAAGACTTAATGCAGCTGAGAAGCGCACATCGTCACCATTCGCAAGGAACGACCGTTAAAATTAAGGCGCGCTGACATAGAGACAAGCACCTTTCGGTTATAAAACACGAACGGTTTGTCATAAATTCAAACGGTTTTCACTGGCCGACTCCAAATTGCACTCAGATACAGCATGCGAAGTTATAGGTCACTCCAGTAAGTAAATCGGAAATGAGAAGCTTACATGGTCATTATTCGCAAGAACCGACCGTTAAAATTAAGGCGCGCTGACATACTGGCAAGAACCTTTCGGTTATAAAACACGAACGGTTTGACATAAATTCAAACGGTTTTCACTGGCCAACTCCAAATTGCACTTAGAAACAGCATGCAAAGTTATAGGTCATTCCAATGAGGGAATCGGAATTCAGAAGCGTGCATCATCATTATTCGCAGGTCACGACCGTTAAAATTAAGGCGCGCTGACATACAGACAAACACCTTTCGATTACAAAACACGAACGGTTTGACATAAATTCAAACGGTTTTCACTGGCCAACTTCAAATTGCACTCAGATACAGTATGCAAAGTTATAGGTCATTCCAATGAGTGAATCGGAATTCAGAAGCGTACATGGTCATTATTCGCAAGCAACGACCGTTAAAATTAAGGCGCGCTGACATACAGACAAGCACCTTTCGGTGAAAAACACGAACGGTTTGACATAAATTCAAACGGTTTTCACTGGCCAACTTCAAATTACACTCAGATACAGCATGCAAAGTTATAGATCATTCCAGTAAGTAAATCGGAAATGAGAAGCGTACATGGTCATTATTCGCAAGGAACGACCGTTAAAATTAAGGCGCGCTGACATACTGGCAAGTACCTTTCGGTTATAAAACACGAACGGTTTGACATAAATTCAAACGGTTTTCACTGGCCAACTTCAAATTACACTCAGATACAGCATGCAAAGTTAAAGGTCATTCCAATGAGTAAATCGGAAATGAGAAGCGTACATGGTCATTATTCGCAAGGAACGACCGTTAAAATTAAGGCGCGCTGACATACTGGCAAGCACCTTTCGGTTATAAAACACGAACGGTTTGACATAAATTCAAACGGTTTTCACTGGCCGACTCCAAATTGCACTCAGATACAGCATGCAAAGTTATAGGTCACTCCAGTAAGTAAATCGGAAATGAGAAGCTTACATGGTCATTATTTGCAAGGAACGACCGTTAAAATTAAGGCGCGCTGACATACTGGCAAGCACCTTTCGGTTATAAAACACGAACTGATTGTCATAAATTCAAACGGTTTTCACTAGCCAACTCCAAATTTTACTCAGATACAGCATGCAAAGTTATAGATCATTCCAGTCAGTAAATCGGAAATGAGAAGCTTACATGGTCATTATTCGCAAGGAACGACCGTTAAAATTAGGGCGCGCTGACATACTGGCAAGAACCTTTCGGTTATAAAACACGAACGGTTTGACATAAATTCAATCGGTTTTCACTGGCCAACTCCAAATTGCACTTAGAAACAGCATGCAAAGTTATAGGTCATTCCAATGAGTGAATCGGAATTCAGAAGCGTACATGTTCATTATTCGCAAGTCACGACCGTTAAAATTAAGGCGCGCTGACATACTGGCAAGCACCTTTCGGTTATAAAACACGAACGGTTTGACATAAATTCAAACGGTTTTCACTGGCCAACTCCAAATTGCACTTAGAAACAGCATGCAAAGTTATAGGTCATTCCAATGAGTGAATCGGAATTCAGAAGCGTACATGGTCATTATTCGCAAGTCACGACCGTTAAAATTAAGGCGCGCTGACATACAGACAAACACCTTTCGATTACAAAACACGAACGGTTTGACATAAATTCAAACGGTTTTCACTGGCCAACTTCAAATTACACTCAGATACAGCATGCAAAGTTAAAGGTCATTCCAATGAGTAAATCGGAAATGAGAAGCGTACATGGTCATTATTCGCAAGGAACGACCGTTAAAATTAAGGCGCGCTGACATACGGACAAGCACCTTTCGGTTATAAAACACGAACGGTTTGACATAAATTCAAACGGTTTTCACTGGCCGACTCCAAATTGCACTCAGATACAGCATGCAAAGTTATAGGTCACTCCAGTAAGTAAATCGGAAATGAGAAGCGTACATGGTCATTATTTGCAAGGAACGACCGTTAAAATTAAGGCGCGCTGACATACGGACAAGCACCTTTCGGTTATAAAACACGAACGGTTTGACATAAATTCAAACGGTTTTCACTGGCCGACTCCAAATTGCACTCAGATACAGCATGCAAAGTTATAGGTCACTCCAGTAAGTAAATCGGAAATGAGAAGCGTACATGGTCATTATTTGCAAGGAACGACCGTTAAAATTATAAGGCGCGCTGACATACAGACAAACACCTTTCGATTACAAAACACGAACGGTTTGACATAAATTCAAACGGTTTTCACTGGCCAACTCCAAATTGCACTTAGAAACAGCATGCAAAGTTATAGGTCATTCCAATGAGTGAATCGGAATTCAGAAGCGTACATGGTCATTATTCGCAAGTCACGACCGTTAAAATTAAGGCGCGCTGACATACAGACAAACACCTTTCGATTACAAAAC
Source organism: Phallusia mammillata (assembly GCF_965637545.1). Lineage (NCBI taxonomy): Eukaryota > Metazoa > Chordata > Ascidiacea > Phlebobranchia > Ascidiidae > Phallusia > Phallusia mammillata. The sequence continues at coordinate 16,642,292 of NC_137257.1, read as the reverse complement.
ACGAACGGTTTGACATAAATTCAAACGGTTTTCACTGGCCAACTTCAAATTACACTCAGATACAGCATGTAAAGTTAAAGGTCATTCCAATGAGTAAATCGGAAATGAGAAGCGTACATGGTCATTATTCGCAAGGAACGACCGTTAAAATTAAGGCGCGCTGACATACGGACAAGCACCTTTCGGTTATAAAACACGAACGGTTTGACATAAATTCAAACGGTTTTCACTGGCCGACTCCAAATTGCACTCAGATACAGCATGCAAAGTTATAGGTCACTCCAGTAAGTAAATCGGAAATGAGAAGCGTACATGGTCATTATTTGCAAGGAACGACCGTTAAAATTAAGGCGCGCTGACATACGGACAAGCACCTTTCGGTTATAAAACACGAACGGTTTGACATAAATTCAAACGGTTTTCACTGGCCGACTCCAAATTGCACTCAGATACAGCATGCAAAGTTATAGGTCACTCCAGTAAGTAAATCGGAAATGAGAAGCGTACATGGTCATTATTTGCAAGGAACGACCGTTAAAATTATAAGGCGCGCTGACATACTGGCAAGCACCTTTCGGTTATAAAACACGAACGGTTTGACATAAATTCAAACGGTTTTCACTGGCCAACTCCAAATTGCACTTAGAAACAGCATGCAAAGTTATAGGTCATTCCAATGAGGGAATCGGAATTCAGAAGCGTGCATCATCATTATTCGCAGGTCACGACCGTTAAAATTAAGGCGCGCTGACATACAGACAAACACCTTTCGATTACAAAACACGAACGGTTTGACATAAATTCAAACGGTTTTCACTGGCCAACTTCAAATTGCACTCAGATACAGTATGCAAAGTTATAGGTCATTCCAATGAGTGAATCGGAATTCAGAAGCATACATGGTCATTATTCGCAAGTCACGACCGTTAAAATTAAGGCGCGCTGACATACTGGCAAGAACCTTTCGGTTATAAAACACGAACGGTTTGACATAAATTCAAACGGTTTTCACTGGCCAACTCCAAATTGCACTTAGAAACAGCATGCAAAGTTAAAGGTCATTCCAATGAGTAAATCGGAAATGAGAAGCGTACATGGTCATTATTCGCAAGGAACGACCGTTAAAATTAAGGCGCGCTGACATACGGACAAGCACCTTTCGGTTATAAAACACGAACGGTTTGACATAAATTCAAACGGTTTTCACTGGCCGACTCCAAATTGCACTCAGATACAGCATGCAAAGTTATAGGTCACTCCAGTAAGTAAATCGGAAATGAGAAGCGTACATGGTCATTATTTGCAAGGAACGACCGTTAAAATTAAGGCGCGCTGACATACGGACAAGCACCTTTCGGTTATAAAACACGAACGGTTTGACATAAATTCAAACGGTTTTCACTGGCCGACTCCAAATTGCACTCAGATACAGCATGCAAAGTTATAGGTCACTCCAGTAAGTAAATCGGAAATGAGAAGCGTACATGGTCATTATTTGCAAGGAACGACCGTTAAAATTATAAGGCGGGCTGACATACTGGCAAGCACCTTTCGATTACAAAACACGAACGGTTTGACATAAATTCAAACGGTTTTCACTGGCCAACTCCAAATTTCACTTAGATACAGCATGCAAAGTTATAGGTCTTTCCAATGAGGGAATCGGAATTCAGAAGCGTGCATCATCATTATTCGCAAATTGCAGTCAGATACAGCAGGCTTGTCCAACTCGCGGCCCGTCGGCCGCATGCGGCTCACGAACAGTCAATAACAATTGTAGTATTTTTTTAGATTTTTTTGATAAAGCCAAATTTTTCTTACTTTTCAAAGCTATTATTTAAACAGACATTTAGCAAAATTTAATTTGTAAATACAAATTCTGATGAATAGAAACGATATGAATTAAACCGTTCCTCAAACTTTCAGTCAAGGCTGTACAATCTGCGGCCGTACGACCACGTTAAAATATATGTACTGGCGGCCGTGATGTAATTAAAACTCCTTTGCCAAAACTTTTGATTTTCAAACTGCCCGAAACAGATGTTGTGTTACTGAAATGAGTATTACAAGCCTAGCAGTCAAATGCGTCAGTCTTTTTGTAGGCCTATTATGTGCAAACAATGCGATAAAACAGGTAGTAAAAGCATCACAATATAGATTATGACTTAATAAACATTAAGACTGATCTATATTGTGCAACTCAATCTGTTCATCAAGTTGTAAACTAATGTGATAATAAATTCGGACCACCCCTTTTCAAAAAAGTTTTGCGTAAATTAAATAGGTCCAAATCGTTTCCGTTTACCGCTGATAACAGGGAGTCGTTATCTCAAAGCCCCGAGCCTTCAATCTCTTGTATTCGCTTGTTATCTAATCGCCAATTGTGACGTAACAAGGGTTTAATAAGGAGTTTTATGCGCTAACAATCGGAAAGTTACGTTCCGGCTGGAACGCTGGTTGCAATTTCTTGGTTGGTGTTAACTGCACTTATTGCAACATATCAAACTGTTTTTGCATTTGTATTGTTTCGACCAGCCAAACACGTAATAGTTCTGTCCCAAACACTAGATCGATGTTAATCGAGTTATGTTATTAGGGTACACGGAATTTGTGACTGCCACAATTTATGCCTTCTACAGTTACCAACTTTAGTGCATTCGTGACATTGCGCAACTTAACAGTAGCATCATCGCTTTAGAAAGGCGTTCATTCCTTGAGAATCTGTTCCCCCTTTTTAAGCAACGATTTTGATCACCTGACGCTTATCGCTTATCTTGCAGCTGCAGTTTTGCTGAGTAAGCTAGATACCAGCGGCAAAATCAGGAAACTACAAAGCTGTCGCGAAAATTTTTTGTTCTTTCTGTCAATTGGAGTTAGTGGCAGTATAGCATGTGAATTACGTATTCAGTATCGTGCGGTCTAGCGTGTTTGCAAACACTTTTCGTAACAAAACTCTGTTCCAACTAGTACTTTTCGTAACAATTTTTTTCCAGCTAACACTTTTCCGTAACAAACTTTTCTTACGACTAAAGCTTTTTGCGAGCTAAATTTATTCAAAACCGATGATTTTTGCAACTTAAAGGATGGTTGAAGCTAACAGTTCATGTAACAAAATTTTGTTCCATCTAACACTTTTCGCAACAAAATTTTGTTCCAACCAACACTTTTCGTAACAAAATTTTGTTCCAACTAACACTTTTCGTAACAATTTTGTTCCAACTAACACTTTTCCGTAACAAATTTCTTTAGAGCTTTAGCTTTTTTGGAGCTAAATGTATTGAAAACCGATGATTTTCGCAACTTAAAGTATGTTTCAAACTAACACTTTTCGTAACAAAAATTTTGTTCCAGCTAACACTTTTCGCAACAAAATTTTGTTCCAACTAACTATTTTTTCGTAACAAAATTTTGTTCCAGCTAGCACTTGTTGCCTCAAAATTTTGTTCCATCTAACACTTTTCCGTAACAAATTTGACTAGAGCTTTAGCGTTTTGCGAGCTAAATTTATTGAAAACCGGTGATTTTCGCAACTTAAAGTATGTTTCAAACAAACACTTTTCGTAACAAAATTTTGTTACAGCTAACACTTTTCGCAACAAAATTTTGTTCCAACTAACACTTTTCGTAACAAAATTTTGTTACAGCTAACACTTTTCGTAACAAAATTTTGTTCCAACTAACACTTTTCGTAACAAAATTTTGTTACAGCTAACATTTTTCGTAACAAAATTTTGTTCCAACTAACACTTTTCGTAACAAAATTTTGTTACAGCTAACATTTTTCGTAACAAAATTTTGTTCCAACTAACACTTTTCCGTAACAAAATTTTCTTACAGCTATAGCTTTTTGTGAGCTAAATTTGTTCAAAAACCGATGATTTTTAAACTTAAAGTATGTTTCCAGCTAATACTTTCCGCTACAAAATGTTGTTCTAATCAACACTTTTCGTAACAAAATTTTGCTCCATCTAACAGTTTTCCGTAACAAAATGTTGTTCCATCTAAAAGTTTTCCGTAACAAAATTTTGTTCCAACTAACACTTTTCCGTGACCAAATTTTCTGCTAACAAATACCTTTTCTAACACATTTTAGTTCCAGCTAACACTTTTCGTAACAAAATTTTGTTCCACCAAATAGTTCTGTAACGTAATTTCCTCCAATTAACAATTTTGTATCAAAATTTTGTGCCAGCTAACACTTTTGGGAACGAGATTCAATTTGTATGGTTTTACCATGTATGTGCAGATTTAAAACACAAAATGTTTAAAATATGCTTAAAAAATCTCTTTGTCGCCACATAATGAACAAAAAAATACGGTAACAAAATTTTTTGTTACACCCAATTTAACGATGTTTTTCTGTTCAAAAATTTTCGTTACGACATACCAGAAATTTTTGTAACTTGGAACAAAATTCGGAACAAAATTTTCGTTCCGAAACGAAATTGTTCATTTTGGAACGAAATTTTGTTACTCGGAACGGTTTCGCTAACGGTATTTCCGAGTTAATGGAAAATTGCATTATGCCCCATTACCGAAGGAAGGAGACACACTTCATTGTCAACAGTCAACACCAAGCGGGAATAATACACACCGGATACGACGGATAGACAATGTCAATATTAATGTCGTTAGCACGACCTAACAGTGCGAAAACCGCAAACCACAGTAAATAAACGTCCATAGAAAGGTACCTTTTCGATATCACCTATATACAGGGTTGCCATCGACTTAAAACCAAAAATAAGGACAACCGAAAAATTATTTTTTTATGCGAAACGAAACAAACGTTTTTAAACAAATCTTTGCATTTACACCAGCCATTACATAATATTTGCAATATGTTGGCCAGAAACAATCTGTTCCAGCAACTCATTTTTCGTAGAAAATACTAAGTGCATCTCACAACAGGCCGGGTCTAGGTTCACTTCTTCTTGTAGCAGGGGTTTGACTACAGTAATTGTTGAAAATAAGACAAAATAAGGACTACAGTCAAACATAAGGACATTTCTTAGAAATAAGGACAATGAACTTTTCTAAGACATAGCCCTTCAAAGTAAGGACAAATCTTAGAAATAAGGATGGTATGGCAACCCTGCCTATATATAGTTACTGCAATTATGTTTGTTTGGTAAACGAACATTACCTAGTCCAAATCCAATCTTAGTAAATCGCCTTATAAATGACATACAAGAAGCTAAATTTTAGCACGGAGCACTTGGCTGTTATTAGTCATTTTTTATCTTTTTTATCTTTAAGATACTAAGTTTAGGTTTGTTCAGATTTAAACACAGAATTGGTTTCGATATTTCGATGACATGTAACTATCCAAGCGCTCAAGCGAAACAGACCGTGAGAGAAAAAGACATATTATGTTGTGAAATTCGAACTCAGCGTTGTAACCATAATTGACCAAAGCATTTGAATACTAGAAAACGCTGTAGATTTCTACATCATTTTTAGGCATGGCGCAATATAGCGTACGCCGTTATAACTAGTCAGTTGTTGAGAGTAACGAGTATTTTTAGCACAAGGATATTTTTTTAAAGAATCATACTTTGCCCACATAACGATTTTGGATCTAGACACACCCAACAAGATTTTAGCATTCTATTATCCAACGATTTTCTACGGTTTATAAGGCACAGCTAAACAGTTGCTTAGTATCGGCCACTTTAGTGGACATATGTTTTACATTGTTTTACAGTTCTAACCATGAGGTGATCCGTTTCGAATGCGACGATATAAACTAATACCTTTCATCGGGGAAATTTGGTTCCCTGAAATCGTTTCTTAACGTTCAATTAAAGTTTCTTAGTTTGAAACACCGGCACTTTAAAGCATAGCAAGGCATTTATAGATGGTGGTTAATAGGTCATGAACTTAAAGTGCCATCGCCGGCACTTTTCGGACAGTGAGGCTTAAACTCTGGGAAAATTACAGTGGTAATGTCAAACCGGCAATAAGAAATGTTTCTGGTATTTCTAAGTGTACATTTATAAAGCTTTGTAATGGTTTGTTTAGTTTTCTAATGCAAAATATGTGGGTCGTTTGCTGACTTTTGTTCTGGTTAGGAACTTTGAAAATTACTTAATTCTGCAATTTGATGCGTCCTTTACGGCTTAAGACGACCCGGTTCGCATTGTTAGTGTTCGAAATTGCAGGTTTGATTCGCTCGCGCATGAACAACTCGATGTATGTAAAAGAATTTTAACCCGCTTCTTATACTGTCACTGAGATGGAAACTCAGTTTCTAATTTGTCACTGGAAGAAATGATACAAGGAATACCTGATGCAATGTTTTTCCTTAACCAACGTTCTAGTAGCCAAATTGGCGTTGTGTAATCATGCAGCCGTTAAAGTGAGTGTAAAACGTTTCAACTGACCTGCAATTCTAAATCCTTGGCCAAAAATATAATATTGTGCCCTTTAGCGTCTACTTGTTGCCCGCCAAACATTTTTGTTAGTCTTAGTACTTTAAATAATTTTAGCGTTTTGCAAACAGAGTTGGTCGGATTCCTTGTTTTGGATCACCGCTTAGTTATAGCTTGAAAGGAAATGACCTGATATTCACGCGTACCGCCAAAAAAAAGTCAACATGTGCGTTAAAATTAAGTTAAGAATGTTAGTAATTTGAAATCATGCGTGCAGCTAACAAATCGGTATCGAATTGGTTGTACCCACGAACCTGTATCACGTGGTTATAATGACGTCGGAATGATTTACGCATCAAAGTCTCGTTGTATGTGACAGGCCCCCATCGGCTCATTGGTAGTTGACCGAAAACAACGCGACCTGAAAAAGATACACAACGTTATTTGAGAAGGATTATCCTAAAAGTAATGCCCTGTTAAGTTGCAAACAAAGGTGTTGTGGAAAGAATTTCTCGCTAGAGTGATATTTATCTAAATATAAATTACAGTTAAGCCTAGATAGCTCGAACGAGTCCTTAAAGGCCTAAAACGCATGTTCAAGATTCTTGTTTTAATGTTCAAGGCCAGGGGTAATGTTCACCAAACTTTTTTCACAGCGGGCCAGATAAGTTTAATAACGATTCGCGAAGGCCGCATAGTTTGCAAGCCTTAAGGTAGGCCTAGTCTTTCCAAACTCGCCCCGCGAGATGATTTTTATCGTACCGCTAAGAGATCTTTATACAATGCTATTCGAAGTGTGGTGATACGAATGTTAATTTTTAAAGTTAGTCTTTTCTTCCGAGCAATGTTCCTATATTACGTCAAAATGGATAAAAGAAGACAATTGTTTGCAAACAATTAAACCTTGCAGTCTTTTGTGTGGGGTAACACATTGGCTTAGGATCATTTCTGTAAGTTGTAATCCTTTGAGACTAGGTAAAATTAATTCCATGTCGTTGCAGAAAAACTTAAATTAATTTTTAAATGTTGCAAACTTTTACGTACGATTTGGCAAACCGAAAAAATACGGTCGCGGGCCAGATAAAATGGCCTCGCGGACTGCACATGGCCCGCGGGCCGTAGTTCGGTGACCCCTGCTCAAGGCAACTACACAGACAAAGTTGTCATATTAACATTAGGTATACTGACAAGTGCAGAATACCCTTTGAACACTTTATACCTTTGCGTTCGCAACTCGAGCTCGTGGGCGGATTTTCGGTTAGTCATCATATAATTGCCCCAGGTGCATATCATTTAAGGGATAAGGAGGTTAACCGGGTCACTTGAGGAGGGAGTAGAACCGGAAGTTTCCAGACCAATTTCCCTTGTTTAATCGCACAGAACATGACAGCAAAGTATTTGTACAAAACAGGAAGCTTGTTTGGCCACCAGTGACACACTTCGTCTCATTTCGATGCCAAACCAATGTTATGGGACAAGCAATAGAAAAACAGTTTAAAAACGCTTTGAACATTAGATGTGCTTGCCGGAATGTCTAGTTATGCTTTATTCTATTCTACATACACCAGTACCTTGGCAGTAATGTTTATGCTGAAATTACTTTTCAAGTCCGTGTATAGTGTTCCTAAATGCTTTATGATTGATTTGATATTACGATACTGGTCGCGTGGTTTTGCGGTTGAATGGCGGTGACACAGATTGGTTCTTCCTACTTCGCTCAAACAATGGATTTGGACATTCCTACGCGGTCAACCACGCTTCACCACTTGTTCGTTTTGCGTAAACTGCTACCGGATTTCGGGGACGTTCTATATAGTGCCGTATGCGATCATTTCAACCAAATACTCCGTCACTTGAAAAGGATCAAATTTGATCAACTATAACACGTAGACAATTTTCGAAATCAACTGCGACATATTCCAATTTGTCATGTGTTTTATACTACGCACTGTGTTGAATGGTATTTATGTTAATAAAGGCTTCCTGCAAAACGCAAGTAACAAAGTACAATTGTTGAAGTCCTGTGTTAGGTTGACAACATTATACCTGGCCGACAAACAGTGGTGGGATTCAGCCGGTTTGCACCGGTTCTATAGAACCGTCTCACGAAATATCATGAGATGAGCGAACCGGTTAGCATTACTGGTTACTGTCAATGGACTTTTCGTAACAGAAGCGGCTGAAAAATATAACGTTTGTGATAGAACCGGCTGAAAAATATGACTTTTGTGACAAAACCGACTGACACAAAAATTTGAATCCCACCACTGCCCACAAATGTACATGTGTTCATTATTTAAATTAGGTGATCGAATGTCTCACTGTGGCTACATATTCAGTTAAAATGTGCGGTCATTTTTGGAAGCTCTCTTAATACAGTTACCTATGTTACGCATAAACTGCAGCATTCTATATCCCGTTGGTGTTGCTGCCAGGATGAGACGAAACAAAAAATTGTCCACCTTCATCATTTGATTTCTCATACTCCTCCACCAGTCATCCTCATCTCCAGACTCTCGATAGGCAAGAATGATCTGATTAAACAGATGAAAGTTTAGTCAAAGAAGGCGGAAAGAATAACATTTATATTACAATGGTATGACATATTTTAAATAACATTCAAACTTTATGACAATACACTAAAACCAAAAGACGATGATGCCACATAGGCGATCATGCCACATAGGCGAAATATATATTCCTTCATTTAAAACCGACTGATTCTGTTTAACCAAGGATTTACAGTCTTTTGGTTTTAGTGTATTGAAGTTAAAAAGGCAAACAGTGATCGTCAGTTTAAGACATGCTGTTGATGGTCTATTACTAAAGTTATCATTTTGAACTTTATGACAAAGATATAATTACACGTTTTCTCAAATAAACACTCTACATAATATGCACCAGCTGTTTTTGCATCTTAATGATACCAAATAACAACGTTTTTCGCGGCAATAGCGCCCCCAAAGAAGTCTGGTGCGGCCAAACAATAAGATAGGTTGATGTATCGCAATTGCGCTAAAAACTGTCACGTTTTGCGGGAGAGCAGGTTTTTTAACTACCCGACAGCAAGTTACATTACCCCAGTTTACAAACCACATACAATTGTTTTTCGTATGGTAATTTTTCTACCATCACGATGTATTGTAATTACGCGACGTTGCCAAATCACGAACCAATAGTCCACCCATACCAGATGTCATAAAGCATATAACAATAACACAAATTTTAATACCAGCGAATCTAACCTTGGCATCGGGAAATGCTTCATGTAGTTCTTCCCAGAAAAAGCACGCTGGTAAATCACACACGACATCTACGTTCTCGAACATGCGTTTGAAGTGACTGACATTTCCTCCGCGGTTAAATATTTCGTTCCATTCCTTGTCCAGATACCAGAAGTTCTCGATAAAATCATAAACGTTGTAGCCTAGTGCGCCGAGTGCACAAGCCAAAGTCTTCGTTCCCGTTTTAGGAAAACCAGAGCAAATGATTTTCATTTTCTTGTTAACATCGGTAACAGATGACTTTTTCTTTTTATTACAACTGATTAATTCGCTTGACTATTGATGCAGTTTTATTTCAATGCTACACCTAAATATATCAAAAAATCATTTTAAATTAGACATTTTTGAGTCACTTCGGTGAACAAGAACAACACAATTAACTAAACAGGAATTTACTAAATCTGGCTTACATTTTGAGGTGGATTTTAAATTTACGTCCGAAGCTATTCTGAGACCGCAGCCCCGTCAACCAAGACAAAAAAGCTTTAAGGGGATTTTTGAACTTGATTTCAACAAATTTTCCCGTTGAGGTTCGCAAACACGCAAACAAACTTCCAAATTATCCTGCTCTTGCTACAGTCCACTTAATTTAAAATCACAAAGTCACTTTGAAGATATGATGGCACTGTAACGATATTTCAACGCATTGTTACAACTATATGCTAAGCGTTGTTGTAGTGTAGACTTTTCTATGGTCGGTAATCACGCTATAAAGCAAAGAAAATTTTGAACATTGTTCTGAAAGTGACTTCTGAAAAACAGAAGGACATTTGTTTCTCCGGAAAAGCACCGGCGTTCAAAACATAATGCTTAGCTAAGCAGTTTACGGCTCTGCAGACTGTAATTAAAGTTTCAACCAAACTGATTACAAACCGTATGGCATAGAAAGCTGAAAGACGTTGATCACTGATGACTCATAAACATCACAACACCAGAAACCAAAACAAAATTGTTTGTTTTTAAATCATCCACGACAATAGGCTACAACATGTAATGAAATACTAAACCATTAAGCATTTTCAAACCGTCTGTAACCAAAAGGTTTAGAAAATAAGTAATGAAATCAGTAAACAGTTGAAGATTTTCAAACCGTTTCAAAAACTATTGCCCGTGCAATGTCTAGGCTACGTTTATGCTATCCCTTCTACATTTATGCTGTCCCTTCTACATTTATGCTGTCCCTAAATGCTGAACTAGGCACGAACTTATGTAATGTATGTAAGCAAGCAGAGCATGTCGCCTCTCCACGAATGTAAACCAATTTAGCACGACATGAACTGTTTACTTCTTGCCGTGTCTGTTCGCTTGACTTGCAGCTAAGCGTGAGCGAGGGATTTGTGTCCACCGCTTGTGTTTGCTAAAAGCAACACGCATACTATATAGAGTCTGCAATACAATAGGCCTTTAGGTACTTCTGCGGCTACCGTTACCCTGGACCTTGTACTGTATGGTTGACTGTCGCAAGCACTTTTGTTAACAGGCTGAACGCTAGGCTCAATTACAACCCTGTCGCTAACCCACTGTGTTTTATTCGTCTGTTGCAAGCTTAAACCTTTTTTACATTACAGTTTTTGGATTTAACATGATCGTTCAAAAACACTCTATCAAAGTGAGTTGCGCTTTGTAATATGTCAACATTTGCATCATAGACCGAAACGAATTTCATCGACTCTTGTGAAAGTCCGGAGAAAATTGCCCTTCAAGCTAACCTAAAGTAAACATTTATCTGACATAATCATACTTGACTAATAAGGCGTGTACATGATTTCCGCATATTGAGCGACGGAAAGCTCGATGTCAAGTTCTGCTTAGCTGGAACTTACTCATATTTTAGGAAAACAACTAAAACAATCACCATTTTACTGAAACTAAAAACTGTATAATACTCAGCTGGTTCTTGACCAAGACCATTACGGTTTTGCAAACACAAAAATGAACATATATGTTTGGCAACACACTTTAGTTTTGAACGTAGCCCTACTAGCCTCAATGTTGTTTTACAAACCATATTGCGACAGAACACAAATGCATTATGCGAAGCACCGGCTATGTCCACTAATTTGCAGTAGACAACCTCTTACTTGCATGCAAACAGGACAGGCGCACAGCCAACTTGCCCTGGCGTTGAACACTGTATGGCTAGCATTACAGACTACGTAACCGTAGGCAGTCCCTAATCAAATTCCTAAGCAATGATGTCACCCGCGGTATTTGCTGTGTCAAAGCGTATCACATTGAATGTTTGGCAAAATCGTGTTCGTTTTTTGCCGCCTTAGCAACAGGATATATTTATATCAGTTAACACCGTGGTGCTATTTATTTCAGCGCAAATGTAGTAGGACTTAGAAGTCAAGACTATTTGTGCAACTGAGCTGAAAACAAGGGTAATTTAGCGTCTCCAAAAGCGTACCGAGTTAAAGGTATCTAATTTCGGTGGCGCAGTGTAACTTAAATTGCGTGTCCACAGACGATTTGGTTGACACATCACTTAAGGGTTGGTTGACGAAAACGCAATTTATTCGATTCCATCGAATCAGTATGCAGTTTAGTTCTAGGGATTTACTGATTTGAAAACACTAAAGCACGAACATAGGCTACATTTGAAGCTCTTTGCCGTTAAGTTGTTTGCAACAACCATATCTAAAAAAGTTGCCACTAAAAACGGTGAAAATGTTTACCGTTTTCAGTGCGACAGCAGTACAATGACGTAAACTCACGAACAAGGAGTAAAGGGATGCATTTTAACAATTATTTTAAGTTTTAGGGCAATGTAATAGGTTTTTGTAACAAAAAATTCTTTTACTTGTCTCTAGTTCAGATTGGTTGACTAAACTGATCGTGAGCTCATTTGCATATTGAGTTTAATTTAATGACAAACCAACATCTGGCGCTCTTTGCGCTATGCATTGTATCACGTTTTGTTAATTTTACATGTTGAACTTTGAAACGTGTATTTTGAACTTGCATCTAGATAACGAACTCTTCAAAACCAAGAAGGCTACCGTTTGTCCCGGGTCAGCGTTTCCGTGAAAGACAAAAAAAATATTTTCTGAGAGTAATAGAACCACATTGCAAGAGATCAGTATCCTTCTTCGAATGCTAGTGCACGAAATTGATAGAAAACAATAAATAAAATTGCATGTTATAATGCTAACACCATCCCAACAACCAAAGTGAGATTGCCAGGTTTGAGGGCGTTTTGTCAAGAAGTCAAATCTTCATCACATTCAAGGTCTAAATCATCCAAATCCTCAAACAAGGACTCATCAACCTCAACCACATTTTCCCCTTCTAATAATTCAGAATCATCCTCTTTGATGTGTTTTTGCATGAAAATTTCTCTTCCTGCAGAAAAATATGAACAATGATTGCAAGCACAACCTTCTTATGTACATTAAAAACAGATTTAGTATGGATTCATTTTGTCACAAGCTTAGGTACACAATTCACGGTTTTAGAAATCTATCGAGCGACAAACAAGCCAGTATATTTGTAAAAATGACATTTCGACAGCAACTTGTGTCATTCACAAATGAATGAATGTAAAACCAAGCAGCATTTAAAACCAGCAAAAAACGCGAGAAACAAGCGCTAATAGCAGGTAAAAATGTGTAGTTTTAGAAGGTCAAGGGTTAGAAGGGTGCAAGGGGTCGAATTTTGGAGAAAAAAAATCTTAGTTTTTTTTGTTTAACTTTCCTAAAGCAATTTGACATCAAGAACTTGACAATTCAGATCCAACATGGTAAAATACTAGCTTAGCTGGTACATGAGTTGAAACAAAGTAACCAACCTGTAAGTTTCTTTGATTTCTTCTCACTCTGAGCTTTTTTCTGTTCCAGTTCCATCATTTCATAATCAAATTTAGTTTTCCAGGCAAGAAAATTGGCAACTGTAACTGGTGTGCCATGACATTTTCTCTAAAGAACATAGTTTAATGAAGGCACATGTGTTATTTGAAAAATAAAAAAGTGCCTTTTCAGCCTTGCAAAATCTAGCTTATAAACTACACAAACATACAAAACACAAAAATGCACCATTTCTAATATTTTTTTCCAATTTGTTTGTAATGCCAACAATATTGGACTTGATACTTAAATCTGACAGCATGCGCAACAGATAATTTGTGGTTGTTGTAATTTAATTCGGCCTATTTTGATATCCATAGAACGAATATGCAATTGTATGTCTTGTAACACTGATGAGCATTGTTGTTAAAAATTAACACTACACCATCACTAACAGTGTTATGCAATATACATAAGTTGACCTAAATGCCCTTTGGGTCGTGTCAACAATAACCTCTGAAATGACATTTTTTCAATGCAATTGACATGCTAGGGTTTTCCCTTTGATTGAGCCAAAGGTTAATTGGATATGTGTATGACATCATGTCAATTATGCAATAACTACTGCAGATCAGGGGGAAGAACCAGGATTAATTATGCAATGAATGCATGAACCTATCAATAAATCAAATGCAGTTGCATATTAATTACTTCCAGAAAATGATTATGCAAAAAAGGAAGAGGAAAGTATTCCAAAAACGAATAAAATTATTTATCAAGTAACACTTTTAGTGCATTAACTGATGTCTATGTCAAAAAACATTTTGTACATAGTGTGAATTGACATAGATCTCTATGAAAAGTTTTTGGAAAAAGAAGTGTCTGCATGTTGAATTGCATCGAGACAAAACAGCCCATGTAATGAATACAAGATTAGTGTGTGTATAGGCAGGGCAATGCTAAGAAGTGAGCTTTAAACTTGTGAATGAAGTTTGTTTCAAAACAATGTAACAAACCAGTTGGTTCTAGCAACAACAAAAAATCAAAATAGGAATACTTTTTTTAGTTCTAACGATGCACATAATAACTAGAATAGTGGTTTTCCTATATATTGCCGGTTCATATATATACTACATCATATTTAACGATATATCACATACACCACTTACTATATTTATAATGGATATATATTTGGCACCTACATTTCATTGGGTCCCTATCCTTTTCCTGGCACTTTATAACATAATTGTTTCTGCAAGCATAATCTAATGGCTCTCTACACATATGCATATGCAATTTGGTAACAGTAAAAATAGGGCACAATCATTGTTAGATATTTACCAATTTACTATACACACCATTTTATCTACACATATGATTGTTTTTGTAAGCAAAAACGAATGGGTCCCCACATGCATGTTTGTGTGGATTTATGGTAAACAAACATCCTAGTTATTTTTAGATTATTAAGGAAAAACTTAACCAACTTTAGCCTTAACCCAATTTAAAAATTTTGTCCCTATTCTTTTTGCATCATTATTGTCATGTAATTAAAAAAAAACAGTAAATAAGAACAGGAAAAATACTTTCAATTTAATCTCATGCTTTGACCTTGATATTGTCATTCAAGGTCAGTTTTGAACACAATTTTCCAAAACTGAAAATGTGCTTGATAACTTAATAAACCGACATAGCATAGCTGCGCAAAAACAGCCGATGTCTAATCACCAACACGACTGTCTCACAAAATGTCCGTCCGGACGTCAAGCTGAGCAAGTAACTATTTGGCTGATTAAGGCAAATTTTTAAATACTAAACGAATAACCTACTGCAAACAATTGTTTAACATTTCAGCACATTAGGGATTGTATTTCTGGCCTAAAACATATTATTTTGGGGTTTAAGGGGTAAAAATGGGTGAATCCAATAACAAGTCACAAAATTCTTTAGAATAGGTACATTGCACCAACCAACAAAGCATGAAACCCTCAGATTATGTACTTGGGTCAGAACACCTATTTTTATTGTTTTTTTGTTTTGGGGGCCTGTGGGTGAGCCGCTGGGTCATTTGGGGTCAAACTTCAGGAGGATCAAATTCAGAACAATAACTAACATCTGAAATTTGAATAAATTTGAAGAACTCTTTCTTGACCAAACGAATTTAACAAAGCAGTGTTAGACAGAAACAAATATTTTGGGGTATAAGGGGTGAAGATGGGTTATGTACAAAATTCTTTGCAATTTTGAAAACTATAATGAATATATTTTTAAAGAAAGTAACAAATTCAAAAATGCCAGAAAAAAAATGAAAGCAATGTCTACCATTTATAGCAAGCATTTCCAGATAATTAGTTGCACTTTTTCTGTAAATATTTTTTTCTGTTTGTAAACAAACAAAGTCATACCTCCTCAGCTTCTTTTTCTTCCCTTTCTTTCATTTCTTTATCCTCAATAATTTTTGTTATGATTGAGTCTTTTTTGTCATTAAGGTATTCCTGAACAGCAGACACAATTGTAAACACCATCACCATTCCCAAGTTTTCTTCAATCTGAAAATAGGGCCAAGAATAATAAGTTTTTTTTTATCATATCAAACATGTGATTTTGCAAGATTCAATTTGTATAATATGTTGAACCAATAGTCAAAAAGACATTGTTGGTTTCTGGCCATCATTTGCTTCATGAATTTATACAAAATCATGGCCATGAGCAAACCACCAATCAGCTTTAACCAAGTTCATATTTCATTGTCATTTGACTGAATTTACTTCCACCAAAAACCCATCATGAATCATTAAAAAAAAGCTAGTTATATAAATTTACACATACCAAATTTACTGGCCGCGGCATATATTGTTTTTACCTGCCGTTTGTGTGGCTTATAATCAGGGGCTTACATAATTTTTTTAACACTTCAACATGTGGCTTACACTCGAGGGCGGCTTATAAACGAGGGTGGCTTACGATCGAGTAAATACGGTAACTAATAAATGTAAATAACAGCAATAAGCCAAATCTGTTTGTATTTTGTTATAAGGTGTTTTGTGCCTAAGCTCGTAACTCAACCAAATCATCAACAAAAGCTTTAGCTTTTTTTACCTGTGTGCTAATTAGATCACTTATCTCAACCACATCGCTATCATCAGGAAGCCCATCTACATCTGCCAACTCAAATAAAGGTTCTGCATCAGGATATTTGGAAGTGTAAGTAAACTTAAGTGTCACACTCAGGGATTCAATTTGCGGCCCATATGCATCTGCTTCTTCAGACACCACACACACAGTAAAGCAATGAGGATCCGATGAAATTACTGCAGAAATATACAATGCATAACACTCTTTTTTTTTCAACTAAAGTATCTTCCAAACATACATAATTAACACATAAACAAACACAAATGATCTCCACAAAGTTGTAAAAGTTAACACAACGATGAAATACTAAAAGTTTAACAAATCTGGTGTGATTCTGAACAAAATACGAGTTATTTTTTGAGAACAAACCATTGAACGAGTCGGGGTATATTGATTCCAATGCTTCAATTTCGTTTTGCTGTTCTTCAGCATAATCTGTCATATCTTCGAATCAAGGCTGATTATGCCCAAAACCTGTGATTGCACTTTGGGACAAATTGGGTTAATTTTAAATCTAAAGTACCACTAAGATTACATCGGCAATCAGTATTGCATCGATGGAAAGTTGGAAACAGCATGAGTTCATAGAAATCGCAAAAATTAATAGATCCGGAGCGACTAGGATTTTTGTCCACTACTGTAGAACAGGCGCTTTGCTTCTTTTCTCAAGAGGTCGTTTTGTAGCCTGCTCATTGACTTTGTTTCTCTGATTACGACTCTCTTGTCAAATACAGTTTTAATCGGAAGTATGGGCCTCAAACAATTCTATATCTCAACAAAGGAATTGCACTAATAATTTAATTTAATTTGTATGTCACATAATGTCAAATGTCGAGGCATTACGCAAGAAAACTAAAGTTGCATAACAATTGCTTTAACTGTGCGATTTGCATCAGCAGCCATATTATTACACTGTTTCATTTTGCTCTTAGGATCTCTACCGCAATTCTTTAAGTTGTGAAAGCAGACAACTTGCAAATGTCTAATTTTATTGCAATTAAATCAGTCAGGAAGCATACAAGTTACCGTACCACATAACACGAGTTTTTTCTTTCAGAAAACATGTCAAACGATAAATATGAATGTATGTGCCCATACACCTAAAGTAAGAAACTATTGCAGAACTTGTAACGAGCATTTCATAGCAGAGAACAGTGGATAGATTAACGAGTACAAGTAGCGAGGTAAATTATACTTCAATTAAGCAAGTAAACAGTGAACACAAAGACACAAAAGAAAAGCAGTACAGCAAAATCAAATCATGTTTCATTCAGCGAACTATATACAGTATTTGGCTTAGATAAACATTTGCACCACTTCATTACAATGCAAAATTGCACAACAAAACATGAAAGTTTACATAAAGTTATCGCCTTTTTCATCACCAATTTCATTGAACAAAAAAGTAAGATTTTCTCTGCCTTGTCGTGGTGCATTTAATGCTGCTTCCAGTTTTGTTGGGTCAAAATCAATGTCAAATGCATCGTTTAGGTTGTCATCCTCAATGCTAGCTGGCTTGTCCTGAATGGAATTTAACAAAAAAAATTTTGCTTCACCAAGAAAGTGATGTTTTCAAATTAAGGTTACTTTTAATGGAAATGTACAATACACAAATGCCAAAATATTTTTTTTAAATATACTTACATCAGAGTCTATTGCACTGTCTTGGTTGTCAACGGCGTTATCATCAATAGAATCATCATCATCATTACTTTCATTGTTAACTGGCCATGACAATATTTGGTTGTCACCTTTCTCATCATACAAAGGATTTTCACTATAGTTATAAGAAGAGACATATTTGTTATTTGAGAATTTTTCAACTAAGCACCATTAAAAAAAGGGTGGTTTTGCTATAAAGGGCACTTTATTATTCTACACCAAATAACTTTTCTACTTAAACAGCTCTGTATCCAAACATATAACCAACTTGGTGATATGGTTTAAACGTGAAAAATTCTCCCAGGCACATTTTAAAGAATTAGCAAGTGCTTTTAAACTTTGGATTTTTTTGATCACCAACCTTTCTGCAAATTTGTTTGTACTCGGAAGTATGTTAGTTGGTTCTTTAGATTTCATGCTTATTATCTCCTGGGCAGCTCTTTCTGTTGCACTAGCCACTGCAAGTTTGGTTGAGTAGCTGCAAAAATAAGATATTTTGAGATAAACATTTTTCTTTAGCTGCCAAAGTAATAAAAAGGTACTGAATGTGAAATACTTACTTTCTCCGGATGCAAAGTGTAGCAGTTGCAAAGACAATTAAAACTAGCAAAATAACAGCACAGGCAATAATTAACCCTGCTTGTAAATATGCAAGGTCTGTTTGAGTTTCCTGGGGGGGATCATTTTGTACTCCAACTATTCCAAAGGTTGTTCGGAATTGAACATCCTCATTTATTTTCCTGTAAAATTTTGTGCAACAAACATTTAAAAAGTACATACTTTTCCCCTATAATGGTCATCATATTCTACACAGGCCCAAAATTGATGTATGTGTATGGAGTAAGTTTTAAGTAATATACTTTAAACTACAATGCAGATTGCTAAGTATTCAGCGCAGCCACTTTGTGTTTGTAATGTGGGTTTTGATTTTATTTCAAACACTTGTGTTTACCAGACCAAGACACGTTCGCAACAATGCTCCAACCCATAGAAACCTAACGCTTAAATGAAGTTACTAAACGTAATTCAAACACAGATATTAGACAGTCAATGCACTAAAAAAGACACAGACATAAATCAGTCAAATACAACTAAATAGACCGGTGCTGTCTTGTATCTTTCAAAATGTGGACATTATACTTACAATATTATATATTCTGGTGACACTAAAGTTGTGGAGTTATTTTCCCTCGCATGAATGTCTATATCGGACCTGCAATTATTTGAAAATGTAAATATTTCAATGTTATACTTTTTGGCACAGAAATTTAATTACTTGATTTCATCCTGTTCATCAACTGGGACGTGATCAATACATTGGTCAACAAAAACTTTGGCATCTAAAATTGCTTCCAGTTGGCTGTGAATAAGATATTGTCTGTTAGTTTTGGTGATAAGCGCTTCTGTTGTTAAAACGTGAAGCTAAGTAAATAACCAACAAAATTTCACAACATTTTTTGTTAATATACAAAAAAGTGAAAATCAACGATGAATTACATTGCAAGTTATTTTTTATAGACCTCCTTCCAGTTGATCAAACAAACTTTAAGTGATAATGTGTAAATGACTTGTAGTAAGCTTTGAATAATGCAAAAAAAAATTAATATTCAGTCCCAAAAACACTCTTTAACAATTGGTTTATTGTCAATGTCATAATGTATATGATAACAACAATGTCTGCTTTTGGGTTAATTCAAAGGCTTACCACTAACATAAAATAAAAAAAAATGACCTAATAAATTCATCTTGTTGTGCTTCAAATTCGTCTTTTGTGAGTATTGAGTAGAGTGTAACAGTTGAGCCTCCTTTTATGATAAGAATTGTGACTTCAGTTGTGTCAGTGTGGCCTACCATCCTAAATAAGTTAATAGGTAAGCTATACTAATTTCCATTGAAAAAATACTTGGTTAACATAATGTTAAAGGAAAAAATGCTCAATTACATTTATGAATTACTGATCATAAAAGTTAGATGAGAAAATTAGGGAAGTTAAAACAAATATGCCTTCTGGCCATTACATTTCTTGACTGACATTTAAAGGATATGAAAATTAATTGAAAGAATCATTTAATGTAGAAGAAAATATTTTGTTTTAGCTACAAGATTACCCATCAGTAACTTCAACAGTGATGATATAGTAACTGTTTTCAAACCCATCAATTGCCTCACTAAGATAAATATCACCTGAATTTGCATCGATATCGAAAGCACCCTTTGAACAAAAACAAATGTTAGGTCTTGATAAACAGCTATTTTAAACAACTAAGGGTCCATACTTGGTTTAGTTAACATGTAACAACAGGAAATGCAATATTTGTGATATGTGTCAAAATATGCTACTAATAAGAAAAATTATGCAAAGACTTTATAATTAAATTATTGTGTTCTGTTTCAGAAAATCATACTCTGTATCCAGATCTCATGACACAAGACAAACACACACTTACAATTTGGTTAGTTTCTACTCCATCTACCACATAAGTTTGACTCAAAATTCTGTATGTTAATTCTGCATTAACACCAATGTCTGCATCCGTCGCTGTTATTTGCAATACAATTGCAGTCACATCTGGTTGAGTATCACCAGGCATATCTAAATAAAATTTTACATTAAAATGTCATATTCTTTAGCCGGTTCTGCTACAAAAAGTCCATTGACAGTAAACAGTGATGCCATCCGGTTCGCTGATCTCATAAATATATTTGAGACGGTCCCATAAAACCGGTGCGAACCAGCTGAATCCCACCACTGGCTACACCTGTTTGAAACTAACCAAGGATTATACATTAAAAAAATACATACCAGCTTCATAACTTTCTTGGGGAAACAGTGGTGGATTATCATTTACATCACCAACTGTAATCAATATGTGCAGCATGCTTGCATTGTTCTGAACTTCTGCCCATGTAGTTTGAAATGCAGTTGCATCAGGATTACCAGTTACCTAAATATATTGTAGCTTTTCTATAAATTGAATAAGAAAAAAATACAAGCTAATCCAATTGAGGCAAGACCCACAAATTCTTACTCTCTACAAAACTCCTGTTTGAGTGCAAAAAAATCTTGGGGCTAAAGTTATTATATGTAAGTGATGAATCATTGTTTTCCAAACATTTATGTCATGGCACTTTAACAAAACTATATTTGATTAAAAACGCGGATGGATAAATGCCATTTGGTATTTCTTACCCATACAATAAGATCATATTCATCAATTGTCTCCCTGTCAAGATTTTGAGCTGATAATTGGCCTGAGGTTTTGTTCACATCAAAGCTGCTGTAACCAGTTCCTCCTGTTTAATGCAAATCAATTTTATTGGCAAAGTTTTGAAATAATAAATTTTATTTCATTCAGAGCAAAAGAAAGCTAATTTTTTCCCTGGATGAACATCTTTATTTGAGTATGATTACTTGTCTTGCCAAGGTAAAGCAGACAAAGCATTACTTGAAATTTTTGCTTCGTTTATCAATACTGATTTTGTATCTTACCGACTTTGTAGTAAAAGTTATGGGAATTCACAAGAAGATCTCTGTCTTCAGCAGCAGGAACAGTAAAGAAATTAGGCGTTGATGTTCCTTCCTTTGCTGTAGTTGACAACTCTCTTGAAGTCTATGAGGATAAGTACAAAATTGATTAAAATCAAAACAACAAAATATGGCGAAATTTTTTCAAAAGAAACAACCATAAATTAACTTGAACAGATATCACACACATGCACTTCTGTGACAAAAATGGATAACAGGAACAACAATAGATTTATTTGAATGCAAATTTCAATTTACAACACCAGAAATAAAATTTTTGTTCAATAAAAAAATGTGGAGATAACAAAAACATTTTTTAAACTTTTAGTTACTTGCTGCATCCTACAATTGAAATTTGACGAATGCTTACCAGAGATGTGAAATCTGGTTCATTATCATCAACATCATCTATTAACACTGTCAGGACAATTTCACTCGATCGTGATGAGGATCCAGCACTATCTTCAACTTTCACAGTGATCTAATTAAATCAAGATGGAAATGTGTTATTAATTTAATGGAAAGTAGTCGTTTGTGTTAAAAGGTTTTAAGCAAACCCTTAAATATCCACATTAAAAAAACTTAAAAATAAAACTGTATTTGTTGAATAATACAAAAAATATTAAAAAAATAAATTTGAATTTAATAGAAACAACATAGCCCAAACATTAAACTACTATTTTTAAATATGTTCATCACTACAGTTTTAGTTTAGGCACATAAAAATTATCTAATGGGCATCTTATTTGTGCTTTGCTTGAGTTTTGAAAGAACACCAACCACAAAAAAAAACATTTACTAAAACTTTTGCATGACAATTATCACACATACTTCATATGAAGATTGATATTCCCTGTCAAACCCAGTGCCAGATGTAAGAATACCAGTGGTCTCGTTAATTTTGAAATTAATTCTGCTTTCACTTCCAACAAGTACATAGATTAGTTTTGCATTGACACCCTCATCAAGGTCACTTGCTGATAGATGGTAGATAACAGTTCCCTCAGATTGATTCTGAAAGTCGTTCAAAATTGGGTGGTAATTTGCAATTACTTCACTGGGTAAGAAAACAAAATTTAAGTAAAGGTAGCTTTTATCTGTGGCAGAAACATGCTTATCACCAACCTAAAGATGTCAACAGTAAATTGTTCTGATGAACAAAAATTGTCCAAGCGGACAAAATTGTTAAAAAGGCTAGCAATCTAGTGACATATAGTAAACAATAAGAATGGTTGTGAAAACATTATTGGGTTGGGAGAGTGGGTCTAAACCAACTCAAAAAATTATAACACAAAATTGTTCTTTAAAACCAGTCACTAGTGCTTCTTAACCCAAACATGAATAAGTCAATGGATTAAGGCACCAAAAAGATACACAAAAAACACTAAGCAAAAAAATCATTGGAAAGTGTTGCTTTAGGTTCTTACTTCTTGGATTGAAATAGATGCATTCTGAGTGCTCTGTAAAATAAATATAAATCACATTTTTCGAAAGACCCATTATTGGCAAATATGGTAAACTAGTTCTATGTAGATCATGAATTAGCTAACACAATATCTTTCCAAAATTTAGGAAAATATATTTCGGGTACACAGGTCATTCTTTACAAGTAGTTTAACATACTTCATCAAATATAGGGTCATTATCATTGATGTCCACAATTGTAATTTGAAACACAGTGGTTGTATTTAGTTGAACTTCTTTTCCATTGTCTGTTGCAACAATCGATACATTAAGTATATTTTCTCCTGTGGCATTAAAGATTGCTTCTCTGTCTATTCCATCTGAGACAGTGTAGATTTGACCTTAAAAATGACAATAAACGATATTAATTGCGGTGGTAGGAGCAGTATATAACGCAAATTGTTATTCAATAAGGCGTTTGCAGAGTGTATGTGGGAGCTCTTATTTAGTTTTGTGTTTCATTTTATCACAATTAAAAATAATTTAAAGAAAAGTACCAGAATTTGCATCAATTTCAATATATGAACTTGATTCTTCAGTAACTGAATATGTGATTTCAGCATTGATTCCAATATCAAGATCTGTTGCTTCAACCTTACCAAAATAAGAAAATTATAAAACATATAGCATTACATCAATCCCAACTGATTGGCTTTTCATTTAAAGGTACTGAACATTCTGTGTTAGTCATACTTACCTCACCAACATATGCATTGTTTGCTGCTTCATTTACTCTTAAACCAGTATTTGGCACAAACTTTGGGTGGTTGTCATTTACATCGTCAACAATGATAGTCATATCACCTGCAAACAGAGCAAATAATTGACTTGAAAATTGATTATTAATGTAGGGATTTTTGTTTCAATGTATTTTCATAACCACTAATTGACCACTTTTATTAGATTACATGCACTTTTAGGTCCAGAACTTTCCCTGCATGATAAATAATTTCTTTGGTTTTAAGTTTTTAAAATGGTAATTAGACATTTTCAAAATGGTAATTAGACATCAGAAAAATCAATGTCATTTAATATGTAACATATAATGTCAAAGGCAAAACTCATACCAAGCACAGTTTGTATTTTGTTGTTCATAGCGTTAAGGTCAGTGACCTGTAGTTGCAAGTAAAAAGTATCAATATGTTCCCGATCCAAAGGGTTCACCACCATAATAGACCCATTCTGTTCAAAACATATTCACATTTGTTGTTAGTTTTTTAAAAAAAAAAATAAAAAATAAAAAATAATAATACAAAGTAAACGCTTTTGAACAAAAATAGGATTTGAAAACAGAACTGTTTTAGAACCCATGTCTGGTTGGTAAATATACACTATGACAGTTTTCACGTTTCAAACAACAAATGCTTACCACTTTGTCCAGTCTAAATCTATCTGTACAATTTTCTTTGACATCTACTTGATTGGTTCCAAATGAACATGTCACAGTCATTGAATATTCCAACTGAGAATCACTATCTGTGTCATTGGCTTTAACTTGTTCATCCAAAACTGTAAAATAACATATTTTAAATATTTTGTTTTTCTGCCTATGCTTCTGTTATCACCGCATTTTGTGAAAAAATTGTATACAAACAATCAAACTAAAAATTTAAAAATGTTCTATTGCTGTGTGTTTTAAGTAGAAAAATCCAGATGCATAAAATATTACTAATAAACTTCAAACAGCCATTGTATTCAAAAAATACCTTGCTTACAACTTTTAACATCTTGATTTTAGTACTGAATTTAATCTTAGTTTCATGAAAAATGGAAAAAAAACTGTGTTTAGATTTATAAGAAATAAACTATTGCTTGCCCAAAGATCCTTAGATTTACTGTTTTCACTTACAAGTGCCCACAGTAACATCTTCTGTGACACTAGTAGTTGATGCTGACACAAAATATGGAGGTTTGTCATTCACATCCTCCAATGTAACAACAACTGTTGTAGTTCCAGTTCTCCTTGTTAATCCACTATCAATTGCAAATATCTCCACATTGTACACTGGATTCACTTCAAGGTCAAGGTTGTTGTCTTTCACCTGAAAATAAGATGTGTTAAATGAATAGAAAACCATGGTCATAAAACAAAAGAAAAAATATTTCAATGGGTGTAATGATTCTATTCTGACACTAAACTTCAAAACTAAAGGTATTGAGTGCTGTGGTTATGTCTTCTAAGAGTAAGTAATGTAGCTTAAAGATCAATGCAAGTATTGCCTCATATATTTCACCACTTTTCACCACAAAAAAGGAAACATTTTTTTGCCTGAGAAACATATTTAATTGATTTCTGGAAACACAGGATAGAGTACTATGATGATTTCCTGTGCATTTGTATTGCTATTATGTACATATTGAAAGCCGTCTTGCTGTAGGGGCAGTAAAAAGGATGGCAACTAAAAACAGTTATTATGGCAGGTTAATTAAAGATAACATAAAAAATGAAGATTTGGATTGATATTGCCTTCAGCTAAATATTTTTTTTGTAAATGATACATGTTGACTTCATCTATTTGCATTCAGTCTGTGTGTGTTTGAGCTCAAGTTTTATGCAAACATAGTAGGAACAACATGGCCGAGAAAATGTACAGAACTGCTGGATCTTTACAACCTGTACAAACAGCAAGTCAGGTAACTATGTAGAAAATGAGCAAATAGTTTTACTTTTTGACAACCTAAACAACATTTTGATTAAACAATATTTTTTTAACATTTTAATAGAACAAACCTAATTTTATTCAACATTTAAAATATTTAGGCACAAGATGGTCCACAATCACCACAGTTCGAAGAAAAAATGTCAAAAATCGTTAATGAGCATTTTGTAAAACTCAAGCCGTTTGAGTCTTTGTGTTTAGACAAACCATCGACAAGTGAACAAAGTGGTACGTAAAAAAAACTTTTTTAAATAAAGGATTTTTGTGCTTGTGCTATTCGTTTGTGTAAAGTGGTACATGCATTGAAACATGTTGGGCTTATATTTGATAATATTTTTAGAAACTGATGAAGCAAAGTCTGTATATGCAGTGCTTCAAAAAGGTGTGATGCAACCGAGCAAGGCAAACATGGTCACAATCCAACAGCCTCAACAGGTTATGTAAATCACCAAAAACAAACAAGCTGTCTGTGTGAAGCATACCAAATGCTTGGTTTTATTGTACAGTATGTGTGTTGTGATTTCATTTTAACATTTGCCTTTAACAGGTTGTTAATGATGATAAACCTGAAGAATTAGGCCAAGAAGGTAAGATGGGAATGCAAATTTTGTTTGGCTTAAAGCTTGTGATAACAGATGTAATTTTGTGCAGGTGACTCTCATGACGACCAGGTGCAATATCTCAACAATCAACTCGACATGTCTAACAAAATCTAACCCAGATCTTAAATATAAAACTTAAACTTTACAAAAAAATGTTTCCCCTACAAATTTTCCATAATAAAGAATTGGTAGATTTTTTTTGTTTTTGACATTAATTTGTTCAAAAGTTTGTTACTGGAATTGTAATAAAAGTGGTGATTTTTTTAAAATTACAAATAATACCCTAATGTACTTTAACCACAAATATATTGAAAGTAATGACAATTTGTTAATATAAGTTCTTTTACCTAAAAAATTTTTGAGGTTGATGACCAGATAAACTTACAAGACATAATGATGTCCAACAAATCAAACAACACAGAAAGCAAAGATGATGTTGACAAAACATATGCTGAGATTGATGAAAACAGCGTTGATGTACCAACACCATTACCAAACATCCCAGGTTATTAATTTATGAAAAAAATCACCCTAAACACCACTTTAAAGGCTCTGCACACTTTAAAAATTAGCTTTCTATTTTTAATTTTTTTATTTTTAAAAATAGAAGTCCAAAAAAAATTAGTACTGCTATAAATTTTATTGGACATTAGGTTTAAATCAAATTTTTAAAAATTTTTTTTGTAGAAGGTAATTCTGCTCCACAAAAGAAGCGCCATTACAAGATTTTGAGATATGATGAAACTGGAAAAAAGTCAGTTGTCAAAATTCATGTTACATCTGAAGATGGTGACTTAGATGATGAAGAAGCTCAGGTCATTAAAATTTTTATGATATTTTGGGGGGTAAAAATTGCCTATCATGTTACAAAAGTTTGAAAGCTGGGTTTCACAGATCATAGCTTTGGATGCCATTGAGCAGGAGACCCAAGAAAGGAAGAACATGAAAGAAGAAGAGCTGGTGGCTATCACTGCATTAGAAGATGTAACTAACATAATCTTCAACAATACTTGTGAAGCAGTTACATTATCTCTTCAATATTTTATAGAGTGTCAAAGAAGAAATAAAAGAAAAACCAACTTTGAAGAAGAAACCTAGTGCATTGTTCAGAATGAAACAAACATTTTCACCAAAAAAGATCAGAAGTATGCATATTTGTATGTGTGTTTTGATCAACTGTTTTATTGGAGTGAAATTGTTACACAGCATATTTTTAAAACCACCAGGATTAAATTTAGAGGTTTTCAGCCATTTTTAAATAATTATAAATTTTCACTTTTGCTTTGCATGTAGATTGTAAACATAGTTTGCACTTCCTAGAAAGATGGACTATCTATTTTTATATCAGGAACAGATAGAAATGTTTTAAATTTGTGAAGAATTTAATAAAAATAGTTTGGAACAGCAGATTTATTAAAATTATTACACAAACTTTTCTTAACAGATACAAAACAAACAGAACCTAACCAAGAACCTTCAAGTAGTCCTGCTAAGGTTTGACACATTCTGATTTAACTTGCTGTAAATCAATTAACGTACAAAAATAGCTTCATTTTTCATTGCAGACACCGAAGTCACCGAGGCAATTTTTTCAGTCTATATTTACATGGAATAAAGAACACATGAGATCGGTATTTGTGTTTAGAATAATGTAACATTTTTGGTCAAGATAGTAACTTTTTTAATTGTAATCATGCAAAAATCTGTCTAGGTGCATTGTGTGCAAAACACCAGTGTCAATTAAATAAATATCCTTTATTACAACTGTCTTATAACAATTTTGTGGACATGTTTTTTTAAATTAGCAGAAAGTTGAAAAACCATCAACTGGTGAGTTTATAAGTGCAAGGAAACACACTGCTTATTATGAAGAAGATGATGTGTACACATGGGCTTATGGTGGATATGAAAAGCGCATTGAGATTCGAGAGAAAAGAGACAAGTCTTCAGTTCCCTACATTGCTGTGCAAAGTCAAGCAGATGGAGGAAGAATTTTTACAGCAGACAGAATTGGGAAATGCATCAGAATTTACACTGCTGAAGGAACATACATGTATTTGATTTTTTATATTTTTTGTTTAACAAAATCATGGCTTACCCTGCAAACTGTTTTTGATCACATTATTTTTTTAGTGTAGTTTCACACCAAAAAAATGTATGGTATTTTCATGTATTTAATCAATATGCAGGGAAAATAGTCATTGTCAGTTCCAATAAAATTATTTGCAAATGATTTTTATGAGATGTTTTTCTGTCACAGACAAACTACTACATGCCCTTCAGCACCACTTGGAATAGATATGTATGATAGCAACAAAGTGATTTGTGCATACCCTGGTGAACATAATGTTGCTATGCTGGACCTCACAAGTAAAGACAAATTTAAGCTTATTATTTTGACATCATTTATAACTTAAATGTTAAAAATGTTAAAAATAATTGTCTTGTTGACAAGAAACACAAAAAGAATATATTTTTTACACTAGAAATGGTCCAGCTTCAGACAATTAAAAGCAAAAATCTAAAGATGCCAAGAGGAGTTGCCTGCAATCCCATGCATTCTGGAGCGATTGCTGTTTCAGATGTTCAAAATTTACATGAGTGCAGCAATAAAATGTTTGACCTTAAAAGTGGTAAATATTTCTACTGCAATAACCAAAGAAATTAATTCATGAAATACTGTTTAATAAACATATTGAATTCACATTCATTATTGCATTTTTAAAGGAAAGTTGGCACAAACAATTTGCCCTAACTCAGCCAATTTTTCAAAGTTTGGATGGACTGAATTTGTTACCTATGGCAGAAATGACAAAAACTACTTGTATGTGTCTGACTCATGGAAGCACAAAGTTTATGGCTTTGATTTAAGAAGTCCAGATAATCCATTTCTTGAATTTGGGGAACAAGGTACTGTAAATTTGATATAGTAGGTCAATGCAACTGAAAAACAAACATTGCTGCTTTACAACTGCCGAAAAGTTCGATCAAAAAGTGCTAGAGCTATAACTCAAGTTTTTATAACTCTGAGTTTTTAATGTTGTAACATTGGACTATTGATACAGGGTCAAATCATGGGTGTATTTCCAACCCATGTGGAATCGCTTTTCTGCCAGAGGGTATTCTCTACCCTAATGGATCAATTCTTCTTGCTGATTGGTTTAGTGACAGAGTGCCGGCATTTGACCCAGAAACTGGTGATCTTCAACAATATGTTCTGATTGAAAGATTTGGGTCACCAACTCCAATATTAAGTCCTTATGATTTGGTGGTAAGAATATCTCTATTATGACAGATGCTTTTAAACTATAAGTTGAGTAAGGAAGTGTTAAGGTTCAAAATTCATAAGTTGTCATTGTAAATGTAAAAATTCAGACTGTAGTAATGGACAAAAAATCAAGCAACAGATTTGGAGCCCATGACTGACATAGGTGAAAATATATGCCCTGACCCCACTGTTAAGTTTGCACATGTCTTTTTTGTTTAAAATTCATGCTAGTTCTATTTTGCTGCTTTTAGTAATGGAAAATTTGTTTTAAAATTTCAAAGCTCTGCCACTTTTTTACAGACTGATGAAAAGGGAACAATATTTGCCAGTGAATCATCAAGCAATTACATAAAAGTTTTTGATCGACAAGAAGGGGAATTGATTGACAATGAATATGCAGAAGCATCTGCAAATGAATAAAAGTGTGCAAAATTATTTATTCTTTTACTATGCAACTATCTATGGCCTTTTTTCATCATATTGATACTCAATGCTTAAATATGGTTTATATCGTCAAGTTTTGTGTTGTGTTTTGCATTTTAATACAACTTTTATTTGTATTTGAAAAATTCGATTGTATGTATTAAAATAAATATAATGGTGTTGTATTGGACCTTTTTCAAAATAGAAAGGAAAAGAATACCCAGGAGTTGTGTCATAAAAATACACCACTTTATGATGTCACAAACCATGCTCTCTACTAAATACTGCAAATAAGGTCTGAAAAATGTTGAGACGAAGAAGCTACAAACCAGGGGTGGGCAACATTTGTTACTGTGGGGCCAAATATAATTGCCAAAATTAGATCGCGGGCCGCACCTGTGTATAACACAAGCTGATTTTACTTTGTTGCTTACCAAATATGCTCAAACATAAGTATAATTCGCATTTGATTCTAGCCACATTTTGTCAGGTCGCAGAAAACTAACATCAGACGCATTAATCTGCTCAAAAATATATAATAGTTTGACTCGTTTTTCAGTACATTTGAAATAAAAGCATCTCTGCGGGTCACAACCTTTAATGAAGGCCGCATTTGGCCCGTGGGCCGCAGGTTGCCCACTCCTGCTATAAACAATTAGGCAGAAAAGAGCTTAAAGGCCCGTTTACACTGAGCGTAGCGTAGCGAAGCGAAGTTGGGCGAAGTTGAGCGAACCTTTCGCTACAATGGATTTCAATGGGACTGTTTACACTGAGCGCAGCCTTCGCCCGAATTCGCGCGAACTCGGGCGAACTCGGGCGAATTCGCCGAGGTTCGTGAGCGTAGCGAAAAAGTTGGGCGAAGTTGAGCGAAGGTTCATGTACAGTCGTAAATTTTTGCCAGAAACTTTGCCGAAAACTGTACAGTAGGCTAGGTGAAGGTTTTAAAGTAACGATTTTTACTTTGTCAGTAAAAATAAACAGTTGGCTGTCTAAAAAATTGTAAAACTATTAGGTTATTTTTTTTAAATGAATAAAAATACTGCTTGAATTTGAAGTAAGTGTAATAAAACAAATAGCAGTCAATTCAAAAAATATGTAAATGTGAAATTGTGAATTATAGTGATATTATGAGGGGATAGTCACTAAGCAAACTAAGATATGTATGTGAGCAGACCTGCAGTTATCAAAAAAGTTTTGTGTGATATATAGTTATGAAAACTTATGTTTTGTTTAGCAGGTAAAATGAAGACATCTATTTGTTATACAAGCCAGGTGTTATGTCAATACAAAACTTTTTTAAATAGGTGAAACTGGTTTTAATGTGTGTAAATTAGGCTTCAGATTTCTGGTTCCTGGATGACCATGGATTCCTATGTCTGGCTTGATTGGATTTACCATATGTAGGTTTGTATTGTGTAGTAATATTTTTGATATGTATCATCCATCAGTATAACGTTTGTAATGTTTTAAGATTTTGGCATTTGCATACTTTTTGCCTCATCATCCACATGCTATTCTCTCAAATGTCGGTGTAATTTTGTGGCCTAGTTTTGTATGTTATGTGCAGTAGGAAAAATTATTAGATAAAAGTTGCTTTAATATGTGAATACTATCCAACTATAATTTTTCACACCTAATTACTCTTCTAAACTATAATGTGTTATAATTTAGATGTAGCACTTAAATAAACTTCTAAACCAGAGTGTTGTTATTTAGATTTAAAAGATCTTGATGAATGGTCATTTCATGAACAAGGATGGTGAAACTAAGTCTCCTTCAAGACAGATGTTGTGAAGTGGCTTTAAATTAAACACCAGAACACTACTGTGCCAATAAACAATAAATTATGCAGTATTTCAAATGGTTTGATGTTAGTTTTGATTTTAATAAACTGTTCGTGGCTATGGCTTGTGTTTGCATGTTGTAAATGAAAAGTGACCATCATTTTTACATAAAAAAGGCAGGTATTTAATCAAGAATAGGACAGAAATGTTCCTTATCAAACAGTAGTTGGTTCTGGTAACATATGTTTAATGACATCCTGTCAAGATATGGCAAAGAAAAATCCGGAACTTTTCTTGTTTACATTTTGGTGATTCAAACATTTTACTACAGTAAACATATACATATGTACACGTAATATGACGTCACAATATCAATTAATTCAAACTGTAGTGAAATAAATATGATTTAGGTTATTTATTGACAAATAAACATTAAATGGTTTGTATTCCTTTGCCAAATTTTGTTTGTGTGTAAGAGTTTCCCCGAAGAAGTTGCACGTTCGCCCAACTTCGCTTCGCTACGCTACGTCCAGTGTAAACACCCCGTTCGCTCAACTTCGCCCAACTTCGCTTCGCTACGCTACGCTGCGTCCAGTGTAAACGGGCCTTAAATTGTGTTTTAGTAATTTTCATTTGTTTTCACTTTCCATCTTTCATGCACCAAAAGAATTGACAGTTGTAAGAATTTTACACAAACCTTTCTGTGTTAAAAACAGACATAAACGTCGCTATGAATAACATAAAACGCACACAACCGGTGTTTGTTTTTAGTGCTATTGTGTGGTTATGTTTTCTTTCACCAAGCGAAATAAACTCAACTCATAATGCAGACCAATGTTTCAAACTTTTCGATGGACGTAAAGAGTACCATACAAAAAACTCAAACACATTGGGATTTTTAACTTACAACAGTGGTCATGCCAAGGCCAGGGCCTGCGTACAAACTCAAATGTTAGTTAACGACGGTTTGTCGATTTGACCGCTTGATCAGCAATATGTCGAATTCCTCCGCACTTAAGCCAGAATGTTATGAATCTACTATTGATAATGGCAGGTGAGGACACTTAAGTAGGTAACATGCACCTGTTTAAGCTTGAAGATGTCCATTGTAAACCCATATACTTCGAAAACAAAGCAAAAACGCCAGGGCCGGTCAGCTTTTGTAGCTGTTGTCCAGCAATGAGGCGAGGTTTGTGTTTTGAAAGCCGCATTTACACGTCTAAATTTGGCAGTTACTGCCGCAAAACTATGTTTTTGTACTTGATACGATTTATCAACTATGTTAGTTTTTGGACGGCTCTTTACTGAAGAGATGTAAGTTATTTCTAATTTTTGCGGCAGTTGGCTGGGCTGCACTCGTTTTAACGCCGTTTACGTGCAACATCTAATTGTCAAGAACAGTGTCCAGTAGATAATATTGTATGTATGACCCGGACAGGTTTTTGAATACTAATGGAATAAACGCATAATTAACATTTGGGTTTGCAGTTAAGAGAATTGTATATTTTCATCTGATAGTAAGGAAATTTTATACTGTGTACTGTAGACCTTATTCGGTTGCTAATTATATCCGAAACAACGCAATGTTATTGGTTTTGTGTTCAGAGAATTACATTGTTTCCTGACGTCACTTGTGGCACGTCATCGTTGCCGCTGCGTCTACTTTCCTACCAAAAACACGCAGCAGCCATTAAAAAACCCACCTAGCATCGTTTCAGGAAATGGTACGTATTTCTGGATGTAGAAGTGCGGTGAGCCCCAGACAAAAGACAATAAAACTGGGTGAAACAACCCTGTTACGCGTCACTTATGAACAGTGAGACAGGGGCACGAGCGTCAAAAGAGGTTGATTATTTTGGAATACGCCTTATGAACATCTGAACAAATAAACGCTGTCATGTAAATGGTCAGTGAGTAAAAACAACATTAAAAGGTTGGGGTTTGCGTTTTCTGTCGAGACTTTAACAAATATGACTTGGATAGTTTGAAACGATTTCATAAAACGCAAAATGCTGACGCAGGGTTAAGTTTTTTTAGCCACTTTCAGTAATATATGTCCTAAGTATAGTATATACCTTCATAGCCTATTGACGGGGTTAACGCGTGAAGATGGAAAATAATTAGTAACACTTTTCATTTAGAGCGTAAAACTTTGCTGGTTTAAAACCTGCTTAATTTGATGCAAGTCATGGCAGCAAAGGCATAAACAGATGCGTATACAGGACAGGTAATCACGGTTTCGTCTTTCACGTAATTACAATGGCCTGAAATTACTTTAGGACCACCAGTGCTTGGGGCTTTGTGGTAATTTATTTTCCTACATAAACATGAGTCTTGCAGCGTCTGACTGCATTGTTGCGTTCCGTAATGTTTAGTTCATGTAAGTTTGATTTTGTACAAGGAATAGTTGTGCGTTCAAGAGTTATGTGTTAGCTAGGTATTTTGGACAGAAAAGATTGAAAGTTTACTTTTGTGTCGATGCGTTGTACAATATTAGACCGGGTTAGTTTAGAAATGTCTATACCTAAAGCCCAACCACAGAACGGTGTCACTAAAAGAATTCAAATCTATTTGAAATAGTTATAAGTAGTCAAGTCAATATAAGCTAATGCTCAAACCAGGGACCAGATCAAATAATCGTGTTATGTTGTGACTGAACAACTCTAGCCATCAGAGTCTTTTCTGTTACGTGTGTGTTTGTGAGACGCTAAAATTTTGCAAACAACAAACGCAGACAAGCGTATACCGGAAAAGCGAAAGAAGCGGAAACAAGACAAAGAACCGACGCGTTATTGTGATCAACAAGAATGGCAATCAGTATTAAACAAACGCTACCTGGTTTTGTTATGCCTTGACAAGTAATATTTGCGTTTTTAATAAACAGCACTAACAAGATGGGGGGGTTGAAGACAAGATTATGACTGCAATTCAAATGGTTTGTCTTTAACAAAAAGCAAAGCATGCTGGCTGATAGCAGAACTAGTCTATAAGAGGTGGTGATTATTTTCTTAAAAGCGCAAGAGTTTCGTAGGAAATTCAGGCTTAAGCAAAGTTGTCTTTTTGTTCCGCAGGTGTACTGTATACTGACAACGTAAATTTTAATTAAAAACTATGCAAAATGACATAGGCAACAAAAGCAAAGCAACGAACATGGAGAATTTAAGACGAAAGTTTATGACACTGGGGGCATCTGAAAGAAGTCCCCCATCAGACAAAGTAAGCTATGTCTTTAAAACTACCAACATATTTAGGACTGTAAAGTTACCTACTAAGCATGTTTTCAATTTAAAATGGATAAAATGCAACTGTCCATAAAATCGCAATGGCTTGGTTAACCATTTTTTCTACTTTGTAATATGCGCACTTAAACGGAATTTTGATTTTAAATATCCACAAATAACAAAAGCAGTATACGGATCCTTTTTAAGTCGATCGCATATATGATTGTGCTTTTCTTTACGAATTCCAAACTTTTACCCTGTTGTCATGTTTCCAGACATACAAGCAGCACTCAAGCCCTACAAGGTCAACTAATTCGCCGAAAAAGAAGAAGGATTCACTCGAATTGCCATTTGCACAGGCTCTTACAAAATCTAAACCAACTGCTTCGAAATTCTCACCTAAGTCACCAAAACAACAAACATTTGACTTGCCGTTCCTGCTTAGCAACAAAGACCAAATTGCTGAGTCAGAAGTCAGAGAACATGGTGACACAGCAATTAAATCAACGAAGTCTGACGACACAGCTGATATTCCCGGAAATTATACTCGCAACAGCTTTCCACAAAGCGGAAACAACTCAACTGTGTTTAAAAGCATTAAACAGTACATGAATACTATGCGCAGCCCAAGAAAAAGTCAAGGTAATATGCAGGAATTCCATCTCGACCCTTCTTTGCGTAATACCCGAGGAAGAAGCTTGCTTCAGTTGGAGGAAATTGTGCAGGATGACAATGAAGGGACATTTAAAGTGAATTTCGACAACGAAAGTCTAACTCAAGATTTCGAAGACTTTGCAAGGAAAAACTCTGCTACATCAACTACTAAAGATTTCGGACAGGACGAAAATTATCTTACGGCTGGTAATATTGAACTAACGATGGATGAGAGT
Source organism: Phallusia mammillata (assembly GCF_965637545.1). Taxonomy (NCBI): domain Eukaryota; kingdom Metazoa; phylum Chordata; class Ascidiacea; order Phlebobranchia; family Ascidiidae; genus Phallusia; species Phallusia mammillata. The sequence continues at coordinate 16,606,214 of NC_137257.1, read as the reverse complement.
GAAGCAATGATTTTGCAAAATAGTCCACAGCCTGCGCCGAGACTAAAAATCAACCGAATTGATAACGCACCAAAACCAGCACCTAGGAAGATAACAATCAATAAATCACCTACCAATTTTACCGAAAACAAAGATACACGACTAGAAGAGAAGCTATACACGTGTGAAATAGAATCCAGCTCAGATCTTCAAGATGATTTGTCTGCAAAATCTCCGAGATCCAGAAAAGGAACTGGCTTTTTTAAATCTACAAAGCGAGATTCAAAAGTTTTACAAGAAGGATTACTGGATGTCCTTCAAGACAAGGCAGGACTACGCAATGAGGAAATTCAAACAGAAGAAGAGATGTTGGAAAAGCAAAAACGCATTGAAGAAAGAAAACTGCGACGAGAAGAGGAAAAGCTACAACAGGAGGAGAATGCTCAAATCGCCAAAATGATCGCGGAAATTGAAGAGAGAAATAAAAAGAACAGCGTCCCAAATGAAATCGAGCTTGAAGTCCAAGGGGCCTTTGTGGTATGCGACAAAGCACCCAATGAAGATAAAGTGCAGTCAAAATCTCCCAGGAAAGCCTTGCGTGAAGTTAAGAGACGAATATCTACAATGCGACGCACTAGGTCTCCTTCGACCCAACAAGAGTCAGTTGAAAATTCTCCAGTGCGCCCGCACAGCGATGTTCTCGGGAACGGGCCTTCAAACCGCCGGAAATCATCTGGATATAAAAACACCCTGTCTAAAGTAAAACGTGCAATGTCCATGAAAGTAACAACCAGCGCTAACCGACGCCAGGCTGTTCCGAGGTTCGGCGAAGATTTTGGCGGGAAATCTGACGAGAGCTGGCACGTGGACGACGGTGCTGTCTTGAACCTTGACACTCGTAGGACCCGAAAGAGTCGAAATCAAAGCGTTACGCCGACTAAAACCCCGAAAAGGTCACAAAGTCGCAAATACAGCAAAACCATGCGCTCAAGAATCGCTGGTGGTGATATTGACGAGGAAAATTGGAACCCAGTTCTTCGAAAGACCAAGGAAAGGCATAGCAAAAGAAACCGGTATGGCAATGCAGAGTAAATCTTTTCTTAAAGTAAATATGACAAAGTATCACTCTACAGAGAAAGGAAAAACTTTTGTCCACATTGTGGTAATCATGCGCAAATTTAAAACCTATCAATTTTGTAAAATGGAATTTTAAAAGTACAATCAATTTTTTACATGGAGTTTATACTTATCTGCCGCATTGTTAGCGGGTACACAAAAACACTTAAACCCAAAACACATTACTTTTTTTAGAGTTTCTAAGACCGTCGGCTTTCGACAGTCTCATTTGCGCGAGGATTGGGACAAAATAACAGACTTTGGTGGGATGAAAGACCGAAGAGCACAATCGACTACAGTGGAAACTGAAAATCACTTGTAAGTTCAACATTCATCCAATATGGTTGAACAGTAAATGCAAAATTAGATTTAAAAGAATTGGAGGTTGTTTTTGGCATCATTATAATCATCTAAAAACTGACAACAAAAGTAAAGTTCTAGAACCCTTTACTAAAAGAGCCTACTGTAAGTTATATAATGTCTGGTATTACTGCAGGGGTGTCCAAACTTTTTTTAACGGGGGCCAAAATTTACCAGGTAAAGACGCCCGCGGGCCAACGTTTTTTCAGAATTAAGACACAAATTTACAGGATTTAAGGAAATTTTGCAATTTTGTTGAGTCACCACCTTCCTTTTTACCGGTAAATGAAGTTCCATGGAAAGCTTTTGCGTGATGTAGCGTCGCCAAAACCCAAAAACTTAATCCAAAGTTCCAAACTATGGCGGGCCATTCGCAACACAATTTAAAAAAAAACAGCCGCGGGCCACTTAAAATGCCTTTGGGGGCCGCATTGGGCCCGCGGGCCGCAGTTTGGACACCCCTGTATTACTGTGTTGCAAAATGAGTTTAGTTTCCACAAAAATCAATAAGACGTTGTTGGTTTATCCTCTAGCGGTATCAAGGTTGAGGAGTCCGCCCTTACTTTGTATTGACACTGTATCCAAGACAAAATTGAACACACAAAATCAGTCAACAAATACGAAACCATGCTTGCTTAGCAAAAACACACAATACCTATCCCTTTGTAGAAATAAGTGCGTCTAGGCACGAAAATGTCAAGCAACTTTCAAGAGAACGAAATTATCGAAAAAAGTGTTGTTTCAAAGATGGAATTTATACATTTGAGTGTAACATAGAACGACACTTCAATGAGTAACCCTGTTTCCAATCGCTTTATTAGGTTGTAAAGTTAGCATTTCTTACTGAGAGTCCCAGATGCCGTTTGATGTAAGTTTATTGATAAGTAAAGCATTGTGCTGTGAGATCAGAGGTAATGGGCAGAGACGGTACAAAGCCTCGCTTGTGTGGGCATTAGGCGAGGGATTTCGTTCATGTAACAACAAACAGAAAAGGGGGCTTTTTGGCTTTGTGCGCATTAACCTCGTTTAACTTTTCTACACAAGCGCAGAGTTTTGGTAGCTTGGGATGCAAAAGAAACATTACAACTTCTGTGTGTAGTTTGTACAGTTTAGCACCTGTTTTCAGCCTACTTGTTCAGTTTGTACAGTATCAACAACTAGTCTTTGCGTTTTTCGTAAAGCTCGTGCGGCCAATGTACACCATCGGTCAGAATGCTTCAGATGCCAGCACGGGTTTTATGAAGAACACAAATGCAAACAAACTGCCGAAGTGATGTACGATGGAAATACTCAACTGTGCGCAAAGCTAACGTTTGTAGACAGCGGGTATAGGGATATACGAAAGCAAAAACTCATGTTATATCAACAGATTTTGCGCCCTACGTACGGTATAGCATCATGTGCAGGCAAATCTAATATGAATAGATAACGGTTGCAGATGTAGTTATTTTAGGGTATCAATGATATACTGGTTGTAAACGGCTCTATGTCATCGGCGATTGTTATGATAACGGCGATGGCTTACATTTGATCAGAGATTGAGGTGTATTTAGCTTTAGGGCAGTAAGGCAGACTTTGTTGAAGTTTAAACTCAAATGTCTTGTGCGTCAATCGCTGACAATTTATTTTTATCCATCGATGTCTTAAGTGATAGAAAGAGTTTCTGGTCACAAGTAGAAGGGTAGGCAACCTACTCACTAGATGGGAAACCTACTTATTCTATGATTTGATTTCATGTTCAGTTGCTATTTTTAGGTACGAAGAAATAGCGGAAAGTACAGTACGAGCATTATCGTGGGATACAGCTTTTGAGCCTCAGACGCCTGACATCGCTGAACCGGGGTCATGTGAATATCAGTTCATCGATGACGTTTTTGCTGAAATACGAATGGAGGCCGAAAAATGCGAAGTCAGCGATATTGACAGCGATTTTTCCGACGCAGAAGATCCAGTATACGCCAACAGCAATCAACAGAATATTGTAATGGACGACGAAGAACAAGCACCGTTATCGTACAGCAGTACGGCCATGACAACAGTCCTGATTGAAGAAAAGGAAAGCGTGCCCGGGTCTGACGCAGAAGATGCGGTTTCCATACTCACTGTGCGTGAAAATGATGAAATATACGACCAAGTGACTGAGGAGAACGAGCCACCACAACCGTCAGGTGATAGAGAAACTGATACAGCGAAATCGGCTACCGTACAGGATTACGTGGAACCAACAGACGTCGATGTCACACCTGTGGCGATACAAGAAACAAAGCAATGGACCAAGAGTAGGGAAATAATGAATAAAATCTTCAACAAGCCGATTGCAAGCGATACTGACAGTGATGAATACATGGTAATGCAAAGGAATGATTTGTTGATCGCTACAAACGTGGTTGTGGATAAAAGTCCCAATGATGGTGAAGCATTTATCGGAAAGAAAAAAGAAGACTCTGGTTTTGATGCCAAAGAAGAACCGGTTCCCATGGCTCAGTCGGACCAGGTGGAATCAAGTGAAAAGACGCCAACTCGTCTTGCAGGTTTTTTAAACAAATTGAAATTTTCACCCAAATCTTCGTCAAAGTCAAGTCCAAAGTCGAGTGAGAAGAAAAAGAAAAAAGGCGATTCTAAATCTTCCACGCCCAAACTCTCCCCCAAAGAGGCAAAAGCCAAATCGAAAAAGAACAAAAAGTCAAAAAAGAAGGATTCTGATTTCAGCAGTGGTCAATTTTTGGAAGTTCCTATTGAAACTAGTATGAATCCAAGTTTAGCCGATTTCTCTTGTTCAGACGATTCGCTATCAGTGTCAGAAACCGCGCTTTCTCCTAAATATGACTCAGCAAATGACGATACATCAGCAGTTGTTGAACATGAAGCTCTTATACACAATTCTCCCAAAACAGAAAATGAAATAACCGAGTCCAAATCAGCAGAATTTAAACCACCCACTCAGGATTTTTTAACTCAATTAGGAATTGCACTAAAAAAGAAATCAAAGTCACCGTCTCGTGTTGATGACAAAAGCGATGGTTTGCATCGAGTTCGTAACTTGGAGATTAAGGGGGATAGAATAACTTCCGACATTGTTATTTATGATATTCCTAATTCGCCAGCGGTTGAATGTATTCCTCATATTCATACAGACACACCAATACCAAGCCCAATGCATTTCAATACTGCTGCTGGAGAAAGAAGACAGACACTTGAACTTGGACAAAAGGTCATGCGTAACAACTTGCTTCGTCAAAGCCAATCCAGTCGTACGGAATCGTTGTCAAATGATGTCACACAAAATGAGGAAATGTTTATTTATGATACACCAGCGACTGATGACCAGTTTCGTATAGTTGTCATCAGCGTGGAATCAAACAGTGAAACTTTGCAACGCGACAGCGGTCTGGTGTCCAGTGATGACGGTGACGTAATTTATGACGTGACGCCAGATGACGTGTTCATTTCTCAGACTGGCTCGGACGAAAATACGACACCAACGCTACAAAGCTTGAGTACAACTACCTCCACTGTTACACAAGAAAGGTCAGGAGCGACAAAGGTAACTGATAATGTAATTGAAAATTCTAACCAACTTGCGTGTGACGATGTTTACGACGAGCCTTCAAAAGATATTGAGACACTTGGCAATGAATACCATCGGCAAGTTGCAGAATATGACATTTACGATGAACCACCACCAATTGAAACACACAGCAACTTTACGAAAAAAACATCAAACGAAAAAACAATACCAGTTTTGTGCACATCGCAAAATGATGGTGAAGACATATATGATCAGCCTCCTAAAGATGTAGCAGTTGTTACAGATACCTTAAAATCAAATACAGAAGAAAGTAGCGACATATATGACCTTCCGCCTACAGAAGACAACGCCTTTTCTGAAGAAACGGGCGTGACGTACGATAACCAATCAGGAAAGAAACAAGGCATTGTAAATCCAGAGGAGATTGGCGCAGTATACGAGTCTTTGCCGGAAGATAATGAAGAAAGTCCCGCTGAAATTTCACATAACGATGCGATCTACGATGAACCTGGCGAGTTTAGCCCTCAAAGCAACTACAACAACCGCATTATAACTCAGGATGCGGGATCACGAAGTAAACTGTCAAGCGAATTAAGTATGTCTCCAATCAAGTTTACTTCGGCCAGTCTACGCTTTATAGGTGGCGGTTCGATGAGTCCAATGTCACCCAGCATGATGTACAGAAAAGTAGAAAAAAGGGTTAAATCGCTGAACGTGGTCAAGGATTCGGGTATGTTGGAATGTGATGCTGACTATGCCGACATTGAAGACGAGGCTGATGCTGAAGATGACGATTATGTCGATGTTTCGTTGATTTCGAGTCACAGTGGCGCCACACCAAGACGGTACACATATTCTCTTTTAATCTGAAACATTTTTTGCGTTTCAAAGAAAATGATAAAACGCTGTTTAAGGCATCTCGCGATTTACCGTACATTTATATGTCACTGGGTGGAGCAGAGTTGCAAGCGGGCCCGAAATCTGAGCCCGAACCCGGCCCGAACCCGAAAGTATAAGCCCGAAGCCCGGCCCGAACCCGAAACGTTTTTGAGAAGCCCGTTTAGGCCCGAAATTTTGATTGACAGGCCTATCCAAAAAAGCCTTGCAACAAAGGATGAGAAAGAAAAAAGAGAAAGACAACAAACACAATAAATAATAGTAGACAATGGGGTAAACAACACGTTTTAGAGTAGAGTGGGCATTAGGTCAAAGCTAGAGACTTGTTACTTAGCTGAGTGATTTTATTAAAAAAAAATGGCGGACACGGAACTTAAAGTCAGGCCCGTTTTAAGCCCGTTTTCTCACAAATACCTAAGCCCGAACCCGGCCCGAACCCGGCCCGAACCCGGCCCGAACCCGGCCCGAACCCGATCCCGGCCCGAAAAGCCCGGCCCGACTTGCAACTCTGGGGTGGAGTAATTGCCAAACGAAATGACTCTTTTTAATGTTTTTTTTTAATTGAATCCGAACATTTTTTTATCTAAAATCCACCCATAAAGTTTTTAAAATACAAACTTGCTTTGAAGTCTGCAATGTAGAATATTGGAAAAGTAACTATTCCACTGTATTTTCTCTTTACAAGCCAGTGATTTAAAGAATCTAACCTCTTTACAGCCCTCCAGCGGTGTTTTCGTTTCCCGATTATGACGTACTAAAACGATCGCCAACCAGTGTTGAGAAAAACGATTTTGTCGACTACATGATGATTTTGGAAATAAGCCACGGACAATGTGCGCTCTCCACCCCATATATATCAGTTAATCGCACACCAGGTAACATAACATCTGCACTAAACAGTAGCTTTAATGTTGGCAAAAAGTACAGTAAAAAACGCCAAGGTTTCATGGCAATGCAACAGTAACAAACTAACAAAAAAATAAGGCTGTGCAGTCTTTCAAAAAAAATAGAAAACTGCTATTTTTGGAGAAATTGTTGCCTCCGAAATTAAAAAAAAAACAATCCTCCTAAAAAAGCTAATCCTCCTCTTCAATCATTTTTTTACTTCTGTTGTTGGTATACGTTGGTCCTTTAAAACCAACAACATTTTTCGTTTGAAGGTCATTCGATTGATCAAAGCGGGGACATTTATGCAACTGACTGCCATGGCGACTGCATGGACATTTACTCATACAAAGGAAAGCATAAGTAAGTTTACAGGCTTTGTAAACTGTGTCCTTACCATGCTTAGAGTTGCACACACCAAAACATAATATATGAAGGACAATTTCATACACGGCATAATAGTGTACCACGGCTAAGTTACTGAGAAACACTGTCCTAAATAACAAAGCTAAACCTGTTTATGTTACTTTTAAGATCTTCTATCAACGTGCCGGGAAATCCCCGCGGCCTTGCGTCATACACGTCACGTCACGTGCTTTGCGCTAGCAGTTCGAGCGGCGACATCTGCGTGGTCGATACCGTGAAAGGCGCCACCTTACGAAAGCTAGGACGTGCTGCCAAACTTCAAAATCCCCGTTGCGTCATAATGCATCCCTGCAATCAGACCTTTGTGACGACAGACATAAGGTTATTGCGCAAGTGGAGGATTCTAATGTTTGACATACGAACGGGTGGGTTGTTTGCATGAGGTTTAGAAAAACCCGGCCTCGCCTATGTGTGTCCCTGACTAACAATAGGCTTTGTTTGTTACATCACAGGCAACGCTGAATGTGCAATCGATTCAACACAAGACACCAAGGTTGGATGGCCGGAGTTCGTGACCTTCAAGTGAGGCCAAGTTTGTATTGGTCGTTTTTAGACGAAAATTTGTTTCGCGCGTTTGTGTAAAATTATGTCAAAACATGTTTGATTTTTAATAATTTGGGCCGAACCCGAGTGAAACTGCACTACCTCAAATTAATGTTTCAAATGAACTTTTAATGTTATTTCATTAATTATTGAAATAGCACCGCATCATGTACATCGTTCTCCACGAAACAACCACTTAACAGGCTAAAATGAGTCTTTAAAGAATCCATGTTCTTAAACTCGACCTTTGATTTTTTTAGACATGGAAGCGACACAGAAACTTACGTCAGTGATTCTGAGGGTCATGTGGTAATGGGCTACGATTTTCGGAATTCTAGGGAGCCGACGATAACAATTGGAAGAAGGGGTAATTGTGCCACTTTAGCCTGCTCCTGAAACCTTGTGTGCTCGTTTGTCAGACACATAGTAAAATTTTCGAGTGCTGATTTCAAGAACCTCACTTAACAGTTTCCACCACCGCCAGGGTTACATTACTTGGAGGGAAAATAAAAATTCAAACTCTAAGGGTTGTTGCATTTAAAACGCTCAACCATTGACTGCGTATTTAAAATAGGTGATGTTATCCATAAAACGAAACTAGTTTCCTCTTACGTTGTTAATAATTGACAAAGTATTATACAAACAGTCGTTAAACGGACAAATAAGCGATGACACTTAAAATGTGACTAATGGGGTAACATTACAACCACAGTTTCGTTCGAACGAAACTCTTAAATATGCCCATACCAAGAGTACTTCGGAATTATTCCCCCTTGTTATGTTGGTGTCTAGTATGTTCATTACAGCAGTTTACTCTACAAGTGGCAAAACGACTAAATTATTGATGTACTCTAAAAGTGTACTTGAATTGCACTTTATGGGTGCTTGGTAAACACTTTAAAGACTCTACTGGGAATGTGTGATTGGTTTTGTACCGGTCACATCACGATTATGGTGGATTTAAAATCGCATTTAGTACCATTTAAATTTGGAAAAAAAACTTCGATTATAAGTCATGGCAATCTTTAACACAACAACTAAACTTCTAACCCTAATTACACTCCTTTAAATGACTAGATCCAATTCTACTACGTACTAAACTATTGTGAGAATATTTGGTTGTAAAATCACGATGTGGCTGCTTTTTTTTTATCAAGGACATGAAGATGGGGAATTTATAAGCCCCTGCGGAGTTGCACACGTCCCTGGGGGTCAAATTACCCTCAATTCAGCCCCCAATGGATCCCTGTTAGTGGCTGATTGGGGCAACAATCGAATTTCGTCCTTTGACGCAACCACCGGAAGTTTTCAGTGTCACGTGATCAAAGAAGAGGATTTACAAAATCCCTTCGACTTGAAGGTTGATACAAGTGGGGCTGTATACCTTACAGAAAGTGGCACCAACAATATTAAAGTATTTCATCCAATTTAAACATACCTATAAAGCATTAGAAGCAAACAAACACAAATATTCAAACACAAAAAACAAGTTTTTTAGATTTAATGACTTAAAATGGCAGAGTATGTTTTGTAACCAAAATCAATGCAATGCTTTTTTTTTTCATAACATGTAATAGTGTGTAATGGTGTTATTAGACAACATAATTACAGACATTATTTGTTTATGGAGTGTAAAATTGCCAGGGAAAAAGAAAGTTAATGCATTTTGAGTTGATGTTTTTTTTTAAACGTGTTTAGTATCACAACTTATGTCAAATGAATATGATTAATTATTAAATATAGCGATTATTAAAAAGACATGTTGTATGAAATCCTACGTTTTGTTTGGTGTGTGCATGCTGTTATTTATCATCAAAGCATTAGATTTAATCCTAGTTATTTGTGTGTTTTAAGTACATTGGCTTTAACTGTGATTTAAAAGCTTTCTCTATGCAATATTTCAACTTTTTATCCTGTGTTTTTTACCTCTTATCTCAATGCTAATGTTCAATAAAAGTGTTTCAATGGTTATTCTGTTGGTTTCAATTCACGTAAAAACATTTATTCCCTACATAACACTATTTTCCTGTAAATGATCTTAACAATTTTAAATTTTATTATAACCTAATCATGGACAAGTAGCTACCAAAGAAAAATGTCACTTTCAAGACTTCTATATAGATTTAAACCTAGAACCTAAACTTGCTTAAACATGAGACAAACTAACCTTTAGAATTCCAACATTATCAACAGTATCAATGAGAAATGCACTTGAAGATGTTACGTCAATCTGGTAATCCAGTAAGTTGTTTGGGGAGCAAGAGTCATCATCAGTTGCATTAACCTGCCAATGTAAAGATTATACCACTTGTATTGCAACACAGGTTAATCTATTGTATGTATTCATTTCACAAAGTTGGTACAAAGAATCCTTTATATAAACCTTACCATTAGATTGCTTTGTTTACCCAAATCTTTAAAAGAATATTATCTACAACAAAGAGGTTGAGATAGAGTTTTAAGCTGTTTTTCCTTTGTCAAGTTTGTACACACTTTAAAAGTTTATAAATAAAGCACTTCAATAGCATTAAAAAGATTGGTGAATTATTAACCTGCATAACTTCCGTGTCGCGTGGGGACTTTTCAGGAACGGTGGCTGCATAATTCTTTTGCCAGAATTGTGGGTCAAAGTCATTCACATCCTTTATACAGGTCAAAATTAGTAGGTGACAAACATTGAAAAGTGAATATCTATACATTATGAATGATTGGTCTTTTTAGCTCTCAGTTGCATTATATATTCACAAACAAAAAACATACCTATATTTATCTTCAAAACACACTCTTCAAAAACAGTATTTTGTAGCCTAAAAATCTGTTTTTACCTCTACAGAAATTTTGACTTGAGTTGTTTGATTCATTTGTGGACTTCCATTATCAATTGCCATGACAGTAAGATTAATGTATCCTACTCCACGCCCACAGTCTATCGCAGCTTCTGGGAGTGATTCCAAGTCAATGGGACTTGTTACCATAATTTCCCCTGTGATAAAATGCAAGGCAGGTCATGTAACAGAAAAACATCATGATCCTTTATTTGAAATGTTTGCTTTAAAATTCCTACGAAATATTTGTACTTTATAGTCTACCATTAATTTATTGGTAGTGATGATGCGCTGTTTAGTTATGTTTAAAAACCAGTATGGTCATTTCACCCAGCCATTTATATCGCATATTTCCCTCCCCCCCCCAAAAAAATGCCAAACTTCTGTGATAAACTAAGGAAACAGCACCTTGGCTATTATCATCCAATGCAATGTTAAAATGAGTTGAATAGTCCCCATCCAATATGAGATAGGTTATATCACTGTTGCTTGTTCCTGGTTCATCTGCATCAGTTGCCTAAAAAGTCCAAATAATGTGTGATAAAGACTGTGATATTTGGTTGCCTGTAAATAAATATTGCTTACAGATAGTAACACTGCTGAGGTAAATGTAAATGAGTTTTCTTGCAGGAGAGCAGAATAAGAGGAGCGCAGAAATCTGCAAATATTAAGTTTATTCCAAAGCAATTTCAGGTTAAAAAAAAAAAAAATTTGTAAAGTACTACGAATTGACTTTTTAAGCCTTGACAGAAACAAAATGTAATAGGGCCTTGTGACTTAAAAGGCAATAAAAAAATTACACATGATGTAAGCTGATTTGGCAATCAAACTAACAATATTTTAAAGGTAAAGATTATATCAATGTTTAATAGCTTTTTACTAAACAGGTTTATGTACATCAACAAAAAATGCCAATATAATTTTATGCTGTGTACAGTTTTATTCAAACAATTGCAAATTTAACATATTGTCACTTGTCTTACTCTGGGACATTGTCATTTATGTCCAAAACTGTGATTTCCAATGAGGCTGTTGTTGATCTCCCTCCTCCGTCAGTTGCAGTCAAACTCACATAGTATATGTTTCTTGATTCCCTGTCTAGTATTCCAGTTAGTGTTATGTTACCTGCTTTGGGGTCACTTATTTCAAACCTGGATGAAACAACAAAATGTGTTATTAAAAGTGTCTTGATGGAGATACTTTACGCAACAGTACATACATGTCATTTTTGGCCAAGGTGTATTCTATTTCACCAAACACTCCAGAGTCTGAATCTTTTGCCTGAAGGAAACAATATGTTAATGTAACTTTAAAAAAAATCAATTTAGGATTGAAAGTAATGTTTTTAAGTTTTTAAGAATTGATCAAAATCATTTTAGTTTGGCCTGTAATACTGGTCAGACAAAAAGTAGAATCACTGATCCTATGAATGATGGCAAACATGAAAAATTTGATACACAAAAAATGAAAAAACTTAATCATTGCAGTCAGTTTCACAGGCACACTTAAAGTAATGAATAGAGTTACCACACAAAAAACATGAAAAAAATAACTTTTAAATAGCTTTAACCTTTGCAACATAAACTTCAGCTCCCGGATGCACAGCTTCACTAATGTTTGCTGTTAAAACTGTTGACGGAAATTCAGGTGACTGGTCATTTGTATCTGTTAAGTAAATAGTTACAAAGGCAGTTTGAAAGATTGAAGCATCATTCCCAACTTGTGTGGCATGTATCTGCAATAACAAACATGAGTTGAAATAATGCTTTATAATGTGCACTTTCAAAAATGAGCTGTCTGGCATCGGCAAAACAATTTGCTTCATAGTACATTAAACAACAACATAAATACCTCAACTTCCATAACAGGATTTGTTTCAAAGTCCAACAACATAGAGTCCTTAACTCGGAGTTGAATAAGTGCCTCACTGTTTACAAGGGTGGGTGAGATTTCAAAAGCATCTGATCCTTTTGCAAGTGACAATTGAAATTGAGCATTTTCTACCTGTAGCAATTAATGGCCAAAAACAATTATTTTAAATTTCATAGTTACATGATGCTCATTTGGTTAAAACAGATTCAGGAGCTTTCAACTGTAAATCCACCAAAATTGCAAATACCTATGCAGTTTTCAATAGTATGTTGGAACATAACTATATTTATTGTCACACTTGTCCTTAAAACTATTTGTACAAAAAATAGAAGAATAATCTACTGTTAAAACACCTCTCAATAGCAATTAATCCAGTCTAAATACGCAAAAAGTAAAAAATATTTGTAAAATTTAACGAACTTTGTACAGCAGATTAATAGTAAAACACAATCACTTTCCTGACACAACCTTAAATTATAGGACTTACGGAGTCTATATCTTGAACATATATGTATAGGCCTGGAACTGCTATAAAGTTGGATGTGCCTTCATCAATTGTAGCATTGTATTGAGTTTGATTTTGCTTACTAGAAGTGTCTGTTGGGTCAGAAAGTCTGATCCACAAAAACGGATAAATTTTAAATGAATAAAAACTGTAATATTCTTTTAAAAGTGGACAAAAACTTGATTTTGTGTCAAGTTTTTTGTTTGCTTAAAAAAGGTTTTACCAGAACATTACATGACATTGAAAGTATGCAAATGAATATTTAGACTTACAAGTAAAATGTTGGTACATTGTCATTCACATCAATTACAGTGACTGTTACGCCAGTTGATTCCGTGAAAGGAAAGAAAACAGAATCATTTGAAAATGTATTGTCTTGAGGAACTATTTCTGTTGCCTGAAAGTTGACAATAAAATCGTAGTATAGTGCCAAAATAACATTTTGCATATACTACATAAACGTAACACGTATGCAATTAAAACCATTTATGAAGCTATTAGTTGTATAATGCTTGTATTTTACAAGTGAATGAATAATGACACTTCAATCAATAATAAAAAAAACACACATCAACAATAAAAACACTTGCAAAGTTACAGTTGTAAAACAAAAGATAAGTTTTTTAGAGAAAACTTTGAACAAGATTTGTAGTTCCAGCTATCCAAAAAATATTTGACTAACTCTGTAGCTCTAAGACCTACCATAACATCAAAAGAATAAACTCCTCCATTATCCAAGGCAGTCTGTGATTCCCTGTCAATTACTTGATTAAGTTTAATTTCGCCAGTGTTTTTATCAATTTGAAACACATTTTCTGCTCCATTTGTGCTTGAAATGGAATATTCCATGTTCCAGTTTAAACCATAATCCCGATCGCGAGCAGTAACATTTGTAATATATGCATTCTGAAAGTTGGTTAAAAAAATTAAAAAACAAAACAAATATTTTTAATCAGTTTTTTTTAAGTTTCAAAATTCAGGTATTAAATAATTGTGTACAAAAACAATACTTGTGTGTCTTGTTTACTTTTTATGAAAATTTTAAACAAAATTTTTGCTGTGATATGTTTCTCGTAATATATATAAATAAACCATGATATAATGTAGTATAAGAATGAAATGGCTAATATAAATATTTTTTAGCAGTTTGGTAGAAAGTTTATGACCCTGTTGGGTACCAATGGAGGTGCATGTGTTATATGTAGGTTAACAAAACTTAAAGTGAACATACCACATCTGACCCCTCCAACACTTGAGCATAGTAAGGAGCCCCAATGAAATATGGAGGTTCATCTGGCCCATCTTTAATATTTAAAACAATTGTCGACGTAGATTTAAGGAAGATACTGCTAGTATCACAAGTACCACCGCCTAGATCCTAAAATAGTATGAAGTTAAAATCAACAAAAGAGCCATATTAATTGTAACTTACTGTGGCAGTTACTATAAAACTGTGGTACTGTGTTTTCTCATAATCAAGTTTTACTCCAGATTGTAGTAAAACACTTCCATCAGTCTGAATATTAATTACACTTTCATCTGTCTGCAAAAAAGGCTGTAAACTGAACAATTATGCAAAACCACAATCATTTTTGCACCATTTCACATACCAATGAATATGTGACAGTCCCAGCAGCACCATCATCAGCGTCATCAGCATTAACAGCAAGTATGCTCGAAGTTGCAGTCCATGGGGACTAAAATGGACACAACATAAAACGACATACATTTAGAGCTGTGTAAATTATGTTCATGTCATCTTGTAAGAACTTTTGACTTAAAACAAACAAAACAAAATGATTATGATGTCCTTTTACTAACGATTTGGTTGAACTGGTAAATATTTCAGATGGTATTACTACGGAAACATCTAGTCAGCCAACAAATGCATGTGATAAACCATTATGTTTACAAACCACAAATTTGATAGTTAGGGCAAGGTATGAGATTTCAAAATCATGATTTCATTTGGTTCATGTTGTAATTGATTGACACACAAACTAAAGTTTGAATATAGCAAAAACTAAATTTTCTCCTGCTTATTACTGGTAAAATGTAAAATTGCCCCGTGGAAGTACACAACAATGATTTTATTTTGCGTGATTTTACACAGCTAACTTAACATTCTTACCTCCAAAATATCGGCAGAGTAAGTTGGTTGAGTAAATATTGGGGCATTGTCATTTGAATCATCTATATATATGGTTGAGGTTTGCTAAAAACATATTCTGATAAATTTAACTGATGCTAAATTATTTCATTGACTATAATGACAGTATGAAAGCCACAAAAACCAGCTAATAATTTTTAGCACAGCAAAAGTAAATACTTACATCAGTAAAATCACTTGAAGATGAACCAATAGCTTTAAACTGTACAGTCATGGTTGCTTGTGTCTGGCAAAATAATGAAATTTATAAAGGACATTTTAAAGTAGTGTCACATAAACAGTACTTCTCTGTCAAATGGTTTCGTTAAGTTTAGTTCTCCAGATGTTGGGTTTACTTCAGCATAATCTTGAAAGGTAGTGGTAGTAATTTCATATCTCACTGCACCACTTGCATACAGTGTGTAAAAAACTTTGCCAACAGGAAGGTTTTCACAAAAATGCTTCCCATCCATTGAGTTGATCCAAATAGGAGCTTTATACACAAAATGTTTGTTGGAAATGTTTCAAAATTGAACAACATTTTCCGTGAAATTTGACAGTAAACACATTTATTAATCGAAACAAACGAACTAACCTTGAGCCAAAATCTGTGGCAACAAAGCAAATAACGCCAAATATATTCCTTCCATTGTCTAAACTTCTTCAAAGAATACCACAGGAATGTTTTTTTACTAGTTTCATCTCAAAACATTCATCATAAACCTGAAACACAGCATAAACAGTACAAGTTCATAACATACAGACTGAATCGCCACACAACTTTCATTATTAAGTCTACCCGCCTTGTCAGAGTTGGAACAGGTAAAAGCAAACAGTAGGTGGCAAATATTTGTTTAGCTAAAAGTAAAAGGCAATTGTAACTCAACATAATTAAACTTTATAGGTTTGTGAGCAACAAGAATACATTTAGCTATCTACTCTGATGAAAATTGTTAATAACCTTTTTGTGGTAATTTTACAACCAGATACCAATCATTTTTGCTATTTGCCCTGAAAATCTGTTAAACATTAGGCTACATATCAGTGTTATTTTTACGTCTCAATTGATAAAAATCTGAATGATTTTTCAACCAGACTATAGCAAACACACCATAGGACAAATTTTAGTCACTTGAGAGACCACTTGTGAATTTCTGGCCCTATCTAGTGACAGAAAGTAGTAACGTACCAACAAAACTTTAGCACTTGATACGTTTGATCTGTTAAAGTGTCTGTGTTTAAGAGTTGCATTTATCAGATATTCAATGCTGGCAACTTTGTTTTATAGAAGTGAACCAATGAAATGAAGATTATATTTTTTTTCTAAACATTAAATAAATGCATGCACAGCTTGTGACCATTTATATGCACAAAATTGAACCCAAAATATATGCATCCAAACTTTGCATACAATAGAAAAGCATGAAACTTGAAAAGAAACTAAAAATATGGTAAAGAATATTTTCAGTTTGTATTTTTTACTTAATTCATTACCAGTCAGTATGTATCAAAACACTAAAACAAAATAGTCCGCTGAACAGGAAAATCCTTAACCAAAATTTGTTTTGCTATGTCTTACTTTATGCCAGTGGCTCTCAAACTGTGGTAATACCACTATTGGTTCGCCGGAACTTTTTAGGTGGTACATTAGTAGCTATCTGCTATACAGATCTAAAATTGCAACTTAGCTGACCCTAATGATTTGGGCAAAACTCGTGGTTTGGACATTATTTGAAATTGCTAAATATGGCAGCCAGGTTGAGAAAATGGGCCAATTTTTGGTATATCTATTTAAACAAGGTTTACGGCTTTGGGTGGTATGCAGCGATAGAAAAAGTTGTCTAGTGGTATGCGATCCATATAAGAGAACTACTGCTTTATGCAAAAGTAAAATAAGTACACATTTTTTTCTGGGCCTTGCTTATATATTTCATGTTTGCAGTGGCAGGTAATATAGCAACCAAGATGAAAAGTGATTTGAATTTTAAATTATCTAAACCTTACAGCTTGTAATTACAACACATACACATACAGAAATTACATACAGAAAACTCAACAATGCAAAGCATAGTCAATTAAACGCAAAACTTGAAAAGTCAAGAGTAACGAGTTTAGCAAAACAATAACGAGTAAAAATCTTAGATGATTACAAAAACGATTACCACATAAAAGTGGTTAAAATGAAGTGTCATCTAAATTATCAAACACAGATGCTAGGTTATCTTCTCCAAAACTTTCTGTAGCTGCACTCAAAGCAGCTAAAAGCTGAGCATTGCTTTGACCACCTCCACTGAAATCAGGTTCAGCATTGCTTTGACCACCTCCACTGAAATCAGGTTCATTTGGATTGTAATCCTGAAACAAAAATTGCAAATCAAAGTTCAAGTCTGCATGTTCTAGCATATTTAAAACAGTACTACAGGCTTAAAGGTACTTTTCAAAGTTTTAAAAGACAAAACTTGTTCAATGTGTGTTTTTACATACCGAATTTCATTTGAAAGCAGTAATTGTTAAAACATTGTGATGTTTTGTACACAGCTATAGACTTGTTTTAATTACTGTTATTTTTCCCCTACAGTTGGCCATTATTATGTAAACATTAGTCAAACCTGTGAATCAGCAACAACAGCACTGTCTTCCTCATTATCAGTGTCACTAGATTCCCCCTTATCTTGCCAATCAGATGTTGTTTTATTTTCATCATTTTCACCAAAAATGGGGTTTGCACTGATTTAAAACAATTATGCATTAGCTATACTGCAAAATTTTAACCTTAAATCTACATGTAATTATTGTCTCTTTTAAGAAAAATAGAACCACAAATCCTAATTATTAAATTGACTGAACAAGGAAGTATTATTTGTAGGAATATGCAAAGTACAAAGTTTAGATTTAGCATTCGATAAAAGTTGAACATAACAGTTATATGTTTACATGACTGTGATTTAAACAAGTTATTACCCAACAAACATATTGGAAGTTGGCACAGCTCCAATTTCAGTCTGTGTTCTGTTGGTTTTAAGCATTTCTTCATTACTTTCTTCGATTGCTTTCGCAAAACGCAATTTAGCCTTTAGCCTTGAAAAAAAAAAACGTATTTTAAATAACCATGGAATAACAAATTATACACATATACCATAATAGCTCTAATTATGAAAGTGGTCAAAAAGTGAGCAATAGAAGTAAATGTTGTAATCAACTTAAGGGTAAAGTCACAATTTTTTGAAATAAAAAAGCACTTACTTTCGATGGTAAACAATAAAAGTCACCAAACAAAGAATAATGACAATAACAAGGACAACAATGACGGCAATAATGGCAATCTTCAGAGTTTGTCCAGAGTTAATATCAGATCCTATAACGGTGTTGTCATAACCGGTGATAGCATATTTCACCAAAACACTGGAACTATTTGCTTCATTTAAAATTCTAAAAAAAAACAGTTTGTAGAGTTACTTTTTAGAAATTTGAATTTCTTTGTTTTTCTGAATTGATTCATTGTATTGATGGTTTCTATAACCAGAAGTTTCCATTAGAAAACAGTTACAGTTTAGCAAATAAAAAAATATGCAGGTTACAAGTGCAGTATAGTGAATGATCAATAACCAGTAATAGCAAAATTTAAACCCAATTGGAGCTATAAGAAACATTTTAGGTTTTTTAAACACAACTTTACAGACACCTACTGGATAACATCATCCTTAGGCATCAGTTCTTTTGACACATCATTTACAGCATGCATATAAACTTCAGATCTGCAAAAGTTGAAAAAATTTACACCGCTAAACAAAATATCAAACTATATGAAATGCTTTTGCATTTGAAACAATTAAAATTGTGTTGGACAATCATAGTACAAAAAATTAGCAAATTTGCTTTCATAAATTCATGTTATAGTGTGAAACTTTTATATGAACTTACTTCGCCTTATCAGTTGAATCAGTAGCAACATGTGGAATCACTTTATCAATGAATACTTGGGCATTCAATAGAGCTGAAAAGTCACTGTAAAAAGTTATAAAAGGGTTAATTTTTTTCCTTGTTAATTTTTATCACTGCTAAAAACAAAAATATCTTTTGTCTTGTAATAAAAAAATTAAACTACCTTATAAACTCATCCTGTATAATTGCAAAGTCTGCTGGAGAATATTCAGAGAACAAAGGAACCGTTTCAGTAGACTGAACAATTTGAAGTTCAGCCTTTGTCTCATTGATGTGACTGGCAACACTACAAAACAAATATTTTATGTCTTATTTGTATAACTAGGTCCTAAAGCTGTAGAGCAGTGGTTCTCAACCAGGGGTCCGTGAAGCGCTTTTTTTCTTGTCAGTGGAAAACAACATCACATCACAAGGTAATGGATCTTTTTAATTCGCGATGTCCCAACCCAAATAAATGGATTGAAATTTTGGTCCTGGGCTAAACATGCTTGGTATTTTATGCACCATGTATTGGTTCCTTGTTAGTAAAAAAGTACTAAAAATACCTAAACCTTCAAAGGGGTCCGCAATTAGCTTACAGCTTTGAAAAGGGTCCGCAAAGGCAAAAATGTTGAGAACCACTGCTGTAGGGAGTGTGGGAAAAATGTTCACAAAACCTGATTTAAAATTTGGACATATAACAGATTTTTCTAAAACAATTCAATGTTTGTTTGTTTTTATTTTACCAAAATGTTTGTGCATATATTTAAAAGAGTTTATAAAATAAGCAAAATGTGACTTTTAAACAGGAACCATATTTCCTACAAGTAAAAAAGTTTATTTATTTACACAATCTTTGCTTTATAGTTTGCATGCCATTTATAAGCAGTTAGAAATGAATTTACCCATCCGTCACTTGAAGAGTAAGTTCAAAATATCCTGACGCATCCGGGCTGAGTTCGCTATTTAAATACACATTTCCTTTGTTGTCTGATTGTAAGATACCAAAAGTGCTCTAAATAGGAAAATGAATTATTTAATAGACATAGATATATAATTTGAACATGTCTTTATTTAATTATCACTAAAATAACAAACTTCAGCTCATCATAGTAAACTAAACTAATATATTCATAATTGGTAAAAATTTTCTAGTTCTAATGACAAAATTTTTAGGCATGTTAAATAGATCGAAGTAACAAAATTGTTTGTATTTTTTCATGTTGTTTATTAAGGTTAAACACTTTGATGTCTGTGACATGTATAAATAATATAGTTTAGTTTCTATTTCGTTTAATATCTCATACTTTGTTAGTTTTTTCTGAAATCAAATGTAGCTAAAAAACAAAAGTTCATCATCAAATAAAGGCAGGTTTGCAAACTTCTTTATTTGTCTTTTTGTAAAATCCATAAATAAAAAATATAAAAAATAAAATAAGGGTGATTACTGGACTAAATGATTACCGGGCTTGATGTACTTGTTTCTGCAGTGATTAGTGAAGTTGATGTTATACTGTAAGTAAGATTAGATTTAAGGTCAATGTCACTCGCAACAACTTGGAAAATGGCTTCTTGACTGGGTTGGGCATTATAAGAGATGTCTACATAAAATATAATTGTGTTAGAAGTAAATGTCAAAAACTGATTTTTTTACCAAATTGAGTTCAGCACACCAACTTTTGAAAGAAAAAAAACTTTATCCCATAAAAAGCAAAATACAAATTGGAAAAAAAACAATATCACATTGAATTTTTTTTAATACATTTAACCCAAGTTGTAAACAAAAATTTTTGTTTCTTACAGGTTTGATAAAGTTCATTGTCAAATACAGGTGAATTGTCATTTATATCTTGAACATTTACAGTCACATGCAACATGGAGGAATTGGATTGAACATCGTTCCAAGAAATCCCCGTCAAATTTGTAGAGTTTATTACACCAACCTGAAAATATTAATTTATACAATGGCACCAAAATTTAAAGTCTAAGAAGTGGCTACAAAACTTATAAAATTTATATGCATAAATTATGTTCATTCAATTATATAAATTTTATGCATAAATTATGTTCATGTAATTATATAAATTATATGCATAAATTATGTTCATTCAATTTTGTACCACTACACAATGCCCATTAAACGACAGTAAAACGTTTTGCCAAAATCTTTAGACTAACCTGTATAACCAAATCATAAGAGGGTGTAGTTTCATAATCTAAACGATCAGTGGTCCACAGCTCACGAGAATTATCGAGAGCAAATAGAAATTCACCACTTCCACCTAACATTGAAAGATCAGTTAAATATCAGGTATTTTAACATATTTCCTTAATTGTCGGCAACTTTCTGATGGAATAGTAAAGATCTAATGAAATTATTTTGATTTTGAGGTGTAGAAAGAATAATTTTAAAACATTTTTGTCAAAAGGCAAAATTTGTGTGTGTGTGTAGTAACCTGAATGCCAGTCATAGTTCAACAATTATTCAACTGACAACTGGGACTGGTCAATTTTGTTTTAAAACTCACCAACAATGAAATAATAAGCAATGTGGTTTTCAGACAAAACATCATCATCAGAAGCCACAGGGATTGTGTCAATCATAAGTGGATCCTGTTCTTCATCCACCGTAACAATAAATTGTTTTTCATCCTGTGTAAGCAAAGGATCAGTTAATGATCAAAAACTTACAATATCAACTATCACACATTGCAACACATAACAATGAAAAAATAAGACTCAAAAAGTACATCACATAGTGAATTTTTTGTTCCATTATTGATTTTGCCAGTACAAATGCTTTACATCAGCAGTGTGCAACCTTTTTTACTGTGTGGCCAAATACAATTACCATAACTAGATCATGGGCCGTACCTTTTTATAACACAAGGTGATTTTACTTTGTTGCATACCACATATGCTTATACTGAGTTAACAATAGAGATGTACCGAATATTCGGTTTGCCGAATTTATTCGGCCGAATCGGCCACTTTTGCAAAGATTCGGTTTCGGCCGAATAATTTGTTGCGATTCGGCCGAAACCGAATCTTTTACAAACACACATTTAAAGTGTTAAACGTGTCTTTTCTGCTTATTACCAACCAAAATCGCGTTATATTTTTTAACACATTGACGCTTTTCCCACTGCAGACAAAAATCAGTTTATCGATGTCGGGTTGGCAATCATACTTGAGGCAATGTTAAACCCCACAGAACTAAAATAAGGACGAAACACAACCATTCTGCACTAATTGCCTGGTAGATAAACTTATGTTTTCATGTCAAACGCGAAGGGTACGACTTCGCGTGACGTCATAAATGATTCGGTTGATCCGGCCGAATTTATTCGGCAAAACCACCGAATATTCGGTTTCGGCCGAATCGAAATTTAGCCGATTCGGTACATCACTAGTTAACAAGTTAAATTTGCCTTTGATTCTAGCCGCATTATTGTCAGTTCACAAAAAAATAGCACAGGCTGAAATGATCTGCTCAAAAATATATAAATTCAACTTGTCGTCCAGTACATTTAAAATCCAAGCACCTCTGCGGGCCTTACAACCTTTAATCAATGGGCTTCACTTGGCCTGCAGGCCACAGGTTGCACACCCCTGTTTTATGTAATGTTTTAGATTGAATAATTTTTGTAGGTTTTTTTTTTATAAAATGACAACAATAATAAAAAAAATGTTTGTTTATGTTTGGTTACAACTAGCTAATTGTTGTGTAGTTGTGAAGTCATAACTTGGTGATTTTACCTTTGGGAAATAAGGCTCATTGTCATCAAGGTCCAAAATGTTAATATTTAATGTCATTTCATTAGATCTTGTAGCAGGTCCATTGTCACGAACTTCAACTGTGATCTGAACACAATGTAAGTTAAAAAAGTATTTCGTTATTGATATTAGTAACATTTTTACTCTTTAGTTGAATAAGTTTAATTTTCAGTTTGAATCGTTATGCATAAAGAAACAACAAATTTAAACACAATAGTTAAATATTTTACAAAACAGTGTTTATACAGTGTTTCCTTGTATATCTACTCCATTTAACCGAAACCGACATTAAATTATCCAGTCAATTTAAACAAGTTTTATGAGGTGTCAATGTGAAAATTCATAGTGAAGCTTACACACTAACATTTAACAAATTAGAGTTTATATTTAAACGTCAATTTTAAAAAGAAAACATTTTTCATCTGTTTATGCAAGCTTAAGGTAAAGTTAAATGTATGAATTCAATCATCCAATTTTAAGCTTATGTGGTCAAACTTTCAAAAAAAGGTTATGTACAAATGTTTACAATACCGGAATTTAAATTTTAAAAATTGGCCATTTATTTGCAGCAGAAAATAATTCAGCAAATTTGTTTTACACTTACTGTTTGAACTTGTGAATTTTCAGCATCGAATGGAACTTTAGTAAATATTTTTCCATTTGTTGCATTGATTGAAAATTGTTCATAACCTAGTCTCAGGATATATGAGAGATCAGCATTTCGTCCAATGTCATCATCAGTGGCAGTTACTTGAAACACATAAGCTCCTGGATCCTTGTTCTGCAGTTTTTATGCAAATAACTTTTTTAAAGATTTTTACTTTAGTGGTTAACTTTTTTCCGCTTTTGGCATTAATTTGTATTTTGATGTTTACATAGGTTATGTACAATTTTTCAATGTTAGCAGCAACATAACAAACATACAAATAAATTATGTAATATACTGTATTATAAAAAAACAAAACAAAGGAACTTGCCTCTTCTACTTCAAGAACTGCAGAACTATTCTGCAACAAAAGTGAAAAATTGGTAAATCTAAACATAACTTCATGCTAATTTATGTTCACTTAAAACATGAATGTTGTGCTGTAGTAAATATTTGTTTTTTAATCCAATTAGGTAATGCTATTTTGTTCATCTTTTATCATATGGCACACTTACAGTGGTAATTTGAGGGTCGTTGTCATTTATATCTATGATCTCTATGGCAAACTGTTGACTTGTATTTAAAGATGGTTGGCCACGATCAGAAGCAATCAGAGTCACATTAATGCTGTCGCCCTGGGTTTCACGATCAAATAGGTTGTTTGTTGTTGAAATTTGACCTACAGCAGCAAAAACAATAAGACAATACCAAAACTGTGTATGAAATGACATACAAATTAATACAAAGTTTGAGCTGTGGAGGCCATGAGGTAAATAACATAAAAATTAACAGTTTTAAAACATTTAATTTCAAGGTAACCTGTCAAAGGATCAATATTAATCCAGTAGGATGAGTTTTCATCAACTGAAAAACGAATTTCGGCGTTCACACCAATATCCAAATCCGTACATGAAACCTTCAAAAATAGGAAATACATGAATACAAGATATCAAGAAAGTAAACAAATATGTATTCCCTTACCTGACCAACAACTGAATTTTGATCAGCTTCTTCATTTACATTTAAAACTGCATTAGTAACAAATTCAGGATAATTGTCGTTGATATCAGTTACTGAAACTTGGATTTCTCCTAAACACAAACATTAACAGCTGTAAAGCATATGCAACAAAAACAGTGAAAAGGGGATTTTATGCAAAAAAAACTAGTACCCAATAATAATGCTGTACATATGGTATTGAAAAACCTATTTTGTATGTTTCATCTAAGTAACATGTATTAGAAGTGGTTTAAAACTTTTCTACTGGGGTACTATTAAGTTCCATGAAATCCTTCCGGTGTGCTACAATATCTAAAGTAAAGGTTCTCCAATGGGATAAATTTACAATCAAGGCGAAATGGGCCACACTTCAGAGGTAAACAAAATATAAGTGAAATCGGTGTGTTTTTGTAAAACATTGGGAAGAGGCTTTCATTGTGTAATCATTGATACTTGCAAAGGGACAAATTAGAGAAAATAACTTTAGAGCTTAGGCATGCCAAAATGACGAGATACCATAAACTTGTTAAATACCTGTATCAGTTTGTACTGTTAGATTAGAAGTTGCATTCAGATCCTGTACCTCCACCCGAATTTTGTAAGTTGAAATAGATTCTCTGTCTAGTTCCCCATTAACTTTCAAAATTCCAACCTAAACAAACAAGTATTTCAGCTGATGTGTCATGTTCAAACAAGTACCTATATATAATGTAATTGTAAGAGCAATGTCAACAAAAAGACTTTCATTTTGCTTGCAGGATTTGTCCCTAATCCTAATGCAAATATGCTACACAATTCATAAAAGTTTTATTGCTAGTTCTGAATTGAAAACTGTACACACACAGCTCACATATTTTAGGTACAGAGTAACCTGTTAGTTGTAATTAACATTTCAATAAAGCTAAAATGAATATATTCATTCTGGTATCAGCCACGAAGCGTCAATGCAGATTAACGATCATGCACACTTATCGATAAATCATTAGTATGACAGGTCTATCAAAGGCCTTGTAGCAAATTAAACGGTCTCCCAAGCATTATAATTTGCCTTTCTTTACCATATGGAAATGCTTGGGAGACCAGCTGATTCACTACAACACCTCTGATAGGCCTGGCGTACTATCATTGATGACAATTCAATAAAGTTGCGTGAATATACCTGTTCAGATGCATTTGTGTCAATTTTGAATGGATGTCCACATTCTGCAACTGGATTTCCTCCAACATCAAAGCAAGTAATACTGATAATGTCATACACCAAGTCGGGGTTATGGTCAGGGTCAGTTGCAACAATTTCACGAATAACTAGTAGACAAGAATTCAGTAATTGTTTTTGGCACAAAAGTTTTCATTTTAGAAAAAAGGTGTAAAAACATAAGTGGAAATTTGTTTGGCTTCCTTAAAAAATAAATATGCCATTGGAAGTGGAACCGTATGTTTGATATCCAAAAGTTGATTTAATTTTGAAATTATTACTTCAAAATTATGAGTATGCAAAAAATGACAATCACCAGAAACCAAAAAAGACTATTTTTAGCTGCCAAGCATAACTGTTCGGGCATAATTCTAGGTATACCAGCTCAAAATATAATTAAGTTTAGGTTTGTGTTTTTCAACTTTAAGTCCTCATTGACTTATATGAGATGTACAATAAATTTAAAGTACAGATGTACAAAGAAAAACATGACAAATACCCACCAGTATCATTGGCAGAATTTTCCTCTACTTCAGCATTTTCAAGACTTGCTCCAACAAGTTTTGGTGACTTATTGTTTATGTCCAGTAATGTTACAACAACCGTAGTAGTTGCACTCATTCGATTTGTCCCAGCATCAACTGCAATTACTTCTATCCAGTATGTTTCCTGTTCATCTCGATCTAGTTGAAAATCTCGCACCTAAACCAATTTCATTGTTTAAATTACTGTTAATCATCATCTTGTTTATTTGCAGTTGCTTAGGCTATACAGTTATGACATGTAATTGCTTAGAATATACTGCAAATAAAATACGCTGGGCAATGAACTGATTAATGATGAAGGGTCCATATAATTCATCAAGTTAGCCACCCAGGTTCAGAAATGAATATATAAACATGGGTTCTGATTTATTTTTTCATAATTTTGGAGTCAAAATTTACCTCTTGCAATTCAGAGCATTACCAAATAAAACAGTTTTTCGATACCACTTATAGCCAACCAGTTTGTCTCTGTTATATACATTTTTACTATAGGGTTAACTTGTCTTGCACAGTATTTAACTGATTTGACCTCAAATTGCACCTAAACTTTAATCGAAATCATCTGCTATCCTACAACGACAAAACAATGGTTAATTTTAAATTTGAAAAGAAAGTACATTACTGCACATACAGTTATATTTCCATCTTCAGTATTGATGTCAAATGCACTTGGGGATGTTGTGTTTCCACCAGGACCAATCTGATATTCCACCAAGTTGTTAGGATCACAAGCATCACTGTCATTGGCTGAAACCTAATCAATAAAGTTAGAATACTAGTCTTGCATCGAAAACAAATTAATAATATGTGTAACACAGCAACATGTACTGTCAAA
Source organism: Phallusia mammillata (assembly GCF_965637545.1). Taxonomy (NCBI): domain Eukaryota; kingdom Metazoa; phylum Chordata; class Ascidiacea; order Phlebobranchia; family Ascidiidae; genus Phallusia; species Phallusia mammillata. The sequence goes on along the minus strand of NC_137257.1, from coordinate 16,579,210 downwards.
ACTCCAAATTTGTAACCTGCACTGATGATGACAACAGCAAATGTTAAAACATCTTCATGATATATGCCATATACACAAGTTATCGGTTATGTTTTTAATCAAATTACTCCATAAGTCTGTGTACAGTGTTCCAAAGTATGTAACTCTTGTTTTTTGCAACAACTTAACCACAACATGCCTTCTAAATTTAAAATACTTAGTTCATAGTGTTTTGTAGATCCGAAAATTTCCTTACCCTTGATGAAGATAAATAGTAACCTTTAGTGAAATTATTTGCATGTATCTGTTTACTGGTCCACAAATAACTTTTAGCACCATAAATTTATGGTTAAACTCAAACAATATTGATATATTTCACTACCTGAAGCACGAAAAACCCCGTAGAAGACTTCTCTGGAATTTCAGCCTCATATGAATCTTGTAAGAATTTAGGGCTGTGATCATTTATGTCCTAAAAAGGAAATACCAACTTTATTCCAGTGTAATTTAAATAGCAACAAAGTATGCAAACATGAAAAAGTTAAACATTTACTGTGTTTGTTAACCTCTTCAACCATGGTGATTTCCAACGAAACAAACAATGACAATAAAAGTGTTTCATTACTGAAATCAAGCTAATCATTTTTATTTTTACAGTGTCCAAGCCCAGTGCAAGGGGTTAAATTGTTACAGAAAATTCAAACTTTTATTACAGCTATCATTTCAGCATAAATCACATTATGGCAAAAGTATTTAGTTTAACATGGGCTAAAGTATTTTGTTCAACAAGGGTCAAAGTGGAGTAAATCTTGGGTAATTCGATTCTTTAACTTATCCGGACAAAACTTGGGATACAAATGTTAGTAATGCGGTAAGACTTTACCTAATCAACATCAATAAATTTGGATCTTAACCCAAAGTGGACAATTTTTGGCTCCAAACGGGTCTGGTTTAACTAAGGTTCACTGTATTTACAAACATATGGGCTTTTGTCAATTTTGTTTACCTGCACAGATACAGATACATTTACTGTGCTGTTACGGGATGGAGTTCCACCGTCAGTGGCCATAACTTCCAAAATAATTGTACCTGTACCTCGACCACTACACACAACCTGTTCTGGGTTTAAACTCTCCAAATCTACTGGTGATATGACAACAAGTTCAGCTGGAAACATAATTGATGATCAGTAAAAAGCCCTAAAGTAGGTTGCTAAAAGGCAAGAAGTTTTGAAAAAATAACCACAAAAACTAACTACAATTTTTTTCCCAAGTAAGTTTAAAATTTAATTATTTATAACACCCAGGTAAACACTACCTTTCCAAAACACACACTAAAAAACAATTTACAGAAACAAAAGTTAGCATCCAAGTATTCATTACATCAAAAATGACAGGCAGCTATAAACTTACCTTGTGTTGAAGAATTTGGTTGTTTAATTATGTCAAAATTGCCAAATACATCACCGGCACTAATGCTGAAATTAATTTCACTGTTTGGATTGCCTGGTTCATCATCATCAATGGCCTACAAGACAGTAACATATTAACTAAAAAAAAAGTCAAATATTTTTGAAAAAATACAAACATTTAGTAAAACTTCAGTTGTAAATGATGTTGAATTTTCCTGGACATTAGCCACATATGAAGATCTTTGGAATCTACAACATATAACTTTTTACAGTTAGGGAAGCTGTAGCATACATTTTGTTTCAAATATATTACTCTAGCAGGAGAACAAGTTTCAATTTCACTTCAAAAAATAATAGGCCCCATAGAGCGAAAAATATATGGAGTTAAAAACAATTATATGCTTAATCATTTAATGAGCTGCTTCAACCATAAAAAGAGACAAAACGGAACAAACTTACATTGGAGGATTGTCATTTGTGTCTGTGACATTAACAATAATTGTGGCAACATCTCGTCTTCCACCTCCATCAGTTACTGTTGCAGCAACATAATATATATTTGTTGCTTCTCTATCCAAATCACCCAAAACAGATAGTTGTCCAGTTGTTGAATTTACTTCAAATCTGTTTGCAAAGCAACAAGTGATACTTGCATATTTTAAAACACAAGTTGACCTACATGTCATTGTTCTGAAGTGTGTAAGTTAGTTCTGCATTTTTTCCAGCATCATCATCTGTAGCCTGTTGACACAAAAATTTAGATTTATATTGTGCTAACACAAAAATTTAGATTTATATTGTTCAAACACAAAAATTTACATTTATATTGTGCTAACACAAAAATTTAGGTTTACATTGTTGTAAGCTGCAAACAGTGTACTGTAGCGGCCTCTCTCACTTCCGTTATTGTGTGCCTTCATACTACAGCGAACCAGACAGATTGCCATCTTTCTCTGACTCTCGTCTTATGAGTCATATTCGCTCATTGTGTTATTCTATGACAATGTACCTCGAATAAACACCTCGCTACATTTGGTGACCCCAAGCGTGCAAAAACGTTATTTTTGCATTATGACAGAAGCCACAAATAGTACACTGTTTCAATCCATAAGGTCTGACAGTACATATAGCTTTTAAGCCTAAACTAGAGCGTCATAAGGTGACTACATTAGCTCATACATTCAATCTCAGTCACCATCTGCACTGCTAAAATCTTCTAGGGTGAAACAGTATGCACTGTCTGCAGGTTATCATGTATTGTTTTGATGCTTTGATATATTGTTCTAGTTTTAAAAAAGATTGTAAAATTGTTTACATAAATACATTAGGTGTTTTCTTGTGGCACTTTTGGTCACAAGAAAAAAAAAATACTTGCAAAAAGACAAGGTTATTACTCCAAAAGAGCATCAAAATGAATTGTAACTTCCAGAATTTTATTGCTAACTTTGAAAAAAAGATCAATTTTACTGTTATAACTTGTCTTATATTTTGCTAGCAGTTGGGTACCTGTATTATCAATACTTCTGTGCCATTAACAGAATTTTCAGCAACATTTCCTATGAAGGTTGCATTATCAAAGACTGGTGAATGGTTGTTAATGTCTGTAATTGTAACATTAACGGTGGCAGATGCTTTACTCCCGGATGATGATTTGGCAGTAATCTGTAAAAAATAAAATATTTTTACACAAGTTTGCCTTAATCTTACATAATTAATTGTATAATTTTTCATAGCTGATGGTAATATAATTCGACAGGTAACATATTCATGTGTAAACTTTGAAGAACTTAGTTCTGAAAAAAAACTAAACAATAGTTGCTGTCAAGCCAATAAAGATTTAGTTATACATTTAAAAATACAACTGTTGTATCAAAAAATCTTTATCATTGCCTAAAGCATATTTTTGCGAACATCAAAAATATTTACCTCCACAAGAATATATTTTTGTGCACTGTAATCAAGTAGGCTTGAATTCTTGACAATAAGGTTCACAGCAGCTTCTCCACTTACAGACTCTGGTGAGATTAAAAACACATCTTCTGCAGTGGTAAGAGATAAACTAAACTGGGAATTTTGTACCTGAAAAATTGAATTGAAAATAAGTTGTTGTTGTTGTTGCAAATTAAGTGGCATGTCCAAATAACTTACTGCATCAATATCTTGTACATATATGTTGAGATTTGGTACAGAAACCCCTGCAGAGGTAGACTCAGGTATTTCACCTTGAAATTCATTTTGTTCTACTTTTGAGGATGTGTCACTACCATTTAGACTGAAAAATTGAGTTGAGTTTATTTTGCTTGGTGCAAGAACACATAGTGACACAATTGCACTGAACAATCACCAAGCCGGAAATAGCTGCACAACGTTAAGGCGTTATTGAGCGCAAGAAAGTGAAGGGCACAATTGGTGGATCATGCCGAAATATGCTGCAGCTACACTGTGACATAAAGCGTTATGTGACAGGAGCTCACTAGAAAGTGAGTTTGGCGCACAATGAGTATAGCATGACTGGGGAGGAAACGTAAATCGAGAAATTTTGTTTAAAAACAGCAAAAACCACTTAAAGTTGTTTGGCAGCAAAAATTATACAAATTGAAGCTTTATTGAGAAACCATGCTTTGTAACAAAATCAAACCTACTTGTAGAAAACTGGAAGATTGTCATCAACATCAGTCACAGAAATGGTTACTTCAATTGTAGCATTCAGCGGAAAGTTTATCACATCTTTTGAGAAAGTATGATCTAAAGGGTCTACCTCAAGTGCCTGAACAAAAACCCTTATGTAACACTAACAAACAGCAAACTTTACACAAAACAATGATCCAAAACATCTCGATTGAACATTTTTAATTTGCCGAAACATCTTTTATTATCACATTTGCAAGTTTAAAGCCTGTCCTACATAAGTAACAAAGTTGTGTTGTACAGACTTCAATAAGGCAATCTACTATGGTATTGTATTATTGTTTACATTTCATTTCTAAAATTCACTTCTCAACGAAATGTCAAAAAAATGTAATACATTTTAGCACTCTAACTGTAGTTGGCCATAAAATAGAAACAAAGACTTAATATCAAATCTTTTTCATAGTTCATACCATCACTTCAAACACAAAAAGTCCTCCGTTTTGCAGACTTGCAGTTGATTCTCTATCTACTATTCCTGAAACTGAAATTACACCAGTTGATTTGTCGATTTCAAACACCCCATCAATACCCTCCTTGGGAATAATTGAATATTCCATTGTCCAATTCAAACCCAAATCTCCATCCTGCGCTGTAACTGTAAGAACATATTCCCCCTGAAAAAAAAAATAGTTATTGAAAATTAAAAATATACTATAAACTAGGGCTACTCAATTAGTTTTATCAACGGTCCAGGTAGAAAAGGTCCGAACATTTAAATTTATTCCTTGCGAGAGTATATTGGCAGACTGTCATACAAAATACATTTTATCTGGTTTTGCAGGAATGGTTGATTCAAAATTCAGTTTATTACATCACAGATACTACTGTGCGCAACAATGGCCATTGTGTTATTTGTATGGTTGAATAATGGACCATTTTTTCGTCACAGTTGGACAATCTGACCTCACATAGGACTTCAAGACTTTAGGCTCTTCGCAGCCCCCCGATCAATCTATGCAGACCCCTGTACGCTAGCAATGATCAAGTACTTAAAACACAAATGATAGCCTATATGGAGCAGTAATCAAAAGACCGGCAAGGTCCAGATTTAACGTCTCAAAGGTCCAGATGGGACCACAGTCTGCCATTTTAGTAGCCTGCTATAAACGCTTTTTGTATTCGCTTGTTGTCAATGTTACATATTTTAAATATTATGGTTGTGTTTACCTTTGTGTTGGTTTCATTGATAGTTTTAGAATATCTGGCTTCCATAAAAAATGGTGGGGTATCAGGGCCATCACCGATGTTGACAATAATTTGGGCAGTTGAAGATTTAATTACTGTCTGATTGCAAGGAGCTAGACCTTGATCCTGGGACACATGGTTAAAATATACAAACATAATCTACAAAAAAACTATGATATTTTAATAGGTTTCTTATTTATATTGGTTATCAGTAGGGCAATTATTTTTTGACTTGTCAAAAAAAGTCAAAATCTTTCAAAATTTTTAGATTAGGTCAAAAATTGTCAAAATTGTTTAGAAAGTCAAAATTTTTTACAAAGTCAAAATTTGTTTGTTTGTGAAACTGCATTGTCATGGTTTTGTAGAGGTTGCACCGTCAGTAAACTTTTCATTTTACACTTGGTAGCCTACTTCATGCAGTTGTAAATGGCATATTGTCTACTTATTGTGAATCATAAACCATTAAGTGAAATAATTAGGTTGAGATGGTGTGATGCTCAACAAAACTCAAAACGTGTAAAATTCTGGTAGGTCCCAAGTTATTTTACAGCAGCTGTAGGTTAGGTACAGCTCTTGCTTGGGTTTTGCTTTAGAATTAGATACTTCATGTATCTTTCGTTTAGATGTATTGAACTGAACAATTTTTGTTGTGTCCTAGCATAAGTTTACTGGCAGTGATTTTTAATTAGCTCATTTTTCTTTTCAGAAAAGGCCAGGTCTGTGTTTAGATTTTTGCCCCTCTGTTATATTTTTGCACATTCTTTCGCTTTAGTTAGATTAGCCTACAGCCATATTTTAACTTTTTGTACAATAAATATGTCAAAAAAAGTTTTTTAATGTCCAAATTTTTAATTTTTAGGTCAAAACTTTTCATTTTTAGGTCAAAAAACAATTGCCCTAGTTATCAGGAGTCAAATAAAGGCAAACTTTATTTATAAACCATATTCAAGAACAAAACATTTTTTTTTCATGGAATAACATGACTGAAGTCAATGCGAAAAATTCTGGACCTAATCCAGAGAGTTATTTATGTATGACTTAAATATGATTTAAAAAGTTTGGAGGAAGTTCTTGTCTTAGTAATAAATTGATAAACTTATTTACAAAGTTGTTTTTCACAAAATACTTACCGTGGCAACAACAGTCGCAATAACAACAGGCAAACTCTCGAAATCTAGTAATTTGGGGTCAATTGCTTTAACTATTCCATCAGCTGCAGTAACAGATAAGATTGCATCTTCCTGTTAAATATTTTAAGTTTAACAAAACTTGTAACATTGCACGATTTGCCATCCTTACCATTGTAAACAGAAATGACTTAGCATAACCCTGATCACGATCAGTAGCTGAAACAATTAACAATTCTGCAGGTGCCCATGGATACTGAAATATATGAAAAGTTTTCTTTAAATTTCAAATTTTTCTTACCCTATCAGTTACACTGGATTGATTGATCATATCTAAAACCTTGGTATAAGTTTAAACAGTATAGTGTATAATAAAAACAAACTTCTGTTTTCTTGAGCTTTGTTGCAATAAGTGAGTTTTAAATGTAATCATGTAAATTACCCTTGAATACACATAAATTGACAAAACTTGTAAATTTTAGCTGGATTTAGGAAAACTTTACCAATTTAAATTGATTCAAAGGAATATACATTTTTTTGTGTGAAAACACATAATTTTTATGTACAGCACACTTTTATTTATTTTGTATATCTGTAGAAGAAAACCAACCTCCCAAACATCCTGAATATATGGCAGGGAATCAAACACAGGAGCATTGTCATTAGCATCATCAATAATAATGGTCCATGTTTGCTACGAACATTTTTGCAATAAGTTTACACAATACAATGTAAATATTAAATCACAATGTCTACCTGCACAAAGTCAGGACCATCTTCAGCTACTAGCACTGCTTGCATGGTACCATATGCCTAAAAACAAGACAATAATGAAATCCAAGCACATTCTAAGAATTGAGAACAAAGCTAGTTTTTACCTCTCGATCAAAAGGCTTTTTAACAAACAAGTTAAATACTGTAGCTTCTTGCTTGTTTATTTCAACATAATCAGAAAATAACACGTTTTGAATTGTTATTGTTGTTGGATTGGAGTTGCTGACATCGGTTAAAGTAAGCGAGTATAAGAAATGTCCAACTGGTAGATTTTCACAGAATTTTTGACCATTAAGACTATTGTCAAATTGTACACCTAAAAACAAATAATATAATGATAATGTAAAACAGACAAAAGTACACACACAACTGACATGTTTAACATAAACTACCCAAAAGACATTAGATTATAATTCAGCATTTTAAAAACCATACAAAGTAATTTATTTCCAACATTTGAAAATCTATTTTTCAACAACACAACAACCAATGTAAACTCAATGACCTACCTGTTACACAGCCAGTGTAGAGGACCAAAAAGCACAAAGTTATAATGTTATCCATTGATCTATTCATTTCCACTTAAACTAAAACAAACAAACAAAATAATAAGACGTATATAAATAAACGACAACAAAATAAAATTTTAGTCATGTACTGCAGTTTCATTTATACTTATGCTAATACCTATGTTGTACTCACTAATTAGTACACTACAAATCCTAAAAAATAATAACCAAGTTTGTTAGTGGAAACTGCTTTCAACGTTATTTAACGACAGCCAGTTTCGCCTTGTTAAATATTTGCAGAGCCAGTAAGGTTTTTTGTGTGTTTAATGGGGATAGTTGTTTAATCCCAATAATAGGCAATTGGTTAATATATAATTACATTGTTGGCTTCAATTTACATCACACAATTACAAGTTCAACTTCACCTTAATCCCATACCCAAAAGTTTTCAATTTACTGAAATAAAATAAAAAGTTCTTCGAAAATATATTTGGAAAAGTCTTGTGTTAACTAAACCCACCCTCATTAGCACAAACCAGTTGGCAAATTTGGGAGTTGTTTAGAACTGGAAAAAATGTATTTATAATCACCAAAATTTTTAAGTGGCATATTCATTTTTGCTAAAAATTCTGGTAAATTGCATCAAAAAAATCTTGCTACATAATTTACCAAAATTGTTTGTGTAAGGCAGTGATTCTCAAACTGTGTGCCGTAAGAGATTTTTAAGTTTGCCGCAAAATATTCTCTATTTTAAAGTGCAAACATTCCCTGGTGTTTTAGGACTTTACAACGAAATACTGCTGTGCATGACAACGTTTCAAAGCTTACTTTTGTTATTGGTAATAAAAAGCATCCTTACCCACCACAATAATCTTGAAAGTTAACATTATTTAATCCACTTAAGTTGTGTTTACCTGCAAAGTGTGCTGTGGAAGGAAATTTTAGTTCTTTAATGCACCACATGCTTAAAAAGTTTGAGAACCACTGCTGTAAGGCAAAGATTTTTCAGAATATTACCTGGCAAACATGTAATAATAAAAGACTAAACTACTTTAGGGAAATTCAAAATCTATAACCTACTAAACAAGCACTTTATAAACTATACAAAGCATGTTTAGTAGTTTTTCAATTGAGTACAGAGTGAGAGGAAGACGTTTTGAAACATATGTAACAAATTCTTCATTAACGAGTTTATTTTACAGTTTTTTTTTAAAGATACAAAAAGTAAATAAACAAAAACCACAAATTCAAATGGCAGGGAAATGTACATGGGGTACCACAAAAGGATGCACAAACTATTATGCAACAAAAAAATTGTCTGAAGAATAGCAGTGCAAAACACAACATCACAAAGACTTTCAATAGCGGTATTTACCAAGCACAGGTTCTTCAGACTTTACTGCTATTTGTTAGATTGGGGAAAATAGGACTGTTTTTTTGGGTGGGAATACAAGTTACACAACTGGGTGATTATTAAAAGAGTTTGGTGAAAAAATAGTGAAAGCATTAGCATGGCATATAAATGAACTTTGAATTGCTGCTTCTATTGATAGGCCACCACAAAGTACACAATAACTGTTTGTGAAAAAAATTCATCAAGTTTTAATGAAAACATTTCTTTTTGTCGGTCGTGTATTTTAATTTACCTATAATTTAAAATTTAAAACTGTTTTATGGAAAGTCTTGGGGGTGAATTTTTGATGAACATAAAACATACAAAATTTTATTGAACACGATAAGTTGTATGATATATTGATGAATGCTTGGGTTTGAATTCAACGCAATGTTGATTATTTACAATCCCTCAAACACAACACACAAACTCAACTAAAGCATTGAAGTATAAAAAATGTATACAAGCTCAGAACTCAGCTTGTGTATATCTGTTTCTAACAACCACGAGCAAGTTGATGAACATATATATACAGTTTAGGCACTTCGCAATGGTACAGCTTATAGTCATAAAATTCAGGATTTTTTCAGTTCTTTTTCGATGCTACATCACCACCGGCTGGGGTTGAAGAGCTTTCACCTCCTGATTGGCTGACTGCAACAAAATAAGTTTGTTAAAAAATACTGACCGAAACGCACCCCGTAACTTGAATAGTATTGTTTTTGCATTATCAGTCTTAAAATAAGGGTTCAAGAAATTAGTACAAGCTCTAGGGATGTACTGAATCCTCTACAAAACATATAATAAATCGGAACAGTGGCCTTAAAAGATGTTTAGATCAAAAAGTATGCTACAAGAGCAATAACACATCTGTGTTACACTTTGCATTTAGATCTAGAAAAATCTTAAATTTTGGGCCATTTTCCAGAAGGGGACACATTTTGATCGTACTGAATCTGTTTGTTTGTTTTTTCTGTATTTTTTTTCTTCCTTGAAGTTTGCCCATCTTCTTTTGCTATGAAATGTCTGATGGCGTGGGATGAAATTTTTACAGATTGTAGACATAAACATGTACATTGGGAATTTGTTTCGTTTAACTCAATAGCCCCAATGTTTACCCAAGTCGTCACTGAAAATGGATAAATGAAGCTTTGATAGCATGTAAAATTTCCATTTATAGGTATGAGTTCTTTTAATGTAGCCACAGTCGTTAACCCACTACCCCCCTAAAATGGGTAAACTTTTTAAACATTGTTAGTTTATACTATACATAGCATGATTATTTATTATATCAACCTTTTTCAGGCTATTTTTACCTCTCGTGGTTTGTCCATTAGTGGCAAGCTTCCATGCTTCATTGTAAATTGAGGTGAATGGCTGGATTGTATTGGAAGCCTCTTGGACTATGTTGGCTGTTGTTGTTACTCCAGTAACCGTTGCCGGTGGTAACATGAGCGATGGCAGGGCAGTGGCTGTGATTGGTTGTCCTGGTAGCAGATTTGCACCTGCCAGAACATACATTGTATTATGAACCGAATGGTATCATAGTTTATAAATGCTACAGAAAAAATCCAGATTACTTATTGTGAAAGATTTTTTTCAGAAACTTGGTATGTGAAAAAAAGTGCTTTTGCTAACTTGAAACAACACAATTGCATTTTTACAAGAATTTATTATTTCTCCTAAATTTGATGCAAATGATTAACCAACATCAGGAATGGACTGAGCTGAGCCAGAACCATAGTACTCGGTACCAAGCATTGCTGTTTTTGATGCTTGGTGCTCGGCCGAGCAGTTGCATATTCATGCACTTGTAACATAAAGAACAACAATGATCTTTTGTTTAATGAGTTGGATATTGGAAAAATGGGTACTTCTGGGGCCAGTTCAGCTTAATATACCGCTGGTGATGCAAGGGACCTTGGAAAGCTAGAAAACTAATGAAGAATAGGGAATGTTTGTGATGTCACAATGCACTGAGTGTGAGACGCTTGGTGCTCGACCAAGTTTGGGCCCATCCCCAAGCAACTGCTTCGCTTTAGTATAAAATTTGGACAAGAGTTGGACTGATTGTTGACACACATTTTTAGATATACACTCATTTCAACAAGCTTATTTAAACACACCAGTAGCAGCAACAGAGTAAGCAACGGTTTGTTGAGCTTGTGGACGAAGCTGGCTAAGTAGGGAACTGACAGGCTGAAGCTCAGTCAAGGTTCCAGCATTCAACTGAAGTTGGGTGGCAGGTCTGGTAAAGAAAAATCAGCATGTAAAAATGCGATTGAAGTAAACTTCGGTTAAACTTCATCCTAGTAATTCGGGTAATCTTCATATAATTCAGACAAAACTTGAGGTACAAATAATTTGAAACGTGATAGACCTTGAATTAATCGACATTGGTTAATCCAGATCATGGCCTTATCCAGACATTGTTTTGGTCCAAATGGGTCCAGATTAACTGATGTTTACTGTAGTTTTTATTTACACTAGATCAGGGGTGCACAACCTGCGGCGTACGCGGCCGAATAGACGATTTTGTGCGGCCATGAACATGTTTATTAAAATATATGCACTGGTGGCCGTGACATAAAAAAACTCTTTTGCTAAATATTTTGACTCTCAAACTGCATTAAACAGATTTTGTAAGACTGTAAAGAATATTACCAGCCTAGTAACCCCCTGTGCATCACACTTTATATACCCCTATTGTATGGAAACAATGCAAATAAACAGTCACCTCTTGCGTCACAATATAGATTATGACGTCATAAATATAGCTCAATCTGTGGATCAAGTTTCAAATTATACGGGCTTTTTGGACGCCATTAGATGGTTGATGTATGTGGGACAAGCCCTATTTTCACACAATAAATTTTAAAACAAAAACAAGCAGGTCATTGGCGGCCGTTGGTGAAATAAGGATCTGCAATGCGGCCGTTCTAGCAAAAAGGTTGTGCACACCTGCACTAGATGAATATGAAATATCTAATATGTTGGTTGTTTTTTGTGTTTTTGACTGCATTTTTTATCGGCCACCAAGCATTTTATTCGTATCGATTGCAGCTCCTAATACAAAAGCATAAGTTATGTGCAATGCTGTTGGAATTTAATAAAACTAACATAATGACCTACATTTTAAACAACGTTGTCGGAGTTTAAGCATTGCACTGTGATTCAATTTTTGTATCCATTATTATTTTCTCATTTAAAAAACAACTTACCTTCCAACAGATCCGGCAGTGTTGGTACTGGCAGCAGACAACATTTGTGCTACGGCAAGTTGTTGTTGTAGTTGACTGTTACTGTTGTTGTTACTGTTTGCATTCTGCTGGTTTTGCAACTGGGCAGCCGCTGACAAGATCTAAACACAAATTATAAGTTGGTTTACAATTTATGTTTAGTCACATGACTCTAAATTAGCACAGAACTTTTTCTATGGACCTATTGAGATTGCCAAAAAATACTACATGTAGTACTTTAAGTTGTATTTCTGGGTGGCTTTGGTCATGAAGGATAATAATTTTAGTTTAGTTGTAATACATAATACTGGTGTCCCCAAAATAACAATAAAATCATTTTTATGATTGTTTTCTGAAATAATTGACAATTTGACATATTTTTTTCTGCAATAATTTCACAATGCTAAATCCTAACTTTAAAAATATTTAAATTTGGAGTAATTAAATTTACCTGTACAATCCCTGGTTGTTGTGTCTGTTGTTGCTGTAGGTTGTTTGTAAGTTGTTGTATTTGTGCAGCTGTTAACACCTGTGGTTGTTGGGTGAGCAGTTGTTGTGTCTGGTTGCTGTTGTTTGCATTTGTATTGGTTTCTGAAAAGAAGCAATTATGATTCTATTTTTAGTTGAGCAAGCAAAAATAATGCGAAAAATAGTTAGGTTTATTTCCCTAGCGTAATGACCAGAAAAAACAACTTGTTAAAGCTTTTTTGTCACAAAACCTGGGCATAAGTTTTCAACCATAATGAAAACACCATCAGTAGATAGCAAAAGGGGAAAACAACCAGAAATGTACAAAAATATTATGTGTCCGCTTCAGAAAGAAGGACCCATAAATATCATTTAATAAACCATAAATGGAAGGCTTTAAAAATCTGCTAAACATGAAAAAGATAAGTACAAGACCTGCTTCTCTACATGTGAAAGATATGTATCTCACTATACTTTTCTTCGGACAAAATGCAAAAGAAAATATGACAACAGAACCACAGTTACCTGCAGTTGAAGTTGAGAAGCCTGTGGTGGGAACAGAACTTAAAGCAGCAGCTGCAGAAAGGAGTTGAGCAGTTCCTGGCTGTTGCTGTTGTTGAGCTGCAACTGAACATAAAACATGGGCTTTCATTTCAAAAGTTTAAATTAAAAATTATTTTAATTGTGTCTTTTGTCAAATCATATTATATTAAATGAGTATTTCAGTAAAGACTACCTTACTTTTTAAGAGAAAGTATATCACTTTGAAAAAAGTTATTTTACAGTTATTTTATGTTTATTTGTGACGATCAGTTCATTAGTATAGGTAAATGAAAAACTCTTTAGGGACTGTGTGCTAATTAAATGGCAATGTTTACTTAATTAAAGGCACATTTCCAACTGTGTTATGTTTGGTTGGTGCAACTGTATCTCGCTTAAACATTGTCCAGTCACTGATGGATATCAAGACAAATTAATGTCGAAAGCTTTGATGGTCTGACAAGGCTTTCGTTGGTTCCCTTTTTACATGGTTATGATCGTTTATACATACAGCATAGCTTCAAACTGGATTTTTTTACTTTGTTGTACAATCACCCAACCTCGCTTTTCGGGCAATGTTTGAGTTAATTGCCATTAAAAAGGCGCAAATTTGGGTCTATTATTTCAAACAAAAGATGGGCTTCAAATATCTGTTTTTAGCCTACTTAACTGCTGACTGGGTGTCACGCTTGTTTTAACAAACTACTAGAGTTAATTCAGACATTTTGCTAACCATTTTGTATCATTTTTAGCAGCTGTTGGTGCTGTTCATCTGTAGTTTGGGTTGGTGCTGGTTGTTCAATAACCGGTTTTACCTAAAAGAAAAGTTTAAAATTAATGTGCAAATATTTTGTCATAACATGAAAACATAAAACTGCCCATGTTACAATATAGTTTGCATACATACACCACTTAAGCAAGCATCGAACAACATGCAAATTCAATACAAATGTTTGTACAATATCAAACATATTGTTTTGTTATATCAGTTCAAGATGGTAAATTGATTTGAGAGAGTTTTATAATTAAAAAAAAAACTATGATACTTGAAGTGTGATTTTTAAAACCCTTAGAACAAGATACACATCAATTTGAAAGAAAACATTTTGACAGGCCTGTGTGACTTTTAAATACAGTTACTTTTAGAAGTTCTGTTTTGTATGATAGGCTTAGACCAGGGGTGTCCAACACGTGGCATGCGTGCCAAAAGTGGCACGCAGAGCATTTGAAAATGGCACACAAGCTTTTGCAAATTCAGATGGTAAACAATAGGATTTGTCACGCAATTTCAATTTGTTTCTATTAATTCTTTTGCCCTTTATTCTAACTTAAGTAAGGATTATCAGTAGTAAAGTTACACAACACACTAATTAAATTGTTCGTTCTTTGACAAAACTTAGCGCCATTGCAAACTATTTCTATCTTGTGTCGCATAAACATAATAAAAGGTTTTTGGAATATCATAAATTGAGCCCGTCACGTTAGGACGTTTAAGAAATGGTATGAAAAAAGTACCAAACAGTGGCACGCGAGTATATTCTAAAACAAAATTTGGCATGGCAGTGTGTTCGAGTTGGACACCCCTGGCTTAGACTAACATTGCATACATTAGTAGGAGTTGTTTTATTAAACAGTGCAATACCACTTTAGTACAAAACTTTTTCAAATGCTCAGTGCTCTGCCAAAAAACAAAAGCTGGAGCAAAATCTGTCAAATACTGCTACAGTAAAAAAACATGTAAAAATCATGGTTTATTTGAACAACTGTTGAAACTTGCAAAGTGTGACCACTAGGATTTTAGATGATTAGGAGGGGTTAATATTATGTGACATACGAATTGACAAAGATAACAATGTACAAAATTTAAAAAAAGATGACATCTAATTATTAGTTGTTTCTATTTGGCGTAGTATAAAAATTAATTAGGTTTTTTAGTGCTTGCATTATTGTGCAAACTTTTTGATATCTTTTTCAAGCACCTTTTACGAGTCTTGTGCCTAGGTGAAATATCTGAATCTTTTTACTCAAGTAAAGTTAAACTGAGTTTGATGTAAAAACATCAGTACTATAATCAGGGTTGCCATCAACTTAAAACCAAAAATAAGGACAACCAAAAAATTAAATCTTCATACAAAACGAACCAAACGTTTTTGAACAAATCGTTGCAGAGCCATGACATATCACATGCCATATTCTTTTTTTCGTCAACAATACTTCGTGCATCTTACGACAGCTCAGGTTTAGGTTTACTTTTATATGTAGCAGGGATTTGACTTGTAATTGTTGAAAATAGGACAAAATAAGGACTCAAGTCAAAAATAAGGACATTTCTTAGAAATAAGGACAATAAACTTTTATAAGACATAGCCCTTCAAAATAAAGACAAATCTTAGAAATAAGGACAGTATGGCAACCCCGACTATAATACAACTCCAAGAACACCTATGTTGATTTAATGGCAAAAGAAACATTTTTGCCACATGAAATCTTAAACATGTATAATCAAACATGGATTATTTTGACTGTTTGGCAATTAGCATGGTAAAAAAATGTGAACAAAACAATTTTAGTGAGATTGGCCATGCAGAGTTGCTTATAATACGAGCCACACTACATTCATGCAGTTAAGACTGGCAGCCACATGCAGTGTTAAATACCTTCTCACTATCTTCAGATGGTTTAGACTCGGTTTTAGTTTCAGCAGGCTTAGTGTTTTCAGTTTCAGCAGTTGTCGAACTTTCGTCAGATTTCTGTGATTAGTTTGTGAGTAAATACCATGCGATTAACGATTAACAGAAGTTTTTTGTCAGAAAATAGATTTACTGGGAGCCAATGCAACCAAAGAAACAGACAATGCTAAGTTCCAAGTGTGATCAAAGGATCTGTGATATGTTAACAAAATGTTGTTGTTTTTTTCTTGAGAAGACTGATACATATAAGAGAAAGTTTACCTACGAAAGATTCAAAATTTGTACTACATGTTTCAAATACATTGGAACACCATATACAGATCGGTTCATAAGTTTAATGATTTTACATGACTTAAATGGATATAAACGGGTGTAACTGATGCTGACCTTTATATCGCTGATGAAGGCATGAATCATTTGCCGAAACGTTTATACAACAAAGCATGTTGCTTTTTATGTCTATTTAGGCCGCTATTTTCAACATTAAATTTTATAACGCTACTTCACAACCTAAATCCCAAATTGTATAAAAAATGGTTTAGCACTTTCCACCTTAGATACTTGTGAGATCTACTTAATCAAGTGTTCATGCATGTGGTTAATTGTCAAACTGTAGTCGTGCAGAAAAAGGAACAATACTTTCAATAACTACAGCTAGATTTCATGCCAACGCACTTTACCATGGCCTAGCTCATACCTCAGGAATTTGTTCAGTAAATGAAGACTGGAATTGATTTTGGTTGGTTGTTGTTTGAATTATTACTCCTTGAGCAGCCAGCTGTTGTATTTGTTGCTGTGTAAGAGTCACAAGGCCTTGTTGATCTTTAAAGAAATTGCCAATTGTTTATTACTGGTGTTGCAGCTTTGGTTTAGTTAAATACTTACTTGTGGCAGCAGTTATAGTTTCAGGTTTGCCTAGTTTTGTTCCTGATGGACTGAGAGCTGATGTAGTGACAACAGATTCAGTGGAGGTATTCTAAAAGCGCAACACATTTGAAATTTCAAAATTAATCAAGTGTTAACTACAAACCACATATAAATGCTTCCTATGCATAGAAGTAACACATAACCACATAAACACAAAACAAGTATATTATATAAACAGAACATTGTCATTAAAATAAACAAATTTTTGATAGATTAACACAGTGCTCAGTAAGATAGTAGCACTAAAAAGCATAGAACTGGAATGATTAGGAACACTGTACACGGACTTGAAAAGTAATTTTATCATAAACATAACTGCCAAAGAACTGGCGTATATAGAATACATCATTTAGACGATTATATGTTATGCAATAAGATTAAATTTAAAACAAATCTACTAAGCTTTGCATAAGTCTATGTACAGTTGGCTGTGCATTGTTTGACATAAACTTGGCCCTAAAAACTGGCTGGAAAGAAACATATTTTTGGTCTAGAAACTACAGAATTTTTAAGTAGTCAGCTGGTAAACTTTTTTCTCATCTGGCGCACTTGAGATAATAACTATAACGCGGTCAGCTATAGGGAAAAGTTGTTGCCACTGGTTAAACAAACTTCAAATATACTAGTTGTCCTTTATGTGACTAACAATCACCTGTTGTTGATCGGCAGTTTGTGAGGTTGGCTGAAGTAACAGGTTTTGTGCTGAAGGAGAGGCAATAACTTGACCACTAGATGTCATCAGTAAGCCAGATTGCTGCAAAGCTGGTGACACAACTTGACCCTAAAACAAAAAGTCAAATTTTTGTGTTAAACTACAGTCCAACACTATATAATACAGCACAAGACAATTGATAGTGCTGGAACAATAATAAATATCGCAAATAAACTATGTACTAAGTGTATTCCTTTCTGTGTTAATGGTTTGTCACAACTCTTAGCTAAATGTTGTATTTTGCCAATTAAGTCTTATGAGTTTTGTGATACTTTTCTTGTATTTTAATACATAGTTTTGTATGCAGTAGCAGTATTACCATGGGTCCCATATAAACTAGTCCCAAGGTTGTGGCTACTATAAATATGGAACATTTTTAACAAAATGTATTTTATCTCATTATTGATTTAAGACAAAACTGGTGTACCTGGTTTGCTGCCATAACAACGCCAGTTTGTGGCACAATTTGACCCTGTGCATTGATGACAAATTGTTGTCCGACAGTTTCGGTTGTGCTTGCTTTACTCATAGACACCGGGAGACGATTGGAGCTCTAAAAATACAAAAACCTATATTACAAACTAGGGTTGGGCATTTGACCGGTCAAATAAAATCTGGTCAATTGACCGGTCAAATTCTTGTCAAATAGGTCAAATATCGGTCAAATACTATTCCCATTATTAAATTGCAATTTTAGTTAAAAGTTGGAAGTTTAATCTTCTTCTAAACCATAAGTAATGAAAATGAAGGTTTCAACTCATGTAAATTTGTTTGTGAAATAGGAAATGTTCAGTTTATATTATATTACAGACTTTTCCGACTGCATTGCGTGCTTCATTTCATCAATGGCCCCACCTGTGTGTCTGTAATTTTCATTCAGTAATCACATTTGTGAACTGGATTCTCATAATATTCTATATACATCAGATTAAAGTCTAATTTTGACTGAGATTTAACTGCAAAACTCGCTTATCCTGCTTAAAATCGTAATTTATGCTGTTAAGCTGTTGTCCATTCATGACAAAAAAGGAATATACAAAAGCTTGATATGTACGTACTTTATCCCAATAAGTACTGAACAGTAACTTATCTACAAAAATCTATTCTGGGCAATTATAAGCTAAATATATAGCTACAAACAATTTTTGGATCAACTATAGAAAAAAGGACTGTGGGCCTACAAGTTTACACAGATGGTTTAAATTACTTAGATATTTTATTTGTCAGTAAAAATGTGCAACATTTGCAAAATGCCTAAGTAAATACCAATGAACTAACTTCCCCTCATGGACCTATCACACTCAAATTTATTAAGATAAAACGGTGCTAGAAGTGATCCATGTTTTTTAATTGCATTGGAAACCTTGCAAAGTTTGCCATAACGTAAATCAGATCTTAATTTCAAATGTAAAGTATCTCCTAATTGTTATGGGATTTTTTTCAAATGAACAAAACACATCTACATTAGCTTAAAAATCACTTATTAATACAAGAGTATGCCCTAAACTGTTCTACCTGAGGGTTATTCGAAATAAATTACCCTTTTCAACAACCAAAAAGCAAGTCCAAGAAAATTTACCAAATTTTATTTTTGAAATTAAAAATAGTATTTGACCGGTTAAATAAAGTGTTGTCAATTGACCGTATTTGACCAGTCAATTGACCGGCTTGCCAACCCTATTACAAACTATCCCAGTAGTAAATATTTAATTCTAAATGTTGAAATGAATAAATGAGTATTGCTCTTCCAGTAGTTTTATTATAAATAATCAAAGTTTTGACATTTCCCACAAGCTTGTTATTGTTATTTTTTGTGTGTTTTAACGCTTTTGTTGCTTTGTAAGAAACTTGTCTTTCAAGATATGCCATTATCCTAATGAAGGCGTCTGTTATTGGACATCGAAACATCAACATAAAACTGCTTATTTATACATTATGCCTGGCAGTAACAGCTTATTCATTTAAAAAGAATGTTGTACAATACACCAACATGCATACCTCCTGTGATTTTTCATTTGGTGGTTGAACAGCAACCAAATCACCACCTACAGTTTTCAGAAGTTCATATTGTTGTCCTAGGGGTAAGCTAGCCAGTACAGCAGGTAGAGAGGGAACGCTACTTGATGTTTTTGACGTCTCAACAGATGTCGTAGGAGCCGGTGACGTGTTGCTTCCAACCACTGCAGCGGCTTGAGTGAATGCTAAAAATTTAACTTAGCTGAATTTTTTGCAATTATGGCGTATTAGGATTAGCGTAGGGAATGAGATGAATGGTTAGGGCAGTGGTGGGATTCAAATGTTTTGTCAGCCAGTTCTATCACAAAAGTCATATTATTCAGCCGGTTTTGTTACAAAATCTATTGACAGTGACTAGTATTGCTAACAGGTTCGCTGATCTCATAAAATTTCGTGAGACAGTTCTATAGAACCGGTGCGAACCAGGGCTGCCAAAGCTTGGGTTTTGCCCCAAGATCTTGGGTTTTTACTTGACGTCTTGGGTTCTTGGGTTTTATTTTGAAAATTATAGCAATTCTTGGGTTTTATTTTGAAAATTATAGCAATTCTTGGGTTTTGAGTCTTATTGATGAAATAAATATATGTAAGAACTATTTTAACGAGAAAAGTTTTTCGGGTAGCTGCAGTGTTTAGGCCATTTTATCATCTCTTTTATTTTCTTTCTTTTCTAGACCCTAATTCTTTCCAGATAAGTATACAGGGAAAGCAATCGTTACACTTAAAAATGCAAATAAATCAATGCTTGTTAAACATAAAAACTCTAAATATACTGTAGACATTACTAATTTTATGAAAAAGAAAACAGATTATGATCATCAAACAGCCAAGAGTGAAATGGCGATTGCTGCATATTTTATTGAACATAACATTCCCTTTGCTTGCATTGACCATTTCCTACCAGTTTGTAAAGTTGCATTTCTGGACTGTAAATTGTCAAAAATTTGTCAATGAACCGAGTAAATTTCCTAATTAATTGCATTTCTAACCACATTTTGCAATCTTGGGTTTTCATTTAAATTCTTGGGTTATTTTGCTGTGAGTCTTGGGTTTTGTTGAAATTCTCATTGGCAGCCCTGGTGCGAACCGGCTGAATCCCACCACTGGTTAAGAGTATACAAAAAGTAAAATATTACTGTGTGAAAGAAAAAAAGTGTTATTATTCCAGAAAAAGTGTAAACGTCAGAAAAGACTACAGGAATCAACTTGTGTTACTAGGCAGTAACTGGCAATACTAAAAATACTCAAAAAAGAGCAGAAACTGATTGGCACCAGTTTGGTCTTTTACTTTTACACTTAAAGAAACATTAAATATCCCTAGTCAAAAAGCATGCTGTTAGTGGCTATTTTTTTAAGGAAAATTGTGATGGTGATTATCTGCCAAGCATTATCTAACGAAAACGAAATAGTAATGAATTTGGCAACCAATTTTAATGCCTTTAAGAGCATGTTTAATGTTAATTTAATCATCAGCGTTTAAAAATTTAGGTAAATACCAGCAGGGTTGCTTGCAAGGATAGCAGCTTGACTAGGAGTAATTCCCAATAGGTTACTGAGACTGTAAATTCGGTTTTGTTCACTCGAGGCAGTGCTGTTGGCAGCAGTCTCTGTTTTTAGCCCAGTCCCTTCCGTGAAAATAGAACCGCCTTCTATCAAGTTACAAAAAAGCATTTACTACACGAGAGAGAGAGCTACCTATCAATATGCGCAACTGATAGGCCAGTGGTGCAAATTAAACGCCTTCTCAATGCATAAAATGTAGACCAAATTAGGACAACTCCTGCCGATATATTATTTTGTTTATATAACAGTGTGTCAGTAGTTCCCAACTTAAAGAGGAGGAAATTTACTTTAATCTGTACATGTGGTTTGTAAATAGACACATTAGCTCTGGGAAAATAACCTGTAAAGTTCATAAAAGACCCAATTTTAGACAATCTTTGTACGGTTATCGACTCTGTAGTGTATTGGGAATGATTAAAAATGTTTTGAATGGTTAAGTGATGAATTCGTCCATAAAGGTTGGGAACCACTGCCATATGTATTCATAGAAATATATATATATATGTGTGTCAACAGTATAAATTTCTTAGCTATTCTTGTTGAGATATATATATTTCATTTGAACTCACTAGTTCCATCTACTGTAATAAATTGTGGCAGAGATGAGCTTTCTGGACCACTTGATATAATTTGCATTGAGGCTAAATCCACACTCTGCACTGTGCTTCCATTTGTGTGTTGTTGGGCAGACATGACAACAGGACCAGTAGACCTTCTCCTTTCTCCTAGAAACAAAAAATCAAATATTGTGAATACGGTTTTGAAAGCAAATTCTAGAAAACTTTTGCATAGCTTATTCACAGATATTATATTTTGTAGTTTTGTTATTTTTCTGAACTAGTCATATTCACACAGTAAGGCAGTGCTTCCCAACGGAAGAATCTAAAAACTTAATTTTTTATCTAGTTTGAAAATAGACACTTTGGCTATGTGAAAATACCCTGTGAAGTTGATAAAAGACATTTTTTTTAAATGATCTTAGAATGGTTTAGCATCTACTGTTTAGTTGAATGTGGAGGAATGAAGATGGTTTGAGATGTTAAGGGTGTAAGCTGCAAGGTAACCTACCTTTAACTTGCATATGAACAATAGGAGAGGGTAGGTTGGCCTGTTCATTTAATCTTTGATTGTCTTTCATAAATTCCGAAGTTTTACTTCTTACAATCCTGCACAGAACAAACACAAAATATATTAATATAAAGGGACATAATTGCTATTGCCATGTTAGTCACTGTTTTATGTTCATAACTATTAAGTTATGTGTCAAAGTTTTTTGTGTTTTTAAGAATCTTGCCTGTTGATTGAAGAAACACTTGGTACAGTTTCCCCTGTACAAATGCCGTCACTCAAAAGGCGGTCCCTTATTTCCCAGGCAAACATGGTGGGATTGTCCCTCTTGTATTCAGTGATTTTGACAACCACATCTTGTGTGGCCACTTTGGGTTTGCTGCCACCAATCACCCCTGGTCGAATACTACCAGTTTCATAATATCTGGAGAAAAATACAAAAATTATTATTATTATTTTTTCATCTAACAGTTGTACATGCTCTTTAAGCAAAGGGTGATTTCTAGGTCACACTTTAATTTTATTATTGAATACATGGAATGTGCTATATTTTACATTTTATGAATTTTCGATAAATGCTATTGTGAGAGGCTTACATAATATGACTAATTTTCAAAAAAGCTCCAGAAAAATCTCATTTAAAAAATGTTGAAACGACTTTAAAAGGTTCACACATTTTCATAGTTTTCTGGCTCAGTCACTGCAACTGGGTTTGTTTCTGTCGAAAGTTACCTTGCCAAAATTTTGCTCACACACCCATGTGAGACCCTTAGCTGTCTTGAAATGTCACAAGGTCTTACACCCTGATGAGATAAGTTGACAATTCTTTGCCGAATAGGCTCTGGAAGCGGGCGGCCATTGACATACATTCCACCCAATTGGTTGACTCCGCTGCCATGGCCTGCAAAATACAAAAAATTATGACACAAAGCTTACACTCTGAGGATATTTGACTTTCTGCAAACAACAGTCTCAAGAGTTCAGACAGTTAGTTTCCTTGAAGGATTCTACACTTACCATCATCACCATTTTCTGATACTTCTTCCTTAACTGCCTTAGAGCCTTTGCTCTGTCTTCTTCTGCCCTGAGTACGACGAGTCTTTGCAGCAGCACTGCTATTGGAAATCAATTCTGTGCCATCGCTAGAATGAGCAGCAATCAACGTTCCCTGACTGGTGACTAAATAAGTGAATGTTGTTTGTGGTGGTGTCTTCGCAGCATCTTCAGCAGACTGATTTACACTTTGGGGAGCGATACCAGCGGCCATCATGGCTTGTGTTTTCTGTACATCTTGTTCCTGAACAAGCTGAATCGTTCCTGCCGTCTGACCAGGGATTACTTGTACAGTGGCTGCTGCGGCATTTTGAGAGGCAGCAACTGCAGCTGCTGTGTGTAGAAGGTTGCTCATCATGGAAGGGTTTACACCGTGTGGAGCTGCTACAGTAGCAGTGCTTGTTTGTTGGCCTTCATCACCCTGGTTTTGCAAATTTTGACTGTTTTCAGCCAGTTCATGTTTAATTGAGTGTTCACCAGTGGGATCTTGTTCAACAACAATTTGCACTTGCTCCGATGGATTGGAGAGGTTTGATAAGTTTTCAAGCAATGTGTTTGTGTTTACAGATTGGGACACTGACAATGCGGGCTCAGCTTGGACGACAACTTCTTCTGAATATGGATTTCCTGTAGCTGCTGCATCTGCCAAGGCCAACATCTCCCTTTCTTCATCTTGGACACCCTCAAGGTCTTGCCCTTCTTCAACACAGACAATAAACTCTTCTTGGCCGCTGACATTTTGGGCTTCAAAGTCCTCATCCACTTTTATAACTTTGGCTTGTGATATTTCATCACCCTCGGTCAGGTTTCTTTTTACACCTTTTGAGTCTTTAGACTTGTTTTCTCCTTCCTGGCCAGTTACAATAATGATTTGCTGATTGTCTTTTGACTGCTCCTCACCAGAGGTCACAACATTAACAGTTTTTTCAACTTCCGCCATTGTTGATTGATCAGCTTTAACAGATGTGTTGATCTGGGTCGTTTTCAAAGCAGAAAAATCAGTTTTAGTGTCTTTTGTAGAAGCTTTTTCAACGCTATTATTATTATTATCAGTAGTCTTTTTCGTCCACTTTAGCACCATGCTAACTTTACTCTCATTTTCAGATAACTCCCAGTTTGCAAACTTAATACCATTTCTCTTTGTCAAAGTCAACAATGAAGCAAGTGCATCTAATGGAATGCAAGGTTCAAAATGACTTGTTTGCTGAATCACTGGTGGACGGAACAAGCTGGGCAATGTACGAGAATATAAGGAATAATTGGCAAGCGGAAATGGAATAGAGGGCTGCAATTGATTCAACTGATATTGATTAAGCAAGTTAGTGTACCACCCAGGTGGACAGCTGTTAAACATTACGCATGACCGACAGATATGACATTTTCACTGCTTTTGGACAATCTATGATGCAAGTTTATTCTGTTTTAGGTTTGGTATCTCAATAACTAATAATATAGGGGCTCTTTCAATTGTATGTAATCATAAAATAGTGCATGCATATCAACTAAACCGAGTTAAAATCTCACATAATTTAAACTTCAACAAAACTCATGTTTTATTGGTATTTTTTTCTGTTTTGGTCTTTAAGACAGCTTTCTTACATAAAAACACAGCAAAAACGTTGCTTTGCAAATAAATGTGGAAATCCCAAGGCAACAGTATGTACTTTCAAGTCTCCGATATTTTACACACATTACAAACCAACTTGATTATGGCGCGTGCAACAAAGCGTTTCACTTTGCTTGGCCGATTACTGTGCAGTCAACCGAACACAAGAGAAAACTAATCATGCGCAATAAAAATGCAGTCAACGGTGTAAAAACTGAAGTACAGCTTTACCTTCCACTTAGTGCACTTGTAATACGTTGATAAAGATATCTTGCAGCGCAAAAACAACGAAAAACCTGCCTAACATATGTTCACGAGTTTCACGATCATGGAAGCCATTTTGTCGGGCACGAGGGAAGCGGCACACCCAAGAACAAGGCTGCGCTGAGACTAAGGCGCGAAGTACAGTTCGGATTATTTCGGAATCCGAAATGGTACTCGTGTTTGGCGTTCTACTAATCGACTGATTTCAAGCTCAAAACTTGCAGTTTTATGACAGAACATATACAAAACCTAAAATTA
The DNA here is from genome assembly GCF_965637545.1 of Phallusia mammillata. Taxonomy (NCBI): domain Eukaryota; kingdom Metazoa; phylum Chordata; class Ascidiacea; order Phlebobranchia; family Ascidiidae; genus Phallusia; species Phallusia mammillata. Next base: position 16,553,740 of record NC_137257.1, on the reverse strand, counting down.
ACAGTTTCCCCCTAAAATATTTCACATTAAGTTACGCGAACTGGTCAAAATAAGTAGGCCTTTGTTGCAGACTAAAAGTTACAGACTATTATAGACAGCTGAATTTTGACCAGCCGGTACTGAAAGCACACAAACATTAAAGCAAAAACAGAAATTTGCAAACTCTATTCGTTTTTCATCGTCTTACATTATCCATATTCACATCAACATCTCACAAAAATAAAAACACGCTTTCCCCTGAAACATACAGCCTATTCTATTATCGCAGCACTGGGACCGTTCCACTTGACACAATCGTTATGTTCGCTCAACCGGAATGCGCTTTTTCTACGCGCGAAAGCACACACTCTTCGCAGGCAGCGCAACTTTTTTACGCGCCGCGGCACACACAACCCGCCCAGGCACCGAATAGTGACGTTTGAATGCACACACGCGTGCGCAACGAAGCGGACAAATCAAAAGAGCGCGACGGACCAAGCACCATACCCGGAAACCGGTCATGCGGAAAAGAGAGCAATAAAGAGAGAAGCGCGGAGGAGCGCCTTGTCTCGATGAGTCTTGACAAAACCAGCGCCAGGGGCCTCAATTTTAAATCTTTTCATATCAAACTGCAACAAAGCATGAAACCCGCCTGTTCGCTTCAGTGAATAGGGCCCTTGCCTGCCGATTGGCTCAGAACGAGATATTCGTGTTGGATCGATCATCGAACTCGGCCTGTTTTTCATGGTTTCAGGCTTAGGTGCTGACATTTGTACAATTATTTTCATATATTTTCAATTCTATCATACACTTCTTACAGTTTTCTCGTTTAGTAATTGAAACATTGGTCAATATTTAGGCTTTTTTACGTTTATTCGTTTTCGTTGGTTTGTGCAGTGCTGATGTTTTATGCCAATTGTAATGCATTTTTTCCAATAAGGGATAGACCCAAAGCCTTTACCTACCAAGGGTTACAAACTGTTTACCAAACGCCAAAACAAATTCATGTGTATAATCCACTCTGCGTGTATGTCTCACTATAGTTGTTTTGATCATGCTTAGTTGAGCGTAAATTTGAAATCAACCGTGAAAGACTGGCGCCCCTAAGTAAAAAAAACAGTAATTAAGATTTATGCTTCACAGAACGGATACCTACTGTTTATCAAGCGTTGTAGACTTGGTATTTTAACAGTAATAAATACAATTTCTTTATAGTGCAGTTTGTCCAGAAGTATAAATTTGGCCTGAAATCAAAATATGTCATAAAATTACAAATGATTGTAAAGTTTTGGAAACCTAATCGCATTGATGAAATATGTCCCAAATTTGCACAATCCTTAACTTCGGATAAATAGTTTGCAAAAATATCCTACATACCAACACCATACTGGCGATGGTAGAGCTACTAACACTGAGCTTCACCTTTGGCCCGACCTGGGAACTTCTGGTAGGTGGCGCAAAAGAGCATAGGCGTTTATGGTGCTGACTCAGCAATTATTCTTACCGGAAACCCAAATTGCTATAACAGCACCATAAACGCCTATGCTCTTTTGCGCCACCTACCAGAAGTTCCCAGGTCGAGCCAAAGGTGAAGCTCAGTGTTAGTAGCTCTACCACTGGCGATACGGTTTGTCATGGATTGGACACCTATCCCAACAGCGCCTCAGGTGACAAAGTTTCATGTTTAATTATTCCGTTACGTGCCGCAAAAGACAACATTTTTCTTACAATTATTAGGGTTTTTTTGCAGAATGCAATTATTATTGTCTATTTCACCGGGATAAAAAATGACTTGTTAGTGTGTCGCCAGGTATGTTTTTAAAAAAAATCTTTTAAAAACTCCGATTAGAAAACAACGGATCAATGGTTAATTCTTAGAATACTTTAATTCGTAGAAATCCGTGTTTAAATATTTTGGATATTTGAATATAACAGACAGACGTCTTTAGTGCATGTACTAAAGTGTTTTTGTCGTGTTGTGTATTTTAAGTTGTCTCTATTGGTGCTTTTTGTTTGGATTAAACTACAGGCACCTTTTTTGCCAATACAGAAAATATATGTTGCAACATTTTTTTTGGTTTAAATTGTTTTTTGGGGGGCTTAAGTTCATGTCGACGGAGCAACTAAACCGTCAAAATAATCGCCAGACTGCTTCAAACCAGCAACAAAATAACTTACTAACATTTACACTCTACCGACTGTTTTGGTCGAACACACTCAGAAAATGCCTTCTCGGCCGAAATACGGCGTAAACAAGCGAGACGGAGTGCAGCGGACCCCAGGAAACCACCCTAGCCTAGCACCAGTCATGGGTGAGCAACTGGGGTATGCGATGACGCGCAACTCTAAAGCTATTCGCGTGAGAAACTTTAGTCGAGTTGCAACTTTAGCTCAGTGTCGTTCAATTAAAGGCAAAATTTTGTCTCTCAACCCTGTTGAATGTACACTGGGCCTTCCACAGGGCTCTTCAACCTTTTTAGTAGCAAGGAACCCTCAAGGAATTTTGACAAATTTTGCGGAACCCCCTAAAATTAATTTTAATCCAAGTGGGCTACAAAAAAAGAAAAACGTGCATTTTTCACTAACTCACCCAAAGCACATTGTAAACCACTTCATAAAAAGAAAAGATTCACCGAAACTTTACGTTATGGGTACATGAGCAGTACCTACTTAAAAGCTAAACGGGTGGAAATTAAACAAAATGCAGGAGTTGTCAGCAACAAACATCAAGTCTCAGTTTATAGAATCCTTTTCAATTGTGTTTTTTGCCTTGACAAAGCTGGAATGTTTCGTCACAATTGTGCATTGTTCGCTGGAGTGCAGTGGCACGCATGGACTGCACCAGTTTTGGTTCAGGTCTACAGTAATTCGAGAAGGTTCTGTGTACAGCACTCGCCTCGGCAGCCATCCGTAAACCGTAGTTGTCACGCCAAGTCGACAAGAACTCGTCCTGAACCTGCACTAGTGAGGAGAGATGCTGACAGCTACGCATTCAAAGCTGGAATGCCGCTAAACCATACCACACTAAAGCCAGGTGATGCTGTCTGTTTGTTTCTCGTCAAGCATGTTTTTTGGGAAGTATTGGATGTTTTTTTGCGGTTTCAAACTGGTTTTAAAGAGTAAAGGACACAAAAAAGTCCTTAACTGTAAACATACAATAAGCTATAGTTATGTTTTCGAGAGTTGTTAATTTCAATTGTTTGTTTTTATGATACAAATACAAATCTACTATCACAACCAACCAAACGAACTTTTGTGGCAAACAATGCAAAATATAACCAGGTTTATTTAACCGTTTTCGACGTTAATTCTTACACGTTTTGTTTTATATTTACCTAAGATAGCAAGACTGGAATCATTAGGAATGCATTACAACACGTACATATTTCGACAAAAAAAGCTTAAACAAAACCAACAATCAGCGCATAACCCGTCCAAACATCATCAGTCACGTTTCAGGCGAACCAAGGAGACGTTCCGCGCTCAACGACCCGAAAATTTACCCTGCAACCCAAAATATTTAGCCCCTTGGGTTCTTAGTGCGTGCAATGATGCGTAAATACGTCAGTGGTTGCTTGGCAACGGGCCGTGACGGGTAATCCGAAACTATCTCGCGTGTTTCCACCCAACTGGGCCCGAACCGTGTTTGTGGGGCCAATTTACGGTCTGGGGCACGTCGCCCCGCTGTCTGAACGCAACGACCTTCCTTCAACCCGTGTTAGTCCGACAGGTTGCAGCTCGTGGTGAAAGATATTTAAAAGAATCAAACAACAATACGAAAAGTTAAATGCTCTGGACGCTTGACTTACCTGAGCCAATACGCGTAAATAGGGATCGTTTTTGGTCTATTTTGTTGGTTAAAATTTGCAATGTACACCCCGGTCATACCACACAAACACCTACGCATTTTAACTTATTATTATTCGTAAATATTTAAAATGGCGGATCGCTATCAAAGCTGTGCTTTTTGTGTAATTTCAGGTGTAAACACCAAAACTACATAATCTACTTTTCCCAAAAATTGACCGACCAATCACCCAAGCGATTTTACGAAAACCTGACGTACCTTCGGTAAAATGTTCAAAACTTAAGCGAAAAGCATGAGTTACGACAAAGTACGCCAAAAATGAAATGTTTATATTTTTCTTAACATTGTTTGTGATTGCAAAACAAAATACTACTGAATTGACAAAATGGTTGCCTACGCACAAACATTGTACCCGCTAGGCCGACTAAAAACATGCATTTGTACATAACAAGTGTGCTTAACATTATTGCTATTGTTTATGTTTACAACATGTGGTCCTAATTCTACAGAATTCGCTTTATTTTTCGTGGGAAGGTGATTTCCCGATTCGCTTCGTCAGCCTTCTATGACATAACTATGGAGCATTGTGGCGAATAATGGCTTCGATACGGAAGGTCGATGTAGCGTTTTCACCATTGACTGGCAAAAAGACCTACTGCGAATATAGGTCAGTAATTCTCAAACTGTTGCCACGAGTTATTTTTTCACATGAGTAGCAAAATTATCGTTTGTACAGAAAACAACTTTGATCTCATAATTTAGAATGCAGGGTGTGCATGACAAAATGCGGAAATCATACGAATTCGAATCCAGACATGACATTATGTGTTTAACTGCACAGTCCAATGGTTTACGAAACAGGGACAGACGCAAAATTTTAAAATTTTTAAAATTACAACCAATCCTCCAAAAACATTTTATAAATCCTAAAAAGTTTGCTGGCGGCTCTTTTGTAGTCCAAACAAACTTGTGTTGAAATGACAACAGATTTCTTGGAATTACACGGGCTTAAATGGCCAGAACATAACAAGGAGATTAAAGACGTAAGCAAAATTAACTGAAAAAGTAAGGTGCATCTCAGAAGTAGATGACAAGTTTTGGCGAAAAAGAAATAATGTGAGGTAAAGAGACAGATAGAAAACGTTAACGCCCCAATCGATGCGTTGCTTAACGATCATTATGCCGCTAAGTTCATTGAACGTTTGCAATATGTTTTTTTTCCTACTATATCCAACACAATGATTACTTTGACCATTGTTTCAAACGGAATAATTCAATAATGCTCCATATTTTTGACTCTATTGGTCGTTTTAGAGTTAGACTTATTGTGGATATCTCTACTCTTTCAAACAGAAATTTTAAACTCAAACCTCCAACAAACAAAGCAAATTTTAATTACTTGATCTGTGATGGCCACCACTCCGGTTTCGCATGATTTGTTCCTTTTTCGGGTCGGTTTGTGGTTGAGCGCCGCCGTTTTGCTGCTGATTTTCAGGTACATGTTGCATGTTCATGCTTGTCTGCACCTGCGTTACTACCGCCTCGCTAGCCATCGACTGGAACACGCCATTTTGCTTTACACAAAAACAAGTAAGTTGTCATTTTATACACCGGAATTTAGAAAGTTTAACACAATTTGAAATTAACTTAATTGTATTTTTGGATTGGAGTTTAATTTCTGTATTAATGGTGAAAATAACCGCCCAAATAGACGCAAAAAAGCGACATGCTTTATATTTCAAACGTTTCGGCAAATGCTTATGCCATTATCAGTGATATGATGTCGCTTTTTACGTCTATTTTGGCCGTTATGTTCACCATTAAACTTATAAACAAATCCGTGTATATTGTTCCAAATTTCGGTATTGTACAGTTTTAAGTTGATTTTAAACAACATTAAACCAATTTGTTATGGTTCGTTTCCCAAAACACCTACAAAAACGTATTTAGTCTTGGTTTGTTCACATTGCTTCAAAATTAGTTTCTATAGAAATGGTACAAAATGTTGCTATCCCACCTGTGTCAAACCAGTAAGATTTGCTAGCTGGGCTGCCATAGCGGCATTGCTGGTCATTCCGGCTTGCAGAGGCAGTGCCTAAAAACAAAGCATAAAAATTAAATTCGTCTTGGCAAATTGAAAAATAGCATTAACGAAAATTTGAATGGCAATTGGCAAAATTGTGTCTCGCTAAGTATTTCTCTACACTAGGCATGGTAATGTCAAAAAGAAAAAAAACACTTTTCCCACAAACAAAAGTATTTCTAAATCATGACATTCGATAAGTTTTTTTAAAATTAACAATTTTTCTACGCAAACCCCACAGCTGTGACATTACAAAATTACCTGAATTGTCCCGTTTTGCATTTGAACATAAATCGGTGCCATCGCCTGCTGCAGACCATCGCTGCCGGCCGACGAATGCATACTGAAGCCATTTATGTGTGTTGCATCGCCACTGCTGGCCACGAGACTGTGTAATGGCTGTTGTGCACCTTCTGTCATATACGGAATTGTGATGTCACCATTCGATTGCGTAACAGTCGATAGTTGCGAAAGTGCGTGACGTCGTTCCTGCTCAGCGGCGTGCTGTTCGTTGCTATGGTGATCGAACGCCGAAACGCTGGTAACCGCTTGTAAAGACTCATAAGCAACGCCGTGGTGGATCTGAACGTTTTGCTGGTGTCGAATGACGTCATTGACCAGTTCTTCACGCATGACGTCATCATGGTACTGAAGTGATGCTGGGGCGTAGGCAGGGGTTTGAAACATCAAGCCACCGCCACCTGGGACCAGCTCGTTTTGGTGGACAACTTCTAACGTTTGCGGATCCGAAGTTTTCTAAAATGCAAATAATCGTTTTACTTTGTTACCCCAAAAAGAAACGATTTTCTGTTTTGCTTATTTAATGCAAATAATCGTTTTACTTTGCTTCGAACCATATGTAACTGAACAATAAGCACAGTTTTAAAGTTTTGAAGGATTAAAAAACTTAATACCTTCAATTTGTTTTTCATTGCATCGTTGTCCCTATTGACAACAGCCGGGGACGTATCCATGGCAACTGGTTGGGTTGTCAAACAAATAGGAGTGTTTGAATTGTGGTGGGTGTCGTTTTGGGGTTCAGGTTGCTGTGGTGACAGCGAAGAATGCGAGGAACCCGTGGGAGAGACAGTTACCCCAACAGGAAATGACGACATAATAGCCGATGACGACATGGGGGCAGATGATGACGCAATCATGCTGTGGCAGTGAAGTAACGCAACTAACAAAAGAAACTTACATCTGAAAACAAAAAAAATTAACTCTTGAAAAAAATATACAAACATCAACTACAATAACGCAATAAGAGCTTAGTTTCCTTATTCTACAAAATTATACACAATTTCTTCAAAAATCCAAAACGTGTATATAAAAAAAAAGATTAAAAGGCGCCCTTTTGACCACAGAGATGAGTCACTTGCATTAAATTACATGTTAAACGTACCACAAACTGCATATTATCCAAACTTCCATGCCTACAATTTGCTCCGTAGAATAGAGAGCGGTTGTAGACAAAAATCAACAGGGCGTAAAAATCACTACTTAAGGGTATCTCTTAGGTCAGGGATGGCGAACCACTGACCCGCGGGTCAAAAAGTGACCCACCACATAAATTCCAGTGACCCACTTGTAGTTTCAAAAATTTATACTGATTACTATAGGTAGGGTTACCAGATTTCCAAGATTAAAAACCAACGCAACAGTTAACTTTAAGTCCTTTGCCAGATTGCCTATTTTCTCAACATACAGATTGTTTGGTCAATTGTGAGGCAACAGATATGTTTATTTAAACGTAGAACTAGAAACGATTTGTTCTTTGTTGACGCTGTTCGGTTCCACACATGAATTTCATAAAATCAAGTACCAGGAATCGTCTCAGCTCACATATGACTGCTGCATGTATTAAACTGAAAACTATCTAGGATTGCAAGACTTGCAGAAAAGATGCAGCAACAAGCATCTTGACATTGACATGTAAAAAAATATGTGACCCACTTCGTTTTCTTTTCGAATTTTGATATCATGTTTGACCCATTCAACTAACAAGGTTCGCCATCCCTGTCTTAGGTAATTCCACCTTACAAATGCTTTCTACCATCTGATGATTATATCTCTTTGTTGAAAAGGTACGCAATGCGTGAATTTCAAAGGCCATCGTACGGTACAAAACATACAAAAACTTTTATATTTATTTTCTTTTTTGGTCAAACTTTTTATAATTGTCTCTGTAATTTTGATGTGCTTTTGACATTATTTGTTCAATTATAAAATCCTATTTGCAGTGACAGTTTTGTTTCGTGTTTTTTGTTGCGTTTGGTTTCATAAAAACATTGTCGGAGATTGTAACCAACTGATTCATTTTGTGTGAAATCAACACTCAAAATTAGGCCTTAGGGAAACTCACATTTAAACAATACGGACCATCAGCACTGTTACGTCACAAACCCCAGCGCGTGCAGTTTTCGAATTTTTTGTCAAGGATTAGATACCACACTTGTCAGCACCAAGGGAAGGCTTTCAAATAAAAGCGTAAAAGCGGGTCTAAATACTTGTGTAAACAACACGTCTCTTCGTGTGTGTTGTGTAAAATATGTTTCAAAGACGTTTAAAGTGGTTTGTGCGCAAATTGTATTGTAATCTTGAATTTATACAGGTATTAAGCTTTTTTGCTTTAAATTTAAATTGTGGCTTATAAGACGTCTGGTTATAACGGCCTAAACTATGCTTCAATACGCATTTGAACAACAGATAAAATATTCAAAATCAACCAAAAAAACAATCACAAAACTCTTTGAAAACAAACCACTAACTTTCAACAACTTGCCAGCACATCTTGCACCTTAGATTTAAGCATAACATTGTTGTTTCATTGTTAGCTATTGTTAACGTAACAGTCTTTTTAGAATATTACCATTGTCACGTCTCGTCATAGCGCCTCTTGACCCCTTTTGACGATTGTCTGACATTTCAGGGCCTGGTGTTTTGAAATGGAAGACAATGCGTGCACTGCCCTGGATAGATAAGATTGGGGTCCAGTGTACATTACAGACAGTCTTGGATTAAGACGCGTGTTTCGATATATGGTTATGGAATGCACGCTACATATTATCCCGAAGAAAACATGTCAAAAGAGAGTATGAAGTACATCTTCAAAAAAAAAACTGTTTACGCTACGACTGTTTGGTCTAAATTGAAATTTAGTTGGCTTCCATGATAGTCGATTTCTAAACTCTGTGGAAATACTTTGAGAAAGAATATTGCAATTACCACAAATTTGATCTCATTTTTTAGCCAGCAAAAAATATTTTTTCCCAACACTTTTGTAATTAAGCGTGTGCTTTGGGCCACAGCTTAGACATGATCCATAACAAATTTGACGTAGTTGTGTCGTAAAGCGCGGTTTGTTTAAATAATACTTCCTCAATATCGCTTTTATAGGAGTATCAAAATTTGATACCAGCGCCCAGGGCGGATAACAGGCCTTACGGTCGAACGAAAATTTACCTTGGTCACAAAACAGTACAACAAACAATACCAGTTTACCACATTCGCAATACGCCTTTATTTCTTAAGTCTATTTTTCCAAAATATACAAGTTAAACAAAATACTTAGTTGTGTTCACAGATAAAACACTCCCCCACGCTAAAAAGGAAATTAATTGCACGTTGTTGAGTCCAAATATGACAATATAATGTCATAAACAACTTTCACTCTAAAACACTACCCTTAAAGTTTCATTAATTTGTTCCAGTAACTTAAAAATACAGAGGTTTAGAAATATATGTGAAGAAAAACCACTTTTGTTGAACCACCAGCATACAGAGATACCCCGTTGTAAAAACATTGGCACACGATTCTTTATGACATCATATTCCCATATTGTATGCGCTTAGCGTGGAGCGAGCGGGATTTTCATTCTTGTGATTTCGGCCGAAACGAGGCCAGTAAAATATGTACCCTCATAGTCATAACATATCAGATCATATCTTAAGGCTGGTAAACAATCAAACTCTAACAAAACCTTTCGGTATGAGAATAAATATAAGTGAAAATGACCTTTTCTGTAGTAGAAAAAAGTAGACAACTTTAAAACTTTTGGCTCAAAACAACTGCTAACAAATAAAAAATCTCTGAAAATCATGAAACACTGTCACTTGCAATAAAAGGAACAAAAATAGCCATAGGTTCGGTTGGTTGCCAAACAGTAGACAAGGGACATCCTGTATTCCATAGGTAAGTAAATAGAAGACCCAGACTACTGGATGATATTGACATTGAGATCCATTGAAAATGTGCATCGTCTCTCAACTCAAGTTAATAAAACTGTCTGCTAGGGCGCTGTATTTTGTTGACAATGCCCATGTCTAGGCGACACATCCTATAACTTCGAAAACTCTAAACAACTATTTTGTTACCTACCCAGCATGCATATTAAGAGCAACCGGCAAATGCGATTGTTTTGTCACCCAACGAAAAGTTTTGTGCAGCTTCGAGTAAACTTATGCCTTTGGCCGTATTTTGGACTGCAGCCTCCCGCCTTTCTAGCAACTGTTTCCTGTTCGTGCAACACCGTGCAAAGGCAAGTAGGTTGCCGTTTGTTCATTGCAACGCCTGACTAGCTTTGTTTTGAAAGCTCTGTGGTCTCTTGTAACGCAATAAGAACGCCAGCAATGTCCCTGAAACATACCTGGGTCGGGCCCCAGCTGGGACGTCTTGAGTCACGCTGGGGGTGGCTATCTAGGAGTGTGATTTGGGGTCATATAAAACCTGGACCCAACTGTCCAACCCTTTGTCTCAAACCATTGTCTTTGAGTAAGAAGGTTTTACGTTTTATTGTTAAAATTTTTCACTTTTTACTGGTTGATACGAAACAATAAAACTGTTAAAAATGCTAATAAATGTCTTCTTCGGTATTTTCACACAATTTTGGGGCATCATTTTCAAAAGCTAATTCCTGAACTTGCTGCTGTATCTCAAAGGGGTGCAAATGCGAAAAAAGTACGTAACAATCAATCAAACATAAAAGGGGCACCTCTATCCTGTGGGTAAATAAATGACAGGAACCTTTCTTAACCGCTACGGCTATAACTGACCACAAGGTTCTCAATTTGTTTCACAAAGCACATGGCACCACAGAAGTTACCTCAGTTACATTGTTGCGTGTTTTATAGGCGGGAAACCCCCTTCGCAAATTCATCGCTGCGCAAGATTAACACGCTCGAGTAGCCAAGTGCCTCTGGCTGCGCGGCTAATCAAGCAAATCCAATTCAGGAGCATATTGAAAGTCGTACTGCTGTGATAAAACACCACACGGACCCTGTGGGTTTCGGTCCAGCGAAAGTTTTGCGATTGCCTTTTTCCCTTTTCTCTTTTTTTTCGTTCAAAGTAAGAGGGCTTATTTGCAAATGGGAGAGCTGAAGATTTTAATCTTATCACGGGACGCGATATTTTTGAGCTCATATTTTTCTTTAAACTTGTACCCGGTGGTCTGTGCGTCTTGCGCTGAGGCGATATGATGAGCAGACCTATAAAAACCACAAAAATTGGTCAAATGGTTGCCAGATGGCTATTACACAAACATGATGGACTTGGGTTATCCACGTTCAAAAACCAAGCAAAACACGTTGCTTGAAAAAAGACGTAACAAACAATCATACTGCAATAACTTCAAAGCTATCGATATATGGTCATAAAGTGTATCAAGGAAAATGTGTGACGTAAAATGTATTTTAAAAATTGTTTGTGGTAAAAACTTGCGACTTTTTCATGAGAAAAGCTTTTTAAACCCAGATGTGTTGCACAAATATATTCATAAATGAATCGAATTAAAATGTTTATGTCAGCTTCCAATAGTTTAACCTTCTTTCCAGTACTCGCAACAAATACAAAGTCATTTCGGCCACCGGATGCTTTGAGCATTGAGCATAATATGTAGGCAGTGGTAGTTTAAGTAACTGGTCGAGTATTCAGGGAGAGAATGCCGCCTGTTAAAGCGCCTGCTCTTTGTCGAGAAATTGCCGGGCAGCGTTCAAACTAAAAAGTGTTGTTTTCTATCTCTCGCCGCCTCCCAACAAGCTAAGGGGGTAACACTACAGGCCTTGGGAACTTTTGCTCTCTAGCCAATATACTATACTACAGATACTATTTGCTAGTATGGGGTATAGGGAGTACAAGTCAGAACAACAAACGTACGTGGGGGTTTATGCCAAAGTCCATGGGATCTAGGTTTGTTGGGTTAGGGCGCCAGTATGTCGTCATGAATTTAGGCCCAAATCCTTAAATACACGACGCTAAAAAGCAATGGCCTAGTATTGAGGTATGTGGTACAATATTTAAAAAGGAATTTCGATCAATGTCTGTCTTATACATACCATTAACGCATGTGAAACATTCACGCAATTGGCAAGTTAATTCACCACTTAGCCAAAATGTTTTCCGGTAATGTGTATAATAATATAATATATAATATACACTGTATATCATCCATTGCCATATTTTGTGTAAGATTTTGTGCAGCGAACAAACAAAACAAACGAGCTACGTACAATAATGAAACATTTGGAGTAAATCGCAATATCTTTCGATCACGGCGTAACATTTGAAACCAGAAATTGCCCCTAGCCCACCCGTGTTTGACCACGCCGTACAGAACTTGCTCTCTAGCAGTACCTTATGGCAAGAGAATGTCTTGTCTCAACGGAGTTTTGTGTTGTGTTTAAAATATGCATTTTCTCGAACATGCGTCTTGAGAAAACATCTAAAAAAGGATAATATTCGGTCCATTCCCGGCTCAGATAATCGTTTACCGTTTTTTTTCTGCAAGTCACATTTTTTTATATCTCCAGTTTAAGCTTTGAATTTCGGAAGTGTAACATCTTTTCATTTGTACCAAATAGATTTTTTGACACTGTTCTTATTCTTGGGTTGTTGCGGCTTAAGCAGCGTTTGTTGCAGTAATTATGTGACACAAAAGCTTGTGTTATGAAATTCTGAAAACATTCCAGTTCTGTTTGTGGTTTAGTGGCAAACTTGCAACCACCGTATAGGCTTTGAAAGGATATGTTTGAAAGTTCTGATGAGACTTTCCATCCTTTGTCAGCTCTGCTCAGAACTTACCTCATTACCTTCATCATTTTCTGTGTCACTCGAGTCAAAATCAGGCTCAGAAATATCACTTTCTTCTTTATCATCATGGCTGGTGCTCAAGATCATGTCAAGCACCATCAAAAGTTCGCTTTGTTTTTGTTTTAAGTAAAATTATTGTTCTACAAGTAACTCAATGACGGATTAAGTGTCTGCTGGCCTGTTATATAAGTGGCCCGAAAATCAGGGTTGCCAACTAAAAATTAGAATTATCAGTGTTGCCAAATCATTTAAAGTGGCCTGGATTTTTAACTGGCCTGTAGTCACGTGTCTACTTTGCCTAATGGTTAATCCAGCACTGAGTAACTGGTCAAAATGTTGGAAATGTTCATCCTTACAAATGTATCCTTTAATTATGCAACAAAACACGTCTAACTACAACCTACGCTATAACTAAACTTGTTAGTTATAACTACACCAATATACTGAACACCTACGTAAGCAATACGTCTGGAGCATGCAGTTTTCAAAAAGCCTAAAATTGTTATTCTCCACACGGGGTAGCTGCTCCGAATATTCAACTGAAATTCGGAACTCGCGCGTATTGCCTCCGCCCAGCTTGCAAGCGCACAATCGGCCAAAACCGCCCTCTTTCAACCTGCATGTCTCGCGAAACAAACACAGCGGAACAGCACATAACACTTTTCAGAGCATAACAAACCATTGGGAGCAACTATGGAAAAATAAGAATGCTAACGGCATTTTTCCACGTCACGAGGCATAAAAGCTGTTGTTATATTCTGGTTCTGCAGTGCATGGCGTTTTCAAAAAGTCAAAAATTCTTATTCTGCACATTGGGGTGTTGGTCCAATAATAAATTGAAATTCATGACTCGCGCGTATTGCCGCCGCCCAGCTCGCCAGCGTACAAAAATGAGGGAATCTTTGTCCCACAAGGTGATTTTTCACGCATGCTGCTATGCAACACTATCATCTCCAATAGGTTTATTACTACGCATATACTTACACAAATGTGGTCACAACAACGCCAAAGGCGAAATGCAGAGGAATAAGAAATAAACGAACAATCAGAAAAAGAAAAACGCCCAAAAGGAATAATGCAACAGCACAAAGGATCGGTGTAAGTGTGACGTCATCGCTTTCAGTATGACGTCACATCGATCGGCATGACGTGTTGTGTAGTCGGGCAGTAACAAAATAAAGAAGTGTGAAATAGAACCGAAACGCACCACTTTTTTTCACATGGTTCTTGTCTCATAGGGAAGGTATCGGAAAAGAGGTCCAGCGAATCTGAGCTTCATTTTAATGAGGTCATTAAGCAGCAATCCGTGGCACTAGAGGAACGTGAGTGCCTGGCAAAGCTTTTTTATCCAAACCATCGAAGTAGGGATGGCTAAGAGCGATTTTGGCCGAAATTCGCTTTGCTGGGTTGTAGATAAGGCATTTCTGGTGAATAAAGTATGGTAATCAAAAATACTTAAGCAAAAATTTAACGATACAAACAACAAATCAATGTATCATCAACCACTTACAGCAAGCAAATCAAGGCCATCATCGTTAAGATTTTTCACAGAATCTGTCAAGTTGCCACTTTTCCATTTTGGAAATGTTTGCTTGTAATCTTTCAACTGACAAACTCCAGGCCACACATCGTCAGTTGGGGTACCGAGTACTCTACAAAAGCATGTTTGTTGGTTTAAGTTTTTCCTTTATGCTGTACAAAGTCATTTTGCTTTGCGAAACCAGGACTTGGCAAAAGCCTTCAGTCATTCCTTGTAGTCGAACTTATAAAGGCTACAACAACAAAATTTGATGTAGATCAGTAGTTCTCAACCTTATAAGACTTTGAGGTTTGTCCAAACCAAGGCTGATAAGTTGAGTATGACAGAAAGTTATCGCTAGTGGTATGTGTACCACAGGTTGAGCACCACTGATGTAGATGGTTTCCTTACAATAATTACAAATGCAAATACAGCATAAGTTCTACGCCACAATGCTTTAACAGAAACTTTTGGGTGAAAGAAATGAATGAAAAAAAGTTCACAAAATGAAAACAAGCTTTGTGATAGTTGTGTGCGGTTTAAAAACATTAGCAGTGGTGAAACAGTGAGTGTTATCCGAGAGTTACTTACCTAAATATACGAAACAGTTGGTCAATTTCAGAATCACCATGAAACAAAGGACGTTTTGTTGCCATTTCAGCAAATATGGTTCCTATACTCCAAACATCCACTGGTGTTGAATATCGAGATGAACCAAGAAGCACTTCAGGAGCCCGATACCAAAGAGTAACAACCTAAAAAAATAGTCTATATGCAGTGGTGGGTTTCAATTTTTTGTCAGCTGGTTCTACCACATAAGTCATAATTTTCAGCCGGTTCTGTTACAATAAGTGCGTTGACAGTAACCAGTAATTCTAACCGGTTCACTGATTTAATAAAATTTCGTGAGACGGTTCTATAGAACCAGTGCGAACCGACTGAATCGTACCAGCTGTTTGTAAAACTAAAGCTAAAACCACAAAGGTTTCAATTGCATCAAGAGAGTAACATTCCTAAAAGCACTGATAGTGTATAATAACTTAATTTTGTCATACTGTACTTAAATCAATCAAAATTCTACTGTCAACATACTCTTGGCAGTGTTCTATATACAAAGCATGGCTTACCTCATGAGTGTATACTCTGACTGGTATACCAAATGCTCGTGCCAACCCAAAATCAGCTAATTTAATAATCCCGTTACGATCAATGAGCAGATTTTGGGGTTTCATGTCTCGATGGAGCACTCGTCTTGAATGGCAATATGTGATGCCTTGTAGAATTTGATATGTGTAACTCTAAAAAGTACAAAATGTTTGAAACATTGTATAAATTATATGCAATGCAGTGGTGGGGTTAAATTTTGTGTCAGTCGGTTCCGTTACAAAAAATCTATTGACAGCGACCAGTAATGCTAACCGGTTCGCTGATTTCATAATAGTTCATGAGACGGTTCTAGAGAACTGGTGCGAACAGGCTGAATCCCACCATTGATGCAATGGTATGTGTATGCAGAAAATGATGTAAAATTAAGTGCTATTTTATATTTAAGGTTAATTTGCATAAAGATTTTAATTGGCTGAAATTGATTTGATCGTAAATCTAAATTGTTGCCTACCCTGACTAGTTCTTTGTCCATGTACTTTCCTGAAGGTATTGTGTCCATATATTTTTTCAAATCCATTTGCAGAAACTCAAACACCAAAAACAGGTTGTTCTCTTGCAAGACAACATCTTGCAATCTACAAGACAAACAGGATTTTATTGGTTTCACTTGTTGAATAATTTAAACCGCTATTTACTCAAAAGTTGAAAGTGCTTTTTTACCTTATGGCATATACACAAAAAAAACTACTTGATTATATAACCAAACATGTTAAGTAAATGAATTTCTTTGAGCATATTTTCTGAAACGAAATACAGCCTAGTATATATTTGTGCACATATATACGTATGTATAAATTGCACCTTTCAAGGGGCAGTAAATTATGTAACAAAAGCTCCTTTAAAAAAATCAAGTATATGTTTTTTGCAACTCACGAGACAATGTTTGGGTGCTGAAGTTCTTTTAAAATAGAAATTTCCCGAATTGCGGTGCTTGGTACACCCTCTTCTTCACTTTCCAGTCGAATCTTTTTTAAAGCTACAATCTGGTTGGTCTTCTTGTTGCGCCCCTTGTACACCACTCCATATGTACCTTGATGAGAGATATATATGTTAAAGTCTTAGTAAAATAGGTTAAGTTTGTGTCATGTAATCTTTGTTAAGATAATGGTTTCTTAAACAAAAAAAATTCCAAACAATGAATGTTGACAAATTTTTCAGTATTATTCTGCAAATTTGAGTGCGCATCCAGTTATAAACCCAAAAATGTGTATGAATTGGTTGATTACAAACTCATAATAGAAATGGTTTTCAAAGTATTTTATACCCAATATAGTACCTAACACTGCATTTATGATGTAAAACTTTGGATTGTCAAACTATTGATTTTATACTTTGCCACACCTAGAAAAATGACAAACTATAAACATATATATTACAAACAAAGCCAGTTTTTACCAACCTTCTCCAATTTTCTCAATCTTCACATAGTCATCATGCAGAGACATTTTAAATTTGTTTGTTCACAGGCTGACCTACTTTATAGTTAGGTAAGTCAAAATTATTAAGTCAAGATGTATAAAACTTAAAGATAACAGAATAAAATTAAAGTCAGTGCATAAAAGCTAAGACATGCCTCTAGATCAGTAGTTTCTACTCTCATAAAACTCTGAGCACAAAAGTTTAGGGGAGAGGAAGAGTATTACAAAATACGACATAATATAAAGCTGAAGCTCTTATGCTCCATGTTACTGATCTCAATTCTCAACGCGTTTATTTACATCTTTATCTTTGGAGGTTAACAAAAACAACGTTCAATACTATTGCTAATAGTATTTGTTTTACTATTTTGCCCAAACCTACTCAGCAAAACACGTTTAACAAAAAACGACAAAAAAAGCTTTTTATTTCTCATTCGTACGAAGCCGCTAAGGACGCAGACCAATCAGAAATCGATTGAAACCGACGTCATATCTCAAGTAGCCAATCAAGTGGCACCGCCGTTTAAATGACTTATTCTCCACCAGAAGCGCTGCAGTAACGATATATTTAATCCCGCTTTTAAAAATTAAAGGGCGTTTTCTATTCTCGTTTAAAACAAGCGCAATCTAGTTCTATAGCGTCTGTACTGTTAAACTGCTTTCGAATTACTGATTGCATTAATTTGTTTTTCTTTCATCAAATGAAATGCATGTACTGCAAACAAATAGTTGGTCCCCGTTATTAATAAGTTGCTTCACTTTTTTGTGAACAAATACCCCAAATTTTAATTATTAAGTTACAAAAGACTACATTAAATAATTTTTCAAATTTCTCTGGTGTATACGAAGTGAAAATTATAAATAACGAGTTAATTATTTATCAAACATTGACAATCGAAGACATTTGACCAACATTTGGTTCATTGTACACAAGTTATTTGATTTTTACGAAATAATCAGATTCATCATAATCTGGGTGAGCATCAGTACTTAATGTGGATAAGAACATGTTGTGAGCATCCTTTAGCAAACAAATGTCGAGTCAGTACTTTAACTCATATCCACATGCCGCCGAGACCACTCTAGGACACCACGTTGTGTCGCAGGTCTTGATTCTGTTTTGTCAGAGTAGAACTACAAATAAAAAAGAAAAGATAACCTAAGTGGAAAGAGTTTAAATAGTTTTAAGTATTTTTTAAAAAAATAAAAAAATAAAATTAATTTTGTGTGGCTATTTGAGATTACTGGAACTAGAACCTGTTTTGTTTTGTTTTTCAAGTTTATTGGTTTTAGGTGAATAATCCATTGGTTAATGAAAATGAGTATTAGGTTCGTTGTGGCGTTGATAACATTTCAAGTCTTCTTTTCCCTGTCCGACGTAAGTAAAGTTAAAGTAACCTAATAAAAGTATAGAATAGGGGTAAATTTTTTTTCTACCATGTATAACTTACCATAAGCTAAAGAAATTGGTTGTTTACAGCCACTTGATTCTTGGGAATGAAAACCGAGTAAAATATATTTAGTGTTAATACATAAGTTTTATTACTTAACATGTTTATTTCTTAGGCCTATTGTGATGAATTGGACGTAGCATGCCCAAGTAAGTTACTGAAATAGGAAAACCAAGTTCAATGTTTTTGTTTACAAAGTTATGCCATAGGTCTGTCATGATTGTGACATAGAATGTAAGCTTTATAATTCCTCACACAACATTTTTTTGGACTTTGGACTTTGTATGTATTTAAGTTTCTTGTTTGGTTGAAGTCGAGTGTTTTGCGGGTGTTTTTCGTTTAAATTCAAGATCAAAACACTAAATTCGCAAAAACTAAAAGTTTTTTTAACGTAATTATGCACTAGTTCGTTGGTACTTGGAGCATAAAATGTGACTTGAATATCACATGGAATTGCCGCATATTAGTGGTAGCCTAGATGTATGGTTTAGTGTACATTTTTCTCCGCTCGAATTGATGAATAAAATATTGTTTTCAATGCTCAGATACCTACAATGCATACGGCTACTGTTGTAACTACTACGACGGTTATTACCACAACTGCTGCTACTCCCTATATGTATGGGCTTTGTGGTGTAAGTATCTTTTCCTTTTTGGTAATGTAAATACTTTTTACCTTTTTAAAAAAAGCGATAATACGTTATAAATATTCCAACAAATATCACTGCAAAATCTAATATTCATGGCACATACATATACAAATATTGCAATGTTATAGCTCGCAAAAAAAACATTTTATAATTGCGCAAAAAACCAATTATGACAATTTAAATGTGTGTTTAAGCCAGAGTTGTAAATGGGCCTGAAATCGGAGCGCAAACCCGGCCCGAACCCGAATCGTTTTTAAAAAGCCCGTTTAGGCCTGAAAGTTTGATTGACAGGGCTGTTAATTAAAGCCTCAGGAAAGACCAAGACAATAAACAAAATAGACAATTGGTCTTAAACAAGGTGTTTTAGGGCTGTTTGACATTGGGTCAGGTTCAGCAACTGGCTACTTTGCTAGTTAAATTTAATCAAAAATAATACTGATACAAAGTGTAAAGTCAGGCCCTAATTAAGTCCGTTTTTTAAAAGAAACCTAAGCCCGAACCCGGCCCGAAAAGTTCGGACAGACTAACTCTAGTTTAAACTACAACGTTTTTGTACGAGCGATTTGAAGAAAACTCGATCCAACTTTGAAAGTAGCCTACACACAAAAATACACACTTGTTTATTTCGATAATTTAAACACTTATCGTAATACATAATTATATGTTTTTATTTATATTTCAGACTTCTGGTTCGGTATTGTGATGTTCTTCCTTCTATGTGGTGCTGTGGTTGGTTGTTGCAAAAAGTGCGCTGCGAAAAGTCAAAGAAATAAAACAACAACACACTACAATGCAGAAGAAGGACAAGTAACAACTACCACACAAGTTGTTATTCCCGTGCAACAGGTAAAGTTGTAAATGGAAATGCTCTCAGTGTTAATGTTTTAACACACTCTATTTAAATTAATTATAACACTCTGAAAGCCAGTATTTTGAAAACAACGCAAGTAATAATGGTTATAAGCAGTGGTGGGATTCAGTCGGTTCGCTCCGGTTTTATAGAACCATCTTACGAAAGTTTTATGAGATCTGCGAACCGATTAGTATAACTGGTTAGTGTTAATGGACTTTTTGTGACAGAACCGGATGAAAAATATGACTTTTGTGATAGAACCGGATGACCAAAAAATTTGAATTCTACCATTGGATAAAAGTCGCTCACTTTTGCAAACAATGTTTTCGAATAGACATTGTACGTGGACGTTTATGATGTTATACTTCTTGATAGTTTGACAGCAATTTATCTTAAATAAGGGGTTGTAACCAAATAAGCTGATTACACAAAACTGTTTTACTTGTTCATGACAAATATGTTTCATGCCATCAAAAAAATGGACTATTATCATTGCTTATGTTTTTGAAAACAAAATGCCATCAGGTTTGTGTGGTAGATTGAAAAGTATATTACACATGAAACTGTGGTACTAAGAAATTACTGGAACTAGCTTCACTCGGTATAAAGAGATGCGACATTTCCTGATAACGAACACACCGCTTTTTTGTGTACACTGTATTAATATTTAACTAGAACGATAAGGCGAAAAGAAACGACACAGTGTTGCGCCATGAAAGCTTGCGTTATTACGTGATGAGCGCAACATGTTAACAAACCAGGAAACTCGTGGGTTACGCAAATATGACGTTTATTGACATGTCGAATGAAATATCCTGCTATGTCGGAGAATATTATTCAACGACGTTGTTTGTTTGGCCAACTTTGCTGTTAAAGGACGTTAACCCCTCCATTCTCTCCTTGTCTCCATAAAAAATCTTGTACAATATTAACGTCAAATATAGGTAAACTTTAATTTTATATTTAGCGTTATAAAAGTGACATGTTTTTAAAGAACTATTCAGGCAATAATAGTGGCGGTCCATGTAGGACTGATAAACAGTTTCGTAAATAGTGATTTTTTTATTGGTAAAAGACGGTCATTACAATTCCTTCAAGTGATTTTAAAAACTTGCAACGGTTTTTAAAGAAAGTTTGTGGCTTGGTACGCCTGAAACATACACACATAGATATGTAAGTGGACCCATGATTTGGGCCCCAAGACCGCCTTTTCTCCGAGCTACACCAAGTTCAACAAAAACACCCTAAAATGTTTCAAGTATTGGTTGGTAGTCCCGCCAGAATCTCGGCCCGGATTTTGCACAGAACTTATGGTGCGATGTCATGTTGTAGCAAATATTTTATTTGTTTTATCTTGAAACTGTAAGCCTAAATCAAATACAAGGGGTGACAGAAATTTTTAAATAATTTGAACCTACAACGGAGGCGAAACAGTTTGACTGAGTTCTTGTTTGCTGGAAGTTTTTCTCCTTATAGTAAACTCAGACCGCACTATTGATAAATAAAACTAAAAACGTACAAAAAACAAAACCCAGTGCCCAAGCAGACAGGCAACTTTGACTTTTAAACATCTCTTGCCAAACGCAGTTTACTTATTTCTTAAATCTTTGGATCTGTTATCAATATAGTATAGCAAAACAGCACTCTGAACCGTTGAAATATAAAACGTATGATACAGCGATGTCGACCCAGATTTAAAAAACGACCAACAGGTCTATATAGCGACTCAATCTTGTTTTATGTTATTTAGCCGATGCCAGCGGTTGTAGTACCAGATGTTCCCCCTACTTACCAACAAGTTGAACAACAAGGAATCAACGCTCAGTACAAGGAGTTTTCTGGTTACGGAACCCCGGTGATTCCCTCAATACCACCCGGTGCTGAAGTAACCCCTGTATCTACTAACCAACCACCCAGTCCCTAAATGTCCCTCTTGTCTTTACTTCCTAAAGTGTCATCCCCCTCTCTTCCCCCTACTTTACCCCATAATACGTACAACAAACCTCTTGTACTGCATTGCCAGCAAAAACCGCATCCGAATTCGATCAAAACATTTTTTCCAACATTAAAGCTTGGACCCAAAGTAACTCTTCCATCAACAATATAATCTTACAATGTCTATACTCCCCATAACCACGCAAAATTGGAAACCACCCAACTGTTTGTCAACTTATTCTTTGAATCTAAATTGATCGATGACGATGAAAAAGTATATTCATTTGACTTATCAAGGATTTTATGCCTTTTGATGTAAAAAATATTTGAATTTATTGCGACGATCACACAAGCAGAAAAAAATGTTTGGACCATTTGACCCCTTTTGTATGACGTGTATTCCTGTGTGCGAATGCAAATAAATAAAAAACACTGTATTATGTACTGGGGTTGTTTTACTGAAATTAACATGAGTTTAACGTACGAGTTTAACGTAGTTTAAAGTAAGGACATGATGTGGTGTTGCCAAAGGTAAGCCAATGTGAACATTTGCTTAACGCCCTAATATCTAACTGTTTTGAAAAACGTTTTAAAGTTGCCTGCTAAAACTCCGCTAATGGTTTTTGATTTATGAAAATATGTTGTGAAAAGTCAAAGACTGTTACCGCAAAAAATGGATCAAATTTCATAGAATAAGCAACAACTTAAAACGTGCACTAGTTTTCTATATCTTTAGATTTTGTTTTTACAAGTATAAAAAGTCAATTGGGAACAAAACACGCTATATTCAGAACAACCTGAATGAATTAACAGTCTCGTTTACATATTCCATGGACAAAAATAGGTTTGATCCTGTAATCAAGTCTGCTGTACAAGCTACGCCTGTTCTATTCAAAGACAAGGTTTATTTTGCGTTCTGAATTACGATTGGGAGAGTGTCTATCAACAGGACACAGCCGCATATTTTTTTCGATATAAAAGAGGAAACAACGTGAATTTTGGCGTAAGGTTGTACGCAACAAATAATGCATGGTCAGTGCGCGTGCACAATCGTGTAAACTGTAAAGAAAGTGAAATTACAACGAAAAATTTCGCTGATAATTCCGAATAGTTTCAAAATCTCTATACATGCTTTATTTCGGGAAAATGGTGGCATTGCTGTTGGTTCGTAACGCGTGGATATTAACTTTCTCTTTTACGAATCAGACGCATAGTCAATAACTCAAATAACCTGTTTGTACATAATGGTCTCATGACGGCAAACAAGCAGGTTGCTGCGAGCAGCGTCAGGAACTGCGTTGCTGTATCAGGGCAAACAGGTCAAAGTAGATGGCCAAACAACAAACGGTGCGAAGTTCGTAGGAGTTCCACGTTAGGCATTGACAAATGCTCGTTCTATATTTAGAGCGATGTTACGTAAATTTGTGCAGTCACTTATGGCCAACTGGTTTGTTCAGCATCTCGGTACAGATGTAAATGCCAGCATATCAGTTTAGGCGATCAGTATTTTTTGTTGCCATTAGTGGTGTACTGAATATTCGTTGAACCGAAATCGCGAAATGTTTTCACACAGATTCTGTTTCGGCTGATTAGTTTTTTTTGCGAAACAGAAATTTTTAAAAACTACCAAATATTTGGTTTCTCTCCGAACTTAAATTTAGCCGAATCAGTGCATCACTTTAGTTTCGATTTCTTAGCCTAATAGGTAGTCATACAGCCATATTAAAAAACAAAATCTCGATACCTTATGTAAGTTATAAATTTTCGTTCGAGCACATTAATGTTGTTTTTAACGTATTAGTTACAACGGTTTTTAATTAGGTTGTTGTTTCTTTTTCAGAAATTTATTGAAACGAAAAAAACGCTACGGGTATCAAAAGATGTTTGTCAAAGTTTTGGAATTGTTTTTGCTCTTTCAGTTCTTGTTTTCGACTACTAAGGTACAGTTTTAAAAATTAGCCACACAAATGCTTTATTTTAACTTTTGTTTTTTATTATATGTTAAATGTTGCATGTTTAAAAAAACATTTTTATTTTCAGGCTTACCAACGGTGCGACACGTCTTTTGAAAATGTTGACCTCATTTGTTACGGTAAGACACAGAAATAAATCATTTTATCCCAAGTAAACGCACCAAAACGGTAAAAATATATGCCTCTGTATACAGTATACATATATTGTTTTTGGAAATTTTCAGATTCGTACAGTTCTGTTGGATACTGCTGCGAAAACGACTACGGTGGTATAGAACACATAGATTGCTGTTATTATCAACAAGTTTGGGCGTTGTGGTGTAAGTTGACTACCTATTAGTTTTTACGTAATAACATCGTGATCTGAGTAACATTCTAATTGAATATTTGTGGCGACATATTTGAATGTACCACTTCAGCTCAGTCGATATAAGGTAGTGGACTCAAGCAAATAATAATCGAATAAACTCACCACAAAGTGAGTCAGACTTACACAACTTCTGTAAACCTTGGTATCAATCTCATAGTTGGGGCAAATCTTAGTTTACAAATCATTTAAGTTATTTCAGTGGATAAAGCACACTGAACAGCAATTTAACTTATCTATAAGCTCATGAAAGAGACCGACCTTGAACTGGTTAAATTTGGGTTTGAAATCCTTTCAAGTGTGTGTGTGTGTGTGTGTGTGTGTGTGTGTGTGTGTGTGTGTGTGTGTGTGTGTGTGTGTGTGTGTGTGTGTGTGTGTGTGTGTGTGTGTGTGTGTGTGTGTGTGTGTGTGTGTGTGTGTGTGTGTGTGTGTGTGTGTGTGTGTGTGTGTGTGTGTGTGTGTGTGTGTGTGTGTGTGTGTGTGTGTGTGTGTGTGTGTGTGTGTGTGTGTGTGTGTGTGTGTGTGTGTGTGTGTGTGTGTGTGCATCAGAGTTTTAAGTAGGACCGGGCTTTTCGGGTCGGGTTCGGGCTTAGGCTTTTTTCAAATCAGGTCTGACTTTACACTCTGTGTCAGTATTTTCTTGAATGAGTTTAACTAGCTAAGTAGCCAATTGCTGGACCTAACCAAATGTCAAACAGACCTAAAACGCGTGGATCAATACCAATTGTCTATTGTATTTGTTGTCTTGGTCTTTCCTGAAGTTTCAATGTGTAGGCTGGCAATCAAACTTTCAGGCCTCAACGGGCTTTTCAACAATGATTTGGGTTCGGGCCGGGGATTTGGAGTCCAATTTCAGGGCCGTTTACAACTCTGGTGTGCATGAGTGTCTATACCTGTTTGGTAATATATTAAATCTGTATCAAGCCGTGTTTTCGCTAAATGTTATTAGTCCATTTGACTTTACTCTTTGTACGTTTTGCCTTTACATTCGCAGATTTCTGGTTTGGACTCGTTTTGTTTTTGCTCCTGATCGGATTTGTGATCGGTGTATGTAAGAAATGCACGGAGAAGAAAAACAGGCGCAACACTAGTAACTCACATCAGATGAGCAACGTAAATTCTTTGAGTGGGAATGTTGTGGTTCCACAGGTTAGAGATTCGTTTATTTTGGCAAAATTTTAACAGCATTGTTGTGTTGCGTTTATTTAGGCCTATACTATCCGTCCTTTTTTGGAGGACATGTCCTCCTTTTCGACAAAAAGCAAGTTGTCCCCCGAAGACATAAATGTCCTTATTTTTGAATTGGCTGTATTTACAAAATGTGTACATTGAAATTAAAAGTTTACAGTTAGTTAAACTTCATCTGAATTGGGTTATACCATCTGCAACGGATCAAATCTCAAGCCGGCTTGAGGCTTAATCCGATCCGTTTGCAGACGACGCATGTAAACAGGGTTATTGACCGCATGCGCGGAAAAGTCAAATATCTTGCTTTAATTTTCTTTGGGCCCTAAACGAAACGCTTGATATTTTTCTAAATGTGTCCCCTTTTTGAGATGAAAATTTGATAGACCTAGTTTACCTTGAATAAACTGTTGCTGCCAGGCATAATGTATTAACAAATTTTTAGCTCTTCCGGCAGTTTTTATAATACTAATTTACCTTGCTTGCTAAGCGAACATTCTGTACTAAGTCAACATGCCGGAAATACATTACAAGAACATAAAGCGACAACGATTGCATAAGCTTGAGCATTTTTAAAAGCGCTATGTTGTTTGTTTGATTCCAACTTATGAAATTCGGAGAACATGAAATTGATGAAATTCGGAGAACAGTTTCATAACAAACGATTCAGCCTGGGTGGCTGTTACATTTTAACAAATCGAATACAAAATTACCTTTTTTTGTTTGAGGAAGCGACATAAATAAATTTCTAAGATAATACCTCTAATTCACTATGAAGACAAAGTAGCACCATAATTTCGGTGCTAATTGTTTTCGAACCGACAGCCTATAAATCAGGAAAACGTAGACGCTATTTACGACTCTCCTGTTAATATTTAATTTGCAAACATTTGCGCAATATTTTAAGTTGCGTTAAACAACTCGACGCTAGATTAAATGAACTTATCAGGCTACAGTCTGTTCAAGGATTGTTTAAGGAATACTAGGGATAAGGCAAATTGACCAACTTTTAGCATGGGGTAGTCAAGCTTGTGCCATAAGAGCACGTTACTTTGTGGATATTTTAGGCCTGCCTCTAATCGATGTGTATATGGCCTATATTGATGTACATACCACTAATGCACACAACTGTTGTTAGTTTGTTTCTCACAAATTTTAATTTATGAATATTGGCGTGTTTGGCACAACAAAATGTATACAAGGGCTATTGAAAGGATTGCTTTTGTGGTGCATCCTTTTACAGTAAAAACCTTTTTTGCTGCGACTCAAAAATAGATTATTCTATCGACTGAAATAGAAAAGTAGCGACTGAATTTCTATTATCCAACTTTTTCCAAAATCTTAAATGCTACAAATTGCAATGTCACACCCTCCTATAGTAGCTTCTTATTACCAGAAGTAAAAAACAACAACAACAGTGAAACGAATATGGACATAAACTCAACTTATAAAAAACTGTATGTTAATCTAGCATGCCTGGCAGCAACAGCTTATTTAATAAAGTTGCTAATTTGTACTTTTTTAAAACCCTTCAGTGTTTTACCTTAAATCAACAACATGTAAGATGCTGTGTATTCCCTTGCCGTTGACTAAAGAGTTTTTTCTGATTAGCGATTGTGGCAGTATATGTATTTGTATTCATTTTTACACGCAAAACAGACAAAACTGAACCCTTAATCGTCTTTAATTAATTTTTAGGCCACCCCAGTGTTTGCTGATGTTCCTCCAACTTACTATCAAGTTCAAGCACAAGGAATCAGTGACCAGTACAAGGATTTCTCAAATTATGGGGAGCCTGTGGTCCCTTCTATACCCCCTGGGGTGGAGCCAACACCCCTTCCGACTTACCCGGACAATTCTCAAGCTTCCCCTCAAACATCTCAAACCCCTATTTAAGCCAACAAGCCCTTTAAGTAAAGTCATCATCTTAAATATTTAGTGTAAAATATTATGGTTTTTGGTACTTAACCTTACAAAAACTCCAACAGTTCCAAGGCATTTGTAATACGCCTTTAACCCTAATCGTCGATTTTTAATTAAAAATAGTTTTGTCAACCCCTGACACAGCTTTTGGACGACCAATGTCTTAAAAATCTCCTTAAAAATTAATACACACTGCATTTAACTCGTGACTTTTGTATCCCCCTCCCCGAAATCAAATAACTTATTCACTGTTATTTTCACAGTAAGTTCATTTCTCAGTATCAAGTGTTATGTAAGTTGAAACATCATGCGATTCTCATGTGCCCATTTATGTTTGTACACATAACTTACCGACGTAGCCACTCCTGTGGTCGAGCCATAATTCATTTCTATTTTCGTCTGGTTATGACCGCTTTGTTTGTATATCGTACACAGTTATGGGGCAACGACCTCATAATGGACAACACCGGACCTGAACCAAGCTGTTACATCCACTGCTCGATAATGGTCAATATTTGTTAATTTTTGTCGTTTTTCTAGTTCAACGCATTGGACGCATCACCTACATAGGATAAAGTAAAAAATCCACTAACACCGTACCTCAAGGCAGACCCACATTTAACTAAATTTCGATAGCTGGCTCAAAGAGACCAACTACCTAGTATTTAACACTGTATATCTCCAAAAATGCTGACGGCTAGGGCAATTTGGGTTGGGGTACGGTATTATCATTAAACATTCAATAAAACTAACTTTGTAACTTAGTTCTTAACGTAAAAATTTCAAAAACCTACTTCCCAACCCAACCCCTGTATAGGCGCTAAATTAATAATTCAGCTCTTTGCGTCACTTATCGGAATTTAGCTAAATGTGGGTCGGCTGTGAGATATAGTGTAAGTAGCTCTTCCCGATAGGTACTCTCTTCCTATACGACAATCCATGAATAAGTCAATACAAAACCGTCGACTATTAACAAGTGTATGCAAATTTAGGTGACTGTTGAAGCCAAGGCGTAAATTCCCTTTAGGTCAAATAGTGTATAACGGCATAAAATACTCCAGAGATTTGGAAACACCCCCATGACTTCAAACAACTTCATGTAGGCATTTCCCATGTGTGTTTTATGTCAATCATTAAAATTTTTCATGTTCTATATGTATCTATGTCTGTGAATGTAGCTATTTGTGTTGCATGAAGGCAATGAAGATTTAACTTATTGTGATTTTTCTATCGACAATTTCCAATCTACTTAGGAACACTATACACGGACTAAAAAGTAATTTAATCATAAACGTTACTGCTAAAGAACTGGTGTATATAGAGTACATCATACAGACGTTTTAACAATCTCTGTTGTCATCATCAGTGCAGATTGCACTCTGCATGATGTATTCTTTTTTCACCAGTTCTTTGGCATGTTTATGATTAGATTTTCAATCTATCCCCTCTTTTCCTTGTTCATCTTTCCTCATTTTCTGTTCACGTTTGTAGTTTCTGCCTTCAGTCGTAATTTTTGCATAAAATTAAAAGTATGTCTCGTTCGTTTATTCTTAACAATCAGTAATTTGGACCGTCCAGTTCGAAACAAGGTTAATGGGACTGATCTTAAATTCTATTTGACTTTAAAGAAAAGAGGTAATTAAAAAGTTTGAAAATGATAAACGATGTCCACCACAAAGGCAACGAAGTAGCATCCATCAATTTTTTGAGTACTTATTGCAACAATATACATTTGTCACTTTTGTCACAAGCCAATTAGTGTTTTTATGCAAAGCTAGATATTTGAATTGTGCGTTGGCTTTGATCGACTACACTCCCGTTGTAACATTTCGTGGAAAAGCAGTGCGACTTTGGTCAACAGGAAATGCAAACAACTTCTCGGTGACTTTTGAAGGCTTTTTGTTTTGTTGAAGATAAAGGGTAGAATTCGTGCATGAAACAATTTTACTTAATGTCACAAATATAAGTTAAATGGGTTTTTGCAAAAGAATTTTATTTTTTTCACGTTTCAAAAAAAAATAAACGTTGCGTTTTTCATAATCAATTGTTTTATACTTGAAATGCACGCGCTTTTACAAGAGTCAAAAGTAATAAGTCATCAAAGCAAGGTAAAAAAATGAATTATTTAAAAAAAAAATGTAACTTGAATTAGGTTATTTTTTTCAAACAAAAACTTTGGTGCTTTTAAATTAATAAGCTCGTGTAAAAGACGGATTTTAGGCATCCAAAGTCGACCATGCAACAATACAGCAATACATAAGCAGTTGGATGGCGCCGGGGAATTTGGAACCACTTTGAGTGAACTCAAGCAAGCAGTGACTTTGACATCAGCCAGATTTGATGTCGGAATTCGCAGAAAAGAAAGGCAAATGCATATATCATATTGCCAAACTTCTTCTTTGCTATTTTAAGGCATGCATTTCCAAAGATGAAATGTATTTGAAGTGAAGAACGGTGATACGCTAAAAACAATGCGACTGCAAATAGTTATTGCATATTTGGAAGCATAAGTTTGAATAACTACAACAGTTATCTCTACGACAAAGATACTGGCTTACAGTTTAAATCAAATGCTTCGGCAACAGTTCAAGCCACCAACAGAGCTCATAAAATAACCCTGGGGAGTATATTATAATGTAAACGCAATTGAATCGGTGGGCTGAGATAAGAATGCCTCAATGGTATTTTGAGTTAAACAAGGTACTTATGTCTTCCATTCAAATCATTGTGTTTGTTAAAAATTGTAACAAACGAAATTTGTACGAATATCAGCTTGTTTTCAAAGTTACCCGTTTAAAGAGAGATGCTTGTTCAGTTCGATTAGCGGGAACTGTTTGTGGTTTAGATAAGAAGAACAGTATGGACCCGTTATCGACATTAAGCAGAATCTTGTTGTGTATTGTATGTAGGAAAAAGCGTTTTGTACAAGAAGCAGGATAGTGTCTAGAGCGGTACAAACTAATTGGTATAGTTATATGAAGGTTGGCCAAGCAGGAAAATATGTACTTACTGAATCTATTTGCAACATTCCAATTATTTATTGGTGCTTTAACAGTGACTTGTTATTGGAGTTACGATTGTAAGTATAATCTATAAGACAGTATTTTTGAAAGAGTGATGATAAATAAAAAAAATACGTTTTTAATGCGATAGATTTTCTTTAATGAGAAAAATAACGACCCAAAATAGACGTTAAATGTGATAAGCTTTATTATTCAAACGTTTTGGCAAATGCTCATACCGTTATTAGTGATATTAAAGGGGCCACATCAGTTACACCCGTTTATAACCCATTGTGTCACATCATAGATTGATGATGCGAAAACTGAACAAGCGCCGTTATTTTTCTCATTAAACATACAAACAGGTCCGTGTATAGTGTTCACATTTTTTTTACTTGTAACGTTTGTTTAAACTGCGAAGCGTTGCTTTGTAATAATAGAACATACTTTCAAATTGCATATTTTTTATGTAAAAAAGTATGTTCAAATTCTCATTGCAATGCTATTTCGCAGACAATTGCAACAAAATCCCAGGCATGAATCTCTTTCACACCAACCTGTACTATTACTATCGCTATCATTTATATTCCACATTGGACGAGGCCTGTTCGTTGGCCAGCATACCCGACTTTAAAAGCCTGCAAAATGTAGTCAACGAAATTGTTTCCTCTCGCAATTGGTGGACCAACGAATCACAGTACTACTGGTTTCTGAACAATGACTTGGACTGTTCTTCATGGATATGGAATAACTTATCTCTTACTGCAAATGGTCAGTGCAAACCAGTTGTTTGTAAAGACTACTGTACCTTGAAATTGGACTTCGTGGTCGAGTATGGAGAAGAACTTACTGTTTTGGTTCAAATACTTCCGAAATATCAGGGATGTAGCAACCAGGCGATTTGTTTTACCGATGAATACGGTATGCTATATTAAACAAACATGATTTTAAAATGCAAAATTGATTTAAAAGTAACTAGACAATGAGAGAGAAAAGTTTAAAACTTTTGTGTTAAACGAAATGCAGATTAATGCTGCCGAGACTTTCACTTTACAGTATTGCATTGCATTACTTTGCGGAAATAACTGTAATATTTTATTGGGCCACATGGAAAAGTGTAATAATCTTAACGCATATCCAATCGTTAAAATAGATAAGAAGGGGTGACACATTATGGTAAGACGCGTAAACGCATTGGGACTTTAACGCAAGCTTCGCATTTGAAAGCTTTAGGTATAACGGTACTAAAAATGCAATAAATTGACATGCAGGTAAATACTTACAACAAAATCGTGAAACACTTACTTCACACGCGGATAACTGCAAGTGTGAAAATGCATTATGCCATGGGTTTCAACTAATCATACCAGCACAAGCTAAAGGGCTATAAGCAATTCATCTGGCTGATCTGGCTGAAAAACCGCAGCAGCTGTTTATGACTAGTCTTGTACTGGGTTCGGTATCACGTATTAGTACCCTGGGCGATTCAAGACGCTGAAATACAGAAGAACTTACTCATACTACGCATTATTAAGTATAATTTCTGAAAATATACAAAACTTATAGTAAAAATTAGCAAAATAATCTGTTAAGCCATTTATAATTGCTTTTCTATACAGATTACAAAATCGATTATTCGTTACCATATTCTACATGTTGTCGAGGATTAGAAGCAGACCCTTGCGGTTTATGCAACGGCACAAGCTGGGCAAGCCTGAACAGAACATCGCTGAAGAAAATTGCTAAATTTATGTGGACCAACAGTTGCAACAATTCCTACGAAAGCCACAGCGTTAAAGTTGGATTCTGGGTGAAAACTAACATTTTACCCTACTCCACATGGTCTTGGAGAAATGATACATTATCCCCGGATAAATATCAAGACCACAATGTTTGTTCCAAAAACTGTTCGATTATATTTGACGTGGAATGCTATAATGAGCACATAGGAATAAGCATTGAAAATTATTCTACATCGATCTATTATCCTTTTGATCATTGGTTAGCACCTTGCGTCGGAACAGTAGGTATATACGAAAACGTTTTTATTGTAAGACTTGGTCCTTATAGTGTTCCTTTTGTAGGCGCAACAGAAAACCCACAAGAACAGTTGGAAGATGCTCTGCAAATAATAAGCAATAAAACTGTTATTACAAAGAACGTAAGTCTTTTGCATTACTTGGCGACCACTTTAAAAAAATATTTTACTCCCTACTATTTATTATTTTACGTTTTTATTAAATTCGCAAAGTGGTATAAAAACAGACTACAAAAAAAACTAATATAACCTTTATTGAACGGGAAAGACTGCTGTAGAAGGATAGGAAAGATAGAATAAAACAATAGAATTAAACTACTAGCCATGTTGTACATAAAAACCGACACTATAATGAAAAACCTTCAAGCAACAGTACGTACCAACATCATTTAAAAAAGCACGTGTGGCTTTTTAGCTATTTTACTCATTTTAACTACTTAACCAGTATTGTTTTTTAAAACGCAAGCTTTTTAAATGCCATTTTGCTTTACAGGAAACAAACGAAATTGTGAACATCTTATCATCTGTGTTAGACAAATCAGATCTAACACGACAAGAAACAGAAAGGTTCCGATACAATTAAATAGTTTCTAAGTTTGTTTGAGAATATATTTTTGTTCATTAAAAGCACTACTATACCAATTGTTTTTTCATGGCATTGGACGCTTAAAGACGATTCGTCAGCAAGCTTTCAAGCAAAACACACTTTAACAAACAAAAGACTATAAAGCGTTAATGTTAAAATGTTGCTTATCATAGCCAAAAAATTTTTAAGCGCTTGCTCCGCGTAATATCTTTGCACAAAATTTGTTGCGGAATCCAATTACACCAGAATGTGTGTAAAAAACGGATTTTAAATACTTTTTCATACATTGCATTTTTAGTTTCTTTAATGCAGCAGACAATTTAGCCACAAAAGTTGATTTAACAAACGGAACTTATCAATATGTCGCTGAAAGTGTTGCTGTTGCTGTTGTGGATACTTCAAGACAAGAAGGTATTAACAAAACACAAAATACAATTTTAATGCACACTGGAATATATTGACTTGATATAACAAGGCTTAGCATGGCCAAAAGTCACACCATGTGGCATGGATTACAGTTGGTGTTTACTAAAGCATAATGTAGTGCAGTATCTTTTGACCAGATAGACAAATCAGTAATGCGTACCTTGAGGGAGTTATATTTGAATGCATTTAATCAAACATAGCACTCTAACAATATAGAGCTATATAGAGTTATGGCGTTATTAGGTTTTCCCTTTAACAAACGATAAATCACATGGCACTGCACCACTCCCAATAACAACGTAACTCATACCTTACCTACACAGCACATGTGGGGTAACAGCAAAACAATTGTATTCAGTTGAGTTTATTTGATTTAATTATAAGTTTGGCATTGATTTTTTTTCGAGCAGGAAATTTTGGTTACACATTTGGACTGGAAGGCTCACTTGATTCGTTTTCACTTAACGATGTTCATCTGATTGAGGGTGATCTAGACGAAAACATCATTTCTTACATTTCGTTGCCGATAGGAGCGATCCCACAAAATACAGGTCAACTTTTTAACGTTCGTTGTGTGTTTTAATTAGTAGCATAAATGGAATGCCTAAATAGGTCGAAAGCAGTGTTGCACTTAATTAGTCCAAACATTTTTTCTGGCATTTAGTCAACTCATATTTTTGCCGAAACTTATTACAAAAGGTTTGACTATCATCTTACCGCAGGTTCAAGAGTATCTTTTACAGCCTACGCGTCACAAAATTTCACAACCGGTTTCCAGCCCACAGAAGGCGATATTGTCTCCACTTTGATTTTGTCTGCAACTTTATTTGAAAACGGCACAAGACAAAATACGAGCTTCACTGGACAATCCGTTGAAATGAGATTTGCTATAAACTCAGTAAGTTTTTGCCTGTAAACCTATAAGCTGCATGTCTATTGTAAAATTGGCTCTTATTGTATATACTGTATAGCGTTTGATTGTGGCCCAGGGCTATAGTTGTGTACTAACTTGTCAAAAAATGCTCAATAACTAAATATTAAAAAAAAAACAGTTCACCAAATCTACACATATCATTAAAAGACTTACTGCCTAAACCTACCTGCAAATTAGTTTGTTAATTACGTGTAAATAGGTATTGCTGTGTAGAAGAATATAGGCAATTTTACAGCAAATATTAATTGAATAACGTGTTTTGGCAGAATTCAAGTTTTAACCATATCGTTTCCTGCGCTTTTTGGAATTCAACGCTACTCCGTTGGTCACAAGCGGGTCTAAGTACCATCGAATTAACCCAAAACTCTATCACTTGTTCGTCTTCGCATTTGACCAATTTCGCAACCCTGTTTGTAAGTTACAACACTTTTATTTCATAACTACGTCTAAAGTATAGGGATTGGTTTCCATCTTTATTGTGGGTGTATAGCTTAATGTATTTGCAAATTACAACAAATTTAATATCTTACACTGCTTAACACAGTTTTTAAGCTCGAACAAAATAACATTTGAATGTTACAAACCTGTGCTACCTTGTTTGTACAAGAAATAAACTCAACTTTCCTTAAAAGGGGGATATAGGTAGTCTTTCAGTAATAAAAAAACTTTTAGGTGAGAGGATATGGAGAAATTGATGGAGTCCACATCGCCACTGATTTCATCACAATTGTTGGTTGCTGTTTATCACTACTTTGCCTTTTGGCAACAATCGCAGTGTTCACGTTTCTGCCGTAAGTTTAACATTAGTATATGTTCCACATTTATACTCGTTTATATATAAATAAATATATATATTGAAGGCGTAACAAATTTCGTGGTTTCGAATCACACCGCAGGCTAGATTTTTCGGGTCTATACGCCTCGCCATATATGGGATTGCTTGGAGGTCTACTTTATTCGGCAATATCCCTTCACTAGACCTGGTGCACTATGGTCATTCCATACAAGTTTCAGGGCAATTTAAATGTTTAAATTGTTTAAACATTAAGTTGTTCTAGGTATTTAATTTGTTGCAGACAATTACCCAAACTTTGTTAGAAAACAGTATGTAAGAAATAATGGGTGCCACTGCTAATTTGGTCAAGATTGTTAGCCATAGAGCTGTGTGTTGTGGTCGGTCATGAGTGTTTATCTGAACCAAAACATAGCCAAATTCCTTCTTCTTGGTAGAACCCGACAAATTAAATGCATTGGAAGTAATTTTAAAACCCCCAAAATATTATAATTCAGGAACAATTGTTTCGCACACAAAAATGTTATAAACAAAAACATCAATAAGGTTGTAAACGAAATTTCAAGAGCTGATGTACTTAATCTCAAGTGTCTTACAAATTTCTACAGGAAAACACGACTCGGTGGTAAACTACGTGGCGCAGTCCTATTGGTCAATTACGCATGTGCTCTGATTGTACTAAACCTGTTTCTTATCTTGAGTCAATTCGACGTCGTGAAAAATTCAACTGCAGCATGCACGGCGGTAGGAGTTGTTATTCACTTCTCACTCCTTGCTACATTCGGTTGGATGCTTGTCGAAGGAGCCATATTTTTCTTGGCCGTGGTTCTTGTAAGTAGTTGGACAAAGTTTTCCATTGTTAAACGACAAATCATGACCAAGATAATTTTAAAATGCAGTATCTCAAAATACTGTAGGTAGGCTATACCAGGGTGGTCCAATACCAAGAAATGAAGGGCCACACTAAACTTGGAATTGTATTTGCAGCCAATCTTCACTCACAACAACCTCACTAACCAAATAGTCTTCATTACTGCCGCTGTCGTGGGGTGGCTCTGTCCTGCTGTAATTGTTTCCGGGTCTGTAGGGTCTAATCCGCAGCGGTACAGGCGTTTAGACAACAAGTAAGTATATGACTTATTATAACCCTTTACAAATTCCTTACTTACCAAAAATAAAACTTCGCAGATGTTGGATTGTTCCACAGGACATTCCTTATTTAGTCATAGCACCTACTGCCGTTGCTATGGCAATAAATGTTGTGATCTACATAATTGTTGTGGCAAAAATGACTTGTTTTAAATCAGTCCAAAGCAAGGTAAATGCATTTGATTAAAATCGAAAAGTATTACATCATATTTTGAACCTTTTATTACATTGCAGAAGCAGACGTCCCTAAAGGATTTGTGTTTTTCCGTTTGTCTTCTTGCCACGCTTGGTATCACTTGGGTTTTCGGCTTCGCTCTGAGCGGAATAAACTTGGGATCTGAATCAGCTTTGGCTTATGTCTTCACAATTGCTAACTCATTGCAAGGTAATGCATTTTATAGGGCTATTTCATTAAATCATTCCGTATAATTTGTAGGTAAGTTTAAATCCAATTATAGATTTGACACAAATTAAATGTTTGGCCTGTGTTGGTCCAAGTACAGTTTTAAACAAGATAGACCATACAACGTAAAATCAGATTGTCTGACTTTCACGTCTTTAACAAGGGGTTTGTAATTCCTCCACTTATGTTGGACATTGGACCTTAGCTCAAATTCCATCGCTTGGTAGACTACCGACCATTTGAGAATTACTTCTCTTATGAAACTGGCAAGTCAAAAACTAATATTCTTATGTTTACCAAGGTGCCTTTCTCTTTCTTGTGTTTGTGGTGAGGAACAAAGAGACACGGACAGAAGTAAACAAGGAATTGTCTGGCATGATTCATCTACCTTCATTTCTAAGGTGAAAACATCAAATGGGAATTTTTATCCTAACTGCCTAATGTTTTCAACTATCGCTTTGATAACACATTGGTTTCGTATCTTTACCGACAGTCCAAAGCAAAGAGCGATATACCACGTGGCGAGTACGTCAGCAGCTACGTCACACACAGCCAAAGCTTCCACCCAAAATCACATCAGACCAAACAAGCGCCCCAACAACCATCTCTAAATTATAATCTAAGGAAGTCTTGTACAATTGTTACCATGAATTATTATCCTTGCAATTTTTTGTGTTATAAGTTATATTGTAGTTGTCGTCCATGTATATTCGCCACATAAATATATTAGGAAACATGTCATAGGCTCTTATATTCAATTTATGTTCATTGGGTTGGTTGAAAAGGTCGACTTGTCGACCATTTATGTGACAAATGTAGAGATGTTTGTGATACGACTTTCTGCAGTGTCGCCAAAGTGGCGGTTTTCACGTACAATTGGGCTGGAATGTTACCTGGTAACTAGAGATGTACCGAATATTCGGTTTGCCAAATCGGCTGTTACGGCAATAGATCGGTTTCGCCCGAATAATTTGTTTCGATTCTACCGAAACCGAATCTCTTACGAACAGAGCTCAAAGTGTAAAACGTGTATTTTCTGCACAATAAGGTATTACACAATCTTTCAAACTACGCCATTACTAAAGTTGCGTCAAATATTATGATTTTTAAAACATTATCGTTTTGCCCACCCCAAATAAAAGTCATTAATTTATTAACAGACTCACAACCATAGACGAGGCAACCTTAAACCCCACGGAACTAAAATGATAGGCCTACATAACTATTTTGTCGTGGTATCTCCAATGTTTAGGTGGTAGAAAAA
Source organism: Phallusia mammillata (assembly GCF_965637545.1). Classification (NCBI taxonomy): domain Eukaryota; kingdom Metazoa; phylum Chordata; class Ascidiacea; order Phlebobranchia; family Ascidiidae; genus Phallusia; species Phallusia mammillata. The sequence goes on along the minus strand of NC_137257.1, from coordinate 16,515,750 downwards.
ACGATTTCATGCAAAACCGTTCGCGTGATAAATTTTTCGTTTGATTCGGGCCGAACTCTATTCAGCAAAACTGTCAAACATTCGGTTTCGGCCAAACTGAAACTAGGCCGATTCGGTGCTTCTCTACAGACAACACTGTTTCTGTAACACCACCAAGACTGTAAAGCTCACGGTTCCAGAGTTGTAAATGGGCCTGAAATTGTAGCCCGAACCCGAATCGTTTTTACGAAGCCCGTTTAGACCCGGAAATTGGATTGACAGTCTATACATTGGAGCTCAAAGGAAACACCAAGACAACAAATACAATAGACAATTGGTCTTGAACAAGGCTGTTTGACATCAGGTCAGGTCCAGCAACTGGCTACTTATCTAGTTAAATTTATTCAAAAACAAAAAATCTGACAAAAAGTATATGCCCGAATCAAGCCCGTTTTTGCAAAAACACAAGCCCGAACCCGGGCCGACTTACAACTCTGCAGGGGTCAGCAAACACGGATATGCAGATTGGTACTGGAATTTGTCAGGCAGTACAGAAGCAATACTTATGCGGGCCGAAAATTGAGTTAAGTTTATTTTGCTTGGTGAATAAAAAAAACATAGCGATACAATAGCAGTAAAACAATCTCCAAGCCGGAAATAGCTGCGCAACATTCAAACGTTATGGAGCGCTAAAAGTGAAGCTCAGCTCACAATTGGTGGATAATGGTTGAACGCGCTGCAGCTACATCGTAAGCGTTATATGACAAGAGCTCACAAGGAAGTGGGGTTAGTTTATTGTTGGTAAGCACGATTGGGGGGACATATAGTGGGTCCTAAAAGCTAACCGCCAGTGTTACGAAAAAAGGGTGGGGTATCGACAGAAAAAGAAACCAGCAACAGAAAAAGAAACCAGCGAAAGAAACCCTGTTGGACGAAAATTAGGACAATGTTGGTGTCACATGCAACTTAAGAAATGCCACTTAAATAGCGGCGTATAAAACTGGTTAAAACGATTTGGAACATTTTCACAAACAAATCAGGTGACCTTACGGATGCCCCAGCCTGTACATCAAGAATTAACATATGGAACATTTTTTGAGTAGTTGAGTAAAGGGTAAGTCATATGGTTAGTTTTCAGCGACATTCAAAACTCGCAAAACAACCGTGTTGTAAGTTTAGAAATTCGATTTTGTGCGTTCATCCAACAGACATACTTCGGAAAGTGTTTCAAGAAATAAAAAAAGGGTATTGGAATAGGAATAGACTTCCTTGAAACTCCAGTAGAGCATTACCAATGATTTTAAGTTTTCCATACTAATTGGACGCCTTTCCACAATTGCCCATCCGACTAATTCTAACTGTAGACAAGAAAAGATATTGCAGTCGAACGATTTTAGAGTATTAGTCAGTTTCAGCATAAGAACTGCTGCCATCCGAGTGTTTTCCAATATCGTCACTTTCGCTGTCCGAATCATCAGGTTTTGGTACGTCTGGGGTTCGTTCCCTCAATCTACGGGTTATCTCTGGTGATGCCAATTGACTGAGGCCAAGGGGTGGCTTTCTACAAAAAAAGGTGGCCTCTCAGATAGCAAGCAAATAAAAAAAATTCCATGAATGAAATTAGAAAAACGTTGAACCAGGTTTAAGTCATATTTTGTAGCAGATACTGAAACCAAAGAATTGACTAAATAACACTATGAAAGTGTGGTGCTTACGCTTCATTTATGTAGTTAGTTTGTAGGTAACTAAAAACTACACAACGCTTGTGGCCAGAAAAAAGTTTGGGAAAAATTTTACTTAGTCCTCATTGCTTTGGTTGTTGCCTCATAGTTCCTCATTGCTTTGGTAATTCATGAGTAGCATTTCAAATTGACTTAGTTTTATACAAAAAGCGTTTATTTTTTTCTTGGAATTGTCCACTTACATTGGTTTAATAGTGACAATTGGTACTGTAGGTTCTTTCCTTGGTGTTACAGTTGGACCTAAACAGATATTGGAAAAAAATGTTAGGGAACATAAAAAATCTTGTTTTTTAATTTTTTAAACAAAAGAAATATCATATACAGTGTAGAAAACAGTTTTCTGTAACTTTCTTTGCATGCTTTTTGTAAAAATATAAGCATACTTCCAGTTTTTGCAAACTTTCCGCCCAGTCTGAGCCTTTTTTCATTGATCATTGAAGCTTGCATCTTACGAAGAACAAAATCAGGAAGTTTGAAAAACTGCAGTTCCTCCGAAAGTGTTCCAGGGCTGTCCCTAAATATACGCAATTTCCAGGTTTTAAGACACGACTTTGAATAAATCCATAAAGTGCCCCTAAATCTAGCCTCAACAGTGGGCTATTGTGTTTATTTATTTCATTTTTATCCCAGTTTGCAACAAACACTTGATTGTGTTATGCTCACAACGAGTCCGCCGTTGAGCTGCCTGTTTTTTATTGTCATTGGATTTTTTTATTTCTTAGATTTAGGAAGGTAATTTCAACCATGAGATTTTGATTGGGTTAAAGCAAATACCTTTCCGACATCTTGGTGACACGTTAATCAAAAAAGCAAAAAGTTAAACTTACTTGTATTCAGTTTTAAACAGGTGAAGCACATCTTCAGCAATCATGATAAATGTCTTAAAAACAAAACAAACAGTTTTACTTACATATTTAGCCACGAATAATTATGTTTTCTTACATTTTTTCCACCAGTAGCTGCCATACAGTTGTGTTTGACCATCCATTTTTTGTCTTCATGATCACCAGCATACTTAAAACAAGATTTCATTAAAATTTATTCCTTTACAACAGTAATACGCTAAAATAATTTGAGGTCACTATATATATTAAGCAACCCTTATCATGTAGTCTTATTATTATTTATACCATGGTGTTGTCGCTAAGTAAAAAAAAAAAACTTCTGATCATTTATATCCTTTACCTTGAACAAATCTGGATGCTTCATGTAGATTCTGCCCCTAGTGGCACCAAGACCCAGAGCCCTGAAGAGTAATGGCAATTTTTGACTAGCTTTTTGTACTGAAATTTATGTGTTATCTCAAAGCTACATTTGTTATCTCAAAAACTCATTATGAAATGTCAATTGTTTCCTATGTTTTCTTTCACCAAGTGCAACAAACTCTACTGTACTTATGTTGTCAAACTTTTTTTTAACATTAACAAACTGAACAACAACAATATTCTGGCAAATAGAGTTTCACCAAAATAAGCTTGAATTTTTACCTGTTGGCTTTTGTTCCCATTACAAACTCTGTTTCAGTTGTCAACCTTGCTGGATCCCACTGCAAAAACAAAAACAGTTCTAACATTGCTCGAAATTAAAAGTTTAAAAACAATTTATTACTGATTCTTCAATCTTTTTTCTAACAGCATCTTTAGGATTTCTATGAGGACTTCCGTAACCTCTCTGTCCAGGGATAGGTGTTGTGTTTCTTGGTCTTTTCTGTAAAGTGTATCATTGAACTAGCAGCCAAAGTATTTGGTCGAGAACTGAATAAAATGCCAAGCAGGTAAAAAGTACCTTTGGAATAGGACTGAGTGAACGTCTAGAAAGCATGTCACGACTTTCAGCTTTGAGTCTCTGCAATAAATTCAGCATGTAAAAAGTATGAAAAGTAAATTTGCACCAAACAATGATAAGAATAAAACGAGGTGTAAAATAGTCAGTGCAGGCTAACACATGGTCACAAGGTAACAAATCATGTCAACACAAGATCAACTTTAATCGTGTAATTGTCATGTTGTTCATAGTTTTGCCATGTGTCTTTATGTACTTCTACATGTTTTGATTATAATGAGGTTATAACTAGAGATGTACCGCATATTCGGTTTGCCGAATTTATTCGGCCGAATCGGCCACTTTTGCAAAGATTCGGTTTCGGCCGAATAATTTGTTGCGATTCGGCTGAAACCGAATCTTTTACGAACACACATTTAAAGTGTTAAGCGTGTCTTTTCTGCTCAGTCCCAACGAAAATCCAGTCTATTATTATATTTTTTAACACATTATCGTTTTGCCCACTGGAGACAACTAATCAGTAATTCATTGTTGGGTTGGAAATCATGCTTGAAGGAATGTTAAACCTCGCAGAACTAAAATGAGGAGAAAACACAACCATTCTGCACTAATTGCCTGGTAGCTAAACTTATATTTTCATGTCAAACGCGTAGCGTATGACATTGCATGACGTCATAAATGATTCGGCCGAATTTATTCGGCAAAACCGCCGAATATTCGGTTTCGGCCAAATCGAAATTTCGACGATTTGGTACATCACTAGTTATAACTGGTGATATACCATAGCTTCTGTTGGCCAAGTTTTTTTTGACCAACCTGCAATTTTATGAAAGATTTGTTTGTTTTTTGTTCTGATTTTTATTACAGACAATGCTTTTTTTGCACAATACTTCAATGTGAAAAATGTATCTTTTTTACCTAATATGTACCATACAATCTATTGAACTGCACAAAAGCTCACATTGCAGCAAAACTAATGGGATTATGTCAGAATACTAGCTAGAACTTCATTTGACATGACAAACGAATTGTTAATTTAGCAAAACTGCATAATATTCAGTCCAAACCTATTTTAGATGATTCCATGCATCACTAGTTATAATACTAAAAATTACAACAAAAATTTAATTGTAGGACAATGAATTATTAACAGAAGAAAAAGTATTGTGGAAAAACACTATTCATATTAGAATAAGCTTCAAATGTTTTTATCAATAAAACCCACCCTTTCCCAAGGCAAATCTGGACTGGCAGCTCGTCTCTTTCCAGCCATTAAATGACTGTGTATGGGAGGTCTGAAGGAAAGGATTGAACCTGAAAATAAACTAGAATAGCGGTTTTCCTATATATTGCTGGGTTATATATACTACATCATATTTAATGATGTATCACATATTCCATTTACTATATTTATAATGGATATATATTTGGCACCTACATTTCATTGGGTCCCTATCTTTTTCCTGGCACTTTATAACCTAATTGTTTCTGCAAGCATAATCTAATGGGTCCCCACACATATGCATATGCAATTTGGTAACAGTAAAAATAGGGCACAATCACTGTTAGATATTTACCAATTTACTATACACATCATTTGATCTACATATATGATTGTTTTTGCAAGCAAAAACGAATGGGTCCCCATATGCGCGTTTGTGCAGATTTATGGTAAACAAACATCCTGGTTATTTTTAGATTCTTAAGGACAAGCTTAACCAACTTTAGCCTTAACCCAAAAAGTTTTGTCCGTTATGTTTTTGCATCATTATTGTCATATAATTACAAAAAAACAGTAAATAGGAAAAAAATAACAGGAAATACTTTGACCTTGATATTGTCGTTCAAGGTCAGTTTTTAAACACAATTTTCCAAAACTTAAAATGTGCTTGATAACTTAATAAAACGACATAGCATAGCTGCGCAAAAACAGCTGATTTCTAATCACCGATACGACTGCCTCATAAAACGTCGGTCCGGACGTCAAGCTGAGCACTCCCGCTGCATTCACCCGCCTTAATCGTAAACAAGTGAATTACTCCCTTGATAGTTGATACTTCTATCTGACTGAGAAAATGGTCACGTAACGACTGCGTTCATGCGTGAAGCAGAGGCATTTTTTTCTATGCGCCACTATGGTCAATCACTCCCATTGCGTCAGCTGTGCACTGAGCGGCAGGCAAATACGGTCATGACGTCATACGCATCGCCTGTCCCTGCCGTGACCCCGCAGCGTTAACGTTTACAGCGCAATATCACTAACACCGTATCATATCAATTCCAACCAGAGAGAAAATGGTCAAGTGACGACTGCGTTCATGCGTGAAGCAGAGGCATTTTTCCATGTGCCACTATCGTCAATCACTCCCATTGCGTCAGCTGTGCACTGAGCGAGCACAAATATGACAGAAGACAGCATGTAAAAACATATTTTTACTATTACTGAGCCGATTGCACTGAAATTTTTACCAGCCAACAAGGAGCACCCTATCCACAGCTGTTAAAATTTTCAGCAGGTTAAGTCTTGTATTTCTGGCCTCAATAACATGTGAACAAACAAACAAATATTTGGGGGTAAAGGGGTGAAAATGGATATATACAACTTCAAGTTACAAAATAGTTTAAAATACGCTGCAATGTACCAATCAAAAAGTATGAAACTCCAGAAACATCTGCTTTAGCAAGTATAGCCGTTTCAAAAAATTCACGTTTTGGGGGGCTGTGGGTGAACCGAGGGGTCAAACGGGGTCAAACGGGGTCAAAATTCACATGGACCATCGTTTGAACAATATCTATAATAAGAGTAAATTTGAGAAAGTTTGAACCATTCTTTCTTGACCAAAATGTGGGAACAAATCTGCGTTAAAAAATTCACGTTTTGGGGGGCTGTGGGTGAACTGAGGGATCAAATGAGGTCAAAATTCACATGGACCATCTTTAGACCAATATCTATAATGTGTGTAAATATGAAAAAGTTTGAACCATTCTTTCTTGATCAAAACGTGGGAACAAATCCGCGTTAAAAATTTCACATTTTGGGGGGCTGTGGGTGAACCGAGTGATCAAACGGGGTCAAAATTCACATGGACCATCTTTAGACCAATATCTGTAATGTGTGCAAATTTGAAAAAGTTTGAACCATTCTTTCTTGACCAAAACGTGGGAACAAATCCGCGTTAGAAAGAAAAAAAGAAAAAAAAACTAGAAGGGTGGCTTTCTGATATACTTCCATTTTATATATTCTATACGATATTTACCAATTTACTATACACATCATTTGATCTACACATATGATTGTTTTTGTAAACAAAAACTAATGGGTCCCCACACGCGTGTTTGTGCGGATTTACGGTAAACAAATGTTACGGTGACTTTTAGATTTTTAAGGACAAATTTTTAGAAAGCATTCAATAAAAAAATCAAACAATAAAAATTTTGCACTATTATTGTCATATAATTACAAAAACATTAAAAAAGAACGAATCAAATACTTTAATTTTATCTCTTGCTTCAATCCAGATATTGTCGTCGAAGGTCGGGTTTTAAACACAATTTTTTCTAGAAAGCTGTAACAGTTGTGTTACAGACACTTTAAATTAAAAAGCAATTTGCTACAAGTGTACACATAACAAATTGTTTTTCATTTAACTTTGTTTCGCAAAACCATTGACCTGTAGTAACCCCTCAGGGACCGTTTAACCTAATTTATACATGCCTTGAGTGTTGATTCCTAAATTTATTGCAAAAAAACGCTACGTTATGACGAAAGAAAGTTCTGAACTGTGTTAGTAATACCTACTAGTTGACCTTAAGTAACCCGTGGTCATGCGGCAAATAAAAAACATTTATCTTGCAAAAATGTCAAGTTTATTTTTTCAACTTTATTTTGATTAACAAGTTTTGCTTGACATATACGAAACCGAAGCACGCTTATTAGGTTTAAATCACGTCATAGGTGTGAAACCTTTGCCAAAACTGAAAATGTGAGTGATAACTTAATAAAACGAAATAGCATTGCTGTGCAAAACAGCTGATTTCTGATCACCAAAACGACACTTACCTCACTACGTTTGGCCTCCCGCTTTTTCCGCATTTGTTCTTTTTTTTGCAGTCTGTACTTTTTGCTTGTCCGTTCTTTTGCCATGGCAAATAAACTACTCAAGTAAACTTGTGTAGGAGATTTTTATAAATCAACGACAACTAATTTTATCAAATGTTATATAGGAGCAACATTTTTTCCCGTAGTTGGGGTCAACGCCACGCTCCAAACAGCAGAGGTTAGCGTCGATTTTTCACGGTTTCATTTCCGTCAGTCGATCATTGTCTCGCGGCGTGCGTATGTTGTTAGATAATGATATGGCGTCGATCGCGGCAGGAGGGGCCTGTCGTTAACGGTCATAAGACGCAAGGCCTTTTTTTTACTCGCGCCATTTTTGTCAAGACGTAAATCACTCCCATTGTGTCAGCAGTGCACTGAGCGAGCACAAATTTGACAAAAGACAGCATATAAAAACGTATTTGGGGTTGTAAGAGTAATTACTAAGCCAATTGCACTGATTTTTTTTAACAGTCAACAAGGAGCACCCTATTCACGACTGTTTAAAATTTCAGCAGGTTAAGTCTTGTATTTCGGACCTCATTAACATGTAAACAAACAAACAAATATTTGGGGGTAAATGGGTGAAAATAAATATATACAACTTCAAGTTACAAAATACATTAAAATACGCTGCAATGTACCAATAAAAAAAGTAAGAAACTCCAGAATCATCTGCTTAAGCAAGTATAGCCATTTTAAAAATTTCACGTTTTTGGGGGCTGTGGGTGAACCGAGGGATCAAACAGGGTCAAAATTCACATGGACCATCTTTAGACCAATATCTACAATGTGTGTAAATTTGAAAAAGATTGAACCATTCTTTGTTGACCAAAACGTGGGAACAAATCTGCGTTAGAAAGAAAAAAAGAAAAAAGAAAAAAGAAAAAAAGAAAAAAGAAAAAAAGAAAAAAAAAATATAGACAAAAACAATATGTGTCCCCTTCAGGGAAGGGTACCCATAAATATAGACAAAAACAATATGTGTCCCCTTCAGGGAAGGGGACCCATAATTATTACAACACATTTTTTGTCATTTGAACAGTCCATACCAATTAATACCTTTAGTGGTGCTTGTTTTTTGTGTTACAATTCCAGCAGGTTGCTTTTTTTCCTTGCTTTCTTTTGGTACAAAAAGTGATTTTGCACTGTCAAGAGCCATTTGACAAGCCCGGAATACCTTAAATCATGGTAAATTGTGAAGTAATAATTACTTTCAAATTTGCAAATTAAATTCAATACCATTTCTTCAACATCTACATTCACATGAGCAGATTTAAATGGCTCCCTTGCCATATTGGACTTGGCATTTTCAGCGGCCTCACGAAAAACCTACAAAAACATTTATTAGGATAAATCAATGGTATCGAAATACAACCATATAACAGCATACTTACAGTAATGTATTTTTGAAACACCTCCACAATATCACAATTTATTGTTGGTTGCAACACTTGTCGTAGAAGGTCCATTGATGATGAAACATTAGCCCTACATGCAGGAGAAGCTCCGATATGCCCATGTTTAACTCGAATGTTGTGTGGTTGCTCCAAATGATAAATGCTATATGGTTGCTGCAACAATTAAGGCTAAGTTTAAGAATTGCATGTGTATGAAATGGTACACATTTTAGTCCATATCTGGCAAAGGATTATTTTGTTAATTTGAAGGTATGTTATATTGTTGAGGTATGTAGAAACCAAATGGTAAGAAAAATTGCTGCCTTATTTATTGAATACAGTCAAACTTCGATACTATACAACTGGTATTATGCCACCCTCGCTACTATACCATTTTTGATCGTCACCAACTAAATTCAACAGAAAATATATTTACTATGCCACCCCTTACCCTTGATACTATGACACATGAGAGTACAGTATTACTGTATTTACGATCTGGTTATGGATTGCAAAATTGGGCCTTCTAACAACTTTCGGTTTGAGCTCATGATAAAACAGAGAAAACACGAAAAACAAATCATTGAATAAACAACAGGGCCATGTTAAGAGGTTTCCCGGCTTTGCAGCAAGTTATGTAAACGCCGTTCTGTGCTTGTGCCACGGCAAAACTAACAGATCTTGTTTGTTCTAGGCATGATCTATTCGTTTTTTTGTAATAAATTATACTGTATACTGTACTTTATACTAATAAATTATAATGGTACAACACAACGTGGCATTGCAGTACATTGTCACGTCACAAGGCTATGTTTAAAAACAACCCTCGCTATTATGCCACCCTCGCTACTATGCCACTTTCTCTCGGTCCCAAAGGGTGGCATAATATCGAAGTTTGACTGTAGAATGAAACAAAATAAATCATCTACTGAATTGGTGTGACATACAATCAAAAATCAAAATCTTGAAATATTTCAACTCAAATTCTCCGAAATAAACAAATAAATGTGCAAAAATACTACATCAACAAAAATAATTCTTAAACATGAGAAAAAGAAAACAAACGAATATGAACAAAGTAATTTAAGTCCTACCTTCGGTTCTCTGCAAAGTTTTACAACTTCGTTATAAGGGTGGGGCTCTTGGTCCCAGAAAGTTTTTGAGCAATGGCCCTGGGGTACAAATGCATCAACCATTGCAACAACGCCTATTACAAACCTAACATTCAAATAATAAACCAGTGTACTTTATCACTTTAGCATACATTCTAATTATTCGTCAATCCAAAAAACTTTCCCCACGAAGAACCTTTCCATAAAAATATTAAAGAATTAAAAAGCGTCACGCACGAAAAAACAATTCAAAAATTCCAAGTAATGTAAGAAAAATAGAGTTAAATAAAAGTATAGATATATTGTAATAATAAAAATATATCGTTAAGGACAGAGACTTATTTGAGCAAACAAGATATAAATTTTCTGCAACTTTTAATTAATCACAATCACGTTCGTGACGTCATAGTCATCAGCTGATGAAAATGTGTTACGTGTTGCTCTGGTTTGATCATCGCGCTTGGAAAGTTTATTAAACCTGTTCAGGCGGTTTCGACTATTGCACAGTTTGCAGTTTCAAGTGACTACTTCTGTCGTAAAACGAAATATTGTTTATGTTTTGAACATTTGATGGGAGGTTTAAATGTGTTTCAAATTTATGGAAAGTGGCTTGGTAGTTGGTACTGTACTGGCTACTGGTAGTAAGCTATTTTATGCAAGTGTTTGAGTTAAAGTTGAATTTATTTCGCTTTGTGAATGTTTTAATGTCTACTAGAGCCCTGCATAATTAAAATGAATAAAGGCTGGACTAAAAATATATGCAGTGGTGGGATTCAATTTTTTGTCAGCCGGTTCTATTACAAAAGTCATAATTTTCAGCCGGTTCTGTTTCAAAAAATCCATTGACAGTCCCCAGTAATGCTAGCCTGTTCGCTGATCTCATAAAATTTTGTGAGACGGTTCTATTAAACCGGTGCGAACCGGCTGAATCCCACCACTGTATACCGTATATGAATATTTTGAATACCATATTTATTTACTTCAGTTTGTAATTTCAGGTCCCACTGTTACTTGTGTACAATGTAAGTTGTGACAACTATGTTAGAAAAAATGGATTTAACTGTTTGGGAATAGTACTCCCACCGTTTATTATGAATACACGCCAAAGAAGCAAAAAACTACATGAAGAAGCAGAAACAACAATCAAATTTTTACGAAGACGAGTTGCTAAAGTTGTAAGTGACGACAACAAAGACCAAGATACTTCCAACATGGTACCCAGAGTACTAATTACAGACTCATCAACTGATGAAAGCAGCCAGGAGGAGTCATATCACATCATGAATGAAGAGCGAAATTACAATACCACAAATTTTTCACGGGAATCAAAACATGACAACAAAGCAGCACTTAACAAAAGCGAAAATGGACATTACAACGATGCATTCGATATGGATTATCAATTGGTTGAAAGTGAATTTAACCAGCGCTCTGTACAACATGATGACAATTCAGATACTGACACACAAACACTGCTACCAAAACAAAGTCTAAAAAAGGCAAAGAATAGTGACTTAAAATTGTGTGAGCTGAACTGTAATAGTGATGCTGCACCAAAATCTGAAAGAGCGTTATCAATTGCACTACAAATCACTTTTCCATTCCTTATGGCTGGAATGGGTATGGTAGCGGCTGGAATAGTTCTTGACAAAGTTCAGGTATAAACCTTTTTTACCTTTTTCTGCTTAAACTTATTTTACATCTGCTTTTAAGTAATACATTGGTAATTTATTTTTCACAGCACTGGCCCGTATTTGAAAATGTACCAGAGATTTTTATTCTTGTGCCTGCCTTGTTGGGACTAAAAGGCAATTTAGAAATGACGCTTGCTTCAAGATTATCAACCTATGTAAGTGTGATACTTTTTTACATATGTTATGTGCATTTGCAATTAACCACTGTATGTGGGTGATTTATTGTGTTTATGGCTTGATGACCAACTTTATTATTTTGCTTACTTTCTCTTAGTGATGGGACGGGTACCCGGTACTCGTACTTGGTATCGATGGTATCGAACGATTTCAGTGGTATCGATACTCGGTATCGAAATATTTTGTCCCAGTTTTCGATACCAACATGCGAGTACCGAAGGTCGGTTTGCAACATAAAAACACAGGCAACTTTATGCCAAATTTGCTTTGGACAACACAAAATCGGGAAAAAGTTCCGCCCGGTTACGTATATTTTTTCGCTATCGTGTGGAGATTACATTTTTCCGCATGTGCGTGTGTGCACCTGTAGCCCGACTATGGTAGATAAATTAGCCAGTGATTTATAACTCAGTACAACAATGTACTTAAGTACTCGGTAATCGTACTCGGTACTCGGTATCGAAGGTATATACATGTGGTACTCGTACTCGGTATCGGTACTCGCTTCAAAACCTGGTATCGTCCCATCACTACTTTCTCTACCCTTAACAACTTTTGCATTGTTGTTACTTAGTGTTAATGTAGATATATACAAATATTTATTGAACAGGTTAGCGCTAGGTAGTTGCATAATCATAAGAAAGGTGGTAGAATTGGTTAAAAATGTTATTGTAAATCCCATCATAAACAAAGCCTTTGTTTGGTTGGGCGTAATTATCTTGAAGTTTTCAACAAAATTGCATAAAAGTTAGAACTGTCAAAAATATGACAACTCTGACTATAGCTTAAAAAGTGTCAAATTGAAAAAAATCAGTAACCACAGTATTTGCTGTAGTCATTAAATCAAAACTACCAACTAATTATTTACAAAAGAGTCCAAAAGAACCTAACTGTTAATTTAATAAAGTAACTCAATAGTACTTTTACTCTCCAATTAGTTGCTATATCATAAAACAATATGCAAAGCCTTCCAATCACAATATGAACTTATTCTTTACAGGCAAACCGAGGCCTACTCGATGACAAAAAGAAGCGTTGTTCTATTATTGTTGGTAATGTTATCCTGGTGGAAGCACAGGCCATGGTCATTGCTTTCCTTGCATCATTGGTTGCCATGGTATTGGGCTGGATTCCTGATGGAAAATGGGAAACAAATGATGCAATTATTTTGTGTGCTGGAAGTTTGTTAACAGGAGCCATTGCATCTTGTCTGCTTGGTAAGATTTACTACAATTAACTTGCAATTACTGAACAATTGTATTTTGAACTGTTGTATTTGATCAGTGGCTAGGTCATAAGCCTTTTTTGTTGAAATGGGTGCCTCAATGCCTTTTGGTTACACGCTTTGTTGAGACATGATATTTGTGTACAATATTTTTGGAAAAAATTCTGGATGTTTTTTAATTTAGGTTTTACTAACAATATCATATTGGATATACGTTTTTTTTTTTGAATTGCACTTTTTTGTAGGTCTTGTCATGATAATGGTGATCCTACTGTCAAGAAAATTAGGTATCAACCCTGATAATGTTGCCACACCTATTGCTGCATCCCTTGGTGATTTGATAACATTGACACTGCTCTCCTACTTCGCAAAGGTAAACTATAATTAAGTATTGTAGAAGGTTCTGACACACAATTATTGTTATCCATTGATTGTTAGTTGCTAAAAACACCAATTGAGAAGTAATTTTCTGTTATATTGTGATGTTTAGGTGTAAATGTGCACTTTATTCTCCGCAGTATAATAACAAAATGGAAACTGACTGATAAATATTCTCTTTGTTATTTTCAGGGATTGTACTTTTCATTAGGCGATAAATCAACTGCTTGGATCGGCCCAGCAACTATTGTATTTTTCATTGTCTTAACTCCGCTGTTACTGTGGTTGGCTCATAGGAATGAATACACAAAAGATGTTATTAAACATGGATGGGAGCCAGTTATAGCAGCTATGGCAATTAGCAGGTAATATAATGATATTTTAGCCATTTTTTGCATCTCTTAAGTTGTTTTTGTCCCCCCAACTGCCCCTAAAGCAGTACTACAATGAACATTTAGGGTTGGCAACAGTTTCATGAACTTTAGGAAAAACTATTTTGTCAAGATTTACAAATTTGTACTTTGATGTTTTAAATATCTGCCACACCGCAGTTAGGAGCAGCCCTACAGAACTACAAGCAGTGTAAAATTTGCTGTGTAATGCAAAGATTGTAAAATTGTCATTAAAATGCTGATGGTGTTTGTGCCACTCATTCCGCTTATAAGTTAAATATGGGTCATTTGTGATAGATGGTTTTATGAGACAATACTGTATTACCAATTCTGTTGATAAAATTTGAGATTTATACACAGACAAACTCTTTAAAACACCCTATGACAACATTATGTTTGTTTTAACCGTTACAATCCCCAACTGCATATGCTGCTTAACTGGCGAACTGTCTGGTACTTTTATAATCTGTGAACAATACCACACAGTCTTTTTTTCTATTTAACACCAATGACAAGTTGTATTGATTGAAATGACATTTTTATGATGTCTTTCGGTTTTGCAGCAGCTATCAGTGCCAAACAGCAATGTGCCAATTCAGGAAAACAATTGTATAAAAAATCAATCTTAACATTTTTATAAAGTCAGGAAAAAAACTTAGCTGTTATAAAATCTAAACCCATTACAGCAGTTGAGTATAATCACCACTTAACCTCAAGTTATACATTAACAGCACTGGAGGCTTTATCCTTGACTTTGCTGTGTCTCAAAACAAGGGCATTGCAGTTTTTGCCCCTGTGATCAATGGAGTTGGTGGCAATCTTGTTGCAGTACAAGCAAGCAGAATTTCAACATACTTGCATACTAGCGGTCTACCACTAAGTGTCCTACCTGCCTGTGAAAAACCAGGCTGTATTTCCCCATGTCACACATTCTGTTCATCAGGTAAAAAATATCAATAAGTAAACTATGGGTGATCTTATACTGACAAATCTGATTAATTGCATACAAGTTAATCACATAATTATTTTAATTGCATTGGGATCTCAAATCCCATCCATAACCATTTATTAAGTAAATCGACCTGTTAATCGCATAATTTGTTAATTTGCATTAAAAGTTTGACAAAATGAACATGCAAATAACCAGATTTATCTGTTTCTAAATTTATTGTTTGCATGCATGTTTTATTAAATGACCTTTAGGAAAATGGCCAATACTGTTTTACAGTCTTTTTATACTATTGGAGAGCTGTTTTAAAACCAGGTTTTTAGTGTTAATGAATTATAGTAAAAGAGAACAACTTGTTTACAGACAATCCACATTCTGCGGGTTCAAGGGTCATGCTATCAGCTGTTATTCCTGGCCAACTTATATTTCTGCTTACCATAAAAGCCCTTGAAGCTGGTCATACAACCATCACCCCACAGTTTGTCACTGTGTATTGTTTTGTATCTCTATTGCAGGTAAGATGGTTGTGTTATATGTAGATGTCAGTTGCTTGTAATGTTAGTTTAATTGTGTTTAAAGCTTGGAGTTGGATAAGTTAAACAGGAATGTGGGTATTTTGTGCTTTTCCTAATAGATACAGATTGGTCCCCTTCAGATAAACTGTTACAAATAGAACATATTGTTACACATTCCATAGACCAGCACAGAATTTGTAATCCTAAAATTGACATGAAATAGATGTTTGAAGAGATATTAAATTATTTGGAATTTAACCCTACTTTGAAATATAATGTTAATTTTAAGAAGTGATTTATGCTTTGTATCTGCTTTTTATTAAACAGTGTGAATATTCAACCAATTCAAAGCAAATTTTCTTTTACATTCTATCATATGAAAGTGTTTTAGCTGCTTTGAAGTATTGTACACTACAAAGCATAAAATAGACAATGTGGCCTTTTATCATTGCATAAAGTGTTAACTTGCACTGAAAATCAAATAATTTTTTCCAGGTTGGTATTCTACTTCAAATGTGCCAATGGCTTGTAATTAGATTGTGGAAAAAGGGGAGTGATCCGGATAACAGTGCTATCCCTTACTTAACGGCAATGGGTGATCTGCTCGGAACCGGACTACTTGCTGCTGGCTTTCTATTCCTTTGGCTCGTTGGAGACCGCGATGCGGATGTCGGCGATTAAAATACCCATAGGAGTTTTATGCATGTCCATAGCCATTACAAGAAGGGTTTAAGTTAAACTGACAGGTGGTGTTTAGGGTTGGTTTGAATCCTGAGATTATAACTGGTGTTGGTGGACCACATTTTTTTAGGCTCCAAAGCACCAAATTATCGTGCAAATATCCCTGATGTAGTGTTTGCCAAATTGGGGTGTGCGCCACAAAAAGGGCAATTTAAATTTTGAGTAGAGCAATTGATGTCTTGCTCACAACGTTACTGGTAATCTGTCATTTTTATTAATGGTACATGGTTTAAACCATTTTATGTGAAAAAGCTGAAAAAATGCTGACATTTCTACAATAATTTGACATATATATCACCACATCGGTAACTTTAGGATTTTTAGGTTGGGTTTGCACTGATCCAGTTGGTAAAAACTGTCTTGGTGGTTATACAATTTGCTTGTACATAAGAGCTCAGGAAAACGACTTTTTGCTATTTTCACATTCATTCACTGCCCAACTTCTATATAAAAAGGAATATTAGGTTGTAGCAAGGGTTGGTCTAAACTTGCTATACTTAAATGCCAGATATCTAGCGTTACAGGTGATATATAAATGTGGTGTAATTTGGGATGACTATGTATTTCATGGCTGATCCATTGCGTTAACACATGCAATTGTATGCTAGTATTACAGATTGGAATATCCCACTGTTTCAAGTTAAAATTCAGATAAATCTAATTAATGTTATTTCCACTGCACAATGAATATTAAGTTTAACTTCAAAGTTACATTAAGAATAATAGTACAACCATATAAAATCCTCTAGTGTGTATTCTTTTGTAAGAGCATATACAGCTTTTATTTTACATTGTTTCAAAAACTATAATAAAAAACATAAATACAGTAAACCTAGGTTAATCAGGATCTTCGCCCAAATAGGACAAAACGTGGAACTAACGATTTGTAATGCGGTAAGCCTTAACTATCGGTTACTTCACATAATTGCCTAATCTTGACAATTTTGTGGTCCAAACGGGCCCGGATTAACCAAGGTTAACTGTACCAAACTTATAGACAGTATATATACAACGTGCAAGTAAAATGTATATGTTCATCCACTGCTTTACGATCTTGTGCAATCAAACCCCAAAGATTTTATCCTTTTCTGTAGTGTAAGAATTCGCCATATTGTGCGCTGTATAAACGCCGACATTTTTCCCATGCGCTATTCATATACCTTGGCTGCACGTTTTACTGTTTCAAAGAAATTTAACATCGTTGCCTACTTAGTACCGCTGAAGATTAAAGGTTGTTGCTGCTTTTTTGAGCTATAATAAGTTGCGTTGTTTTTATCGTTTTTTTTGTTTGGATTTTATAGAAAAACGTTGTGTATGATAATGTTTGTTAACACAGTCCGAAGTTTCAACTAGCTGCAATGGTTTTTTGAAAAATTCCGGCCAAAACTGCTCTGGCAGTTTTCATACAATCAATCAATCAATTTAATTTTGACCAGGATTTTAAAAAGCTGCCTCGTTTTCCGGGAAAATGAACCTAAAGTAGTGTTGAACACATCCTTGGGTGGCAGGAATTCATTAAACCAAATGTTTAAATTATTTTGTCGCCTTCAAACAAGTTTAAGAACACTGTGTTAACAAACATGCATTTGTCGCAATTTAATAACTTGTTTAGGGCTGTTTAATACCAGTTATGAACTCTAACCCGTTTCGTAAATAACTACCAGTTTTTAACAAAATCTTTGGAAAAATTCCACTTTAAAATGTTACTTTGGCATTTTAGTTTTCCTCTGGAAGTTTAAGTTTAATGATGGTTTTCAAGCACAGATATCGTTAAATTACTGCCATATGCAAGGGCATTTTGTGCTTTACGCGCATTCAAACGTTTGACTTAGCACCGCTCTACTCTTTTATAGCTTTTGTTTTACCAAGTGGTTTATTTTGTGTTCAAAGCACGTACTACATATTAAGCTTCACACATACCATTTTGCCTGTTTGCCTATTTCTTCCTTTTCGTGCCTTTAAACCACGGTTCTTTAAAAAACTGTTTTATCACATTTCATCTAAAACGTGTCAACAAGTTTACCTACTAAGTACAAGTTTAGCAAAGTTATAATAAGCATAATTTGAATGTTGTTTTTACATTACCATTTGCCCGTTTTTACGCATTGTTTTTGCTGGTTACCTTTTCCCTGTCATGCATTTGTCTAAAAGTACAAATTTCATGACAGTTGCAAGTTAACGGACGCTGCCGAAATAACGGAAACATATAATCGTGTTTTTGGTGGACAAATCCAGAAAAAAAATCACCAATATACTTACTTCTAAAAAAAAAAAATACCAAATCTTTTTCGGGTTCTGCAGTTGCCTAATGTTTTTTGTGTAGTTATTTTTAGGAGTGCGTATTACATTACAGATTAGTTACTAAGAGTGTCGTTCATTATTTCGTGCAATGTATATGAGTCCGCCCCTGATTTTTGTTTTGCCGCAATTGGATTTGGTAGAAGACTGGAGGTTTTTGTGTGTTTTTGCGTAGAAAATTTGTTTGCTGTTTTACGGGTGACAAATAAAGTTTATGGCCGCACTGTGTTGTATGCTTTATATCAGTGGTTGAGTTGAGTTATTTCGCTTGGCAAAAGCATATAGCGTCAAAATGGCACTGAACCATCACCAAGCCGGAAATAGTGAGCCGCGAAATAGTGAATGGCTCAATTGGTGGATCATGACGAAACGCGCTGCAGATACACCGTATTATGAAGTATGTGCTATGTCAAAGCTATGTTAAGGGTAGTGATTTTCGAAAATTTTAGCCAAACAACTGCTTAATGATTCATTTTTTTTTCTCGACCGCTTTACAGTTTTCTACTCCTACAGGCTTTATAAACAAGAGTAAGCTAAATTTCGGTTTAATTTGCAACTGTTTCAGAGAAGGGTTCCAACTCTTATTGCTTTCGACGACCGTCTAGTCTAGTGTGACTAGACGTAATGATGGACCACACTTAACGTAGAATTACTGGTCTTGGTTTGTTAATAAATCGTAACTTACAACAGCCAATAAAATTATATGCCATGTAACTTTTTTAACAAAGCGTCGTACGAAAGAAGGCGACACATCGAGATTAAACCAAAGCGAAATGTGGAAAGGCAACGCAGGCACAACATTAAAAAATAAACATAAAACATAAAAAAAAATAAAAAAAAAAAAATAAAAAAAAAACACAACATAAAAAATACGCGGGAATAGTACGTTATAAGTATCAAATATTATGATAACATTTTAGATTAGTATTGTTTTTTAGGTGACCAGCCAATTGGTGGTTAGCCACTTTTCATCTTACCATGCTGCAAAAATGTTAAAATATGGTTTTGTCAAAAAAGGCAACACAGATATGTCAAGTCTCACATCATTTCAAGACACAGTAACTGCATAATTTAGCCCCACAAAAAACAAGTAAAAGACATCATCGGCCTGACCCATGCTTTTATTTGTTCCATATGGTTTGGTGACAGAAACCGTAATGATAGCGGGCAAATGCCTTTGATGATACTGGGCTCAGGTATACCAACCAGTCACAAGTGGGGTTATGTCTGAGTTTATTTTAAAATGCATGATTTGGTTAGAAAAATACTTGAAAATGCTTGATAATTTTCTGGGTGGTTGATGTAGACTATGAGTAAAAACAGTGTAAATCTATTGGAAGTGCTAACAGTTAACAAAATCTAAAACAACAAAATAATCCAACTTATTACAAAACGTGTCACCTGATTAAATGTCGCCAACCTTCTGAAATCAACAAATAAATCCTCAATAAAGGAGTCAATCTTTGTACGGAAGTTTCGTTTCACAAAATAAATGATTGTTTCTCGTCATTCGTCCAAGCTCAACACTCAAATGTCGTCGAGTTTTTCATCCGTACGAAAAACTCATTTAAGAGGGCGCGCATGTTGCTTTTTGTCCACCGTTGAAACTCAATCCTGAGGCTGATACGGTTTCAAACACAACAGTGCAAGTGAACAGATAGCAGGCAAATCAAGTTATTCTTGTGATAGACGGCGGTCGCAACACAGCGTCAAGTAACTTGGCAGTGTCTTTGTATGGGACGTTATTGCGTATCACGTGATCCACAACTGCCGGCGAAGACACAAATCGTCGACCGTGCTGAAAACGCCGCATGGTAGCAGCAAAGTCTTCGCTGCAAGGGGCAGCTAATGCTGGTAAATAAAGAACCCGTCTTCTTGGCAAGTTTTGTCGCTTTTGTGCTGGGTGAAGTACGTTTAATTTGCCCAACAGTACTTGGCGAGCTTTTTCCAATGCTGTTATATAATCAATCGCTAAAGTATTTTGACTATTAGCTCTTGCGACAATTTCTGTCTGGTCATTTAGCGTTTTTCTGGCTCCTGCTGCCTTGCGAGAAAGAACTTTGTCAGTTATCTTAGATCGTTTAAAAGTCGGATTAGTCAGAACTGCAACAGGTTCCATTTTCTTCGTGCGGATGGTCCGACGTCCGTAGGCCTGCGATGTTCCAAGCTTCGCTTTTAACTTCTGTGTATCCGAAATTGATGCAACGCGATTGGTCGAAACTGGTGCAACGTGATTGGTCGAAATTGTTAGATCATTATTGGCATGTTTATCGTCTTGTTTGTCATACCGCCTGTGACCTTTACAATCCATGTTTCCATGTAAAACTGATGAAATAATTTCCACAATTTCAGTTTTCACTTTTTGCGCTTCGTCAACGTCTTCTATTGGCGGCAAATTTAGATTCGCGTACTTTTTACGAGTCTTTTCTGACACAGCCTTTGACCAGCTCGATCGATGAATTCCAACAGCTGGCAAAACTGATTTGGTGTTAGGCAGAGAAAATCTAACTTTGCGGCTGCTTGGGGATTGGTGAAAATTCATGGAAGTAAAAAACTCAGCATCTTTAGGTCGGCTGTTCTTGAAAATAAAGTCATACTCTTCGTGTTCTAGGATTTTGTCAACATAATGTGCCTTGTTGCTGCTGGATTCATTTGCTTTTATTGGTGTCAGTCTTTGAGGTTTTCTTTGTTTGGGAGACCTGTTTACATTTTGCTGGTTGGGTTCCGGAAAATGTGCCTTCAGTTCACGAAAAGCTAGTGGCTCAGAATAGCTGCTGAAGCGTGGTCTTGTAAGCGCCATAGTGTTCACGCGTTTGGGTTGCAAGTATATTTTACGTTTACAGCTTCAAACTTTTAGAGTCCTGTCGAACCAAAATGAATACTTTACGTTAACACTTTCACTTACAAAAAAGTATATTCTTGTAAACACTTTATCACAACATTATAAAATGCCATCGCTTGTCTAATGTATGCAAACACTTCAGATACCACGTCTTTAGAATTTCGTTGGTTGCAACTGTTATTGCTACCTGAATGAATTTCAAATCAACCTGAAATATATACGTGGCTTGCTTCTTCCAATTTATTCAATTGTACTTCTTTACAGGTAAGAAAAACAGTACTGTAAAGTTTTGCTACCGTGATTCATGTTGGAAGTAACATGGAGTAAAAAAGGGCGGTTCATTCCACTGGCTGTCGTGTAATAAAGGCGCAATTTGTTACATGCTTCCTCATTCAGCCGTTTATTATGGACACAAAAATAACCTAAGACTTTGAGAACGGATCAAAGCCCAGTGATGTGTCGTCACAATCGACTGTACACAAGTCGAACATGTCACAAAACCTATTATGCCTCTGGTGTAAATGAACACAAACGCCCCGCAACCGCCCATCAGCGTCAAGCATACCATGAGAAACTGTACACAAGCATGGGAATTCTAAAATCTCAAATTATCGTAGCACCTGAAACTAAAGCTATCCGACTGCTTCCAAAATACACATGAACATGCTGTACATTTCCGCAGCTTGCCAGGTGTTTAAGAATCAATACTGTTTTCTGGGATGTAGAAAAAGATTGCACACACAAATTAAAATCTTCAGCTAGCCTTGCGGAGGTCGTATTGATCGTGTTATGTCATTTTGATTGACGGCTCTGTAAATATGGGCTATACAGAACGGTCGAAGAAATTAAACAACATATGGCATCGAACACAGCACTCATTTCCTTTCTATCTGCTTGGCGTCTTTTGCTTTTGCTTGATTTGGATTTACAACGGCATAAAATCTATTTTTTATAGATTGTGTTAGATACATCAATTACGTTTGGGGACTAGAAATATATTTGAATAACTAACTGCAGATTGCAAAATTTTTTTCTTAACAGTTCAAACTTGCCTGAAAATGCTTTTAAATGAGTAATAAATCATCCAGCCTCGGAGAAATAGCCTACTACATGTCGGGGCTTGTTGTGGGAATGCTGGTAACTGTTTACGATTATCAAGGCGTAAACATGAAAAGACAACACAAAAACATCAAATGTCCGCCTTTGTTATCAAATACGAACAGTTATAGCGCGAAGTAATTAGATCACTTTGATATTCGTACAATAGAAAAACACAGACTAGTGACGAGATTACAACTTCCGATGTCTGAAATAAAGACGTACTAAAATCTTCCAAAAATACATCATGAAACTTTGTCTTTGACACAAAAAGACGTGGCATTTACATAGGCCTTACAAGTGTATCCTTACCTTCGGCCGTTCCTACACTGTGATTTAATTAAATTCCTTTTCGCAAACCCTTTTCCGTGTACAAAAATTGTACACAGAAGTAAAACTTTTAACAAATAGCCTACCCAAGAAACATTTTTATTAAACTCTTTTGTTTACTGCTAACAAAACTTGTTTATTAAACATTCTTTTAAACGCAGAAATTTCAAAGTTTAACGTCAATGATAAGTTATATCCGCTTTTGTCCAAAAATAGTGAGTAGAATTGTATTGCTCTGAAAATGCCCTTCCTTGACTGGTAGATTCCACTTGAATGTCACAATGCCCATTGTCACCCGTCCAACAGATTAAATCATTGCCACAATAATAGCATCAAGGAGATTTTATATCACTTTTCAGTACATTATAATTGAGTACCAGAGGTCGAACGGCCGATGCCACTTCACAACACTTATGTGCGATGATCTATGAACTGGTCTCTGCATTCCACAACTTAATGGTCTTGCGGAAAACACTTGTGGCCTAATATTTAAACACATATTATACCAGAATGCAGGTATTATTTGCTGTTACAGTAACAAATAGTTTTTTAGTTTTTCTTGATTGCCTGTTATGCACTGCAATGCAAAGAACGTACAAAGTTTTGCTACCTATCGAGCTTTTAAATTACTGTACCAAAGAAGTTCTTTCTTTTTCATAGTCTTCACAGCAAAAACCATACTTGAACTAAAACGTTAATTTTGGTGACCGATTTAAAATATGCAGGTCTTCCTGCGTTTGCAGAATACACTGCATAGTTGAATACGATAAAACACACCTTGTGCAGCAGTTTTTTGTGTAGCGTACATGCATACTTGTGCAAAAAGTGTATTTAATACAAAGCAAACTAAAAACTGTGCAACATTTCAGTGTGAAATAAACGTAACAAAAATACATCTTTACCGGGTGAAAAACGGAAAAATAAAGTCACCAAAACACAGTGATTGTATACAACACACGTAAAGCATAGTGCATTTGTCAAAATAAAATCAAGAAGCTAGGGTTATAATTTACGAAAATTAAGTAAGGGCATCAACTGGTTTCAATGTTTGTTTTACCTCCAGAAATGCAATTACTCAACGCAACCAAGCTAGGGTATTTGCCAAATACTATTTGGTATTTAACTTAACAAAGATTTTTGCATTCGACCCATTAAAACCTTACAGATATGCCTAAAATGTATTTATTAAATGTTTATTTGTCTTTTAAATAAAAAGAAACTATTGAGTGTTATGATTCAACGGAACTCTTACGTAGCTTGACATAGGACTAACGCAACCTACGGCTATGTTGACCCTCAAGGATAAAAACAAATACACAAACCATATGAATGAACACCTATGCATTTGCATGCGCAACTCGTTTCAGAAAACTACGACCTTTACGTCCTCTACTGGGCACGTTACCAACGTCAGGAGCCCAGGTGACCTCGTCTGACCTTGAGGTTGGCCTTCCGATAGCTCTAGCTGCACGTTTGGGCCAAAGCCGTGCAAATTCTTGCGGCCATGTATTTAGTTCGGGTTCATTTGCAAATGCTGCAAAAGTGAAATAAAAGGATGAAAAATCGTCTACTACAGTAGTTGGAAATCAGGCACATGTAGGAATTAGTTGAAGCATTCACAGCACAACCCTACTTAACAAGTTTGGTTTCAGAATGTTAAAGGTAAAGTTATGCACAAAGAACTGTTGTTGATAATAGGCAGTATGATTTTAGGAAAAGGTCATAAAAGGGTAAAACTATGTTCACTAAACTTGAGTAAGAACGACATACTGTTCTCACCTGCAACTAAGCCGTTGCGAACGCTTTTAAGAAATTGTTGTTTGGTCAAGTTTCCAGCTACAGCAATCTTTGTCATGAACCCCTTGTCCAATTTCTGAAAAAACGTATCATGAGAAAATTCTGTTCGTTGAACTGTGCGGTTTAATTCATTTTCAGCAACCGTTTTAGAGTTGTTAGTCGGGCCGGGCTTAACGGGTCGAGTTAGGGCTTGATTCGGGCCTAAATTCAAATTCTGTGTCCAATTTAAAAAAAACAAAAC
This sequence comes from Phallusia mammillata, assembly GCF_965637545.1. NCBI lineage: Eukaryota > Metazoa > Chordata > Ascidiacea > Phlebobranchia > Ascidiidae > Phallusia > Phallusia mammillata. The sequence goes on along the minus strand of NC_137257.1, from coordinate 16,490,962 downwards.
GACTGGTTGCTGAACTTTACCGAATGCCTAACTGTCCAAAAACGTTCCAAAAACGATTTCGGGTTTCGGCTCGAATTTCGGGCCTCTTACAACTCTGAATCGTATTGCTGCAATAATACCTTTGCAATAAATATCAAACAATGTCACATACATGTATGGTTATGCTTTGATTGCTGTTTCGTATTAATGCTTATGATGAGACCTTAGCAGCAAGTAAGGGTGGGCAAATATGCGTTTAAAAAAGGTGGAAACGTATCCCATAAGTGGTCAAACCTGTAGTTCGGAGTTTAATGATTGGTTGAATGCAAGACGCTGAAAGTAAACGTGTGTGGCAGTTTCAACTTCGTTGTCAGATTCGAGATTCTCAATTTTTCTTTGGTTTCTTACTTGTTCCAATAATCTACAATAAATTCACATTAGAAAAGGACAAACCTGTACACAACTAAATCAACTTTAATAACGCAGCAACTCAAACGAAGATTTTGGTACCTATATGTAACATGAACAAGCTGTTTGTGCTTAATTACATAGACTAAATAATAAAGGATTATTATTGTTTTATTTATTGCACTAACTAGTATTTTTTAAGCACTATCATTTGTCCACAACTGAACGGTTGGCAACGTCTGTCGAGGCAACGTTAAATCCGGCAAATCCAAGATCATAATGCCACACAGCTATTCGGTTGTAGTACCACAGTTTGCCTAATGCAGCAAACTTTACGTGATTGCGAGTTTTGGCTACATTAACTGGGCAGTTTTACCTCGATTTCAGTCAGAACAAAGTTAAACTAGTGGTCCTCAACTCGTTTCAGGCCATGGACCACCAGTTCAATAAATAAATGTAAAAGACCTTGCCATTGTTAAGTAGGGATAAAGAAAGAATCCACAACAAGCAGATGTGCTTGAAAGAATTTCGAATAGTGATATCAAACAACAGACAGCTAACAATAAGTGGCCAACAACTTTTCGTACTAAACATTAAACAAATTGTATGCAACTATTTCCAGTTTATCACCAAATATAAATAACGTCCTGTAGACCACGCACCCAAAAGTTATCATGGACCTCTATGGTCCATGGACTACCAGTTAAGAACCACTGGTCAAACGAACGATTCGTTGCATCACTAGTTTCAAGCTTGCTCAGTATAGAGTGTGCTATCTTACGCTATTGAACAGGTTTAAATATATGAGTACGCGATTGTTTAACGTTTCATTATATAACGTCAGTCCTCTGACATGTTTGTTTTCGACCAAGCAAAGTTTGCACCTGTCCAGGACTTCAGAAATTGTAAAGTTTGAAGGACTCTGTGGTCTTGCTTCTAGAAGTTTCGCCTCTTTTTTCTGAAGTTTCATCACTTTCAGTTGCTGTGCCGAGTTCAGGCGTTCCTTGGACAGCTGCAAAATTGATAAAAAGCACACATTTTAAAGTTTTCTAGTTAAAACAGTGCAAATGAAAATAAGCTTATCCGGGATTTGTTAGTTGTCGCAACGCAGATGATTGCGGCTTATGTGCGTAAATGGTAGAACTGCTAATTTCTAAAAAAAAATCTTGAATAATCAGAAAACTACACGTCTGAATTTCTGTGCAGCAAGACTGAAAATATCTGTATACAGAAAATACGCATGTTCCCAAAAACACGTTTAGTCGTTTATGCGTGCATGGCGTAAAAGCTTTAGCAAGTTTGGGATGTTGTATTATTGTGGTAGTAACCGTTTTATTGAGTTTTCGCGCACTTACTTACAACGAGCAGGGGCAACTTCTACAAAAAATTATTCAATTTAAACAATTAAATCTACATACGATCAGCAACCAATAAATTCAGTATAAAACCATAAACTGACACGTCGTAAAGTTAAAAAATAACGTCACAGGATTATATGACGTCATAATGCTACGTCATTCGCAGAAACGGATCAATATTGTTGAATACATTGATGTTGTATGACATATTTTCCCACGAGCAACTCTACCAGACGACCCGGACATTTCTTAATATACATTAAGAAAATGTCACCCAATACGATGAACGTCTTGTTTTCGCAACGTTTACCTGTAACTGAATATCGTGTGACTGACGTAGGTTCCGCTCAATCGCGCTGACGTCACGACGATGTTCGGCCACCAAATTCTCCAATTGATCTTGGTCGAGTTTTCCTGAGCGCAGCAAAGTTCCAGAAACTTCTCCCTAAAAAACAATATTTATAACATCCAAAACTGTTGCTAACTTGTAATATTTCCTTATTCAAACAGATTAAAATAAACGAGTTCCCAATAAACAAACACGAAACATATACAAAGCAAATAACAAAACACGAAACCATATACAAAGCCAGATCCATTAGAGGCGTTATACTAAATCAGCCGGTCACCATGGATTCCCATTGCCATGGGAGACGAACCAATGACAGCAGTCTTTCCAAATTTGCTACACAGGTTTAGTGGCGAAACCGTCGAAAGTCGAATCACAAGTAACGTTGCCTGCGTTGTATGCTGCACATGTCAGGTTCGTAGTAGGGGATCGCACGATTGATCAGTATCAGTTAAGATGAACATAGATTTATACCCGGGATCTGCCCTGAAGTGCCTATGTAGATAGCAATCACGGCATATACATGGTATTTAGCGCAAGGGAGTCACATAGGTCAACCCAACAACAGTGAAACTAAACAGGCTAATTAAGAGATCAGCCAACATCTGCAATATCAGTCAAGCCTTGAAATCTATTGCAAATAAATGAAAACAAGGTAAATCAATTGAACACTGTTAACACGAAGTTAACACTGTTTATATTGAACAAGTTTCAAAACGCAGTAATTTGTATTTATTCAGGTATTATAGTACCTTAATGCTTTTTAATATTTGGTTTTCACGTCTTTCTTCTTCTTCCAATGTGACCAAGTTTGCTACCAGTCTCTTTGCAGCGACACCACATACGAAAAAAATCTGCGGCCAACAATAAGTACAAAATTTTTAACTTTTTTTATTGTGAGCATGCAAAAGTTGCAGTGCGTTTCTTCAAATTGAACAAAACCTGACCTGTTGTTTAAGCCAGTCGCCGAACATTAACGTTCCAACTGCTCGATATAAGTCAGCAAACTTGTCAAAGTGCTCTTCTCGCATTTCTCCAAGGCGTTGAGCCTAAAAATAAAAAGCAAATGTTTCATTGGAACACGATAGTTGTTTTTAGCGTGGAAAATTGCACAGAAAATTGGCCATTTTCTGTATAACTGTGAGTCGACCAAAAATACTCCAGAGGCAATATGAAATGCTTGAACAAATATCAGTTTTGACGATTTAAACGGCAGACATTTTACCATGTATTGGTCGTCTCTAGTAAGCGATTTCCCCTGTTTCTGCACATACAAGTTACATGAGCATTCTGTGGTACATAAAGGGCCATACTGATAAACGCCTATATTTTATGTACAAATTAAGTTTCATTTTAATTTAAGCCCAGCATAATTTAGGAGTTTTCATGTAGTACATGTGCAATTGTGCAAGCGCATAGTCTACTCTAAATAGGGTACTAACTATTAACACTATATATGTATCCCGCGATACATTGCAGTTTTAAACAACTATTACCAAGTTTCTGACGTCTTCGTCTGTTTTTAGCTGCTGTTCACCGCGTACAAGGGATATAGCTCGAAGTTGACGTTCCGTCAGTTCGCGGTCAAGAAAACGAAATACTTGAACGCGAATCACGTCCACTAGGTTGCGCAAAAGAGCGACTCGGGTGTCGTATTCGGCAAGGACAGCGGATCGGTCACTGTGGCAAAACGTTTAAACTGTATAAATAATCACATTATAACTATTGTATGTGTGTTTTCAAGCAAAACCTCCTTCTGATTTTTTGGCTTTACTGTAAAAGATATATTGGTAAATACGGGTATAAAAGCCACGTAATGAAGACAAATTTACAGCGATTCTGGTTTGCTTCATGACTTTGCTCTGTGGCATTATCGGAAAATTGAAAATAAAAGGCACAACTTTATGTTATAAATGTTTTTTTTACACGATCTGTTCCTCTCTAATAGTAGGCATATCGATGTCAACGATCACTGAGGCGTACTGTTTCAGTAAGTGACAATAAAGAAGCAAATACTTGACTTAAAATCAGTAATCAGTCTCTAAAATCTTACTTAAAAAGAATCTTTTTTTGTACATGCCTCAAGAAATAAAAAAGTCACACGGGAATTTAAAATATTTATCAACCTTTTCATGTCTTCCGTCCAATGTAATAACATTTGCATAAAGTAAGAAGTCACTATAGGTCAGTCCGACTGGCTAAGGGCAGAACTGACCAGAATACGCAATTGTGTTAATATAGGTCAAGGGAGTTTTTCTTTATGTTAGTGGCATGGGCAGAACACAAACATTTTGAGACTTTGCACAAGTTAAACTGAGAATGGAAAATATTTTCCAAGTAACAGAAATCAGTCAATAAATTTACATGGAAAATATATATTTCGCCAACTGGAATATTCAGTTCCTACAAAACCACAGAATAAAACATCAATAAAATATAAATATTTGTAAACATCAAAACGCAGTGTTTATAGGAACTGAAGATTCCAGTTGGGCGAAATATATATTTTACATGTAAATTCATTGACTGATTCTGTTAGCTGGAAAATATTTTCAATTCTAAGTTATTTACTAATCACTCCCAGTTCTGTATACAATTTCAAAACTGTGCATTGTTCAAAAAGAGTTGGGAGGGAGGAAATTTCCCTTACATGTTGTAAATATAAGTTTTTCGCACCTTTCATTAAGGTAGTGAACATCGGTCACAAAGCGCTGGACAATTTCCCTCTGGTCACGCACCGTCGAATCCGTTGTCACGTGATAGTCCACGCCCCCAGCGTTCCGCATGGCTTCAACGGTCAGTTTCGCTTCACGTTCGACAAGTTGGGTTTGGGCAACGTTTACCGCAGAAACCTCTTCCTCAGCTTCCTGTGAAAAAAAGTTCCGAATAGGGTTGTTATCAAATAAAGGTTTTCAATTTTTTAAACAATCAAAACATTAATATAAGGCTGAAAACATATGTTTTAGGTGCTTCTGTGTATCCGCAATTTCATAAAAATGTCACCAATGTGGTCAATCAAATTAAGTTTGTCCATATATCGAGGCGTACTGCACAGGAAAAATTATTTGATTATTTGAAATGAGTAAAAAATTATTTGATAAATTTTCAAATAATTAAAAATTTCAAATAATCAAATAATTATTTGTTTGATAACAGCCCTAGTTCCGAAGGTTACTAACGGAGGGTGGGTACTGAATTTTTTAACAGACCAAAATATTGTTACGTTATCGTGTTGATATCTGCATTTTTTGTGCAACGAAAATCAACAATACATACAATAAAGGGACTTTTTCTAAAAGCCAAAAACGGTGCGTGCTGTTATGGCACAGTCAAGGTATACCATTCAGTTTGAGCTAAAAGATACAAGTCAATATATGAGTGTTAAACATCACAACGTTTCGACAGTTTAGTTCAGTGGTTCTCAAACTTTTTTATTGTCGGGACCAAATGGTATTTTTTAAGTGTGTAGGGAGCCGCAAAAAATGAAACCTTGAGAAAATTACTAAAGAAGATGACTTTGAAAGCTAAAATAGCAATGTTTGGTGGTTTTCTGAGGTCTGGTGCGAGCCGCAAAATAAGTAGTTGGGAGCCGCATGCGGCCCCAAAAACCGAGTTTGAGAACCACTGGTTTAGTTTGTTATCGTCAGGTGAACTAAAACCAACGTAAGGGATGCAACTTGGTACACAACAGCACATAGTTGGTTTATCTATCATTGATGTCAACGTTATAAAGCTTTTAAAAGTTCCTAATACAGTGGTACTTAATCGAGGAGGAATTTTAAAACTAAGGGGGTGGAAATATAAGTCGTGACATGAGGATTGTGAATAGACACTTTAATTCTGGGAATATAACCTGTAAAGTTGAAAAAGGAAAGACCCAATTCAAAACGATCTTTGTATGTTTTGGCATATACTAGTGCTATGTAAGCTTATAATATAGTAGGAATAAATGAAAATGATTACAATTGTTAAGAGAGGAATTAATCCAAAAAGTTGCTGTCCGAATCTAAGTTTAAAGTACCGATGAAAAAACAAATTCACACAAATACAGTTTTGTAGTTTTTTTTTTTTTTTCACGTAACCAAAATGGTTTCGCATTTTTAATAAGTCCATAGCCCTTGAACACAATGTAAAAACCGTATCTAGACTTTCCATCTAAACTTAATGACATTTCTGCCACTGTTGCAACAGTAAAGACTCACTTTAATCTTCAGCCCCAATTCATCCATCAGTTGTCGAGCTGTATGTGCGTTCAGGATCTGGTTTTCAGACAAATGTAGCAAAAGCTTCTCCTGGGCTTCGTCACATCGGACGGACAGGTTAAGTTTCGCTATCTGCACAAAAAGACATATGTGTGTTAGAGCTTTCTCGAATATTCGATCCAGGATTGGCCCGATAATACTGTTTTCGGCACTATACGTGGTATTGCTACTCCTCCGATACTTTGGCCGATATCTGTATAACGAGTAAAAACGTGCTTTAGTTTGTCGTTTCAGTCACCAATTTTGCGAAGAGTCACCTCACACGAACTTCAAACTAACCGCCTTTGCAACACAATCTCTGCGTCAGCTTTGGACGTTTGCTGTTCGCACCTGGGAACATATAACGTGCGAAAAGACTGATTTGCTGCATCAGCAATTTTACCGACAATTCCTTTTTTTTCAAGTATTTTGTATAGAAGGGGTAAAATATAGACGTTTAAAGAAAAGTAAAAGCAATTTACATTCCAAATATACCTTATAGTACTGTGCATTGTTTAGCTATTGCGCCTAAACATACGTGACAATGGATTAAGTAAAGTCGCTATGGTGCTTTACAAACCCTCATTAAACGCCGCTTTGGAATGGTTAATGCAAACCTGTACAACAGCAACTAAAAGTTCAAACAAACAACAAACCTTAAATTCAAACAAACAACAAACCTTAAAGAAAGTTTTGCTGTGCTGAAACAGGGACAAGCCCTGGCCGGCAAATTGTTCAAAATTTTAAAGGAAATTAATGCATTTTTGCATGTTTTATTTTTCATATGCCACTAAAGCAGTGGTTCCCAGCCTTTTTGTAGTCACGAACCCCTTTTATAAATTTTATAGGTCTGCGGACCCCCAAAATAATTTAGTCTTTTTTCGTTTCCTGCATTATACGTTATTATACTTTCATTTTTGGGGGCAGAATTTTAATCAACCTTCACAATAATTAAATCTCAATAAAGTTCTGTACTGTACCAGTCAACGCAACAAAGAGATAAATTTTCTGGTATACAATACTTAAAACAAAGCACTATAAAGTCTATTGTGTGTTGTGATGTCACAATGGAGGTTACAATCACACAAAAAGCAAGTTTTCTTGATCCGAAGGTTTGATAAACAGTTAGCACTTGTATGCAGGACTGTAAAAACGGTTTGAAAACTTAAAAATATTGTACTATTGAGTAATGGTATTAAGAATGTTTGCCTCCACGGACCCCCTAAAACCATCTCACGGACCCCTTGGGGGTCCGCGAATCCCAGGTTGGGAACCACTGCACTAAAGTAACGGGTAGGCTACGGATCGGATCGCAGGCTCATTGAAGGCGTTATACCTAATTAGTCGGTCACCGTTGCCATTGTGAATGCTACATAGTATGCCATGATTTCAAAAAATGGAAACAACAAGACCGAACCATCAAGAAAAACTGAGCTAGAATGGCTTGCTGTGACATGAAAATAATTGAAGGGGCAGAAACAGATTTTTTGGTACAACAGCTCAACACTCGGCAGGTTGTCACCTTGTCGCGACTTTTTGTGTTTTTATTTGTGAACCATAAGTATACAGTTTTTAAATATACTAGCTGTAACGTCTACTTCGGTGCTCCTGGTGGGCACAGACGTCCACTCTATGGGGAAACGGTAGACAAAATAGTAATTTGCGATGTAACACTAGCTTCATTCTTTTAAAAACGACAGCACAATCATATAACGAGAAAATTTTGCCCGAATCCGCCAACCAATAAACTGTAGTAAAAAATCTCTTGAAACGACAGTAAAAGGTAAACAAAGACATAAAATTCCGGTAGTAAGTGAGTCACCCAAAACCTACAAAAACCTACTTATATAAATAGTTAAGCTAATTTGCATGTATGAACAGAAGGTCGGCTCTGGCCTGATTTAACATTTTACTATGAGTCTACACACCCACAAGTTCTGGCCAATCAGAACATCGCGTTGGACAGACCGAAAGGGTTTACCATAAAATACAATGTATCATTTCCTTTCTACGAAAAGTTATTACCTTTTGAACTTTCGCAGCCTGTGCGGCCTCATTGTTGGTGAGTTGATGTCTGGCTGTCGATTCGTGTTGGTAAAATTCCATTAAAGTTGCAAAATATTCCTGTGGAAAAGTCCATGTATAAAATTTTCATAAATGAGTCCGTTTCCGGTGATATTACGGGCAGTAGTTTACACCAGAGTTGTAAGTCTGGCCGGGTTCGGGCTTATAGGTTTCTTCAAAAAACGGGCTTGGTTCGGGCCTGGCTTTACACTCTGTGTCGGTATTTTTAGATAGATAAAGTAGCCAGCCTTGTTTAAACCCAATTGTCTATTGTGTTTGTTACCTTGTTCTTTTCTACGGCTTCAAAGTATAGGCCTGTCAATCAAACATTCGGGCCTAAACGGGCTTCTCAAAAAGGATTCGGGTTCGGGTTCGGGCTCCAATTTCAGGCCCGTTTACAACTTTGGTTTATACAATTTCTCAGTTTCAGATATAAAGTTAAATTCAAAACGTTACTTTTTCGGGTCGCTATAGCGATTTCGTTCGAAACGTGGAGCAACTATAGGGGAGTGGTTCTCAACCTTATACTGGTCGCGTACCACCTGACGACTTTTTCTATCGTTGCGCACAAAACCATGGTTAAATGGGTAGACCAAGAGTTATTCTTGACTACACTAGCAAATTTTAGCAGAATCAGCAAGGTTAGTAATTCCTAAAAAACGTCCAAAACACGGGGTCTGCACAAAAAAGCCTGATCAGTTGGGTCAGTTGAGTAGCGATTCTTAAAGTGACTTAAATCAAGTATAACAGAAAAGTAGCCACCTGAAAAACCCTGGCGTACCACTAGTAGTACGCGTACCCAGTTTTTTTTTTAAGGTTTGGTTTGGGTGACCGCTAAGTAGTTTTAAGAGACCGCAAGTGTTTCATTTAAATACCAAAAAATAGCCATATTTGCTTTTGTTGTTTTAGAGTGTTTAGACTTCAAGCATTGGTAAAAATGAAAAAAAAACAGCGAAAGAAATATCACAATAGTCATCATACAGTACATTTACAACTACAGCATACGCTATTATTTCACATAAGTGTGCATTTACGGAAACTTTTGTTGAGCGATGAAATAATGTTGACCTTATTTGGAAGGTACCTCGACAAAGTTACGTATCTTTAATTTCTGTCCACCCCTGTCAAGTAATTTCTGCAATGCTTGACTTCGGTCTTGCTCGATTTGTTGAAAAATTGATTTTCGCTGTTCGATAGACTGTTGCTGAATTCCTCTTAGTGACTCTTCCAACTCTAAAACGGCCACACAAGGGCGCCAGTGATTAAATATTTCAATATAATTTTTTTTAAATCGGAATTTTTTGTCTGTTGCATATTTAGTTTAGAGATAGACCGGCACGTAAGGTCGATACCGATAACAATTATCGGTAGTTAAATCACCGATATTGAAAGCCGATACTTTGTTTGCAGTAAAAGGCCCAAGCTTGTATCTTTTTTGAAATCAAAATCTCCAACGTTGTTTGAAAAGCTAACGTTGGGTGATTGTACAACAAAGTAACAAAAATATGTAGTTCAAAGGTCATGCTTTGCTATACGTCAAATAAACGAACGAACCGTGTAAAAACGGAACTAACGAAAACCCCGTCAAAGCTTGCGACTTCGATTTGCCTTGATGCCGATCAGTTATTGGACAATATCTTAAGCAAGACACAGTTGCGCCAAGCAAAAATAACATAGTTACAAACGCGCCATTTATCGGCCGTCCGGTGACGAAAAGGCCAATACCTATAATCGGTAATACACCTTATAACGGCGCCGAAAATCAGCCCGGGCGATAATTAAAATCGGTCTATCCCGATAAATCGGTTAATTTACGTATTCATTAAACTTGAAAGCATAAAAAAGTATTTGTTATGTATGAGCCAAACAAGTGCGGGATTTTTGTTTGCGTATAGCTAATGGTTTTGTATCTAGGATGTCATTTCTGGTATCGGACATTTAGTATACTTTTAAGCCTATACCAACGTTGGTGGATTAAAATTTGACGTCTTGTTGACCATAAACGCACAATCAATGTTACTGCGTTCGATTTACTATAGCACATGCAGCAGTTGTTTCCTACATTTATTGGTGTCCATGCAAAAATTTTGATGACAATCTCGGCGTTACATTCTGATTTGACGTTTTCTCAATTGATGTTTTGTTTTTGTTTAAACTTAACTTTTATGATAAAACACTTTATAGCAGACAATTGTACGCCTTTTTGGGTGATTTAAAATTTACCTAAACGTCTCAAACAAATAAAAATTCAACGTTTATTGTCTGGAATTCATTGTCCATATTCTTGACTTAGCAAAAACATGGAATTAAAAAGGCCAAAACATTAAATAACAAATAGGTTTCAGTACGTTAGCCATAATCTGTTTGCCATTTTACTCCAGAGGTCACTGGAGGTTACCATACATACAACAGCTTTAGATAAACCGTTATGAAAGTATCCCAAAGGGCGCGCAAAATACCACAGCATTCATATAGCGCACCACAAAAGCTTTCGATTATAAAACCGAAACGGGTTGCAACAATTTACCACAAATTGAACAAAGATAGCATCCCTCTATTCCCTTAACGCCAGCATAAATTCCATTGTTACCGCAAAGACCTGTGCTATTGTCGCGAAAGTTAATATTTGTCTAACCTACTATGGCATAAGAAGGCGTTGAAACGTCAATAGGACATTTCCTCATACAATAGCAATACCACAAATGAGGTATTAATGGGTTTTGAAGGTCTCTTGGTGTTGAAAAACGGATAAGGGTTTTTGTTTACCATTTTTTGTACCTAAGCGTTACATACACTAGGGCGTGTTAAGGAACAATTGTGCGCATTTTTTTGGTCTAGTACTGTACGCATCACGGCGGCCGCAGTATTTGGTTTTGGAAATTCTAAATCGGTACCATGCAGGAACACTTAATTTGTAAAACGCCTGTATGCATAATTGCACATCTTGAGGAAAAAATAAACATTTCAAGTATTTCGTTTCTTAGCCTGTTGTTTTTCTAGCAAGCCACCACCTATATTTATGTGTCCATAGTAACTGCGCCTTTTTCGACACTGTTTGGCCTAAATATTTTTTTAACATGATTTAACAGAAGTTATTCAAGTTGCTACTGGTTTTATTTTCTCCGTAAAACGTTTGTTTGGATAACGTTTGTGGTTTTAAAAAAAACTTTTGTACCCAAAATTCGCCCACCCTTACTAGAGTTTTAGGAAGCAAATATTCAACTGAAATTCAATTATGATTGATTTATGAAAGGTAAACAGCATTTTAGTACAAAAAATCAATCACTCCCTAAAGGGGTTTTTTCTTTACAACCCTATCTTGTCTGTTGGAACTAAACATAGGTAAAGCAGGGAATTTTTTTCAAAAACTGTTAAGGTTTAAGGTGACAATTAAAATTCATTTATTTTTAGTCACATTTTTTTTTAAAGAAAACAAGTTTTAAACTAAAATTTTGCATTAGAGCAAAAAACGTTAGGAATTGGGTAAGCTATTAACAACTAGTGAAAGTAATAAAACAGCAAAGAAAATCTCCAAAACAAGCTTTACCAGCTGTGGTGTCATCCATTACTGATTCAATTTCAGCTTTAAATTGATTCCATAATTGGCCGCTAGCATCATGGGTTAAATGACCAGCTTTGCTCAGGCGCTGCAAAATTGTTTCTACATAACTACGCCGTGTCCTAAAAGGAAAAAAAATATGTTACATTTTTTATTAACTAAATGTCAACATGAAGTTTTAATACCACATTTACTCACTTGATTATAAGCTGCATGTTAAGATATTAAAAAAATAATAATCTAAGACACCCTCAATTGTATGCCGCATTTAGTGATGTTAGATACTATTGTTTAATAACACTTCTTTATGTTGCTATGTAGTACAACTATTTGTCAACATTTGTTAGTTACTCAAATAATTGTATCCAGCAGAGCATATGTTGAAGTATCAAGTCAATATGCCCCAAAAAAATTGAACACAAAATCAATTAAAAAGCATGTGTGTAGAAATAATATTGGTATGATATTAAAATGTAAGCCGCCCTTGATTGTATGCCACACAAACAGTAGTGTAAAAACTTTATAAGCCACAGCAGCGAATAAATGCTGTATGTTGACACAGAACATATTTTACCTTATAGACTCCAAAAGAGCTATATTTCCTCCATGGAAGGCCTGAACAACCAGAAATTGCCGATGGTTCAAAGCGTTTAATTCCTGCAAAACAACATGTGTATAGTTGTGTAGGTTCACCTACGTAAAAGTTTGCTAGTTGTCTGCACACTTATTAACTTGTGTTAAGTTAAGTTTATTTTGTTTGGTGAACGATATCAACACAAGTGCGCTACAACAAAGTCGAAAAGCGCTGAGTGCTAAAAAGTGGTACACTGGATTTGCTGCAGCTACACCATATTATAAAGCTTACAGTATAACTAATTCAAAATGAGTTGGACTAAATTCCCTGCAGAGAAATTTTTGATTTAAATTACAAATATTTTCTGTTATAATTTTTAGCTTGGTCAGTTTCCAGCAATACAACGAGAAAAAACATGCTTGGTGGTACTTATTTTTACAATTAGGGTTACATAAACAATAAAAGTGTTTCTTGCTTCTAAAACATTGTGTTGCCAACCTTGCTTTGCCTACTTTCCACCAAATTGCCTAAACAAATACTAATATTGTCACATGGTTAAATGTATGTCTTAACCTTGTAGAAAAGTAGGCTTTTCTTTGACTAAAGAAGCATAAAAATGCAACAACACATTTAAAACTAGCTAGCAGAGGACACAACACCACTTAAAGATAAATGGAATGGACCAAACTCAGATCAAGCTTTGAGCAAAACCATAATTGCCTGCTTAAAAGTCAAATTGCAGGTGTGATCTCTATGTTAGAAAACACAACTGTAAAGCAATTCAACACCATCATACAAAAAATCATTAGGCACATGAAGGGAAAAAGGGTATATATAGCTGAAAAGTATGTTTTTTTCGGTAATTTAAAAAATTACTGAGGCAATTTCTGTACCTCAAGTTTGTATTCATTAAGTGTCCTTATCTTCTCTTCCACAGCAGAGGTAATTTTTACCAGACCAGAATGTATAACTTCTTTGTCTTCACCACCTAGCACACTTGATTCAAATGCACTACATACATTTTGCATGTCTTCAACCTGTAAAATGTAGACTTGTCTGAAATCATTTTCACACCAGAAATAAATCTTAGTTGGGCATGGTGCAGGTTTTTGCTGAAAGTGCTTAAATTTGCTGAAGTTGAACCAGAAATATGTTTTGTAAACATATTCTTGTAAACGTTGCGCAGCTATTTCCGGCTTGGTGAATATTGTAGCGCAATTGTGCTGCGACAGTTTTGCCCGACAAAATAAACTCAATCGACTCAATTCAAAGTATTTGCTTACATGTAATGGCGATCAATATAGCCATACATACCTTATACCAAGCAGAAAAAACTAACAGAATTTTAAATGGACCTTTTTTGACCTATCATAGGCCACAGTTGTAAAGCACAAACAGGAGTATATGCCATCAACTGCCAGAAGGAACTATCACCCAAAATGACTAGAGCATATATCATGGATATATGAAAGTAAGTTTTAGTCAAAACGTTTATGATACCAAAACTATTCACCCTGGCTAAAAAGAGTTTACTTAACTTGAGGATGATGGTAAAAAAAACAGTAGTTGACATTATTCCTAAACTGATCTTTTCATTTTTTCACCAAAAATGCACAAATACTTAATTTAATATTAATTTGTATTAATAAGCTCAACTTGAATTATGTCTTATGCCCAACAGATCAAACTTGAAATAGGTCACTATGAACCAAAATTGACCAAATAATACCAAGTTAATAACTCTATGTGCAAGGCGAGTTTATGTTACAGGCCATGCAGCTTAAAAGAATAAAATAAAAAATGAAGTATTACACATTAACCTTGACATACCATTTGATATGTGGCTTGGAATATTTCTTTGAGTGGAATGGAGTCAAATTTGTGAGAATGGTCCAAGGAATGTTTATATTCATCATTTATTGAGCGTTGGTATTTCCTCATTGCCTTTGCAAGCATCTGGTTGATTAGAAAACAACGAGCTCTCCAATCATCCAAGAAAACCAAACTCGAATGACATTTGCAATTTTTGTAGTTTTACCTTTTCAGCAGCTGTCAATGTATTTGTATATTCTTCTGAGGTCACTTGCTGTCGTTTGAAGTATTGTGTCAAAATTAGCTTGAATGTCTGATAAAAACATAAGTTACTTTACCATTCATGAATCACATTCTGATAAGAAAACCTAGTTGCTAAAAATTGCATAAATAACATAAGCAACTACAGTACAGGAACAGGATAGGCCAAGTCCAATTGTTAGATGACACATTATTTTTAAACAGCTTGAGACTTTGGATGCTATCTAAAGGAAAGAACCCAACGGTTCCCAACCTTTTTCAACGAATTCCTCCCTTAACAATTCAAAACAATTTCATTCCTTCCTAATATACTACATTGTAGCTAATATACAAAGATCATTTAAAACTGGGACTTTTAAGAACTTCACAGGTTATATTACCAGAGCATTAGTGTCTATTTACAATCCACATGTAAAATTGAAATAAGTTCCTTTCCTTAAGTTTTCCTTCTCGGTTGGGCACCACTGATATTACTTTAAATGTGGCTTAAAAGTTCAGGCTTTTCTGAAGCAAACAAAAAAACTGTGTGTATCAAAGTATGGTTTTGCATGTATCATTTAACAGAAGTAAATAAATGAAATACAGATCCATTATTAGACAAACCAACCTGCAATAAACAAGTATGTCTGTGTTCCCATGCAATAATCTGCATATTGTAAGAAGAGCTTTCTTCTTGTTTCATTAACTCATATAGCTTTAGGTCAAGTGTGCTTGCCATGATAACATCAATCAGTCCAGTAGTATTACCTAGGAAAAATGGAAATATATAATCCACTTAGGCAAATTGCCAAGTATCTTTTGGTTTTGCTACTGAATAGTTTTGTTTAAATTAGGTTTTGGATGTTTATATCCAACAAGACATTTAAAATTCAGTGTTAAAGGTTTATTTTTGACAAAAATTATAAATATGCATATCTTTGCAGCTAATTTCCAGCAATGCAGTTTACCACATAAAAATCGGTCTAAAAGTATTGGAACAAAAAACATGTTTCAAAAATGACCAACATCCATAGTTTTGCTTTTCATAAGAATCAATGTTTTCTACTTTTTAACATAATAGTTCCATTGATAGTTTCGGCATCATGCAGTTCATCATGTTGTACAGAAATGGTGTCATGTGATCGTCGATCAGAAAACAGTGTTGTATCTCTGGCATGTTTATTCTGCTCAATCTAAATGGAATATGTTACTTTGTTGGAATAACAATTTACAGACAAAAAGTATAAACTTATGCA
This sequence comes from Phallusia mammillata, assembly GCF_965637545.1. Taxonomy (NCBI): domain Eukaryota; kingdom Metazoa; phylum Chordata; class Ascidiacea; order Phlebobranchia; family Ascidiidae; genus Phallusia; species Phallusia mammillata. The sequence continues at coordinate 16,475,122 of NC_137257.1, read as the reverse complement.
TGTTTCACTCCTACACAAATTATAACATGTTTCACTCCTACAATTTTGTAAAAAGTTTTGCATTGAAAATACCACCTTAAATGGAAAAATGTTTATTTATTAATAACAAGCTAAACCTAAGTTTCCATACACATAATTCAATCATCTGTTGTCTTCTTTTGCTATTTGGCCAGATTACAAAAAAGGTTAAACACAACCAGCTAATCAAAGACAGTGCACCAATACCACTGGCTATCATCAGATATTTAATTCTATAGTTCAGTTTAACTTATTTTCTGCACTTTTGATAATATTTCCAGACAGTTACAATACCTGATTATTTGAAGATAAGTTTTCAATATGATCCAAGTGCATGGAAGCATTTTTTCTGGATCTTTTCTTAAATCTTTGCCTTAAGATGTCCATTAAAAAGCATTTTGTGACTAACAAACCAATAATAAAACCCATGACAGCACCCAATGGGCCACCAATGGCAGCAACCAGTAAATCTGGTCCAGTTCCACTCGTTGCTACATTCACAGAAACCCGCTGACAATTTTCTACAACAATACCAAAGGCTTTAGGGCAGTTTGGGGCATAAAATCTTTTTCAAGCAATTTAAATGGTTTTTAAGGTATAAGTGTAATGTCATAGCAGACTACAAGAATCAGCCTGTGTAACAGAGTGGTGACCGACGGATCTGTCTTCACTAATCAAATAAGTAAAATATACCCCAAAAGAGTGGCAGACGATCAGTGTCAGTGTAATCTTTTATTTGTACATCAATAAACAATAAACCAGTGTTTCATCCTGAACTGGAACGTTATACCGGAACGAAATAAATAATTTTCGGTTCAAATACCGGAACGAAATAAATAATTTTCGGTTCAAATACCGGAACGAAATACCGAAATAAAAAATATTCAAAATACCGGAACGGAACGAAATACCGTTATCTTTTATTCAGGTATTTCGTTATGGACATTTGAAACGAACAATTGCTGAAAATTCTGCTCCGTTAGGCTAAGCTACAATAAAATTGAAGCTCCTACAATTTACATCCGTTTGACCATAATTGACAAATGTTATGTGACGTAACAACTACTGACAATAATTCTTGTGTGTTGCAACTTTCTATCTTTTTTTCCCTTAATAGTTGTAAAGACCACAATGAAATGTTCTTTTGTTAAGACTGAAATACCGAAAAATACTGTTATAAATTTATTTCGGTCAGACCGGAATGAAATAAAAATATCGGTCTATAACGAAATAAATAATTGCTCAGAATGAATAAAGTTATTTGGTTTTGTTCCGTTTTAACTTCCATGTGTTTTTATCTTCTTTTCTTTTTAGATGGAAACTGACGATACTTAAAATAGCTAAATTAATAGTTTTGCTTCATAAATAAAGATTACACTTAAGCCGATCATCTGCCACTCTTTTGGGGTATATTTTTTTGAGCTTGTTTTAGTGCAAATGTGTTACTATATTGTCTTTCACCAAGCGAAATAAACGCCAACTCAACTCAACATATTTTTGTGGAGTTTTATGGTTATCAAATGTATGTTTCTACAAACATTACTGTAGATGTAAAATTATTGAATTGATGTTTTCTAGGGGTATTAAAGAACTTTAAGTTGATCTAAAATAACAATGTTAGGTTTACCATTTTTTAAGGTTATTATATTTTGGTAGAATTTCACTACAATGATATTTTTAAGGATATTCATACCAAATCAAGCCAAAAAAACACTACATCATCATGCAAACAGTAAAAAACTTACCCATTTTGCCAACAATCCCGCTTTTTACAGTGATAAAATTAATTTTATTTTTTTGAGCGACTTGCAAAACACGATTCCTTCACCGCAACAGCTGATGATGTTTACTTGACTTTTTTGCAGAATCCGCAATATCAGAGAACAATCGAACAATTATTTAAAATTTTATTACACACTAAAAAATCAAAACTGTTTCTACAATTTTTCAGCATTTGCTCTGATTTTAATACATGTTATAAACATAATAGCAAACAGATTTATAAAATTAGTTTTCAATTAAGTCAAATGTCTGAAAACCTGTGTAGCTCAGGATAAATTATCAATCATTTGTTATTTTGCGTAACCACTAGGTGCGCATTTCCATGGCATATTTTACTTGTTTATGGTGTTGGCGCTAGAGAAACAAGTTTATTTTATTCGGGAGATTCTAAAATGTATTTGTTAAAATGAATGAAACGCTATTTTATGTTGATGTTTAAAATAAACCATTATTAATTCATTTGGTATCATGCCAGTGTGTTTTGCAAATGAAAGATGTGTGAAATAATGCAAAAATCGACATAGCAGACCATTACTTAATTATTTTCGCAACAATGTTCTCTTCATTGTGTTTGTCTATTAGCATTGTGTGTTATTGTTGCTTGAAACCTGTTAAATGCAATAAGTTGCACTAAGAGACTTTTTAAAACGCAGGTAATCCGTCAAATAGGCAAATTTGTTTCGTTGCCACCTTTCTTTGATTTCTATGAACAATGGGAACCTATTTTGCATATATTTGTGTAATGATTATTAAACGAAAAGCTTCACAGGATAACGTTTATTTGGAGAGGATCAAAGTAACAGAAAGGTGTTCAATAAATTTGCCGCAGTCCTTCAAAATCGATGTTTACGTAGGTAGCGATGTTATGACCTATTTGCTTAAAAAAGCACCAATTTCCGCAATGTGCAACTAAATGAGTTCTGTGCGATAATTTCATTTTATATTTTCTGTGTTCCACCCAAACATTTACCCGTTGAAATAATCGAACACTCCTATTTTCGTTTTGTACTTAATTGTTGCCTACAAAGCCCATCATGACGTAACAACGACACATATCAAAACTTTGCCATGTGGTTTTGGTTGTTTTACGTTGGAATTTTGTCGAATATGTTTCCACAGGGAAAAAAATGGGTAAAACTTTAATAAAGGGCCCGTAACTGTGATTGTATGTGATTCGCTTGTCATGGGATGTTGCAGGAAATAAAAAACAAAAACAATGCGTTTCCGCATAAGCGTTGTCAGCACGGTTAAAAATTCAAGCAGTAATCTAATTATCGTGCCTAATTGCCTTTATATTTTCACCGAAAGGATTTTACAAAAGGGACTGATTTTTGTTTTTTCTCGACCTTTAACATGGGTCGTTGGCGTAACGTGTTTTTTCTCGTGTTTTGCTTGCGCCGAGAGCGTTGCAGTCTTTTCGCCTGTACGTCTGCTCAAGAGAGGTTGTCTTCGGGCAGCTCGTAATGTTGTGACGTTCTTTTACCCCTACCGTATTTAATACGCGACTGACTCATGTAAAAATATGTAAAGGGACCCGTGCAGTCATTCTATTCATGCAGAATAGTTTAATTGAAACTTTGCAGATGAATCGCGAATGCTCCTTTACGTTTTATCTTGAATACAAGTGAATGCAATGGGCATGTTGAAGTGATGGTGAAGTTTGTTTCTGTATAGCAAAAAGATATAAAGGTTGTTGTAACTAAGTGAGATTTACTGACGTTTTGTAGCCAGTGTTATGCTTGCAAGTCTGATCGTTGTGCTATTTGCAGTTTGCACTGTGATAACATAAGTTCAGTTTAAATTTGTATGAATAGGAAAAAGTGTTTGGCAAATTACATGCTGATTGCTGAGTGAATTTTTATTTGTTGTGAATTAAATGATTTACTACTTTCAATAATATATCTTTCAATAATATATATAACCATGGACCCAAATGAATTAATAAAGCGGTACACCTTGTCAAACTTTTTGATGTTCTATTGTACATTTTCTCAAAAACATTGTTTCATTTTTGTTATCCAAAGCCATTTTGTGAAGTGTTAATTTGTCCAACTGAACAACCCAACCAAATTAGACTTATTTGCATTTCCTGGTCAATTTCAATATTCAAGCAGTAAGGCATAAATGCAATAATGTTCGTAAAAGTGATTTCATGAATGGGAAATATGCCTCTTTGCCCCAAACATTTGGGGGTTATGTTGTCTAAAGTTAACCTTATTTGAAACTTGTTGACCTTTTGAGACTTTTCATGTATAGCACCCTTAACTGTATAAGTGCCTCTAGCAGTTTGTTTTACAGTGGTGCTATTATGTTGTTTTCATGGTTAATGTTGGCAAACAATCAAATATGCCAAGCCATAATATATTCCAACTTTTGAAATGTCCTAGTTATTGATAAACAGAAAGAAGAGGGATCCAATTCAGGAATTTCAATAATAGACTCCTTTTATGTTTTCCCAGTGTTGTTAGTTCTACTCCTAAACCACTTATCCCAACCAATCAATTGATTTCAAGTTTTTAAAACTATCATTCTGACAATGATTTCATTACTGTTGCTGATTTTATGTCTTGTTGGCATGCAGTTCAAATGTCAGTGAAGTGTCATTTGGTGCTTAACTGTAAATTTACTTTGATTGTTCTCATGTTTTCATGTTGTGTAAGTGCACTTGGTGGTTTTAGTTAATAGGTAGTATCCCACATTCCAGTATGGTGCTTTGAACCGCCGCAAAAGGCACAAATAATAACAAAACAAAAAACAAAAATGGGTGCGATACTGCTGAATAACAGTACACTGAAGTACATGTAAACCATATGATCATGACCATGTGTGGCTTGCTAGTAATTAGCTGAATGTAGGTGAATCATTGCGACATTTTTTCAATGTCATTCAATGGGGTATGAAAACATGTTAACAATGATGTTGAAACGTTTTGGTGTTTTTTTCCTGCTGTTGGATGGACTTTATGGCTACCAATTCATGAAACTGTAGGCAAGCAGTGATTGGGAATCTGCCAATTGCAATGTTGTAAGCAATAGTTAGATCTTTGTCACTCAAACCAGTTAGGTAAATACAGGTTTAACAATTCAGAATATGTTGCATTTTATTGTGTATGACTTTTCTTTTTTTGAGTTTGGTCACCAAAATGTCACACTGCTGGAAAATGAACAAAATACTGCCATGTATGTTTCTAGGATGTTAATACACACTACACTAAAGTTATGTTGACTTATGGTGCAGTAAACCGTGGTTAACCAGGACCCATTTAGCCAAAAAAATGCCTGAATTAGATGAAAACCCAAATTAGAAGACGTCAATTAGTTAAAGCCTTACACATTACAAATCATTTGTACCTAAGTTTGGGTTAGGCAAAGATTCAGATTAACTAAATCCAGTTTAGCCAAGTATTATTTAAATCCACAATATTTTACTGTATTTTTTTTAATCCACAATCTTTTACAGGTCATTAGAAGCATGGTGTCTGTCATTAACTGATTTTGAAGCACGCACGAGTGCTTTTTGCACCAAGTGCGTTGAGTACAAGAACTCAGCCAAGGGGTTGTGTGGTGCCATGGTAGAAAAGGCGCTGTGTGTTAATAAAGCCACAAGCCACTACCACTCCGAACAAGTGCCCATCAATTCCATCAGTCCTGGGTCAGAAACAACGACAAGATGTCGGCCGTTGTGACTCAACTCTCTTTTAACATCAATGAAAAGCTTCGAATTGATGACCGAGGTTTTCCTCCGTTTCAACAGGTGCAGTTTATCATTGTCTGCTCTTATTGGTGTGGCAATTCGTTTTTGTAGGGCACCTAAAACTATTTGAAAGCCTGTGGTGATGGCGATAACTGCTTGCATAACATGTGCCCTTTGCCCTTGGCACGGACATTTTTGTGTTACGCCAAATTTTGCCACCAAATTACTAGAGTTACAATATTTCCTAAACACAAAAATAGTCTGCATTCTTATGCAGTACAAGGAATGAAATATGATTTCAAGCTTTGAAGGCTTCAATTATACCTTTAGAAAATGCCAAAATGTTGTTACACTGGCACTTTTATATGTCACAAAATCATTATGCCAGAAACCCATATGGTACTTTAAAACAATGTTGTACAAGACAACAATGAAAAACTTCAAAGATTTATGAGAAAAAGTGTGAAAGATTATACGAAATTATGATTTTAAGCTTCTGCATACAAATTAAGGTACATAAATTATACCTTCAGAAAATATTAACAAATTATTACGCTGACACTTGAGACTGCCAAAACAATTCATTAAGCCAGAAACCCTTATGGTACCTTAAAGCAAAAGAACAAATTTAAACAGGTGAAAGATTATGTGATTATCATTAACGCCTATCTTTATGTCTTTAGCATCACAAGCCGGACAACCCTGCTGGGCCTATGAACAAACCATCTACCTCATTTTCATACACGCCGCCGAAAGGTAAGCCCTGCTCAGTTCTGTAAGCTGCTGCAGTTTGACCTTATTCATGAGGTGATGGTGGGTTAGGCAGCTGTTAATCAAATGTCAATTTTGCAGATCTAATTGGATTTTCATCCTGGTACATCAGTTAATGCAGGCCATATCTTTACACAATTTGATAAAACCTACCAAACTCCATCTCTTTAACTTTAATACAACTTATTTTAAAATGTGAAAAAAGTGTATGCACGTTCTGTCCTTGCAAATTTTGTTACCAACACTTTTAGGGCTTAGAATTTCAGTGGTGTTATCTTGATTTTGTTGACCCCTACTTAACAAGGATTGTGGGAAAACTCAAGCTGGTGCATTTGAGATAAAAGCCAAATCGTTTAGGTTACGGTTGCTTAGCGTTGCGTGCACTGTATACCAAAGTAGAGTGTTGTTGCCTTGTTGAAATTCGCCAATTGAAGAGCAATTGACATTCGAACCAGCTTGAGACGTAGAGACAAGCTCACACCAGAACCAGATTGCTGTTTTTCTTCGTGTAATAGCATACTACACACGGCTCTAGGGACAAGAAGCGTAATAACTCAGGTCGCTTGTTTATTTTGCGTTGTCGAGCCTCGAAAAGTCGGCCATTGTCTGCGCTAACACCGATTGTGTTGTAATCAATCCGCGCGCTATGTAGCATTCTTGGGCCAGTCGGGTCGCTGTCGGCACAGGCCCCGCGCGTTGGCATTCGTCCAAAGCGCTCCGACACTGAATAGAACGGGTGGCACCTAATTTCATTCATGGCGACTTTCTTTACGCTAGTGTACCATATGGGTTACCCGTCGCGGCCTTTTAGGCGTGACCCTGATTCGGCGCGTTATCTAGCGTTACGAATTCCGACTCAAGAACCCTGAGACCGCGGCCTTTATAGTATTTCGACGTGTTGATGCTACGGGCTTGCAACAGTATACCCCCGTTCGCAATTGTTGATCGAGTCTTAAACTCTCTTATCAACAGAAATGATGTTTTTACAAGCTATGGAAGTGGAGATAGCGCGTTTTTGTGTTGGCTTTGAACAAAGCTCCCAGGATTCGGGCCCGAGCACGCATGGTTTACTGCCAACCAATAATTGCCGGTTATGATAGTATAACGGTTTCTTAGGCGTCAATATTGGTTGTTGGGAGTACTGTCTGATATATTTGTAGCCGATTTTTTGTTAAAGTTTTGACAAAAAGCTACGGAAAACAGCAATCAAAATTGATCACGATTGTATGCAACTCCTAAAAGACAAACAAATTCAAGGCAAGTTAAGAGAACCTTTATCCTTTCTTTCAATATCAAAATAAATTTAAAATTCATAAAAATGCATTATGAACAGGGCACGCGGGTTTGTTTTTTACGCATTTCAGAACAGAGTTGTAAACGGGCCTGAAATTGGAGCCCGAACCCGAATCGTTTCTGAGAAGCCCGTTTAAGCCCGAAAGTTTGATTGACAGGCCTATGCACTGAAGCCCCAGGAAAGACAAGACAACAAACACAATAGACAATTGGTCTTGAACACGGCGTGCTATTTGGCATTAGTTCAGGTCCAGAAACTGGTTACTTAGCTAGTTAAATTTATTGAAAAAAATACTGACACAGAGTGTAAAGTCATGCCCGAATCAAGCCCGTTTTTATAAAAACAACGAAGCCCGAACCCGGTCCGACTTACAACTCTGTTTTAGACACAACCTTAGGCCTGCTTCCGAATTTCGGCGGCAATTTAGAGCAAAATTCCCTTAGTCACGACCGTCTTCCTTTGTCGCAGAGCCTTTAGGCCAGTGGGTTCCCTCTCCTTCCCGTGGATCACCCGGACCTTCCTCAGCAGGGCAGTCTGTATCTACCTCAGTCACTAGCGCATCAGGGGAACACGCCTCGCACGCTGGAACGTCCGGCGCTGTGGTAGGCGTGTCATGCCAGAGATTTACGCCACAACGTACAGGCGTTCTGACTCGGCGCGACCTCAGGTTTAGTAACTCGCTACAAAAGGCTAAGAACGTGGATACGACCCAAGTGACTGTGTTTGATCTGCACGAAGCCGGGAAAAAATCGACTAGGAGTACTTTATCGGCGATTCACACCACAAGAAGTGGAGCTGTCAATAAAATCTCGATCGCTGTGGACGCCGATAATCCATTTCAATTCAATGGTGGTACTAGCAAGAAAACTGACGCAGTGTTCCCTAGCGTTGTGGGCAAAAGCTGTACACTACATTCACCCAAAAAGGCAACATTCACGAGTGGTTCGTTTCAAACGCCTTTACCAGCAGGCAGCGATATCCCTCCGATAAAAAAGCATTGTCGATCAGTTTCGGAGCCTGATGAGACCATGTCGGCTCTAGACCCACTGGAATCCACTGGCCTTTCCTCTTCACGTAGGTCTAAAGTATGGAAGCCCATACGACAGCTACGAAGCGATTCGCGACGTGCGCAGTCAGCGTTTTCCAACTCTAGCGACTGTTCCCGTTCTCTGGACTGCTCCAGTGCTACTTCAATAACTGGAGACTCCTTGCTCACTCCACCAGCGTCTCCAGTCCCGCGGCCAGCATCTGTCACTGTGATAAAACAAGAAAGCGGTTCTTGGACTTTTCTGTCGTCTTACCAGCACCATCTTAGCGGTTCGTTTCCACACTCAAACAGCAGTTTTAGTCCTTTGTCTTCGCCCTATTGCAACGCCACTTCCCCTTGTTCTTCGCGTTCGAATGAAGTTGCTTCAAGAAGTTGGTCACATTCCGGCTTGTCCGCCACCAAACGTAGCTTATCGTTTTCCGATGATTTTGAACACACTGAAAGCATTCATTACACACCGTCGTCGACACCAGACCTCGAAAGAAGGTGAGTTATGTAAATTGAAAAAGGCCGTGCCATATGGCAATGCTTGGAAGACCATCTTGATGCGGTATAATGCCTTTAACTGGCTTAGCGTACTATGATTGAAAAATGGGTATATTCAGTCCAACGCTTTCAGCCATTGAGCCACGCCCTTTGTGAATAAAAACGTTTTTCCCAGATTTTACATTTAGGGTATCAGGCAACATTTTCGAAACTGTCGTTTCGGACAAGTTGGTTTGTTATAAAACTTTTCAGAGTTTGTTTTGAAAAATGTTTTGGTGCGCATCAAAAATCGGTCGAATGAACTTTGTTAACGTTTTCTTTATGAAACACCCATTACATTTCCTATCAGGTCTAAAACAAGCATTGAAACAGCTTTCCTAAACAACCGAAGCTCGTTGCTTTCTTGTTTGAGAGAGCTTTGTTGGTTGTTTTTAGAGAAGTATTTAAAAAAAGGTTTTGATGCGAATCAAAGTTTGGTTGAATCGACCTTATTAACGTTTTTTTTTACATAACATCCTATAGATTGCCTATCAGGTCAAAAACAACTTTCGTAAACAACCAACGCCCGTTGCTTTACGATCTTTTGATGTTCCTGTTTCAGAACCTCCGTCCTGCGTCCGTAATTGGCAACACTGTGTTTATAATAACGTTGGTAGTACGACTCTCATTTGCCTTGGTGCCAGAGGCCAGATGGTTACTTAAATCTCCGGGTCATGTCACGAATTTCTCATCTCGGTCCTTGAGTCTGTGTTTTCGTCACGGTTTTGGCCATGAAATGCATTACGCACTTGGTATAGTAACGCTGTATTTTCTAGTATGGGCTCTAATGAATGAAATATAGCCTAGCCTTGCCCATGTGATTAGCCTATTTTACCGTTTCAACCCCTAAAAGTATTGCATTACGCACTTTCTGGCAACGCTGTATTTTTTCAGTATGGACTCTGACATACTTAATGAATAAAATTGCTTGAGAGTGGGTATTGACTCGCCTTGGCTATGTCCCTAGCCTATTACACGGTTCTGAACGGGCTACTTTGAACGGGCTACTAAATTACGCCATTCACAAAATTCATGCAATCTATTATTAAAACTTCTTTAAATGAGTTAATCAATGCAATCTACTCACAACTTTAAAAAATGTTGACGGCTTGGGCTATTAGGGCCAGAGTGAGAATTTGTACATAACAATAGCTTTAGAATTCATTATCCAATACCTGTTGGGGCTAATATTGTTATACGTGTTAACATGCAAAAACATGCGATGTTTTGCACCAGACCAAACACATGCGAGAATATTAGCTCGAAATGCATCTGAGATTAAAATTGTAATGTTATTGTTATTGCCAACCCACACCCTGTCCCCAATAGCCCTAACCGTTAGCATTTTTAAAAGTTTAATATGGGTAGATTGCATTGATTAACTACCTTAGACAAGCCCGTTTTAAACCCTGAAATGAAAAACCTGGTACCGAAAGTGCGTTTTCACCATTGGTTTATTTTCAACAAACAAAACATATGTTCGTTGTGCGTGGTTGAAGAAAACGCCCAGAAGTGACATTTGCCTTTCTAAACTGTCCAAGAGTCTTTGAATGTCAAAACATATTTTGTTTCATATTATGCTTTAATCTTGCTCATACCAAACCTAGGCATTTTATCGTCGCGAATCTAACCTTAAAATCAATGTAAAACGTTGTATTTTTACCAGATTTGAGCGTGTTTCGTCCCGTTATGGTGGTTTGCTACGATGTCAATCACACCCGTCTGATCTAAACGCAAGAAGGACCCGAAGTCGAAGCCGAAGATCGCATAATAAGCTTTGCTATCAACGACCAAACCTCGATTTTGCGAAAATGAAACAGGTATGTACCGAGCCAAGTTGGCTCGGCCAACTCTATAATTAAGAAAACAGATCATCTGGTTGCGTTAAACCCATGTTTTCTTGTATAGCTTACTTTAATTTAGGTTCATTTCAAATATGTTCCTAGGTTGAATTAACAACGCATTTGAGCTATATCATGGACTTGTGATCAGAAGTACAGTTAGAATTAACCATTTGACTTTACCGTTATATTTTCTGGACAAGCGTTTTTTTATTTAACCTTTAATGAACACAGTAGCTTGACGTAGTAATAAAATTTACAGAAGTTATCTAAATTTGAAACATCAGCAAAATATGTTTAGAGAGATTCACTTGAAGTGTTGTGGCATATATGTAAATAATAGATAACTACTGTTCTTTTTAAAATAACAAAAAAAACAAATATGTTTTCCAAAGCTATTGAACAAAATGCCGACAAGTTTGAAACATTCCCGACTTATAATCTATTCATTAACTGGTATCAGTTTAGCTATTATCAAACGTTCCAACAATAATGACAGATTGCAATTGACATATCCTTCCTATCATGTGCTGGGTGACTTTGAAGCCTTTTCTTTGTCCAGTATGTTATAGCAAAAATTGGGTAGTGTTGTTATGGTATATTAAGCACACAAAAACGGTTAGAATTGGTAAACAATCTTTAAACTATATTCCATATGCTTGAGTTTATGAGAAAATACTGTACCAAAATTTTGGTAAAGTGTAGGTGACAATTAAATTAATGTCACAATTTTTTTTCCAAACCATTCTTAAACGTTTAATGATGAAAATAACGGCCCTAATAGATGTTAAAAGCGACATACAAACGTTTCGGTGACAGGTGGATATAAACGGGTGTAACTGATGTGGCTCTCCATAGCACTAATGATGACATGAGCTTTTGCCGAAATTTTGAACAATAAAGCATGTCGCTTGTAACGTCTGGGGCGTTGATTTCATCATTGCACTTATGAACAGATCCGTTTATAGTGTTCTTTAACGTGTTTTTGAATGTAATATATCTTTTAACAGACGATGAATAAAAGAACCAAAGGAAAGGAAAAGCACAACTCTTGCAATCAGGTACGCGAAATCTTTCATAAAAACCCACATTAACATTGTTTTGCTACGGAATAGCATCTTGTCGAAAGATAATAATGTTTTACGATCCCTCTGGGACCTCCGTCAGTTTGTTGGTAGCAAAGCCTTGAAAAGCTCTCGTCTATTCCGCCGTGTTTTGTTTGCATAACCTCTGGCAATAACATCAACTCGACATGATTTCAGGCCCAAGAATATTTGATTTTATTCGCTTCATGCAAATACCTTACGCGCCACAAGTCCTATTTCCAATTGTCGTGGTGTATAAGATTGCATAGGCAGAGCTAAGAAACGGAAAGTGTAGACTTTTTACTAGATGACAGACTATGTGTATTACATGCAATTTTTAAACACAAAGGTCATAGCAATTACCTTTATGCAACGTGTAATCTTCTTGGTAGTTTACAACACCATAAAAACATAAGAAGCTAATATACTTCGGCGAGAAGGAGGCCTAAAAATTACTCGCTAAAACGCATCTGAAGGTTTGGTTTACAAAGTTAAGGAACAAAATCTTTAGCGTTTATATTTAATTGCTAATATATTCAACATGTTCATTGTAAACTGCTGTACATGCATAGCAACGTATTTATACTAAAAAAAACGGTGCAAAAAAATTCCTTTTTTCTGTGTGTGTGATGTTTGTTTCTTACCGTGGTTGTAGGCCACAAACTATGTAGGTAAACACCGTTTTAAAGCAGCTCTAAAACGAATTGCGTCAAGTATGATTTTCTTAGGAAAGTCGCCAACGCTCTACCGTGCGTTTTGGAAACCAAGTTCAACATGCAGTTATTTAAGTTCAGTATCGAACGCAAGAAAATACTTAAAAACACGGTACGGCTAGCTTATCTAGCTCATGGGTTACCAATACCGTCAGTTGACAGATCCGTATCGCACCTTACGCCCAAAGTGCCCTAAACAATTTCTATTACTCAGCCCAGTGCAGCCGCGCGTTTAGTGAATGTAATCATTCAAATCCTGTTTTTAGATCCCGCATATCCTTGCTTCTACGCAGTAATTCTATGTCCACGTATAACCCGAGCCGGTTGTGAACTGAAGGATTATCTGCAGTTTTTAGAGTCATTATGAACACGTAGCATCGCACCATCAATCAAAAATCGTTTAAAATTTGTCTTAACAAGTAACCCTTTTTTAGTAGTTACATCAGCGTTGAACGTTTTGCACTTGCTGTGGACTTTTGCGTGGGTGGCCTATAGCGTTATGAAGTACAACATTTTACTTGAGTATTTGTAATGGCAATGAATTATTTGCTTTTACGTATAAAAAGGCGCGTATCATTGAGTACATTGCTCTGAGGCATTGTGGGATAGGCAATTTTGGGAGATAATAATGAAAAGTCAGTAGACATCTTTTTAATGCCATGTTATGGGGAAAACGTTTCTTGAATCACTTTTACACACAGAAATATTTCGGGAGATACCAAAAAGTCAGCAGACATCTTTTTAATGTCATGTTATGGGGAAAACGTTTCTTGAATCACTTTTACACACAGAAATATTTCGGGAGATACCAAAAAGTCAGCAGACATATTTTTAATGCCATGTTATTGAGAAAAAAATGCTTGCAAAGAACAGTACTAAGTACTTACAAAGGCTCTGTTTCAATCACAGAATAGTGCGTATCATGCAATACATTGCACTGAGGCATTGTTGAATAGGTAATTTCGGAAGACATAAAAAAGTTAGTACGCATATTTTTTAATGCCATGTTATTGGGAAAATTTAGCTCGCAAAGATTTTTTTTTTTTTTCGCAAAGAGGTAGTTAGTTTTTAAATCGCTTTCACACACGGAAATACGCGTATTATGGAATACATGGTACGGAGGCATTGTGGAATAGATAATTTCGGGACATATCAAAAAACCGAAGACATATTTTTTATGCCATGTTATTGGGAAAATTTGCATTTACTTTTTTGTACATTTTTATTATTTTTAAGTTTTTTAATTGCTTTTGCACACACAAATATGCGTATAATGCACTGATATATTGTTAAATGGGCAATTTCAGGAGATATCAAAAAGTCAGTTGATGTCATATTACTGGGGAAATTTACATTTTTGCCTATTTTTATTCAAATATTATTTAAGTTTTTGTGGGTTTTTTTAACAGTTCTTAACGAGCGGGAGCTGGCCTTCTCCGAACACGGACTGCGACGGCGCGAAAATTCCAACCATTAATCCAGTGTTCCCTTCGGCCATTCAAAGTAGCGACTGTTCGCCTGAAGAACTGCGCTGCCACGACACACACCAAACACCGGTAAGTTCTGGGTTTTATTGTGCCCTGGCCAAAACCGAACCACTCGGGAAACAGCGCAGAAATAGTCAAAATACTTTGAGAGTAATTGCTGAACAGCTGTACATTTCGATTGTCGAGTTGTGTTCTTGAAACTTGTATGCCGGTTGAGTATTTGGTGCGTTTTTTGACTTGACTGAGTTGAACTTGTTGCGTTTTGCGTTAAGGCTGATTGAGGTAAAATTTGAAGTTTCTGCCTTATGCAACAAGACTAAACGACAATTTTAGGCGTGAGCGTATTATCTTATAGTTTTAATAAAAGGCTTATTTTCTTTAGTTTTGCCGCAATGTGGTTGACATTTTGCGTATGAAAACCAATTAATTTTATTGTCCATGAGCATTTAGGCGTGAATTTATGTTTTTATTTCAAGTAAACGTTGGTTAACCATAATACAAGTATATTTGAAGTAAGTTTTCATTTGGTCCACGCTGGCACCGTGGTCAAGCTTTGTTACACACAACAACGCTATAAAGCTTTTCCAAGTGTTTTGTGACTTCTCATGGTCATTATAAACAAGTAATGAAAATCCATTGTTAGTCGTTTCGCACAAAAGTGCGCGCCAACGGTCAACCGATTAAGACTTTTAACATACCTGTCAGCGATTAGATTCTAGCAGTTCTTCCTTTTTACGCATAGTAACATTACATTAAGTAATATGTGCTGTTTTTGCGATTTTGTTGACGTTTCCCTTACATAAGCCACTGAAGCAATGACCAGCGCTGTCACTAAGCTAGCGAATCTGCTTTTCAAAGTGGTTCTTGTCCTTACATGCCCTTAATTCTACTATGTGGGATAAGGTCTCAACAAGGGAAGTTGTTATAATTCCTGTTACCTACTGCCCTGTCAAGAGTGTTTTTGCACGTCTTCCTGGAGATGATAGTAGTAGTTTGACAAACGTGGATGACACTCTGGATAAAAGTGTCAAAGAAATGTTACAAACTTAAGTTTGACTAAATCAAAAATCTTATGTTTGCTACAAAACTACATTTGAAATGTTAAACATTTGGCCAAAAACTTGAAAATTTTTTTTTGTCGCTTTGCTTGTACGGTTACTGAAATTAGGAAAGTTTTTCAGGCGAAGAACATGCAGTAAAGTAGTAAACCTCGGTTAAACCGGTTTCGGTTAATCCGGACAAATTGTTTTAGTCCAAATGGGTCCAGATTAACAGATATTCATTGTATGTCCAAGTTTCTATTTTTTGCAAAAAAATATATTCTTTCAAGTTGTTTGATTTTTTAAATAGATCCATAATAGACACTACCACCGACATATTTTCGCGTGCGTTTCAATTTTCATACAACTCATGCTATAACTTATACTGCTCCACCACTTTTCAACTTTGCAATTTGCTGCAGGGACTGTTCATTAGGAATTCGTGAAATACCAAACAGGGAATGCTGTGGCTGTGTCTGCCAGAACCTTTGTTTTAGCGCAGCCTAATGCCATGGAAAGGGCATACGATCTCAAAATAGCCGTTTTTACTACTAGCACATGTTTAGGTTAAAGTCCCAGACACGAATACATATAAGAAGCCTTTGTTAAACAAAATAAAGCTAATTTACACAGATGTACGGAGAAATATTTAGTTTTTGCGTAGTCGACAAATTGTGCTACGAATTAAAAGTTACACAAAAATGTATAACGTCAAGAACGAATATCAACGGGTTCTTAATGACCAATATAGTTTCCATAATAGAAAATGGGCCCGGAATTGGCACTTGTGGTAGAGTTCCCAAAAATTTTGCAATCGTTTTTAACGTCGATAAAGCTAGTAATGCCACATTTCTATATTCAACAGTCATTGCCATAATGTTTTTGCCCTAATCTGTAAAGCATTCCAGTTGTATGCTGTTAGTCTTCATGCGTGGTGACTTGACGTTGTTATCCCCTTGCGTGTAGCCAGAGCGTATAAAATTGCGTAGGCGTAATTAGAAGGTCGGTGAACGGGCCCCGATAATACGAACATTCTTGTATTGAACGTACATGAATTTTGTGCAGCCATGTTGATAAATTGACCTGGTATTGAAAAAATAAATCAACAATTGTTTTTTTTTTATCCATATATACCTTTAGAGATGAGTGAAGCCAGATTGGAAACGATGTTTTGCATCCGAATTGGTACGCGAAAAAAATGTATTCGAGAGTCAAAATGCTTGTTTGGGTTGCATTGTATGTCATTTGTGTATTATGCTACAATTTAGGTTGAAAATGTTAAAAATATCGCCCTGTAGCCTACATTTTTACAAAACATATTTGTGACGTCACATTGAGTGGGTGGCTGCTCTTTGTGACGTCACGTTTTCGCGTTACGCCCTACCGATCGTAGTCAATAGCAGGGTGCGCTGTGTTTTGGAAGCACCCCCCTAAATACACAAGTGAAACAAACTTATTCAATTGTCTGTTCAAAGCTGTCTGCGCTTGACGTCCATGTATTGGAATAAAACATACCTTGTGCCGAATTGTATGAACGATTTTATATTTAGTTTTTACGTAATGAACATCGCGCCGTTTGTAGCCTACATGGCTTTGACAGATTTTTTTTCTCTTAAAGAATCACAAAGTCAATTATATGGAATTAATTAAGTCCTTCCAAAGAGCATACACATGGCCTTTCTAGAAACGGTAACATCAAGTTGCTTAAAAGTCGTTAAGTTTTATTAAATGTGTGTAGACCGTTGCACAAAATCGAACTGAGGTATTTTGCACAACTCGAATAAACAGCAATCGCTTTACGACCGCCCACAACCAACATGTTGCGCTCGTTTTGTATGGAACGTGGTCCAATTGATGTATTTATGTGTGATGTGTGATCTTGTATTAAGCTGTGTGGGCTGAAATTGAACGTTTTAACAGGGAGATAAAGGCTATTCATGATTTTGTAAAAAAATGTAGTAATTCTTCAACACTTGCCCTTTATGCAACATACGACACTTTAAGAAGAGTTTGTGCCCGTACCCTGTATGATGTCACGAATGACGCAAGAATCAGAATCGCAGTGGCATCAATGATGTCACGAATGACGTATGAATCTATTTAGTGTGCAACCAGCAATCCGCAGTACACTGATGTAACAATTTCTATCAAAAAAAATCGGTTTGATGACGTAGTAATTATGACGTCACAATCACTTTGATGACGTAGTAACTATGACGTCACAATTGCGTGCAGATGGAACAACACACGCCGTCGTCTTCGCCGTTTATGTTTACGATCGGACCGAACGCACCCGGTATGTCTCACATCAGGGACGTTCGGGGCCGGATTCCGTCGCCCACTGACGAGGTTCCGGGCGAGGCCGATGACCCCGGAGACATGGAAGACACAGGGGAGCTGGCCACGGCGCCAGGCGGTGTCAGCGCAAGTTTTATGCTGGACTGCGATGATCTCAACGTTGACGAGATCGAGAATGAGTCGGATGACGAGTTGTAAAATTTTTGTACCGTCGCGTTTTTTTATGAATTAGGTTTTAGTTATTTTTTTTTATTCGGCGTTTAGTTACAGTTCGCCGATGTTGCTTGGTTAATTCCTCGTTTCGTGTCGCTGTTTTTTACGCTCCCAGTTTTTCCTCAGGGAGGCCGAGTCCCAAGCCCTGACACAATGACCCGGTCTTCACTATATTACCTCGTTTTGAATGGAGAATTTGCTTTGACGATTCTCCACAGGGGCGAATTTGCGCATTTTGGCAAGGCCTCGCGGGCAACAGATGGCCTTGAACTGTACAGCTCGTTACACACAAGCCTGTAGGATGTATTTGAACAACAACCTTGCACTCGAAAACTAGTACTTATATTGCCAACAGCGCTTTACCATTACGGTTTGGCAGATTTAAAGCGGGTTTCTGAACGTGCTTGCCGCAATCAACCATTTAAACACCATTTAACTGTGTTGCCTCAGTTATGGTTTACACAGTTTTGTGTGCTTGACTGCACGGGTATGCTTGGAAACCTGGTTTAAACAGGCAAAGTCGTGCGTGTTAGAATCCCATATTAAATCTGTTCTCGGGCACATTTGGTTTACAACACAAAGGCGTTTGACCTTTTAGCACGTGTTAAGCACGATTCAACCCGTATTTCAACTTATTTCACTACTACCTTATCTGTATTTTCAACAGCAGTGCCTTGACCTATAGTAAGCCATGTTTCGGCGTCTATTGTAGATCGGGAGACCTTTATTTCTGTTTACGTTCCAATGGATAATGGTGTAGTCAAGAGCCAATCGTTTTGTTGCATCAATTGGATAGTTTTTCCACGTTTTTACGCCGTACAGATATAAATATATATTTACGTTTATTGTCTTGTTCGCGCTTTAGAAGAAATTTAGTGTTTTCACGTTATAAGGTCTCATAGCATGTCGAGGGCTACAGTTTGTGTACATTTACGCCGCCGATACACAATCACCCCTTCCCCCTTAGATACAAAGCCCCGTTTGGGCACAAAACTTACCCCAAGAGCGTTGCACACTTTTACAATCCAGTCCTGACTGCGTTTTTCCCGCCCTGACTAAACTCCCCAATTTTGTATTTTTACACACTTTTGAGCTTGAG
The DNA here is from genome assembly GCF_965637545.1 of Phallusia mammillata. Classification (NCBI taxonomy): domain Eukaryota; kingdom Metazoa; phylum Chordata; class Ascidiacea; order Phlebobranchia; family Ascidiidae; genus Phallusia; species Phallusia mammillata. The sequence continues at coordinate 16,456,215 of NC_137257.1, read as the reverse complement.
CATCGTCTAAAAACCCATTATTTGCAAAACGCGTCAAGAACTTGCCCTAAACAGGCTGAAAAAACATTTTTAGTCGATTGTGTGATCACATAGATTGGGTTTCCAACGACCTTTGTGCACTCATTCTTTACAAAGGTATAACACAAGCCATTAACGGTATTTTTGCAAAAGCTTGTTCGGAAACCCGTAAATGTAGCCACTACTATACCCCACCGTGTTAAATAGCCACACACCATACAGTAGTAGCGAAAGTAGAATCCTGTTTTAAGAAGGTTTTTGCGTATATTTTGTGTTTGTGCGTTTACCCTATGTACAAGGTGTGTCCTTACGCGAATGAACAGTCAGTCTTTTCGATCGAAAACCAGCTCTTCAGTATCTATCGAACGATGTGCTCTCCCTCGAATGCCTTTTTGCCCTCTCGAATTTCGGGCGACGTTGTATTTTTTAGGCGCTACATTTCGCCAAACGTCGTTTTGTTGTTTAGCTGTTACTCCTTTTTTCTCTTTGCGAGTGTTTTACGGAGACTAGCAATAAAAAACCAAGAGTCGCTTTTGTGTTGTGTTTTTTACCGTCAGTCCTAATTAGCAAAGCCGCCTGCTACAAGAAAATTGGCGCAACTTTTAAGCACATCCCGTACGTTTCAGCAACGGCATCTGCTTAGCTAGAAAGATGACCTTTAAAACTATTATGGCTTGGTTGCCACTTGCCACACAAACAGTAAAGGCCCAGAAACAATCAATTTTATGACTGCAAGCTATACATGTCATGCTGGTCAGCGTGTCTACCTTACAACTATTCCAAGGCTGTATATGCCTGTTTTAAGACTTGTTTTTTTAAGCTTTACGACAGCACGCAATTGAAACGTAATATAAAGTAGGGATTTAGGCTGGGTGTTAATGATGGAATTGATTAACTTTTTTGGCTTTGAAAATTCAGCGTTTTAGTTTCGAACGGTTGCAAAAAGAATAAATTGAGTCATGCTTAGCGCTTTAAATTTACTAAATAGAGCACAAAATTTGCAACAATGCCTGTTTTGAGCACAATGCTTTAACAATGGAATGATTAATTGTCCATTGAATGTGGGTTTTATCCGTGCAGCCCCGGGAATTATCAAATAATAATGATGTTGTACGCATTTGACAAAGATCAAAAGAGAAAATTACAGCTTTGAAGCCTCTTATTAGGTTCCTCACAAGTATTTTTTAGCTGTTAAATCAATATTCTTTAAATACTGACTGCATTATGTTCAATCCTAGCATGTTAATCAGTCATACAGGGCTGGATTAATGCTTAGGTTTATTGCAGGGTCTTTACAGTCCATATAGCGACAGTTTTCAACGTTTCATAGGAACACTGTATACAATATACCTTTTGCAATAGGATTTGGCACTAAGATATCAAATACAGCGCTTTACACATTGCTTGAACTCAAACCACAATAGTGCCTTGAAGCATCACAAACGCACGGTTATTAGATCGTACAACGCAAAGTTTAACTACATTTAAACATCATTACGTCGTCACCTAAGTTTATGCACTGCAGAACTCGCGAAAAAAGGAAGTTGTACACTAAAGAATCAGCTGGTACATTTCCTTAATTTGCAATGTGCCCCATTTTGGCAAGGTCAACTGGGTAAAATCTCCATTCAACGCATGAACTTCGTTAAGAGTTGAACACGGACAATTCAGGCATTTTGAATGGTTTATAAATCGATGTGACGTAATCGCTGGGTTTGCCGACGCTGCCTGTCATTCAAAATGCTTGAAGCGTGACCGCCATTGAATTGTAGCAAATTTGCGTGAAGGGCGCAGCTTTTATGGAAGTCTGTTTGAAATTCCTTCTTGTGTGTTTACGCAAGTCAAACTGGTCAAATTTTTTTGCGAAAGTAAGTGCGTTCGAGGTATAAACCGTTTTTGTTAGTGTTTTTAAAAACACATTACAACTTGCACACGTTGAGTACATATTTTGTAAGACTAAATGTTTATCATTGTTTAAATCTGTTTCACGTCAGTGCCATTTTATAGGATTACGTTGCGAGATTTAGTTCGCTTAAAATTTACATAATTGTCAAAAAAATGTTTTTATCTAACATGGTTACTGACGGGCAATAATTAATACCTAGAAATAAACGAAAAATACTTTTGGTACTAAACAAAATGGGCCATTGGCGATTATACAATCACTGGAAATATGTTGGCAACCATTCAGTCTTTTACAATACAAGGATATCAACATTGGTATATCCCGACCATTTTTTATGTAAGTATGTAACCATGGATGCGGCTTTTCCCGATTAAAAAGAACACATATGTGTAGCGCTGAGTGCATTAATTGCTAAAAATACATTTGAAAAACAACTGGAGGCTATTGAATGTAAGCTTTTAACGTTGGGTCCATTAATGTGCGAATAGTCCTATATTTGTTCAAATTTTATGCTTGTTTCTAAAATAAATACCCAAGTACCATTACACCACCCCTGTTTGTAAATATGCATCAATTACTTGGTAACAATTTTTTATCACGGCGAAATACGCTCATTTTATTGACTGATATGAAATAATCTACAACTTGACAAGTAAGACTACAAGATTGTAACACGAATAGTTAGCAAAGGTCAATGGGTTTTAAGCCCACTAATCGCAAAACCCTAACAGTTAACAAACAGTACAACTAAAAGCAAATGCAACATATTAAAAGTGTTTCGTCGGAAATGTTTTGGTGTATTTTGCATATTTTGGTGTACAAATAAGTTAAAATTTGACACTAAAGCGATCTCCGCAGCAGTAAGAAATCAAGTTTCGGTTAAGGGTTTGTTTTTATGTCCTTGCGTGCTTTGGCTTGCATGAATTATGTATGGGACCTAACGCCAAAAAACGAATTAACGCCATTTCGGCTTGGGACTAAAAATTACCGTAATTCGTTCCCTCAATAAACGCGTGCAGCCCACATTGGTTTACCTCGACCCGCAGGTCAAAACGGAAATTTGTGGCCTGTTTTTTTTCGTGACGGGTTGTCGTTTGTTGCACAATGTAGCGCGCTATGGTAGGCAGAGAAAACTCCATTTGCGCCGGATAATTTTTTGGATACGTTAATTACCACTTTTATAACTCTGTTTCATCCTTCATTATGCATACAACGTAGTATAACAGTTTTTTTTTATTAATTTGGGTCAATGCAAATTTAAGAATATATTGATCATAATGCACCCAATTCCGTAATAGCTGCTCTCAAAAGTCTATCCCTTTCAGGGGTAATTTACCGATTCGCCCCTTTTATGTTTTTTTGATGTACTATATTCTCTTGTCAGTGGTTTCAATCAGCAGGAAAAAATTTTTTCCTTCCAGTTGTGTGCTCTTAATATGATTAGAGCCGGGGTCATGCACTATTCATGTGCGTAGTGTTTATATTAGCCTCGTGTCACCCCGGAAAATTCGATTCATCCATCGGTGTATAGACGGTACTTGCCTGTGTTTCGGCTTAAAAGCTGACAGGTAACGTAATTAATCTACCCGCGAACGTATATTGTTTGTAGGGCATCAGAAGTGTTTAATAATGCACAACACGTCGAATAGGTTTACCCTGTCCTTTTGAATTCGATGTTATCTTAAAATCGAAATTCTTAACGTACGGTCTAAAACTGGTTTGAACACGCGATATTCGTAAGAAATACGTGATGAGATATTTATATTTTTAGCCTGGGAGTTCGGATGAATCTATTAATTAAAATCATAACCACCTTTTTGTGTGTTTCAACTGTGAATCGGTTTCAAGTTACTGCTCTTTCTTATCACCTTATATGGAACTGTTGCGCCAATTCCAGTGAGTAATGGCACATTGTTTGGAGTTCTTTGCAAACAATGCCTGTTCAGTTTGTGAAACACGCCCAAACAAAGAAGTAGCAGTGGTTTCTAACAGCACTGCAACGCCTATTTTTGCAATGGATGTAGACATGTTGCGAGAACTAACTTGTTTTACAATTGCTTGACACGATTTTGTTAAAATCACACATACCTAACCATGATAAGAAATCATGTGGTCAAAACTCACATGAAGTTACATTTGTGACATACTTGAGTCCATGTAATATGAGAATGAAACAGTATCTTCTACGTGTAGTGGTAGAAGCAACCCCCCTGGTTTAACTATACTTCTGCATTTTCAACCTATTTTTAAATCATTACGAAAGACTACATGGTAATGGAAATTCCAAGCTTGTAGTACCGTATTTTGCTGTGCACTGCATGTTGTGTAAACCTAAAAAAAGAAAATGAATGCAGTTTAACAACGTGATAGAGCAGTTATTATCAAATGTGGGCCGTGAGGGTTTGCCAGTGTGCTGCAAAATGTTCATTATTGTGAAAAGCAATTCGTCCAATGTTGTAGGGCTGAATGTGATATATATGACAACACAAGATCCACATTTTTACTGAAAACAGACCATTTATCACTTTTAAACTACAAATTGATTTCTGTACTACACTTTTGTGCTGTTATCATTCAACGCGTACGTGCTATGACAATTTTAAGCAGTTGAAAGCCTTTATTATAAATCAGGGTCGGGCAACCTGCGGCCCAACAGGGCTTACGGCAAGAATTTGCACAATGTGCGCCAAAATGTGCAGGTCGAAATGTGCGCACATTTTTCGAAAATGTGCAGGTGCCAAAATGTGCAGGTCAAAATGTGCAGGTGCCAAAATGTGCAGGTCAAAATGTGCAGGTCAAAATGTGCAGGTGCCAAAATGTGCAGGTCAAAATGTGTAGGTTAAAATGTGCAGGTCAAAATGTGCAGGTCAAAATGTGCAGGTCAAAATGTGCAGGTGCCAAAATTTCTCCCTTTCATACTAAAAAAGTCTTTCTGTCCCTTTCACACAAACAATTTTTTGTCCCAATTACATAATTATTATATATCTTTCCCTGCATTTTTATTTTAAATAGTGTTCTGTGCAAATCAATTAACTTATATAGGTATGTTATTTTTCTTGTTAAATGCAGTGGATTAAGTTTTTTAACTGAACAGAATATGACCCTTCAGGGCAAAAATAACTGAAAATACAATGTGGTTTCAAACAAATGCAGTGGTAAATAACTGATGCCTATATAAATGGTGAGAACTTATACTTTTGCATTGCACATCCATCATTTTTTTCATGACATCTCAGTATTATCCTTTTCTAAACCCGTTTTGTTACCATTGTACATATTTTTTACCAAAAATATAATACAGAATGCCCACAGCGGTCTCAAAAAAATATTTTCCCTATCCTAATATTCTTTCTGGCTGTTTCAGTCTCTTTATCTCTCTAATTGTTCACGCCAGATTTAGTTTGTTTATTTATTTGCAATCCCACATGAAACATACACCTTTTTCGTTCATAATGGCAATCATCTAGTTTCTGTATATTAGTCAGGAAACAATTACAAATTTTGCAAAAGCATCTAATGATATTTTGGTGTATTATGATATTCCTACAGTAGGTCTTTTTAGCCATCTGGTCCACACAATAGCAAGTCAGAAGCAATAACATGAATGTTTTAGCAAACTTAAAATTAGGGCATCACATCAAGTATTTGTGTGGGTTTCAAAACTAACCTAATTAAATACCCATATACCAAGTTATGTCATGTAAATGAGCCTCAAACAAATAAAAAATGTCAAACATTAAGTTGGGCAACTGTGTGGTTGTCCTTTTCTTTTTGAATGTTGTCATTTGAGTTTCTTCCAAAGACACATATATAGTCCTTTTGTCAATTGTGCAGTATAACCCAAAGGATGGAAAACTTTCTAATAATTCATTTGTTTCATTGAATAAAAATCACTGGACAGCTGGGTCTTTGACTTGGTTTTGAGTTTAATAACAGTATACTCATATGGTAGTCCAGCAACTTCTAGAATTTCACATATGTCGTTTTTGGAAACTCTGTGAGGATCAGTGTAACTTTTGCAATGCAGTAAAAATCTAGCTTGTTGGCTGGCCGTAAACATCCTGTCAGGCATTTACGCACTTTGTAAAAGTTGCAGTAACTCATAAAAGGATAAGCGAGACCTCCAGACTTTGGCTCCACTAAAGAAATCAGCTGGCCCTGTGGTCGCATGGTTGACAACATGCTGACAATTTTGATAACTTCCGTAAACTAGTTTTTTGCCTTGAAAAAACATATCCTCATAAATACTCTGTTGTGTCTAACTCTTTGTTACTTATCATAGCAATTTGACTTGTGTTTTCTGCACCAGTTTCCTTGGTGGTTATGATGTCTAGCAATTGTTTTGGTGCCTTGAATTTTTCTTCAAATAAACTTAATTTTTGATTCACAAAATTTACCCTTTGTTGACAGTTTAAAATGAGTAACTTTGGAAAAAAACATGATCTTTGTTCAAGCTTGACCTTTCGTCTGTCCAGAGTTCCTGGTCGAGGCCAAAGTCGTTGAACATCAGTTCAAAGATACAGCCAGTTAGGAAAGTTCTATTTTTACCAGACTTTAAATCAATTAGTAATAAACTTTATGCACCCTTTAATATGTTAGGTAAAATCACTTCAAAGCGTTTAAAGAAGTACTAAAAAGATAAAACGTACATTAAATACTCTCCAACAGCACAATCACAACCACGTAGTAACATTATACAGGGTAGATGCATAAATCTGACCATACAAGCCCAGCTTTGTCATTTGCTTGCTCTTAAAGCACCAAACTCAATGCAAGCATCCGACAAGCGTGTAGTGTTAATCAAGCGTGACGGAAACAATAGCTGGACTGTCATATGAGTATACTATTGTCTAATTGTAAAATCTATAGAAGCTGGGCAGGCTACAAGCTAACAGGCCTTAAATTAAAAACAATAAAGTCAAACCGATTGAGGTGACGATCGTGTACATATCTAGTCTGAAAAACAGTGTTTCCTATTTCCTGAATGCTAGATAATTTCACGCTTTGCCATGTCTAACAAACACAACATGCATTTTTACAAGTTTCTCTTAAATCCGATTTTAATTTATAGGTCATAACTTATAACTAATATTTTTGGCACAATTTATGACCACAACAATAGTTTGACGTTAAATATCAATACTTCATTTGAGCGACTGCACATTTTGGCACCTGCACATTATGACTTGCACATTTCGGCACCTGCACATTTTGACCTGCACATTTTGGCACCTGCACATTTTGACCTGCACATTTTGGCACCTGCACATTTTCAAAAAATGTGCGCACATTTTGACCTGCACATTTTGGCACCTGCACATTTTCAAAAAATGTGCGCACATTTTGACCTGCACATTTTGGCACCTGCACATTTTCGAAAAATGTGCGCACATTTCGACCTGCACATTTTCGAGCACATTGTGCAAAAAACGCTCGCATGCCCGTCTCCTGCGGCCCATTGATCAAAGTTGTGCGGCCCGCAGAGACACTTTTTGATTTCAAATGTACTGGCAAAGGAGTCCAATTATTATATTTCCTGAGCAGATTAGTGCGCCCGGTGCTATTTTTCTTCGACCAGACAATATGCTGCTAGAATCAAATGCGAATTTTACTTGTAGTAAGGCATTTTTGGTATGCAACAAAGTAAAATCACCTTGTGTTATATAAAGGTGCGGCCCGCGATCTAATTTTGGAAATTGTATTTGGCCCCACAGTGACAAAGGTTGCCCACCCCTGTTATAAATAGATTGTCAATTTATGATGAGTGCCATATTTGCAATCAACCGCCTCATTTTTTGCCTTAAAAATAACAGTGAGTGGTATTGGTATTGGTAAACAAACGTTCCCGCTTCAAAAATACAGCATAGTATCATGGACTGAATGAAGGTTTCACCGACTAGTTTCCACACGCTGAGGTCCAGCGGCACTCAGTCATTCATCAACCGACGATACTTTGACACAGAAAGGACGTCGCTCTCTGTGATATCCTGCTGCCTGCCTTCGAATGCCGACGACTTCAATCTAATGAGGGATGACATACGTTGCAGAGTTGTTTTGTCAACAATAACGAACGCACGACTTGTCCTTTAGGGTCCAGTCACACTTGTTTGGCCAAGTTAGCTCTAAAAGTATTATCAAGACCACATAAAAATGTCATTTAGGCTGTGTTAGAAATAGTTATTTGGGCCACTTCACAATGGCAAAATATTTTAACACTAAATTGCTACGTTGAACGGTTTTAAAACCAAATGGTGTATACTTCTTTTATTTTAAGGCCAGAGAGAAAGCATGGTTTTAAAAAATATTTGCATGACCGCTTTTATAACCACATTTATTGCGTTTTTGGCTCCCTGATACAGCCCAATGGGCTCGCCTTGTGGTAAACACAAACTAGCCAAATAAAAGTGTAATAGTAAACACGCCTGAACCGATCATAACGAAAAGGGCCCAGTTTCCTAAACAAACATCGATTGGAAGTTTTAAATCGCTGTATTAAACCTAATGGCCGGTGTCCGAGTGTTTGCATTCGACCAAAATGGTTGTTTGTTGGTTGAACTATCGTATGAGAAACCGTCTTCGCGGCAATCAGTGAACAAAGACCTTTCACGTTTCATAAACGATATGTGGGTGGGAATGGCTAGTGGCGGTTCAATTAAGGCGGGAACAAGGTACATTTATTTGCTGGGGCGTCAACTTGTTCCAATTGCGTGTACAAGAAAAAAAAGAACTTAGAAGGCTGTTTTTTTGCTCATGAGTGGTTATTGTTTGTTTGTGTACGGCAGAACATATCCAGAAAACGGAATTCAACAACAATTCAAATAACAGGACACTTGACTCAAAAGCCAATGTTTTTTCGGTGTCCATGCGATCCGTTCAACAATGGAACTGTGATGATGAAGTGACTATGCAAATAAAATTTGACTTGATTTTGTGTAGATGTCACGTATTTACCCAATCCTGTACAATCAGTTGCAAATAAATTATAAAAACAAAAAATCAGCTACCCAAACCGAACTGCAAAAAGTCCAAATGTTATAAAAATTTTCGCGTCCGATGGTTTAAAAACTTAGGAAAACTTGACCCGACCTTGTCAGAAACTGCGGCTAAAATCCCCTAAAACTGTTTACTACACTAAAGCAACGCTTACAAGATTTTACAACCTAATTGGTTTCATCCCAGTTTCAAACAACAGACTCAGTTTGTCAAAAATTGTTATTTCGAGAAAAGGCGTGGTGCACCACTGGCAAAAATTGCCTTTTAATATGGTGATTAGCGATCTGTAGCGTTTAGAATGGTTTACTACGCGAATGTTATGTGCAAGCTTAAACAATTGATAAGAAAGAATTCTGTGCTGCTCTAAAGGAGAAAATCGTATCGAAACGGTTCAAGTTATACTGCACATCCAGCAATTGGGAGCGTCATACATGTCATCAGGACAAATGGGGAGATTCGAAATATAGCATAACTTACAACCAAAACTAGCCTGTTGTGGAATTCAGAAGAAAATGGGCGAAAAACATAAAAAAAGCGTTACATTACAGTTTTCGTTGAAAAAACGTTGTTCTGCATTCAAAAATGTTTCCACGTATCAGATCTGGTGTCAGAATTGGATTTAAAAAACTGTCCACCGTAAATTTGTACAGAATTCATTTTGTCATCACAATGCAAACAACGAGACACGGTCTTTAGTTCGTGGCGTGCGTGCTTCCTGAATTCGGCCAGTGCCGAGAACATTCGCTAGATTTATGGAAAAACATTGGAATTTGATACCAGTGGTGTTATGTGGCAAGCGGCAAGGGCCATTGAAGCATAATTTGGATCGTAGCCGAGTGGTCAAGCGGCGATTAAGTATTTCCCGCCCTTTTTACCGTTGCTGAATGACGTATTACTTTGTTTGAGTGGCCTGAATGTCATTCTCCCTACATCGTGTGTTGAACCGTTTGGCCTTTCTGTAATATTATGGTGTCAAAAACCTCACTGCGTACGCCTTGGGGTTAAACAATACTCAACACGTGAATACAAACAGTCCCGAAAAACCGCACAAACCAATATGTGTTTCAACCATCGGCCGCTAATTTTACTGCAAGTAAAAATTGCATTTGGGCTGTCGTAAACATATATAAATCCAATTGGAGTTGACATAATACGTGTGCAGTCAAACGTGATGATATTATTTATGATCTAACACTCACACAATTATTGTCACGTAAAAGTTGATCTAGAAATCCAGTTTAAACAGCAAAGTATTGTAGTACAAGATATTTGCATGTATTGTGGCTATCATATCCTTTTGCACCAAACTCGTTTGGAATTTGCTTTAGTATGCATAAAAATAAAATTGAAGTGCATACAGCAAACGGGCCCGTGTTTTTATGTGACTAGCACAAGGATGTATTTGTTGTGGACCCACTACGCTAGCTGCTAGTAAGCGAGGACGGTAATTTGACCGTGAATGGCCAGCTACTCGCTGTGCTCCACCGCTCTGTATAGTAGTGAATTGCCTTTACAATGCTCTACGGAATGTAAAGCAATACTCGACCTATGTGATTTGCCCGAAATTGCTTTTTCTATGGCCATGGCACAAGTGGTCACGCTTTGTTGCACATCGATCACATGTATGGTAAAAACACGTAGTAATTTGGTCGCAGTGGCCCTTAATTACAGTTTCAGTGCCTATTAAAGGACTATTCTTGTTTGTGGTCAACACAATATGTATCATTGCCCCGCATGTATGAATTTACTAAATTGCAGGTACCTGACTTTAAAAAGCAACCGTATCTTTTTCAGTTTCATTTTTTGTGTTCCGTGTTGTCTAAAATTACAATAAAACAAATTATAGACATTGCCTGTTAATGCTAATACACAGTCTGCATATTTCTTTGCAGTTTGACCTGCAGAAGGGTGCGTAGACTCTGATTGATTAAACTTTCCTTTTTGACATGTGATCTATTTCAATGTATTTTTGCGAAAACTCCTGGGTTTCATGGCGTCAAAACAGCATTTCTATCTCAAACTAAAACCTAAACAAAACGCATACGCAAAATCGTTGTACAAGTGCAAAATCAACGCGCAATAATACTGATAGTGGTTATACTGAACAATAGCAGACCCTCAACAAACAGCATGGTCATTGACGATCACTGTTTACGACAAAAAATAACTAAGAATGGAAAAAGTAACAGAATCAGTCAATGGATTTGCACGGAAAATATATATTTCGCCCAACTGGCATTTTCAGTTCCTACAAAATCACAGGATGAAACATTGAAGACGATATCCATAATGTGGGTTTAGGACGATTTTACAAGCAAAGTACAAACAGTGTGGTTAGAAATTAAGAACCGGTCCATTATTATTGCGTATACGATCACCTGGAAAATAAGTGGAAATTACAATTACATTGACGTGTATATTTTGCCACACTATATTTCTCTCTGAATAAAACCAGGACAAAACAACGCGTTCACGGAAATCGGAGATTGGCAAAGTTGACTTGACTTTTTAGGTTTCTTCTTCGTGGCATTCTGCGTGACCAGAGAGTCACTTTAATTTCCGTTTCCACGCGAGACCGCGGGCAGTTCTACTGTTGACGTCACGGCAGCGGTGTAGTCTCATGACAGACGCGGTAATTGATATTGACACGTGGAAAACAAACCATGCCTCGAATAAAGGTTTTTAAAGAAAACGAAAAAATTAAGCCATTAGCAGTTAACGAAATGAAATTCTATGTGTACAATGACATTGATTTAAATTTAAAGAGTTCGAATCTAAAATTGAAATTTTGTAGGACATTTAGCTAAAAAGCACCCGATTGACAGAAATAATGACTAAAATTGTTGTGTTATTTAGCATTTAGTGACTTTTAGTAAGTTATAAAGTTGTAAATCATGCTGTTTACGGTAAAAAGACGCCAAAGATTTGATTAATTCACGGGACTTGCTTTTCGCGATGCACGTGTTCGCATCCAAGTTCAAAGCCGGTTGCCAAAACGAACTTCCTGTGCCTAGAAGTGCGTTGCTATAATCATGCAGTAATCGGGCATACAGCGGGCGTTCAAAAACTTGTGCTCTTCATAGGTATTTTGCACTAATTGTTGTGTTGCTACAACTTATAACAAGACTACGGCTACGGTTTACGGCTTCAAGTTGCTTTGGACGGGCAATCATCCAAACCCTAATGACGTTTGTTTTCTTGAAGGACCCTTTCAGTGTCATTTCGAATGTAAACAGAAATTTGGCGCGAATTCGCTGAATAGGTGATAAATAACAGAGCGGTGTTTAGTCAAGGGTGTTTGGCCTTCGTTGGGGTCCTTCTTGTCCCGTACTTAGGGGAGTAGGCTCATGTTGGTTAAGTGATCCTTCCAGTAGAGATCGATTGGCGCTCAGTAACTAACACATCCTCGATAGCGTGGCCAAGAAACCCAAAAGCTTCAGAAATATATTTGGGAAAGCAGTTCAAATTATACTAAACAAGGCCTCCTACATATAATGAGTGTGGTTACAATATATTGTTCGCATTGTATGAAAGTTGGTGTGGTGTATTTACGTTCCTTCAAAGAAAACAAGGCATTGTGTTCACACTGTGTAATTATTCCATCTTAACCTTTTTACTGCGTGCACAAAAGATTATAGCAAACACAAACTTTCATTATTAAATTTTTGGAGTGAGTGCTTTCATTATTAAATTTTGAAGTACGAAACGCACCAAAAACTTGCTCGAATTGCCTTTCAGACACGTTAGTGTTAAATAAAAGCCTGGAGTCTCGCGAAGTCGTTAGGAAATCAATTGTTGAGTTGTTATTGCTGCGCTGTAAATCCCATACGGGCTCCTTTCATACGATAATTCCCAAAACCAACAGAAAGAACCGCTGTATGGCGATTTGAAAATTGCCCACTGTCGCCGAGAGACCAGGCTTTTGTGATGGCCAATTCATGTTAAAACGTCCTGATATCTATCAATGTTTGTTTGCTTGGCCAAATGGCGTTGCTCAATGTAGCGTAACGGACCTTACGTCATTGGTCACGTGAGTGTTATAGAAGATATTTTGTTCAACAACCTTTGTATGCAGAAAGCGGTACTGTTAAATATGGTGACAAAAACTATTTCAAATGTCAAATCGAGACGAAAGAAATGAAAAATTTAGGGAAAAAGAAGCATTTGAATTTAGATCACAAAATATGCTTTTCCAGGAGACACAATTTTCTTCGGCAAAAAAACAACAAATGTCTTTTCTAACTACTTTCCGAAACAAAAGGAAATAATCTTGCGCGCTGGAATTATCAATTCGTCGCGTTATTTGAAACATATTGGGAAAAAAAGTTTTCAGGATATCGTTACTCCTTTTACCCCATAACGGGATGTAATGGAAAAAGCCAGTGAAGTTATATTTACAAGCGCATGTAGGCATGTTCCTTGTATTGTTTACCGGCGATAAAGAATTCCAAAATAGTTTAGCGATTGGAAATTAGCGCCTTAAAATCATAATTAATGATTTACAATTTGTACGAGCTGGCTTATACCTTGAAGAAAACACTCACCCAACACAGTCAACTGACATATAAAAGTTGTTACTATACTCGAGCATTGTATTGTACCCAGTTAATTTGAGGCATTATCCAGTGTCCACCAAAAGTACAACTTTTTTGATAAGATACGATTCATGTCACTTTTTATGTTGGAACAAATCAACGCAAAATTGAAATAAAAGCGACGTTGTATGTTGAAAGGAAACAACACATGTAATTTCTTTAGTCATGAAGCTTTCAATGAATGTTTACAGTGCTCGTTACTTCGTAAAGGTTGGTTGATATTTAATCCACACGTTTGTCATGTAAATTACAACTCATTTGCATGTAATATGTAGAGATCAACAAACGGTTAGGTATTGGTTGAACTAGCCGGTCATGTAGTAGGCACAAGTACACGAATATGTACCACGCACCATATCTTTAACCGTGTTTTCATGCCACGATCATCAATACTGTACATATCAAAAGTCCAATCGTGACATCAGCTACGAAATGAAGTCATACACTAGTAACGAATCAGTTTTATCCATGACTTTTTATGTTTTACGTATATTTGCCACCGTAAATTCGAGGTGACTTTGGGAATACACTTGTTTGGTTGTTTATATCACATTTTGTACCTTCCTTAACATTTTGCTTAAATCACAAAAAAAGTTTTAAGTTTTGAATTAGAGTGTTTAGCAAGAACTTCTGTCTTTGCTTTGTGCAGTAAAATTAAGTGGTGGTAAAGTATCTTGCTCTGTAGCGCACCAAGTGTTTAAGCCGTGGTCGTTTCTTGGAAGGCGTTTCTGCACGTGATGCTGTTTGTAAAGGCACAAAGGGCACACAAAACACGATTAGGTTCCCATTTTTACTCATTCACTGAAACCTTTTGCTATGGCTGTTCACCACACATGATGAGGCCTGGTTTTGTATCTAAAATATAATCGAAAGCGGAACTGATCCTTACATTCTCAATGGGATGCGCATTTTTGTGGTCATAATTCAAGTGTATTTGGAAACGAAAGCGGATCATATGAAAATTTATTGTTTTTCCCGAAAATGTATAAAAAAAATTTTTTTTTTTACAGGCCCTTTGAAACACACGCCTCGTTTATACAGCGTAAATTCACATCAAGTTTTAAGTTTCACCTTAGTTCAAACGCCATTGGCAATATTTCAAAACAAAGCCCAAAAGCTGGCGAAACAGCATAGTCGGACGCGTGGGTTCCACACACTGTTGCATTTGTGTGGGTGTTAACATTAGAGCATACTGTGTAAACGGGTAAATTTTCTGAAAGTTTAAACAAGCATTTCCCACTTCCGGAATGTGGGTACAAAGTTTCGCATCTGGCCCGTACGGTTTCGGTGCCAACCTGCTAAATGTGCGTGAGTCACGTAAGCAATGCCAGTGGTAAATAATCTTTTTGTGAAACCTCCTTTTGAAGCAAAATGTGTTTTTACTTGTGGCATTTGAGATTAGGCGAAACGTTATAATGAACATAAATTCAAATGAGTAGTATAAGGCCTTTATTTAGACCTGACGTAGTATGATTTGGCAACAAAAATATAATTATTAATAACTTTTTTATTAATTCTATTTAAAGGTTATTTTATCTTATTAGTTATCTGAATGGCATCTCAACTTCCCACAAGGAAATATATACCCGTAGCATTTCGGCTTCTAAAGATCGTTGCGTGAATTTAAACCAGGCTTTTTCATGCTATAATTATACATTCAGAACGTTGTTCAAAACGAAGCAGGAAAGCACTCAAAATTGTGTGAACGTCGTAAAATTAGCAGTTTACAGTTTGTCAACGTAATCCCTAATAAAAAATAATTAACTATCAACCACCCACCAAACACCGAAACCGGCTAAAGTTTACAACATCGGTTCCGGGTAAATATTTGGGATTCCTGTGGCAAGTACCATTGCCCTTGAATACTTTAACGTTGTTGTAATGCCGTGAAACGGAAGATAACCGTTAAAAAGGCGCCTTGTAGTGAAATACTGTAAATAATTCCAAATGAGTTCGCATAGTGCCATCCTGCTAAACAGTACATGTATGCGGGTAGTGTAGAGTCAAAAAGTTAAATGTACTTTTCACATGTGCATGCAAAAATGGAAAATAATTTACATGCAGTTTGTTAAACCTGATCTAAGTTTAAAAACCGTAGCCCTGTACCAAATTAAGTCATAATTTGATCTCTGATTGGTATTGTTTTTCAGTTGGTTGCTTTCGAATACAAAGCTTAAATTCGTGTTTTCCTAGCACACATGCTACCAAAACAAAGTGCAAATGAATTCCTTCTTATTGTTGTATAGGACCACTATATTGACCTTTTTTGTAGTATAGCTAGCATGTGTGCGTGGCATTGTAAAAAACATATTGATCAAATGAGTCAAAACATTTTATTTCACAACAAATGTAAAGCTCCTTTACTGCACCCCTAATGCATATACAGCCGACCACATTTACTCCGTTGGTTGAAACCTCTGGTTTTAAGCCATAAATACCTAAACCAAACAAAGTGGGTTTAATTTAATAAACATGTTTCTTCAAGTCCCCTATAATGATGAACAACCTTTCCATGAAAAAATAAACAGCTTACTAATGTGTGTCATCAAGGTTAATATACTATAGCTTGTTAGCGACACCAGGCGTACAGGTTTGCAACAACAGTTTCGCTACAAGTGGGCGCTAGTGTGAGAAAATTGGGCTTTCAAAAGTTGAGTGTACAAGTATAATTTTTCGCTGTAACAAGCATCACAAAATTCTTGGACATAATGCATCTTTCCAGTAGAAAAATCCTTCGCTGGTTCCACTATGTTTTCAACTGGTTGCACCTTTAAATGTGCTTCTGCTTGTAAAGAATAATACACACCAACTGATGTTTTGGACATATTTCTTGACCCCAAACTTTTCTTGGCATGCTTTTTTCTTGATTTTTGCCGTACTTTGAAGTCACCAGCTTTGAACGCCTCTATGTAACTATTTGATACAGTCCAATAGTGCCCTTTTCCATCTTCGCATCTGCTTCCTTTGACGAAGCACTCGTTCAACGACAAATTGTGTCTAACACTATTTTTCCAACCATTTGGCTTGTTCCCAAAACCTGGGTGTTTGGCTTCCAAGTGACCATATATTTGAGACAAGTTTAAACGCCCCTTTTCACTGCTTAATATTGCTTCTGCTATTAACGAAATGTAGGATTTTTCAGTATGTTTCCTGTTCTGCTTTATAACTGGCCCCATTTTGGCTTCAAGCTATAAGTCCACCAACCTTTTACTGAAACCAATTACCTAATTCAGTATCAGAGGGCTTAATGTTTTCAAGGTTCAAAAAGGTGTTGTATATTTAAGGTGTTACGATCAAAAGGTGTCTACTTAGCCTGACTGATAAGGAATAACCAACAGCTGGCATTTATCACCTATTCGTGACGTTGGTGCGAGTATTTAATGCAGATTAATATGACAGATCAACACAGCTTATCAGTAAGTCAATATTTGTGACCTAAACTTCACACCAAGCCGGAAAATATACTGATAGCAGTAAACCATATTCTTTGGAAAATATTTTGACTAATTTCAAAACTATGATTATGAGAAATGAAGATAACTAATTACTTTTTGTTGACAGTAATCTAAAAACGACAGTCCATTCCGTTATGATTTTGTTTGGCAAAAAATGTATAAATTTCACAGCAACACTAAAAGACGAGTATGATAACATTTCCAATTATTTTTTGTCATGGTTACTCCATTGAAGTTGGGACCATCGAGACTTCAATGAAAAACGCTGATATTCAACACCAAGGTGGTCCAAGGCTAAAAAAATGAAGGGTCACATTAGGGTAAGTTTCAGGCAGGCCGATAAGGAAAACCTATTATGTGCCAAAGGACTGAACTTGCTGTTTTAATCGACTTCATGGTTTGATACCCAAATATAATTGCCACAAAGCTATCAGCAGTTACAACTGTTCCTGAATCCTGTAGGTTCCGATGTTTGCAACAAAGAGAATCAACCCATTTATGTCGTCAAAAAAGAGCAAAAGCCTTGTTGGCTCACATAAGGTATGTATTGACCTGCAATTCGATGATGGGTGTTTTATTAAGGCATTCAGGGCTATGGCCAGGGTTGCTACATAAAACTGATAAATTTATTGCCCCTTTTCTTTGAAATGTCCTTGTTTTTAACTTTAGTCCTTCTTTTCAAAAATTGGAAGTCAAATCTGGGCTAAAAGTAAACCTAGACAAGACGTTAATGGATTGTTTCTGCCAAAAAATATGATGTGATATGTCATGACTCGTATGAATGCAAGGATTGGTTAAAAAAACGTTTGTTTCGTATGTGAAATAACACTTGAGGCCTTATTTTGGGGTCGATGGCAACCTTAGCTGTGAATGAATACAATTGATTTGATAATAACATGCAGAAAGAGTACGCAGGCCGCACAAAAGCTACCGGCGGGGCACATGTGGCACGCGTGCCAAGGTTTAGACCACCCTGTTCAACACTGCTTATATCATTACACAGTTATATATTCGTATCATTTATTGGAACGATGCGATATTTGATGGTCACGTTTAAGATCATTGTCTGTTCTTCCACGCCTGTAGAGGTCCCTTGTTGGGTTTGTACTGGCAAGTAACACCATCAGGTATCAGAAAACCATCTGCCAACATTGTTTCGTAATCTTCGCGGTTCCATTTTGTGAATCCCCACTTTTGAGATTCGTAGATCTTAAAAAGAAGAACGAATACATGTTAAAATCCAAACTATTCCCCTTCTCTATTGCAGGCCAGTTTAGATTTTGCTTTTGCCAAACAACCAATCTGGTTACATGAAGGATAGGAAAAGTCGATAATTATGCATTGAAGGACAACGCGGTAGGGACTCCAAATTATTCCTTTTCACTACTGTGGGTCAGGTTGAATTTGTTTTTGCTACACAATTAATCCGGTTCCATGAATGACAATGTAGTAGAGATGGGCCAAAACTGCAAATGTTCTGTTCGGTCGAACACCGAGCATCTAACGCAGTGGTTCCCAACCTTTTTTTAACGCGACCCAAATACTTACCAAAATTTAGTTTTGTGGTTTCTCGCGACCCATGGACATGCTTTTTAGTTGTATTTTTGTTTGTAAGTTAGGAAAGCTTTTTGAAAATTACTACGCCAGTTTAGCAAATCAATTACCTTAACACGAACAAACGCAGTTGTTTTTTACGACCAAACATTTCCATTTATTCCGAACTTGGAGCTGAATTGAGGTATTATCAGCCAGACAACGCTCTACTGTGAGCTAACACAACACTTTATGACGTCACAAACAGCTTTAACCACTATCACGACAAGTTGTGATGAAGTTATTATTGGGCAACAATTTAAAGCCCTGGGTAATATAAAAGTAACGCTACGAGGCGTCAAAAAGTAGATGCTTGTCACTAAAACAAGCGACCCAACAGAATGTTCAGGCGACCCAACTTTGGGTCGCGACCCATAGGTTGGGAACCACTGACCTAACGTAAATGCTCGGTGCATTGTGACGTCACAAACATTCCCGATTCCACAATCGTTGTGTAGCTTTCCAAGGGCCCTTACGCCACCTGCGGTGTATTAAGCGGTACAGGCACCAGAAATATGCGTTTCTCCACGATTTACCTCAGTCAATTTGGTTATTGGATTAACCTTTTTGAACCCTAGTTTCGCATTTAAGCAGGGGTGAAAACGCAAATTTAATGCTGGGGACAGTTTGTGCAACGCTCGGCATGGACAAACTTTACGGAAGAAAAAAAACTGAGTGAAATCAAGATGCGTCCACTGCAGGGATGGGGAAACATAATTAAAGAAAAAATGCAGTTGGGTTAGGGGAATACCCAAAGGAGTGTGGTTTCATTGCAAGTCACTCAGAATAGTGATATTTTATCTGCTCATATAATATCAGAGAAGAGACATGAAGTATTCATCATAGTGACTAAAACATTGCTAGTAAATCCACCACATTTTAAACTTTCATGTAAATTGACTGCAAAAGAATTTTTGTTGACCACTACCTTTTGTCTGCCAGGGAACTTAAACTTAGCACGTCGAAGAGCCTCAATGGCATGTGGTTTTGCTCCATCCTTCAACCTCATGGACATAATGGGCTGACCAATCTTCACTCTGGCAACAAGACCTTGAGGCTTTCCAAAAGCCCCCCGCATACCAGTTTGCAGTCTGTGCAATATTTAAAGTGATTTATTATTTGATAAAAACCTACACTATTTACCAAAATAGACCATATAGTTTAATACAGTGGTTCTAAAAATTTTTCATACTATTTTCAAAAGGGTTCCGTTGCCACTATTTTGAGGGCTCGCAGTCCTTACGCCTGAATGTGTATTTCAGAAAAACGAAAGTTGATTGCACGATTTTAGCTAGTTATGCAAAATTGTGCATAACAATGATATAAAGACAGCTTGTAATATCACAGACAAGACAAAAACATTACGACCGTGTATTTTTTAGTTTTCATGCAATAAAGGCTATTGTTTAGCAAATGGAGACAGTCTATTCTCAATTCTACTATTTAAGTAAGTAAGAAGTAATTTTATTTGCGTGCTGTTTAAGCAGCATTTAAAACTAGAAGGGTGGCTTAGCACATATTGCCCTTGCATATACACTATAACCTATTTTAAAACATTGATATATTTCCTATGCTTATTTTATATTGGGTCCCATACCATCCACTATCTTTTATAACCTTAGTTGTTTCTGCAAGCAGAAGCTCATGGGTCCCCACACATGCAAAGTTGTAGATAATGCATTTCAAGAGATAACCATGTGAAAGTTTGGTGTTGTAAGGTAAACGCAGTGATCGGCACTGGGCTTAAATAATAATACTATGTAAAAACATAACATTTGAGTATGTTTAATAAACTTTGCAAAATTTCATATAATTAGAATGTTTTTTAAAAGTTCATTTATTTTAGGGGGCTAGTTGAGTAAATGTTGGGGCTAAAGGTAAAACACATCAACTGAAACCTACAAATAGCATAGTCCACATACTACCCCAAATTTTATCCAATCCCGACACTGTTTAAAAAACTGACCCATTGTAGGGGACTAGTGGGGTAACTAATGGGGTCAGACACTCAAACTAAAAAAATATGAAATCTCAATGACTCAATCAATAGTACTGCAAAATTTCAGCCCAATCCGCCAATGTTTAAAATTTCGACCACTAGAGGTGTTTTGAGCGACAACCGTTAATGTTTCAGATGTCATAGGGCTGTTAACAACCCCCTAACTAATGTTCACCAAGCAATCCACAAAGTCATAAAAGAGTAACATACAACTGCTTGCCCTTGTAACACTATTGAGCAACAGAAATCTTTCGTTTGTGGTGCCCAGTAACATACAAATACGTTTTACACTTTAGGGGCTTGTGGGGTAAATGATGGGGCTACAGGGTTGAACACACCAATCGACATCTATAAATGGCATACTCTACAAGCTATCCAAATTTCAGCCAATTCTGACACTGTTTAAAAACTCACCCATTTTAGGGGGCTAGCGGGGTAAATACTGGGGTTATCAACAAAAACGAAGTGGGAAGCACATCTACATAACTACATCTACCATCTGTGTAAATTTCATCCAAATCCATCAAGGATTTGATAGAAAAACGAGTCTGACAAACTTCGGGGGAAAATACCCATTTTAGGGGGCTAGCGGGGTAAATACTGGGGTTATCAACAAAAACAAAGTGGGATGCACATCTACATAACTACATCTACCATCTGTGTAAATTTCAGCCAAATCCATCAAACATTTGATGGAAAAACGAGTCGGACAAACTTTGGGGAAAAAATACCCATTTTAGGAGGCTAGCGGGGTAAATACTGGGGTTATCAACAAAAACAAAGTGGGATGCACATCTACATAACTACATCTACCATCTGTGTAAATTTCATGCAAATCCATCAAGGATTTGATGGAAAAACGAGTCGGACAAACTTTGGGGAGAAGAAAAAAAAAGAAAACAATTTGAGTAAAATCAATATGTGTCCCCTTCAGGGAAGGGGACCCATAATAATTCAGTGGCACAAACTAATGCCAAATAAGATTACAGAAGTACTTCGACCTTTTTTGTGGTCCCCCAAATGGCCTTATGGACCCCAAAAAGACCGTGGACCTGAGTTGAGAACTGCTGATTGAACAACATGTGAGAGAATGTAATAAATATACTTTGAGGAAAACATTGCGATTGATTGAAAAAAACATTGAAATGCATCTTTGTTATATTTTATTAAGACATGATAACGGGTGATTGTAAATAGGACTTCTTACCTGTCAGCACCGGCACATGACAACATTTTATTGATCCTCACAACATGGAAAGGATGGACACGAATCCTCAAGTGGAAAGCATCTTTACCACAATATTTCACCATGTATCTAGCAAATATATCCGATTTTTAGAGTTAAAAAATGCCAGCACACAGCTTTTTGCTGAAGCAAAAACAAAACTACAAAATCATTCACCTAAGTCAGGGCCAGGGGTGTGCAACCTTTGTCACTGTGGGGCCAAAGACAACGGCCAAGATTAAAGTGTGGGCCATACCTTTATATAACACAAGGAGATTTTACTTATTGCATACCAAATATGCTTTAACTAGAACAGGGGTTCCCAACTTGTGGTACGCGAAGGTTTTTCAGGTGGTATGCGAGTAGAGTACCTGGTTTCACAACTTTATCATTTATTTATCCGGTTTAGTTGACCAATCGGTGAACAGTAAACAAAAAATTAATTTAGTTGTGGTGCTTTATTGTTACTTTGGTAGGCCAATATTATTCTGCTGAATTAAATATGATTCGATCAAATTAGTTGTCTTTTAAGAAGTGGTACGCGTGGCAGTACAGAGGGTCCAAGTGGTACGAGATTGTAAACCGGTTGGGAACCCCTGAACTAGGAAGTATCATGCACTTTTGATTCTAGCCACATATTGTCAGGTCGCAGAAAAATAGCACCAGACACATTTATCTGCTCAAAAATACGTAATAATTGGACTCGTTTGCCAGTACATTTAAAATCCAATGGTCTCTACAGGCAATATAACCTTCAATCAACAGGCTGCATTTGGCCTAAGGGCCGCAGGTTGCACACCCCTGATCTATATGTTATTCTATGTGGGGTCAAGGGGAAGACAACATGATGAAATATCCTAGCAGCAGATAGTCACCAACTATTTTAGGAGCTGCCATGTCACTCAGAACAAAGGTATGTTATCTACTCATGAAATATCAGAGAAGAGACATGAAGTATTCATCACAGTGACTGGCGGCTTAAAAACAAAACAACTATATTAGTTCTAATTTCTTAAGAACAAGAATCTTAAGAAGCAACACCAAAAAAGTCAGGCAAACTGTAAAACATCATGACAACAAGAATTCCCATAAAAAATAGCTTCAAATGCAAGGCAAATCCAACAATTATTATCATTCTTTTACTCAAGTACGTTTGACATTTTTTTATGATAACATTATCAGTTTGTCCATTTTAAAACGCCCTTTGGAAAAGTTTTCTGGACTTGCGACGCACCAGCAAATAAAAGTTTATGAGAAAACTTATTATTAAAGATGTGTTTATTGATACAACAACAAAAATCAATGCATATTATTTAATCTGACGTGTGGGCTTGTTTGTTTTGAACGCAATGTGGGCTTTTGTTAATTGTTTTAATTATTGCGCACAATTGCATTGTCTTGTCTGCTGCAAGGCCTTATCAGCATCAATAACGAATTACAATGAAAACTAGAATGGTGGCTTTCTGATATACTTCCATTTTATATATTCTATACGATATTTACCAATTTACTATACACATCATTTGATCTACACATATGATTGTTTTTGTAAACAAAAACTAATGGGTCCCCACACGCGTGTTTGTGCGGATTTACGGTAAACAAATGTTGCGGTGATTTTTAAATTCTTAAGAACAAATTTTTAGAAAGCGTTAACCCAACAATGAAAAATTTTGTTGTATTTTTTTGCACTATTATTGTCGTATAATTACAAAAGCATTAAAAAAGAACGAAACAAATACTTTCAATTTAATCTCTTGCTTTGACCCAGATATTGTCGTCCAAGGTCGGGTTTTAAACACAATTTTTTTCTAGAAAGCTGTAACAGTTGTGTTACAGACAATTAAAATACGATTTGCTGCAAGTGTATACATAACTTTTCATTTAACTTTGTTTCGCAAAACGAGTTTTTCATTTAACTTTGTTTCGCAAAACGAGTACCATTGACCTGTAGTAACCTTTAGGGTGCACACACCAAACGACTGTTTGACCTTTTGACACCGTTTTCAATAGCACGCCGTCCTTGGTGTTCAACAACACCGTTTGACCTAATTTATACATGCCTTGAGTATTTGATTCAAAAAAAAACAAAAAACGCTACGTTATGGCGAAAGAAAGTTCTGAACTGTGTTAGTAATACCTACTAATTGACCTTAAGTAACCCGTGGTCATGCAGCGGCCAACCTAACAACGAGCATTTAAAAAAAACTTTTATCTTGCAAAAAAGTCAAGTTTATTTTTTCATATTTAGTTTGTTTAACAAAGTTTTGCTTGACATTATACGAAACCGAAGCACGCTTATTAGGTTTAAATCGCGTCATATGTGTGAAACCTTTGCCAAAACTGAAAATGTGAGTGATAACTTAATAAAACGACATGCATTGCTGTGCAAAACAGCTGATTTCTAATCACCGAAACGACGTCTCGTAAAACGTCTGTCCGACGTCAAGCTGAGCCCTCCCGCTCTGCCCTATTATTCGTAAACGTACTCTCTTGGGACTTCTGCCTACAGTGTCTTTCTTGACCAAACGAGCGTTAGACACATTTACGTTTCGGGGGTCTGTGGGTGTGTCGCTGGGTCATTCGGGGTCAAACTTCAGGTGGATCAAGTTCAGATTAATATCTAACATATGTCCAAATTTGAATAAATTTGAAGCACTCTTTCTTTACTAAACGACCGTTACAAACCAGCGTTAAAAATTTTACGTTTCGGGGGCCTGTGGGTGAACCGCTGGGTAATTTGGGGTCAAACTTCACGTGGACCAAGTTTGGATTAATATCTAACATATGTCCAAATTTGAATAAATTTGAAGCACTCTTTCTTGACCAAACGAGCGTTACAAACCAGCGTTAGACAGAAAAAAGAAAAAAGAAAAAAAGAAAAAAAGAAAAAAAAAATACGGACAAAAACAATATGTGTCCCCTTCAGGGAAGGGGACCCATAATAATGTTACAACTTATGGACAATAAAATCTTATGCACAATAATTACTTCAAACTTTTGCTAACAATTATACGTTATAACTACCTCAAGCCTTTGCTGGAAAAGTTGCCTTTATTACATTGTTATGAAACAAGACTCCATTTACAACACATAATCAAGTTTAATACCCGCCATGCGCGGATAATGCACTTGCTGCATGGGCTGTTTGGTCTCGACGTACATTAACGGTCAGCTGCATTTTTGATAAAAAACTTTTAACGTAAATTTACGTCAATCAGCACTCTACACAAAACGTCTTTGGACATAGACATACGTCAACCGCACTGAAAGCGTTAACCTCATTTTTATGAGATAAACTGAGGCATGAAACGGAGCTTTCTGCGCTGCCCTTGGAAAATTGAAACGACGCACCATTCGCTGCGACGCACAGTTTGAGAGCTACTGACATAAGTGATTTATAAAGTATTTTTGAGAAAATTTTTCTTCAGTTAGAACTTAATTAAGAAGATTCATTGCATAACATTTCCTTACTTGTTGGCACAAATTCTTGCAGCTTCCAGAGCCTCAGCACTCAGCTGTTCGAGTTCATCTGACACCATGTGGACACATAATGGAAAATCTTGTACGTTGGCCTTTTTACGTCCAAGATCATAGATACGAATTTTCGGATCAGGAACACCACGACAAAACCTTGACTTTGGGTAAGGTTTGTTCTTGCAGTAGCGATAACTGAAATAAAAGCATTAATACATGAAATTACACTTACTCATTTATGTATTTGTTTAAGTGAAAAATATTTTATGTTCAAATGGTTCCCAACTAGGGTTCCTCTATTTCTTGACTTTTTCATTTCCCGAGAATCTCAAATTTTTATTTAAGTCGATTTTCTAACAAAAAAATATCCGATTGTACATTTTTTCGCTTCTAGTAGCGATTGCAAGTAGTGATTCGCTAGCAAACCAGCAAAAACTGAAGCGACTGTTATACATCTTACACAACCAAGCGTGACTACTGCCTGGGAAAGGTAAAAGTTTAGTGGCAACGCACATTAAATTTTTTAAATTATTTCTCGAGAATCAAGACTCAATTTTTTCGAGATTTCTTGAGAAGGAACTGTATTCCCAACCTTTAGTGACAAATTTCTCACAGTTCAAAACATTTTTATTCCTCCCAATACACTACATAGTAGATACAAAAGCACTAAATTGGGTATTTTATCAACTTCTCAGGTTATATTTCCATAGCTGAAGTGTCTATTTACAAACCACTTGTACGAATTAAAGTAAATTCCCCCAGTTGGGAACCACTGTTATACTCTGGTGGCTCCTTTATGAAAGAACTGTTTTACTCAGGCCCAACATTATACTAGTTTTCACAAACAAAATTAAACTATTCTAGGTATGAAGTCGCACTCAGAAAGAGAGAGTTGTATCATCACTTGGATGCAGTGAAATAAAATTTCTTCATCATTGTACTGACTTCTAAACCATATTTCACACTTTACAAATTCACTTACCAACGCGCTGGACGACGACCCATCTTGCCTACAATCAAAATACACTGTTAATATGATAGTATCTTACTTTTCAGCCTGGATAAAATCACTAAGAAGCTCTTAATGAACCGATTTATGAAGATATACTTTTTGTAAATTCAACAACATCAAACCCTTACCTGTCGTGCTGGAAAGAATGACTAAGCATTTTATAAACGAGATCACCCGGATTTCATTATTCAGCATATTATTTCGCAATGACGATGAAATATTGAACATTTGTGTATTTTATTCTATTTGGTGCAATAAAAAATAAAGCTATGTCTAATAATTTTTTTTCCATCATTTTGACAAGTTCAAAACCAACTAAAATAAAAATGCGCCATTCAGTTTTTTTTTTAGTATTACTTTCTACCGACTTACAAATATTTACCCAAGTTATATCACAAATCAACGTTCATTTTTTGTGCACAAAATTTGTTTGGTAGATTTAAACACGATTAAAATTAAAAATCTCTTTGCTTGAGCGCTAGTGAAAATACATCAGCTGATCAAGTCCCGTGACCACATCTGACTGATCAGGCATGACCAATCCAGTTTCCAGCTTTGTGTTTTCATTTTTTACACTATTTTCGACAGATATTCAATAACTCCAACCACATTTTGATTGTAGTTGTTCATAACACGAAAACAATGTCAGCTCGAGGAAAATTGTTGGCTATAATTGGCGATGAAGATACTTGTACCGGATTTTTACTTGGGGGAATTGGAGAGTTAAACAAAAAACGTCAACCAAATTTCATGGTGGTTGAAAAGGATACGCCCTCAGCTGATATAGAGGAACAACTAAAGTAAGTTGTGTATCTGTGTATCTTTTTGTACTATCGTTATCGTAAACCTGTTAGAATGTGCATTTTGTGAGAAAACTTTTGTTTTCTGAGTCTATTTTACATTGACTTGACGATGCAAAACAACATCAAACACAACCACCACTAACTATGCATGCAGACAACACAATTATTTAAATCAAGAAGTTCGTTTCATGTTTTCTGTTTGACCATTTTTTGTAGCCTATCTACTTCATTTTGAGCATTTATATGTTAAGAATAAAAATGCATAATACGATACATTTTTGTGTCTACATTGTATTTACAAAAAAGTAATATTTATTATGAAGGATTTGCTGATGGTGTACATTGCTACCTTTTCAGGAGTTTTTTAGGTCGCCAGGACATAGCAATTATTTTGATCAGTCAATCTATTGCGGATGTGGTTCGACATATTATTGACGCTCATAATGATCCAATTCCAACAATCCTTGAAATTCCATCAAAGGATGCCCCATATGATCCATCAAAGGTATGCTACTGTAAAATGTTGTTTGAGTTAAAATGCACATGTTTTCCTTTATATTGGCATAAGCATCAAGGCAAACAACTTAGCGCAATTGCCAGCTAACAAACTGATTAGTTTGTCGACTTTTGTAAAACTAGGACAAACTTAAGTTAAATGTTGTCTTGTTTTTATTTCAGAAGCAAATATGTTAAAACATTTTAGTTAGGCATTATTATGTGTAAACCAAATTTCTAGTTTAAATTATAGTTTGTTACTTGACAAAACTAGTTTAACCTTTGTTTAACAAAATTATGAGTATATAAAGTATAACTAAAAGAAAACAGGTGCTTTTAATATAAACTAGTTTTTTTTGTTCGTTTGGCAAACAACTTGTCTGTGATTGTACATGTCATCAGAATGAATTGTGCACTTCTTTTCTTTTCAGGATTCTATTTTAAGACGAGCCAAAGGAATGTTCAGTGCTGAAGATTTCAGATGAGTTTGATATGAAATGTTCCCACACAAAATTACAAATAGTTTGATGTTCCTTATGGTACTAAGAGATTTTGCAAAAAAGACACTTGTTTTTCATGTTATGTTAGTACGTGTACCCGTACATCCAAACCTCCTAAAAAATCGTCATTATATTTGGGTCAAATATTTGTCAGAATTACAGTTTTATCAATGTTGTTCCCCTTTGACATCTGATTTTACAGGCATTTTGCTGTCATGAAAATAGAACATGTTTGTGCAATAATAAATTTTCAGTCCATTACAAAAGAAATTTGTAAGATTGTGTTGTGATCGTTGTTCTGTATAAACGTTTCAGGGTTGATTCCAGCATTAAACATGCTCATGAGTTTTCACCCCGCTGTTTGGGTTAGGGATATTTTTTCCTATTTTTCCAACTTTGCCACGTTAGCGTTTTTATTTCACCAACTTTGCGCACATATAATTGTGCGTGGGTAATGTATTGTGTAAATAACCGTACTTCCAGAAGATCTTTGGGGCTTAATTGGTCCATTCGATACTTTATGGTTTTTACATAATGTTTGGGATCGGACCGAAAAGTTTAGCGGCGTGACAGTAAAACGCGGAAGATGGTGGGACGTCGCGAAGCCGCTGAATATCGGGCTAAATTGGTGACGGTTAGTGCTATTAAGCTTGGGGTGAGGTTTTATAATAATATATGAATAAAAAAATGTCCATTCCTAAAAATGATTCGGTATAATTTCCCGACATTCATCAAAATTGCCTTTGCGGGAAGTCTCCCTCGGCCGCGGAATGCTTCCCCCGTTTCGGCGGGACATTTTTAACATAATAAAACATTACCCCAACCTTAATAGGACTAACCATCAGCAATTTAACCCGATATTCAGCAGGTAACCGCATGTCAAGCGAGATGTGGGCTATGGGGTGCTTTCGTTTTGGGCTTTTATAAATTCGCGCTTCTTAGTTGAAATGAAAAATTCATTAGATCGGTCTACCATCCGTAACTCTTTGTGATATGCGCCATGATGGTCAAATTGCGTGTTCGTGTGTATCTACTTGAATTACGGGTCTTAAAAAATAGTATGGGTGATCGAAACCCGTAATTTTCGTGTCAAGCCAGTTTGTTTATCTTTCCAGTGAAACACCATGGTATAAAAGTAAGGACACTTATTCTCCAACATAAAAAAGTACGTTTGCAAACATTTAGGGGTAATAGTATCGTCATAGGCACCGAGTTTTACAAAAAATCAAGGTGGCGAATGTAAAATATGACGTCACTTTGTGTGACGTCACTAATGAGTGCAATCACAAGAACTGAAAGCTTCAACAAACTTCCCACAGATTGCAAAATTCGTCATAATTTAGAAAAAAAAACGGCATGTTTAAATTAATATTTAGTTGGAAATTGCCACACGTTGCTGTAACGTTTGTCATTGGCTTAGCAACGTTCAAAGAATGTTTCGTCAAGTTGTTGCTGTTTTATATCCTGAGATAACCATTTATTACACCACATTTGCGTTGTGCACAACAATGACCAGACATTCACTGGCAGACAATTGTGTGTTTG
Organism: Phallusia mammillata; assembly: GCF_965637545.1. Classification (NCBI taxonomy): domain Eukaryota; kingdom Metazoa; phylum Chordata; class Ascidiacea; order Phlebobranchia; family Ascidiidae; genus Phallusia; species Phallusia mammillata. The sequence goes on along the minus strand of NC_137257.1, from coordinate 16,426,599 downwards.
GCGTCATAAACAAGGCACTAACCTAAGTATGCTGCTGTTTTAAGCCACGTTTTGTGGTTATTTCGCCGGTACGCTTGTTTGAAAGCAAAAGTGTTACTAATTTTATTTTCTTCATTTGACGATATTTCGTACGATACCGCCACGAACAACCCAAAATATCCACGGTGGCCGCCACCGTGCGATAGAAAACCAAGGTGGCGGCGCCACTCCGCCACCGCCTACTCGGCGCCTATGAGTATCGTTATGAAATAAAAACAAACGAAGGCAGCATCAAATTTATACTGTTGATACCAATGTTGTGTTGTAGATTACGTTATGTTTTTAAACTCTTAAATGTTCGTTTTAGGTGTGATTGCCCCGGTAATTCCATTAGCAGATTTGTAGAAAAGTAAAAGAAACATAATGCAATTTTACTATATTTACGCATAAAGTGGCTGTGGGATCACGAACAACTATGTCGGGATGTTTTAGGTCCACAGAATCGGATGGTGTTGTGTAAATCGTTTGGCCATTTTACTTACGACTGTTTGGTTTGTAAAATGTCACAAAGGCAGTTTCACGACATCTTTGAATCTGTGCTTTGAAGCTGGTGCCCGACAAAAGCATTTTACATGTTTATCTGGGTGACGGCCTACGCATTTTCAGAACACAAAGGTCTGGCAAAAACCCACACAAAAGACATTTTCTTCGAATAAATCTTTGCCTGTGAACTGTTTATTTAGCTAACGGATACAATGGCTGTCCTTGCTCTTTACGAGAAATCTGCGTTTGCTTAACCAGGTAAACAGCCCAGTCAAATCCTTTGTTGTCTTGCAGCAAAAACAACATGGCAATAGGAGGTTTACTTTGTATTTTGCAAAACATCTTGTTGGCCCATTGTAGGCTGGCATATATTTCTCAAAAGACATCCTTTTAAAAATAATCTGTACTGGTAAAAAAATACTTCTTTCATGAAAAATGCAATAATCAACTGCACTTGCAACAAACACATACCAGCAGCAATTTAAAACAAAAACAACAATAAATACAAATTTAGATGCAACAAAAAATATTATAAAGCATGTCAGTTACTACATAGTTTTTGCAATATGCAATTCTTGAAAAAAAGCTTTCACATAAAATGTCTAAACTATAGAAGTGAGTTGAAGATTTCCACCTATTCCAGCAACAGCAAGTTGTTTTCCATTGTTACAAGAGTCTAAAGTAAGCACTGGTTTCTTGCTGTGAACTAAACCAAGTAGCCTATCAGTGTTTACATTTAATATACATGCACTGTTAGTGCCACTTCCACCTGCTACAACAGTGTTCTGGTTTGCAAACTTTGCACAGTAGAGAAATTCACCTTCAGATTTTTCATCATGTGGAAAAGGCAAGGTTTTGTTCAAAAGTCCACTTCTCAAATCCCACAGCTGTAAAGAATTTTTAGCAGACCATGAGCCTGTAAGAATATGGTTGTCCTTTAAATCTAAAGCTGCACCACAAATGTGTGGCCCAGGGATTGAACATTTTGCATTTCTGGGTATTCTTTTGTCCCAAAGCTTAACACAATCATCCCAGCCTGCTGTCAAAAATAGATTGTTGTCTTCTGGATGAAACTTCAAGGCAAATATGCGTTTCGTGTGGCCGGTGTATATACTCACTTCATCCATATTAATGTAATCAGGAGCCACAATAGTGCGGTGTAGCTGGAATGTGTTGGCATCATACAACCTAATATGTCTGTCTTTTCCAGCAGTGGCAAAGAAATGGCCATCTCGGCAAACATCAAGTGTGTTAATCTCATTTTTTTCTTCAGTTATTGAAACTGTAGGCTCCAAGCTCTTTCCAACAGCTGGAGTTTGCTCCCACAAATTGATTTTGCCACTTGCCCCAGCAGAAATTATTAGCTCTTCCTTGAGATAATGTAGAGCCATAACTGCCAATCCTTTTCTATGTCCATGTGTAACATCATGAAGTTTTATCCCTGATTTGTGGTCAACTACAAAAATTCCACCATTACCAAAGCCAACTGCTAATTTCTTACCATCATGATTGTATTTAATGCTGTAAATTCCCCATCTGTCCAGTGGAAGAGACACTTTATGTGTTTTGATGAGAGGATCTGATATGTTTTCTTGCCTAATTTGACCATATTTATTTGACAGGTCACTGTAGTCCCCAATTTCATGACCTGCCAAGATTGCAGCCTCAAGTCTTTTGTGAGCCATATATCACAGCAATGCAGACCTACATACTTGGGCAAAAGGATATTTACTGCTGGTTAAAATAAAATTGATTTTTAAATTCTAATTTTATTCTTTCACAAAGACCAATAGTACCTACAACTTACTTCTCAAGAATGAAAGATTTGTGCCAAAACAAACGCCTTTATGTGGTAACGAGGTTGCACACGCAGGTCCGTGACAACCACTTGCTTTTTTCCCTTTTAAGCGCTATTTTTTAATTTTTTTTAGGGGTCGTTTGTGAAAATACTTAGTTTACAAACGATCCTAAATTCTGCATCCTTATAATTATGGTAGAGATTATGTATCTTAACTATTTATTTTGCATCTTTCATTGCTGTTTCAAAAGTGTTTTAGTTTTTATATTTTATGGTTTGCTTCGACTTGGACGTCCATAGCCTACAATCTATGCCAAACTCGCACTATTTTTACAATATGACTCAGTAAAGAAATTGTACAGGGATGTTTTTATTGGTATTGACAATTTTGGAACATTTGCAAATGTACCTACTTCATGAGAAAGAAAGAATGGCAAATATAAGTAAGCTGGACACACCATCATGTTTAATCAGAATTGAACCATTGTTTTCTACTAGCGTCAGCCACATCGATGTTTACTCAAAACTTGTTGAGACCGAACCAGATACAGATTGAAAGAAATCACGGTTTCTCATAAAATCTTCACTAGACGGCTTAGTGTGATAGAATTGTTGGCCGTTGCTGACTGGATTGTGTAGTGGTCTTTCAGGAAATCGATTTAATTGGCAGGAGCTGTGGCAATTATCAATTAGCTCCTCAGTCTGGTTTGAAGTTGGGAATTCATGTAGGCTGCTTTCCGCCTTTTCGTTGCTAAAAAGTTTTGGTTAATTTTTATTGGACATAGAAAACACTTTACATTCGCAAATTTTGAGAAGAATGATAACAAAATAGGAAATAATATACCTATGGAGTCTCAGGTGAGTCTTTAAATTGCTTGTGGAACTAAAACGTTTGTGACAAACGCCACATTCGTGTGGTTTTTCTCCAGTGTGGACAAGGTGATGCTTCTGAAGGTGGGCAAGTTGGGTAAAACCTTTCGTACAAACTTGACACTTGAAGGGGCGTTCACCAGTGTGAACCCGCAAATGGACCTAAAAGAAGAAATCATAAAGCTTACAAGTCGGTTCTTGTCCGAAACATGTAGAAAATGGATATAAGCTCTGTAGTATTATTTGTTTACATTTGAGATTTAAAATTGTTCACAAAGTATGTAACATAAGTCGGTTTATCTTGAGTGTCTGGTTGGACATGTTACGTATTACTGAACAACTTTTTACTTCTATGCGTTAGTACACAAAAGCATGTTACCTTCAGGTTTGAAAGTTGCCCGAATCGCTTCAGACAAACGTTGCATTCGTAAACAATCCTGCCGTTTTCCTTGCGCAAGGGGTATGGTAAGGACCTATATCCACTACTTGGTCTGTCTGTACCATCGTGCATCGTGGTCCTAAAATGCCAAAACATTAGCGCCAGGTTATATGGATAGGACCATAGATCACTCCATACTCTATGGCGCAAATGTACCAGACTTTGTAACAATGGTATGAACAAAGTAAAAATTTTCAGGATCTTACCTGTTTACGAAGCAGTTTGTATTTGAACCAATGCGATTTGACTTTATTCTTTCCAGGCATGTCAATGGCATTTTCCTGCTATCGCTGGAGCTTGTTTTCGAGGGTATTGATGCACCAGAAGCTGTTAAAATATTCACAAACATAGTTGCAAAATATAAACTTCTAAGATTAAGAAGTTATTCGTGCGGTGCAACACCTATCGCTATCCACAGCAACAAATACAAAATTTAAATCCATTTAAACTAAATCTAATGAAACCCTCAGTTAACCCAGCTTATAATGGATGCTGTACAAAATACCGATCCAAAATAACATAACTAAGTTATAACTCCAAAACATGCAGGTTATTAAAATACACACCATATGTTTCCTTTTTGATTTTCACTTACTGTTATTGTTCCAATTTCTACTCTCCCAGTACATTCTTGATGTCAATCTATTTAAAATTGTATTTCTTTGTTGTTCTACCTCAAAACTGTTGCCTAATTGTGGCAAGCACATTTGTTCCTTTCCAATGGCCCAAGATCTTAAAAAGCTAGGGTAAAGAGTTGTTGCTGCAGCGATAAACGCTTTGCGACGTTGAGCAAACTCCATTGCCGTTTGATTAGCTTTGTAAACTGGCATCTCTGTATGAAGCATGGTCAAAAAGGCTTGCCAAAATGTCCTTGACCCACTGGTTGCAGTTGGATATTGAATTAGGTTGTTTGTTGACTGTTGGCTTGTCCTTGAATCACCACAACCTGCACTCCATATATTGTTGTTTTCATCAGTGGCTCTTGAAACTTTGGTTGACTTAAGAGAAAGATCTAATGGTTCAGCAGATTCCAGTGTTGCAATAGCACTTTCTGCAGTTGTGTAAAAGGGTTTTCGTCTATCAACCTCACGTACCCGTAAGTCCAATGCCGCTGTGATAATTGACTCTTTAGTATTATATATCTTGTTGTCAGTCATTTTTTCTTGTGCAGAAATTTAAACGCAGTTACACAGTCGCCAAGACAGCGTTTATAACTTTTTGCAAAAGTGAGTTGAATGGGCTTGAAATGTTCTGCAACGAGAAGTAAAAGACTGATTTCTTTAAGACTTGCAACTTTGCCTATCAACACTTTCCTCATTCCAGCTGAAATTAAAAATGCGAGTGGTCTTTAAAATGCTCGTGGACCTAATCAGAAGCGCCCGACTGGTAACTTCAGACTCGCAGAAAATTTCGGAAACACTTTACCTGCTTTAAACGCACAAGACTTTTATCACCTTCCCAACTGCTATTTTCGTGTTCCTTAAAAACATATTTCCTTTTAAAGTAAGCTGCATTCTCTTTATATTATCTTTAAGGAAAATAATCTGGAGTGTACCTAATACCAGGGTTAAAGCATTTTTATTTACAATCTTAACTATCAACGGTCTTAACTAGATGAACGGTAGTTTCGACTACACCTTCTTGACTATTTTGACCCCAGTAAAGAATTTTGACCCCAGTTAGGAAGTGATTATACTGCCTACTCCTTCATATGGATAAGAAGTTTATGTCTGCGGAAAGCAAACTAGAATGTACACTTTAAAGTTTTCGAGATCAACATTATGATTTGTGTCCACCATCCAATGAGCAATAAATGCATTTTTTGCATTCTGTGTAATTACTCATGGCCCTCTGATTAATTTGCGTTTGCAAAATCTTGTTTGTTTTCGATAACTCATCGCAATCTCGGAGAAACCTTGATGAAATGAACACATTTCGGCAAATGTGTTACTCGACAGTCGTTGCTGACAAAAAACCTCATGACCAATTCGAAATGCTGTGATTAAATTCTTTCCTGTCAGTATGCAAGTCAAATCATTTGTTGAATAGAAGAGAATTTGCTGCTGTCCAACGCTTTTGCTTTCAGTTCGTTGATGAACTATGATCCGGAAACAATTATTTGTCCCACATGAACACTCTAGTCTAAGCCACATTAAAACAAGCCGGTCCACTGCTGGTTTGAGGTCCACTGCTGGTTTCAAAACAAAAATATATGGTAAGCAGGGATCTTGCTTTTGTACACTTCGGCCAGTTTGTGCTGACTTTTTGTCAGGCTTGTTATGTCTAATACAATGAAATTTAGGGTTTGACCTTGTCTTCCTTTGCCAAAAATAAAACCTAAAGTGAATGTTAGGTCACATATGTTGGTTATAATTTTATAAAAGTCCTAAAACAGTTAACAGTTATTATCTCTTTCGGTTGAATGACCTTATTGAATGACCCCCATAACTCAAAATATAACCTACCTGTCAGCTGTCCCCAACAACTAGTTCAAGCAAAAAAACATCATTTTAGCGCTATCTCTAAACTCAGAAGAAAGTGCGATTTGAGATTTCTAACAACATATCGAAAAGATAATATGTGATCACAACTTAACTCCGGCTAGGAAAGTACAGCATGGTAACCAATTATTACTTTGAAGACAAACCATATACCAGCGATTACATGTTGTCGTGTGTGGACCAATAAAGGCTGTTATGATTAACTGTGATATAAACTGGACCAGTACCCCTTGCGTTGTCACTAAAAATGTATGGCTTTTGAGTTTATTTGTTTTGTTACGCCCAAGACACAAAAAGCACACAATTTTAGCACACATTTTGGGCAAGCAACTAAAACGCATGTTTAAAACTGCATACATATCAAGGTATTGCATAAACGTTGTTGTTATGGTCCCAACATAGACGTTATTGCTGGTAGGTTGTCGGCTTGTGTGTCCAGGATTTCAGCTGAATTACTTTCTTTGGATAAAACTGCTGATTTTTCTGCTTTCGGGTCCATCTGACCAGCTGGGTTCATTGACCAGCATAGGTTTCCTATATTATTAACACATAAGCGCATTGTGTGATTGGTTATACCAATAAATACCAATAGTGATCCTTTGTCTCATACTTTTATTTAAACATTGCAATAAAACCAACACATGTGAATGTATCAAAAGCACAATGGTTTATTGTTTCGCAACAATCGAAGTGTTCTTTTTCAGTCTGCATCACGTTCAAGCAGTTAGGTTCAAAACCCTATCAGTTTTTTCGTGCTATGTTGCCACCAATAACTTTTAGATTTAGTGGGCTATTTTGTAGTGCTACTCCATTGTACCCTGCAGCGCGTGGTTATTGTGTTAAACGGGTAGAATTGTAGTCAGTGTGTTATTGCACCTGAAGGAGAGCGGTTTGCACAGTCGTAGCCATTCGGTGTTAGAAGAACCTCGCTTGCATTGTTGCTGATATTGCTGGAGTTTGTTTGGACAAAACTGTTTGGAGCGGCGTGCAGGGAACTTGTTCCAGCAGTGCTACAGAAAAAACTGAAGGTTAAGAGCGGTCATTATAAGGAACATGGGTACGTTACGTTAAATTTCGCTTTAAAAGTCAAATCTAACTAAAGCAGGTTTTGAGGAAATCCGACAAGTGCAAAATGGTGATTTGTTGAATTAGTTGAGGTGTTCACGGCAATGGTGCTATGATATAGTACTTACCTACTGTATGAATATGAAGATACAGTGAGGGCTTGTGAGTCTTCTTTTGTCACTTGAAACTCAGCTAGGTTTGGCGTCAAGTCATCAAACACTATTTGTGAGGACTGAGACTCGCTGGTCACAATACTCATGGTTTTGTTATTGTCCTTTAAAGCAACAAAGACATTTCGCCCCTTCTTTGGGCTTATTTCCTCTGTTGTTGACTGTGTTGAGGTAAAAAGTGCTAATGAAGATGGGCTACACAGAAGTTTGCTGTCTGTAGCTGTAGTATTTGGTACAGAACAGCTTTTGATGCGTGATGTTTCATCGTTGGTCATAGCACAGTAGGAACGTTTGTTTGGGGATATTGTTTTGTAATACCCTGGGAAAATATAGGCTGATAATATGGCATGTGTGGTTTGCTTCAAGTAAATAAGGGTAAAAGTATTTTGACCAAGGTTTTTATGCTAACAGTGCGTGAGAATACATAGCTCTGACTAATTAAAGGCATTTTTAGATCGCAATTTTTTTCAGAAGCCTTCAAAATCTGAGGCACGAGTCATATAAATATAGATACGGATAAGGATATGCCTGTATGGTATATTTGCCCAACAAACCATTGTTTACACAACATAAAATGTATGCTTATTTTGCTGCCATGTTTTAAATACAAAAGATCAAAAGGGAGCAATATCTTTTAGTCGTAGAAATAATCTGCTATTTAAAAAAATCGACAGATACACTGGAAAATTTCCTACCAGTTGGGTTGGGTGAAAATCCCTCGTCAGGATTGACATTTGGGTATGCGTATGTTGGTTGACCGTTCCTTGTTGTGGCATTGCTGAGATATGCAAATGTTGAACCGTTGTGATAAACGTACCCACTAAAATGCAACCATAGTTGAATGTTAAAATTTATTATGTTAACTAATGTGTGTGTTACAAGCGTTAGTGTTGGGATGGACGTACCCTCGACTTGGTGAAGTGTAGGCTTGGTCAGAATATTGTGGTGTGTAAGTTAGTTGATCCTGAAACATGTAATAGAAAAGTTATGTGTTGAACTGTAATTGGAAGTGTTGAGGTAATTTTTGGTTTCGTGATTCGTTCTGTTCGGGCTTCACGCATGTATAACTTATACAATAGTCGAGCGTTTGGCATTGGGGTGACAAAACCCATTTCCTAAGAACGTGTGTTAAATTAGACTCGCGTCGCATTTTTCTTACAAATTGCTTCTTAATTTTTTCTTACAAATGACTAAAATTTAAGATTTAAGTAATATAAAAAAATATGAGCAATGGGCCTTAATACTAACCTGCGGTGTATCGGTGAGAACAAATGGTTCAGTCGGTTCAAAATAAAACTGAGAATTCGGTTGTGCATAGGGAGATTCACAAATTTCCGTCATTTCTTTAGAAAATATGATTTTTTAATAACCACCAAAAACAGTTGGCAAAACATAGTGTAGAGATACAATAATAGTAAAATACAATATGCGGCTTGACTGCTTTTGGTTTGGACCCACAAATCTATGATTTTATTGTGTATGTTTTAAAGACGACAAGTAGGTTCTCAAACATGTCGGACTTTAACAAAAGTGGTAAAGTTTGTCCAGTCATAACATTTATCTTACTGATCGGATTTTCGTAAAGATTGGAGAACGTGGTTCCACCTTGAACGTTGCCATACGTAAAAGGTTCGTCCCAAGCAGTTCGATTTTCCATGCTCTCAGGACAAGAAAAGTCACTGTTGGGCGACATCATGGCACGGGAGGAACAACCTTGCTGTATAGCGCCACTTTGCGGCTGGGCTTTCGTTTGTTCTGCAATATGAAGAGTTTACCAGACTATGCCAGGTTAAAAAAAACGAGAAATTTTTGTCCCCATGTTTGATAACAAAAATGGTGGTCACAATTTCGCTGATAATATAAGCAATACATTCATTATAAAATCACTGATCACTTTTGATGGTGTTTTAATCAGGAATCATTTATTACTTTGACCCCTTCAACGTTCGGTAAATATGCTTTTAAGGCTGGACCTACTTATGTTTTTTGAAACCATGTTTCGTAGCTCCTGCTTCTTCTCGTTGTTAAACTGGGTCTCGATGGCAAACCAAATGTATTCGTCCATCATCATGCGCAGGTAGTGGAAAGAATCTAAACAGTTCGATTACATTGTTCAAATCAGAACAAGAAACATGGAGACATATTTGCAGTCACATACTTTCAGCAGCTTGATACCTTTTTAACGGACACGTCAGTCTTTTGTAATGGTTTCAAATCCATACTAAGATTTTAGTTAACATTTTTATCTTAAGTATTTGGTAAAATAATTTAATTGTTGCTCTGTTTCATTTTGTTGGAGCTGAACTACTTGTTTGTTTGAGCGTGAGATGGCGAATAACATAATTGTTCACTTACTGATGCTATTAGCGTTGTTGATGGTAAGATTGTGCATAATCCTGGCTTCAAAAAACGACCATTTGAGCAGAAAATCGTGTGCTCGTTTTTTCATGGATCGTCCGTTTTGTTTGCTGGGCTTGATTACCTGGTAACACACATGTGTTTTAAGTTTTTGTGCTAAGTCGACTTTCGGAGAGTTTATACAAAGTTGTTTAAAAACTTGGCACTTACTTTTTGATCGACAACGGTGTCCAGCCACTCGACGAACATATCGACCCCCGCCTGTTTGTTAATCAAGTCTTTTAGCTGGCAGAGATCTGTAAGGAAATAAATTGGGAAAATTTATCCATATTACCAAAGTAAAATCTTTATATACTCGAAAACCTCAAACAACCATCAAATCGCCTAGCTAAAATCTATAAGGGTAAACATAAAAAGTGTGGAATTTTTGTCCGAAACGTGGAAAAGAATTGTCATGGTACTATTCATGTGATACTATTGTTTTTGAGAAATGTTCTGTTTTACATAGACGACAATTTAAGATTGCATTTCAGGCAAAAACAATTTCATTACTCCTTTACACTTTAGCTGGGGTGTGTCGTTATAATATAAGAGTTTCAAATAACTGATGTTGCAAAGTTGACCTAAAAATCTTACGTTCTGAATTGAAGTCTGAGTCTTGTTCTTCGCTCCCAACGTTCGGATAAAACGACTGGGCAACAATGCTTCGCAAATCGACTTTCGAAAAGTCCCTGATCATTTCCGAAATCAGTTGCGGATTTGCTACGACGGAACGAACTGTCTGTAATATATAAAAACTGTTTGGGGGTGTCGTAATTTGCCTGATGCTTTTTATAGTGAAAATGTTGCCGGTAGTTTGTGTTCATTCTTGTGTAATAAACCAAATTTGTTCTAACCTAACTTTTGTTGGTTAAATCGCAAGATAATGCTATCAACATGTTAAATTTTTGCTAAGCGCTGTTTAACTTGACCTTGCACGTGACGTTAGTTTTAGGGTGAATTTGGACATAACTTGTAGATAACTCCAATGTACTTAACTTCGCGGTTTAAAGTTTAATTTTGCTGGTTTTTTTTACAGGAAACCTAAAGTATAAGGTGATATTTATGTTTGCCATGTCGGATCAACTTTTCACACGAGTCGAAACAAAACTACATGGAAAACAATGCAAATCTGTGCCCTATTTTGCCAAACATTACCCATTTTCATCAGCGGTTTAAATTAACGTTTTAAGGTGTGGCAATATGTCATATTAAACACACATCGTATACTTGTTTATCGAGTTGTGGCTTCCATTTCGGCTGTATATATTAAGCGCACCATGGTAAGCTTTTACCTTCGCAGTCTTGCGCAAATACGCAAACGCGGCAGTGAATTTACACAACTCAGATTTCGCAATTAATTCGGTATTAATTGCGCGCAAACGTCTTACTACTGACAAGGTGAATAAAGGTTTGTTGTTCGATACCATAACTCTCTTGTCATTGCTGGTAGGCACGCGGGCAAATAAACATATACTTACTTTGGACAAATTAACAAATGTCGTCTGGCGGACTATAGACTGTGCGAAACGTTGAGCGATGTCAACCCGCTTTCCCACGAGTAGTTCTGGCATCCCGACGCTAGAAGTCTTCACCCAGTCTTCCCACTGTTTGCCAATATTGCGTACGTCAAATAGTTGCCTGAAAAACGGCAAGAAAGTTAGAGCTGAAAAGTGCCACAAACAACTGTTGTCGACAACAATAATAGCCGCCAGTCTGTTTGTCCACACAGTGAGGTTCGGCGACGCTCTGCCGCCATAAATGGGCGCGGATTTCTTTGATGTCCAATACCTTGCACAATAAAGCGTGTTTCGACGGCAAATTAAACTACATAAACCAACAGTTTAAATCACCATGAAACGTTTGCGAGACAAAGTTATGCGAGATGCTGGCGACCTTTATTAAATATGACAGTTATTTGATGCTAATGAACTATCGCAATACACTGTCAACTGATAGATACTTACAATTCGGTCAAGTTTTCGCATGGGGTCGGCAGCAAAATGTCAATTAAAGTCTGCAAAAAATGATCAGTTGGGTTAATTTATTTGCATGCAAACTAGGAGCATGTTTGCAAAAAGAGAATTTTCGAATAATTTCGAGTTTTGCTTGTTACGTCATCGAAATAGCCTTTGGGGTGTGTAAAATCCTGACAGGGTTGAATATCACAATAAATCAATCGTCTGTTTTATTGCAGTTTTATTTTTTTGAAATGTTTGAAAAGCCTACATGAGGGCTGATATTTTGAAATTTGTACAGCATTTTTGCATCGCTAAAGTAGCTCTACAATATTTTTGTAATTCAAATGTGAAAAGCAAACTATGCAAAAAAACACATTTCAGGGCTGTGGAGCTATTGTCTTTTTTCTGTGTTTCTATACCCGACAACAAAATGTGAATTATTATTCCAAATATAATGTCATTAAAAGTCGTCTTAAACCCAAAACTTGGCACTTTTTCTCAACTAAAATGGGATTGAAATCATAGTGTGTACGTTTGAGTATTTCGATGGAGAGGGTCGTTACATAAAACGAAAGCAAAATGAAAAAAATTGCTTTATGAAATAACATGCCTGGACGCAAGGTTAAGAATATGACCTTACCTCGCATAGTAGGGAATCGTAAAGACAAATAATATCCACAACTATAGGTACAGTGAGGCAAGGTAAATATTGTGGCGGAAAATCGTTCCAACATCTTAATATTAGTCCATGAACCTGCAAGGAATTAGCATGCGTGAAAAAAATGGTATTTAGACTTGAGCATATTGTCGTGTGTTTTGGTTTTTAATAGTTGGTGTTAGTTTTTATGTAATATTAGATTCACATTTGTTGTAAGGTGATTTTTTAAAAGTCGAAAACAATGTTATGTTTAGTTTTTTGAAGTCTGTGTATTAAAAACCTTAAAAATATCTATGCTGAATGATTTACCGTCTCTAAAGGTTGACTGACAGCCGATCCAAGCACTGTTTGGCAGAAGGATTTGTAGAACGTAGCAATGCTTTGTATCTGAACAAATAATATCAGTACTGTCCATCGTTTTTGTAGTTTGACATAAGAAAAGAGTGCATAGCAGCTTATATCCAGTTTGTGTTATAGGGAGCCTTTTACACTGAACCAAAAAGCTTTTTCTCCTTTTTCTGTAGGTTTTTATGCCAAAAAAAGAATTGAGTTTTTTTCCGGTAAATTTAAGGCACTGGTATAACTTTTTTAGTAAATCAAACTTTCCCAACATATTAAAAAAATGGAATTAAAAAAATAGGTTAAATATGTTTTAATACAAGACTGTTAAAATGGAGTGTATTTAAAAACATTAAACTAGCTTCGGAATTTTAAGTTTAATATTGACCAATATCTTACAATAAAATGTTCGTTAAAACAAAAGAGTGGGAGTCTTTATTTGTCAATTTTAGCAATTTCGTTTAAGTTGCCACCTAAAAACTCAGGAAACAATCTAGTAAAATAATTAGAGGTAAAGCTATTAAAAGTTTCTCAAAAACAATCATACGTCGTCTCGAGTCAATCCATTTCCAACGTCTTGACAAAGTAGAGAGATATCGGGAAAATCTTCTCCAAAACTTTTTACCACATCTTCGCCGAAGTTTGTCCCATGTTTTACTGACATCTTTAAAAATATAGCATATAAAGCAGTGGCTCCCAACTCGTTTCGGACCATGTACGGTCCAATAAAAATAATAAAACGGTCCAATAAAAAATAAAAAATAATGACCATTTCTTTTGGGGGCAAGATTGAATGCATATGCATAGAAAACAACCATTTGGGCTTAAAACATAACTCTTTAACACCGATTTTCAAGAAGTGACAGTTCAAGAAGTGGTCCATGGACCACCAGTTGAGAACCACTAATATAAAGGGTAGTTGCATGGTTGCAATTTACATGCATACCCCTAACGAACGTCTAATCCTCTATTGCAACGATTTAGAAAGGCAAACAAAATTCTTTTTCGGTTGCGCGCTTGTGAAATCGAGACAAATTGAAAAAGCCCGTGTGCTAAAGAAAAAAAGAGTTCCAACATAAACTCACATTTAGTTGTACCAATATTGTGTTGCTCACAGTTGTTCTTAACGTACTTGGAGCCTTTTGTGTATATGCTTATAGACACATCAGACGTGTATGAGTACATTGAGCCACTGATACTTACGCCTGGGCTAAATTGCATGTATTTTTGTCTACATTTAAATTTTCTAGTTCGATCAGATACAATTTTGAAGTATCATCTTAAATCAACCCGTTTTCAAATTCCAGACACATTTTGTTTTTGAGAAAAAACTTGGACTCGGTTTGCCTGTCAAATACAACATTGATAATAATAATATAACTTACCGTTTCCTCGTTTCTTCCTTTCGGCGAAAATCTACGTGACAAAAGTAAAATTGTCTGGGAATGATTACAAATTTGTAACACATGAAACTAACTTAACCATACCTTGTTAAACCCTTTCCGGCGAAAACGGAGTTATAATATATACTGCTCTCTCGAATTCCAATGCCATAGTAATGATACCTGTAAAGTTCAACGATTTACAATTCGTTACAAGGTTGATGCAAACACTCTGTTTTTCTGCATCTACTGTTTACATATTTTGTCCGAGTTCTCTGCGATTAAAAGTCGATTTTAAGAAAAAAAATATTAAAAAAACATTTTGTCACATTATTAAGGTGGTCAAATGCATCGCATTCCAAGTGTTTATGCGTTTTACCTCAAGCAAAAGTAAAAGTATGTCGGCTTTTTACGTTTACTATTTGCCATGTGGAATGTAAATCACCACAATTCGAAGACATGAAGTTCAAAGTTGTTTAAACAGCACATAAGGCAAATTTGTTTAAACTATGTGTTTTTAGGGGAATGATTTGGAATTACGCCATTGGAAGATTTTATGTTGAAAGACAGAATAGAATAAGATGCAACTCAAAGTCATTAATCAGGTAGACCATCATTCTTTTTAACAAGTCAAAGAAAATTTGGCATCGAGGCCTTGGTTTTACTAAAACCTTGTACGAAAAAAAAATTAAAAATTAAAAATAAAACTTTTAAAAGTCGTAGTAGGAAAACATCATTTAAAACAGGGGTCTCCAACACGCGGCCCGCGGGCTACATGTGGCCCGCCAGGCAATTTTCCGTGTCCCGCGGCGTTATTAGCAGATGAAAAACTAAATTATTATCTTGTACAATTTAAAGGATGTGTTTGTTTTACCCTTCAAGTATTTCACAATTCAAAATTATGTATCACTAAGTTAAAAATACCAAATTTACCCTTTGTGATACATTATTATTATTGTGATGAAAAAATGCAATCTTATTCTGATCATCAAAGCGTGAAGTTAAAATCCGTTAAGTTTTTTGTGCCCACTATTTTTGTTTAGCTTAGAGATAAGGAACTTTTAAGTCCGTGAAGGCCAACCAACATTTTGTTGACACTTATGTTGGCCGCATTGACTTTTTCAGATGCCTATAGGCCAGTGGTTTCCAAACCATTTCATTTACATAACAGACGTTTCGTAATTTTCCGCGGTCCACGATGAATTCAAAGATAAAAGCAATTAAACAGCTTAAGCTGCTAAAAGTAATTTAAACTTTTACCACTACAGCTTTAGGATTTATTTTACCTAAATATTATCAATTGGTTACGCATATCAATGATCTAAGAGCGGGTTGTGACATTAAAGACAAAACTAAGATATGGAATTTATGCGCAAACAATTGCTTTCTTTGTTGATTTTTATGAAAAAAAAGGCATTGATGAACACGCAAGAAAGATTGTAAAGTCATGAGCTCTTGAAGGTCAACGAAAATAACGCCATTATAGCCACTAAGGAACCATGAACTATCTAGTTTGGAAACATCTGGCGTGGAGTGTTAATTCCACAGTAGTGTAACCACATATTTTTCTATGATTGGTGTTTGGCGACTGCATGTGGCCCGCGGCCTATAGAAAGTTTGAAAAATTGGCCCGGGACAACCGTTGAGTTGGAGACCCCTGATTTAAAAAGACGTGTTTTTAATACATGTTCTGGGACAATGCCTTTAAAGAGATTCGCACCGAACTTAAGCGACAAAAATAAGTTACAACTCAACACACATTCGTCGTTCCAAGATATCACTCCCCAAACTCCTTCGCCACACGAAATGCGACCGCACGTATCTCGCGTATTTGTTTAGATTAATTGGAAAGTGCGTCCAAATAGTGCCTCATCATCGCTGTTTTGATGCAACGTGCGTTATTTACGAGCATGTAAATATCGCGCCCGGGACCAGGTCGGATCAAAGGAACAGCACAAAGATCAATCAGTAATTGCCGAACTCATATTCGCGCATGTTTAAACACTGACTCCGAACTCTGCACTGTTTGTTTCAATATTTCATTCATGATCGAATTAAGGGGTTTTGCTGAAAAAGGGTGTAACTCAAGCTTAAATACCTCAGACCTAAATGATAAAGAATACTTTCACTTTACGAGCGCAGCAGGAGAGAAATTTGGTTTATCTATTATTAAGCTCATACATATCATTGTGTGTTTTGAATTTGTATGTGGACTTGTAGTCAATAAGTGGCATTACGTAACTTTTAATTTAGATTTACATTTACACCATACTTAGTGGTAACATGTTGTCTGTACTACGAAAAAGTATAAATTTTATAAATCTTCCAAGTTTGTTTCAAAAACAAACTATTTTATTCAACAAAGTAAAATGATATGCAAAATAAGCAAATAACTTGCACAATATTTTAATTATTTTTTTTCGGAGTGCCAACACTATAGACCCCCCCAGAGCACCCTACACTAGAAATGAACGGCGTATCTTTTATTACGTGTGTGTGTGTGATTTATTTTATAGCTGGGTCAAAAGTAGTCCACAGAAGCCCTATTGACAGAGCGGCACTTATTAATATGCCCCGTGCTTTTCCATTTAAACCTTTATGGTAAATTTAGCAATTTCGAGGTACCGACTTCAGTTGTACACAAACGAGGTTTTAATTAAGCCGACGCGCGCACGCCAGTAATTGGATTGGTGTGCTGGAATCTGTTTCCACGAAGTGTGACTCTAATTGGTATTGCATGACAACTTGCTTCTACTTCGGTAGCTGCGAAGCCATGAAGGCACGCGACAGTCAGCATTTAATTTGTCACCGAACTTTGCACTCACTTGGAATGACCACGTGTTCCCAATCTTCGCGTTGTGATATCGGGAAATTTTCTTCGGATCGTCTGCATCAAAAAAATAATTTAATGAAGGTCAAAAGAAATTAAGGTCCACGTGGTGAGTAAGTCCACGTGGTTGCGTGCTTAAGTAATGTACATTTCCAAGGTCATGTCAAAGTTATTCAAAAATTTACCCCTAAATGCGCTTTTCTACAAGGATTTTTAAAATTACAATCATTGACGTTTACATGTTGTTTTTGACTGTATCTTTGTTAAACGTTCCTATCTTTTTTAAAGTGCTTTTAAAATTACTGGTATATGGTAATTTGCTTATTTGCAAATTTTACAAAAATAATTGGCATTACATTTATATGAATTGACTGGATCTTACAAGCGAATTCTCTGAAAATCCTTCTAAGCAGTAAAAATAATTACAAAAATGATTTATCATTCGGCGAGGCGTAAATCAGGTTGTCTATTGTCTTCCTTATGATACAATAAATAAACCAAATTTTTTTTTAAAAAAACTTGCATTTCAGCTAGTTTTTTTGGTTTGTAGGTAAAGTGTTACATTTCACCACAGAATTACCTTTCCAAATGTTGCGGCACACGCTGGCTCGATGTTGTTTTTCCTGCAGAAATCCAAGTAGTGATTGTACAGAATACATCTTGCGAGGCACACTCCTTCACACACCATGTAGTTTTCATCGAGCCTAAGTGAATCAAAATAATGCGAGATGTTGTGCATTAAAAAACAAAAAAACAAAACAAACGTAGAACTTTCGGTCTCGAACATTGTGAGGGGAATTCGATTTTTTATCAGTGAGAAAGCATTATTACTGTAGATTTTTCCAATAGATGTAGCATAGATGCACATCGATAGACTTGTTTTAGTATTTATGCAAAAAATGTTACAATACTAAGCAAATCGAAGTTGGATTTGTGGCCAGATCCCATTTTGGTTACTTTTTGGAACATTTAGAAATGACAGGTTTAACGCTCAGAACACGATTTTAAATTATTGGATTAATTTTTATAAAAGGTAATCAGCATTTTTTCTGGAATTTGTTCGAATTTTTAAAACACACTCTTGGAGAAGCGATTTTTTAATTTCACGTGTAGTTTTGCTTGCGTTCCACCGCATCTTTCACGCGTTTACAAAGTAAAATGCCAAAGCCTCTTTGAAACATTTTTTTATCCACTATTAAGTATTAAAGTCGATAGTTAAAGCTTCTTATGGGTTTGAATTTAGTTGATTGTGTTTGGTTAACTAAAACCATTAATGCACACAACCAAGGGCCGGGTGCTCAAAGTGCTCAAAGCTCAAAGAGAACGCGAGCACAACAATGGTGGATAAAAGTTAAACGCGCGACAAACATTTTATCATAATATATGGCACATATCTTACCAGTCCAGGGTGAGCTCAATTTTTCTTCTTTTTGTCGGAGTTGAGCGATTTGAGTGATTGCCACTGCTTGCCACCCGAACCACGTCGCCATTTTCTATTCGACCTGCTGGAACAATTTCCATACTTTGCGACTGATGATGATCCCAGGCTAAATTCGAGACAAAAATGCGTTTTGCTTATGGAAATAAACTTGACTTGAAAAAGTGTTTTTTTTAACTTACACATAAACATTACTGCCAAAGTACTAGTGTTTATAGAATACATCGTGTAGAGGTTTCGACAATCTCTGTTGTCATCATTAGTACTGGTGATTTTTTAATATTTTACATTTTGTTCTGGGACGAAAGATGAAGGGCATTATACCACAAGACATATTTCATGCAAAAAATGAAATACTGTTTTTCTTAATAGTTGTAATGAGTCACCTTACATAGTAACTTGCAAAGCTACGGTCATTTGGGTGCAATGCGAAAACTTGTAGTGTTAAAAAACTCGTTTAAAACGTTATTTTGCTAGAAACTCCTATTGAACGATAAAAAAACAAAATTCACAAATAAACAAATCTTGTGTAGCGGCTAATTTTCGTCTGTCTGTGTAGGTTTTTTTTATTTACAAAGAATTCGAACGAATAATCCGCCATTTTATTTTACGTTTCAGCCACAGTATTTCGTTTTACCTTGAACTGGAAAGCCTTGTCCGTACGACGTTTTCTCTGTCGTGTAGTTTGTTTCGTTTGTGGGGCTGTAACGGGGTGACCAACTTGCAAAATCTTTCGTAAACAAAAAGGCTTGATGTTTGACTAATGGCAAACGAGCCTGCAATACCATGCTACTCTCCTGTCGGGCTGCTTCGCCCAATATTTAAAAGCTAAAGAAAATAATGAACCATTTTTTCAACTTCTTGCTTCATTACAACTTAGCATTTGCATCTGAGTATTTTTGAATTTGAATCGACGTGGTCTAACTTGCTGCAGTCATTTTTGCTACCTTAAATTTAAAAGCCTATGGAAATCATATACAAATTTGGCTTGTATTTAACGACAAATAATGAACCCTATATCTTAGTAGCTAAAGCGTATTTTACCGCTATCATAAGCTGTGTCTTATGCATGATGTCGCATTCCGTGTTGCTAAATCAATAAACGCCATTAAGTTGTATCGTCAAAAAATACGCACAATCTCTATCAATATAAAACACTACCTCTACTTATTTTTTCCTACTTTACGTTTCAGTCTAATCTGATATAGGCCCTGTTCAGCGTTCTCTTGCAAGATCCACTCAGAATCTAAGCGAGTATTTGCCATGCCGTCAATTATATACTAGCGATCGCGCGCCTGCAACTTCTTTTGCCTTGTATCGCAATGTTTGTTTTCGCCTCCGACGTCCGAACATTATGCATCTAAATCACGGCGGCTCTTTTTGATCATCCTTTCGGCAATTAGCTTCCTATAAGGCTGCGTGTGTCGGGTGTAAACTTTCAATATTTCTAACTGCCCGCCAGCTTGGCTCCACTTGGACAGGCGCGGCTTAAAGCGTATGATTTTTGTTTGTTTTAGGGTCGTCACAATCTACATGTTTAGGGGTGACATATCGTATTGACGAAATGATTGTTTTAATTCCGAACGCTTTCGATTTCTTTTTTAACATTGTGCAAGGGTTGCCCTTGACGTGCTTTTTTAATTTGTGGCTAAAGTCATAATTCAAAAATTAATAAGCATTGTGATGTGGTTTACAGAGATTTACGTATTTTGGGGTTACATCAGCACGCCTTATATGAAAAAAATACTTTAAAGCCCTTGAAACCGCATAGAGTGGTGTAAATTGATTTGAGTGTTATGAATACATTAGTTAACTAAGATCCCACAAAACAGACACCAGTTGGGAATGGGCGTGTGTAGAAACCATAAATCTTTCGATTTGCTCTTTTGAAGAAAGGATAAAACACTGCGTAATTTGTGATTCACTCGTGACGTACGTTTACTTTTCGACAGACGGTTTAAACTTACGCACGTTGACGTACACGTGACTGTGACGTTATGTACTGTATGAAAGTAGCGTAATCGGCAATGGAATACATTTTCGAACCTACATGAGCTGTTTTTTCGCATGTTTCAAAAAGTTGATACAAGGTATAGTTCAGTGGTACTTTTTTATCACGGCCGAACCCCTATGATATACTTCAGCCGTTGGTCGAACCCCAACAAGTTACATCCTTGTTTTTTCACTCATTATGTGCTTTTGACCATACGTTTTTTTTTCTGCCAACAAAGATTCGTTGTTTTGGCGCCCACGAATAATGCGCACAGTGTTCTTTGTTAAGTCAAATATAACCTAGTTACAACCCTTCAATGTTTTGCCATCTAGCGAATAAAAAATCTATTTTTAGCAATTTTATAACCCTAAAGTTCGATAAAAACGTTTGCCGAGTATTTGTACTTAAAAAGGCTTTCGTTGAACCCCTGAACCAGGGTTGCCGAATCCCTGGGTTGTAACATCGAACCCACCGGTTAAGAACCACTGGTATAGTTGTAACATTTATGTGACCAACCACAATGATTCTTTCGACTTCACTTTGTCTTGTACACACATGGTTGTGTGTTTCTGTATGTAATAAAGTGTTTGTAATGAAGTGACGAATAAAAACACAACGAACTTATAATAGTACAGGGAGAGTTTTGAACTTATTTTTTAGTGGCATTTAAAACTTCGATGCTGCCGGATTAATTGCTATGTGAGCTTTATTATGTGTGTGTGCGTGTGTGTGTGTGTGCGTTCCTCCCATCCCGCAGCTCTTTCTTTACGGGGTTCGAACCCAGGACACTCCTGGGGACGAATCCCGATCAAGGTCTTTTTTATGTCTGTATGTGGGTCAGGCGCGCCAGACCATTCGGCCAATTGGCCGAGTTTTTTTTTTTTTTTTTTTTCACGGGGTTCGAACCCAGGACTCTCCCGGGGACGAATCCCGATCAGGTTTTTTTATGTCTGTATATGTCTGTAGTTCCAGCAGCGCAAAATCGCAATTGTTTGCATAGACACCATGCGGATGTACCACTTGTCGCATGGTGGGGTTGTGAGTAACCAAGCAATACTGGTTGATTTACATGGTTTGGAATTCATTTTATGTTTATTAAGCAATGTCATTGTCCTTTCCAAGCTCCCTAAGGAAGAGAAAAATGTGACTAGTAACTGCATTGACATTTTCTTCTATTTTTGTCGAGGCTTTTTGCTTGCTTACAAAAAGAAAGCGTAGCTAGAAGCTACCTCAATGTTTTTACGCTTTTGTGGTTACACCTATTCTTTATTTCAGTGTGCCTTTTTGGTTTCGTGTACCCCTTAGAACTGATTCTATGATTCCATACAGCCTTGTTGTTGATTTAACCGACGTTTACGGCTGACTTTTCAAAAATGTTATGTACGAAAAAATTTGAATACAAGGTGACATTTTGTTTAAACATGAAACACATTAAAATGTAGATAAACGAGAGTCGTTTTTTAAGCGGCAGTGGTGTATTGTAGGTTTATAAGCGCAAACAAACTTTAAAATTTGCTGTTTGCAAAAAGTGTTACGCAGTTTTGTGAATTTTTAGTTGAAATATTGTACTATGACCTTGGGGTTGTGAAAAACTATCCTATATTACATATTTAACACTTTTACAAGGCAAGTACAATTAAACTGTTTCAAATTCCATTTTAGTTGGTAAATATATAAATAGACTACATACCATTCGACACAGCCAACAATAGCCAAAGAGGCTTTTGTCATGTGTATTTTTGAGTAGGAAAGACCATGAAACGCACGCCAAAAGCAAATTAATTGCACGGAACCGATACTCGTGATAATACGCTATTATGACGGAGTTTTTACGCGCTTGAACTTTAACACTTACTTAAGATACACAGTGTTTCGGTTAACGTTGAACGTAGAGCCTATGACGTACCCGAAACCTGGTGCTTTTGTTTTATATCTTTAATGTATTTCTACGGTAGGAACTTGAAAATAATTTTTAATCTTTGGTTCATTAAACATGTGCAGAACTTGTTGGAAACATTGTGTTGTTAATGGTAGTTTCCATAAGTGCTAATATACGCTTCATAGTCCACAAGCATTTTGGAATTGTAATTCGTTATCTGTGTGTTCAGAAAACGTAAGTATCGTTGTTTTAATTCTAAATACTGACTAGGCCTACATGAAACTTAATCTAAAAGAACACTGACTAGGCCTACATGAAACTTAATCTAAAAGAACAACATGATAGTTATGAAGTATTTTAATTTAACTTATATTTACTGATATAAACCGGGCAATGAAGTTTAGATTTGCTTTAGAACCTAGTTAATGTATTTGTCGTTACGAACCCTTAAAAACTAGCAAATATATATTAAAGTGCTATTTCCCAACTATAAGATAACAATGCGTACCTAGCCAAATGAGTCAACTTTTTGAAATTCAAGGAGAAAAGTTTGAAACAATCGCTTGCCATATGTGCAATGAGTAATTTGACCAAGCAGTTTCGGTTTGAACCAAACTCATGTCCATCCGTCTTTTTGGCAGGCAGTTAAAGTTTTAAACCTCCAGCTAGTGCCAAGGGTTAAAAATAACCTTTTAAATAAACAAAACACCAGTTGACATGACGGATCAAACCTCTAAAACAATGCTCAGTCTAATCCCAAATGGCTTATAACAGGGGTGGCCAGACCTGCTTCACGCTCGAGCCGCGTATCACATAACTTAGTTTTTTGAAAGAGCCGCAACACAAAAAAAATCAAAAAACGAATTTATTCACTCACAACGAAGTGTATGTTATCAAATAATGATTATTGTTGTGTGGTAATACTGTGAGTCTCCACCTGGGCTGCAAGGTGTTTGAAATTAGGCTTATATGATGGGAAAGTTGTGTGTTTAGCTTCGTAATGACGTTTCAAGTTAATAGTTTTGCAATGATTGAGCGAAGCTTGACAGATAAGACACACAGGTTCAAACTTTGCAGTTATTGCTAGTAGAAGCTGCAATACAAATGTAAAATGCATTTAATTTCAGCACTGACTTACAGCTTAAATCTAAAAATATATTTGACTACAATGCACAATCTAGCACGCTTCTGTACAATAATGTTCTTTTCGGTTGGTTTTCGGAATGTACATTTGTTATTACAAACAGTCAGTCTATTGTTAATACGTGATAGAATGCATTGTTTTATCATCTGGTTTAAACAACTGCAAGATGGGGAATGCATGTACAGCATCAAAGAGCCGCAACCAAAGGCTCAATGAACCGCATGCGGCTCGGGAGCCGCAGTTCGGCCACCCCTGGTCTATAATGTCATTTAACAAATTTATACTGTTAGATTGCATGGTGTATCTAGTTTGTAAGAAACGGTGCTTTATATTTTACGTCAACGGCAGTGTCCGCTTTTTACAAGAACTGCCTGCATATATCTGCTTGAAGTGGTGGCTACAGAAACAGGCACAGTTACGAATTAATTTAAAAAACTGATCTTAACAAGGTCAGTGTAAAATTAAACTAACAAATAAGGTACATAGCTCAACAGTATTAATACAATTTATACAACCCTTAAGAATTGGCCGTGCACTATCGCTTGTGAAACCCTGTTTTGAAATTCTATTGTCACACACTTATGGTCTTTCACAAAGGTAACTGCAGCACTTTCGCCAATGTTAAGTGTATTTCCCCTTATTCACACAACAAGATGAAATCAATTGAAAGTAACTTTTTGAACAACCGTAAATGAAAAAGTAAAAAAATATGCGAAATACTGAAGTGGGTTCTACTGTTTGATGACCGTAGTAATGATAATTTAAGAAGTATACATTTGTCGGTAACAAGACTTCTAAGTTACAAGTTGGTGAACAGATGTCAATATATGAATTTGGTTCTCGAGTTCTGAACTAGTGGGTATTTTCCAAAATACACACAAATACGTCAAAGTCTTTATTTTTAAAAACATAAATTTATGTTCGTTTTGCGTGTTTTTTCAAGTTCAAAGTTTTTCCCATTCAATGTTGGTCACGTAGTAATGGAAGGTAACAATCAAATACACGAAATTTCAAAAACACTTTGCAAATCCGATACTGGTTATAATTTGTACACAGTGTATGCTGCAGATTGCCGCAAATGCTGCTTCAAATGTTCAAAAATGAAATTGCACTTGGGCCCGAACGAGTTGGGGCAATACTGCAAACTGTTGACATGATAGGGTTAACATACAGTGACAAACAAATTTCAAGTGGTAAATATAAAAACATACTGATGATGTGAAACAGTGAACGAGGTTAATTCATAAAACTCGTTAGCCTGTCATTAGTATGCTTAACTGAAATAAATACAAATGGTGTGTATTGACTAGACACCGTGGTCAGCTTCCTTAAATGGGTTTTGGGGCAATATTAGTGCGGTCAACCAAATATAACAAAGTTTCCGGCATTCCATTTGGCATTAAAAAAATGTTTTGTGTTTTTTTTTACTTACAATTACTTGCAGGAATTCGTTTCGAAATTTACCTTGTGCAACACGTGGAATTTACCCCGCATATAATCATCAGTTAATATGAAATGTCTTTCAGATTTATGTGTGCCGTTCGTGCTGACCAATTGGTTCAGATTAAATCACATAAAATTTAATCTCTACTTCAATCAATACATGACCAGAATCGATATCAGAACAAACAAGGCAGATCAGATTGACAGAAGACAAATACAAATACCAAACATGTTTCACTTCTTTGGATGATGATTAACGTTGTTTCGTTTTGAACATCCTTAATGCAATTTAAAGGACTGAGGTACGAAGTGATATATGCGAATTTAAAGGCCCATTTAGTAAAATAATGGATATCACCAGTGGTACAGGATCCAATTTTTTTTGTCAGCCCGTTCTATTACAAAAGTCATATTTCTCAGCCGGTTTTCTTACAAAAAGTCCATTGGCAGTAACCAGTAATGCTAACCGGTTCGCTGATCTCATAAAATTTCGTTAGACGGTTCTATAGAACCGGTGCGAACCGGCTGGATCCCACCACTGGATATTACTCTTTTGTTATCATTTTTCCAACATTCTTGCCCAAAAAATCGCGCCAAAATAGAAACATTTGCTTGTTAAACGAGATCTTCATTGAAGTCAAAAATTTAAAACAAACAGGCAAATACACTGGGAGCTAGCAAAGTATAATCGATGATTGGAACTTTACAAATGAAAAAGAGAAATGCTAATATAATTTACAGTAAAAAAACAGTCTTAATTTTAAGTGCTTTGTACGTAATTCCTGGGCACCAAGCCCGTTTGCTTTGTTCTTAAGTTCAACCCAGTCATCCATCCGTCGTCCACAGACGCGCTGGACACATACTTGATGCTATCTCCCGCTTGCAGTGCTATTTCATCTGTGGAGTTTGGGGTGTAATCGTACATTACCTTAAACATGCCTCCTCCTGCGCTAAGAGGGACTTGGTCCGCATCATAATGGTGCCCTCCATTTGAAAGTGGCTTGTGGGTCTCTAAATGCGAAGCGTTCGATTCGTTGCTGCCGAAGGACACGTACTCCACAGGCAGAAGAGGTGATATACAGGTCGATTTTTGCGCTATGAACTCGCGAATGTCAGCAACCTCATCGCATTGTTCGGTGACTGCTCGAATTCTTTCCCGGCTGTCGTCCAACCTACAGCATAAATCCGATACGAGGTTGGTAAAGACCCATACTGTGTTGCGCACGAACTGAATTCTCTCTTCCTCTAGTTTTTGTAAGACATCGCATGATTCCGTGTGGTCACGAACCTGCAATACGTTAAAACAGTTTGTTAATGTTTGTTATTGTAAGGAATGGCTGATCAGCCTGTTACTCAAAACAAACTGGAGTACCGTATTACGACTACAGCAGTAGTACTAATACGAACTTCTACGTCGAAACAGTGTACATGTCAGCGGCTTTCTTATCATGTAATGGATCCATGCTTTCATATTTTTTGTAAGTGTTACTTTTGCATTGGTACTTTTTAAGGAGGCATGCTACCTTGAAAAACAACTACAATGTTTCACTCGACAAAGATAATAATGTATTGGTGCCAGGGTGATTCTTTCAATTTGTGAAAAAATATATGCGCAGGTTAACTCTAGTCTAGAATATAACGTAGAATCTCCACTACTCGTTTATTTTGACATGGAATATATCATATTTTTTAATCATTTTAGCGGCAATACTTTTATATGAGTCCCAATTTTGCAGCGGTGCTTACAAACCGTCTACAAAAACCTACTAGCAGTTACTTTTCAGTAGCAACTCAAGTGTAGATTTTGATCTCTTGCATTAACGCTTTGAGGATTGTGAACTAAAATAGTCTACAGGACTTATGTGGGCGCACGTACAGTAGCATATTTGGCCACTTAACCTGTGCCTACATGCCAGCTTTGCGTGGGACCACGGAAGTGCTGAGGTTATGGGTTTCAATGCTTTAGCTGTCATACACTTTGTCTTGTGCCTAATCATATTTTGTGTTGAAGACATTTTAGGTATTTATGTAGTACAAACCATCAAAGGGTTGCAAGTGGGTCCAGTAAGTGCTAAACCCAAAAGCGACAAAACAAGATTTTCCACTCTGTGTCAGTATTTTTTTGAATAAATTTAACTAGCTAAGTAGCTAGTTCCTGACCTGACCAAATGCCAAACAGCCCTAAAACACCTTGTGCAAGACCAATTGTCTACTGTGTTTGTTGTCTTGGTCTTACTGTGAGGCTTTAATGTATACTTTCGGGCCAAAACGGGCTTCTCAAAAACGATTCGGGTTCGGGCCGGGTTTAGGGCTTGTACTTTCGGGTTTGGGCCGGGTTCGGGCTCCAATTTCAGGCCCGTTTACAACTCTGAGCCAGAAACCTGTCTGAACCCGAATACCTCTTCAAAGCCCCAAAGCTTTACGACAACACACTTAAAAATTAAAGCACGATGTATATTCAAAGTTGAAATAGGACTCGTATTTGACAAAGTTATGTCAAAAACCTAAACCCGAAAACCTAGGCCCCGCTTACATTTTTGAAACATTCATAAAACGACATGCATTAGTTCGAATTAGTGTTGCTTGGTGCAGAAACTACAAGTTGAATTGTCTCCATTTAAAAAATACACCTCGTTGTATACATCGTAAAAAACATGCCATAAACAGCTTTTCAGGTTTAAATAAACATACCTTTGTCTTACGATAAGGTATGATAGGCAACGCATCCTGAATTGCTTGCATGTTTTGTGCGTATGAAGTGTTTGCAGAGTTTGCAGCTTTGCTAGGAACTATTGTTACGCTTCCGTGTGCAAACCAAGCTTTAATACGTAACAAAGTGCGTCACTCAGAAACTCGTTGGTGACGCGCAACTGTCTAAGCACTGCGAAAGTCGTCCGACGCACTGGTCATCCGTTATCTCGTCACAAAAGTGATTACCCAGCCACGTGATGTCATATGTGTGACGTCATTGGCGTTTTTTGTCGCTTGTCGGAAATCGCGGAGCTCGAACATGTGATGTGTCGTGCTCTTAGTTGCGCTACATGCTAATATATGCTACGTAAATCCGAGTCAGTGAATGACCTAAAATTTCGGTTGTGTGTTAAAGCCAAATGTTTTTTTACGTTGAAAATTGCTTGTCACTGTATCCTAGTAAATTTCCCAGGAAGCAGTTTAGCGCGTACCCAAGTTTAATGCAAAATCATTTAGTTTTTACGCAGAACCCTACTAGGCATACATTATGCAAATTTAGCTTAATCAGTTCCTTATTCAAATAGAAAATCACAAAGTACTAACTTTTTTGTTTCGCATCTAGTTGACATTGTTGCCAAGTTATTGTTTCCCACTGTTAATATTCGTTTAATTAACTTGGAATTTAAATGTTTAATAAACTTTGAAAATAAAAATTTAACTAGAAAGGTGGCTTTCCTATATATTCCATTTTATGTATATTTTATGTATCAATTCACTATACACACAATTTGATCTACGAACATGATTGTTTTTGCAAGCAAAACCAAATGGGTCCCCACACACATGTTTATGAGAATTAGTGATGGTAAAAATGTTTTCAAGTTCTTTTTTTTAGATTTTATTTTTAGATTCTTTTTCAGAACGACAAATTCGTAGAAAGCATCAACCCACACTTTAAAAGGATTTGTATTCGCCGAACGACTGCTTAATGATCTTTTGACACGGTTTTTAATAGAATGCAGTCCTTAGTGATTAACAATAACGTTTCTCTCAATTTATATTTAACTTATGTATTGCTTCTGGAGTATATGTGTAAAAACTAAATAAGCTATGTTGTGACAAAAAATCATTCTAAACTGTGTTCTGCGTTACCTACAAGTTCACCTTCAGTCGTCATAAGGCGGCCAACTTGTCAATGACCGTTTAATGACTTTTTATTGCATCTTTGGAAAACATGTATTTTTTTACCTTCGTGTTAATCAACAACGATTGCCTGAATGTACAAAACCGAAGTATCGTTTTAATCACTTCTAAGATAAAAAAAATCTTCGTTAAAACGGACAATACGCGTGCTAACTTAATAAAACCACTTAGCATTACTGCGCTGATGTCTAATCATCAAAAAGACTGCCTCGTAAAGCCCGTCCGTGCGTCAAGAAGCGATCTCCCGCTATGCATTAAATCGCCGTTATTTTAAACCAGTGAATTACTCCCTTGGGCTTTCCATTGTACACATTTTATGGGCTGTAATTGTAACCATTTGGCTGCAATCATTTTTTATTTTTATTTTTTAGCACATATGGCCTTGCATTTCTGACCTAAACGACTGGAAAAACTAAAACCGATTGTTTCGGGGTTAAAGGAATGAAAATGAGTGAATCCAATTAAAAGTTAGGAAATTAATTAGAATACCTTACATTGCACCAACAAACAAAGCATGAAACTACTAGATCAGCGGTTCTCAACCAGTGGGCCATGGCCCACTGGTGGGCCATGGAAGCATTTTGATTAGGCCACAGACCAATCAAATAGAAAGCTTTTTTTAAGAATTTTCATTTGTGTCACTACACTCAATTTTACGAGAATAATGGCTCGGGGAGGAATTGAGAAGGAATGTAAATTAATTTGAATTATTCTATTTACGGTATAAAGTTACTTTGAGTTTCTGCAACCCTGTATGTTTATGATGTAATAAACTACTTTGTGATTACAATAAAGCCAGATAATAGCAGCATATCAATTGTCCAATTATTCGGTCATAACTGAAAGTGCTTGATTAAAGAAGGGAAAGTGCTGTTTTATGATTTGTTTGCATTAACTTATTTTGAACTTATTATCTGTTTGAAATATGTCCTGCATTTTTTTTTGTTCTGAACCTACTTTATAGTTGTTTTATTCATAAAAATTTACTGGGCCACAGAATTTTTGTGCAATGAAAGTGGGCCACAAAAGAAAAAAGGTTGAGAACCACTGTACTAGATCATGTGCTTTGGTCGGTACAGGGGTTTTAAAAATTTTGCGTTTTGGGGGCATGTGGGTGAACTCGTGGGTCGTTCGGGATCAAACTTCAGGAGGATCAAGTAGGGATACATAACTAACATATGTGTAAATTTGAAGCACTCTTTTTTAACCAAACGAACGTTACAAACCAGCGTTAGACAGAAAAAAGAAAAAAGAAAAAAATACGGATAAAAACAATATGTGTTCAGGGAAGGGGACCCATAAATACAAAAAAAATGCTTTAGAAGTGTAAGATTATTTTCGTTTATAACACGACACACACAGACAAGGAACACATGATTCACTTCCTTAAGGAGTTGCATTGCGTAGAGCAACAAGTTAAAGCTTAAGCTTTGTTCGTCATACATATCCGGCTGAGTCACAAGCAGTACAGGACACTTTGTCTATGGTTGAATTAAACTAAATTCTTTAAACCACTTAGCAATGCACCAGTAAAGCAATGTTTGAAACTGCTGGGTCATGTACTATAGAAAGTATAGCCGTTTTTATCTTTCGCGTTTTTGGGATCTGCAAACCGTTGGGATAACTGAAGTTTAATTTTAAAAGACAAGTTTCAAACAATCTAAACAACTTGCTCAAAGAACGACAACCTGTGTTTCTAAAAGGCAAAAACACCGACCTTATTCAAAAATATATGGTTTAAAATATATATGCCGGCGACAAATGTTATTTTTAGAAATTACTTGCAATCTTGCTTACCCATATTTGTCGTGCGTTTTCAACCGCAGCTACAGATGACTT
This sequence comes from Phallusia mammillata, assembly GCF_965637545.1. Lineage (NCBI taxonomy): Eukaryota > Metazoa > Chordata > Ascidiacea > Phlebobranchia > Ascidiidae > Phallusia > Phallusia mammillata. The sequence goes on along the minus strand of NC_137257.1, from coordinate 16,396,037 downwards.
GTAATCTTCATCAGATTTTATCGCATTGCTTCTTGCTTGCATAGCAGATTTTCGCGCCTTTTCCGCATCCCGAGGTTTGCTCCCGAATTTCATTTTTTCCGAGTCCGACTCAGCTTTGTCAGCTGCCTTTGACTTGCTTTCGTACGAGTTCCTACGTAACAAGGAAAGGAGCGAGTAACCATAGCAACACGCTATTACAACGGAATCAAAATTCATGACGAGGCATACACCTATAGAGACTTAAAAGTTGTCTTAGAGTTAGACAATCAACACACACAAACGATAATTCAATAACACATGAGGCTTTTATGAAACTGCGGAATGAATTGATTAACTGAAAGCCGGAAGAGAGGTAATAAAATCCAAAATAGACCAATCGAAAGTGGTTTGACGTGCATTAAAAAAAAGTGGCAAATGGCCATGCCTTTGAAACGAACAGGATCATTTTGTCAGAAGGTAAGGCTTTTGCATCCCCAAAAAACTGTTTTTTGGGCAAATAATTTTGGCAATAGGAAAAATTAAAAAAACTGTCCTTAACGGCAATCTGTTTCCCAGTTTTCCGTAGATTTTATGGCATAATCGATCAAGTTCACAACCATGTCTTAAAAAATTCTTCATTTGGGTGATAAAATTTACAATAACATTTGTTCAAGCGCTCAATGCCATCTGGCTAATTTCACTGAATTTTTTTTCAAAACATGCCAGCACGTTTATGCAAATGTACGCTGGATTTATAATTGGCAACACATTGGCTGTGAGAATTGGTGGTATGTATACAAATCCCCACAGGAGTGTGGTAACCAGCAGGAAGACAGCAAATGGGTGAGTGTTGGTCACCTTTACCAGTTTGCATAACGTTCGCGGTGGTAAAGTATTTGCGGAGTAAGGTGGATCCGTGCGCTCTTTAAAAAACACCACCACCAGCACCACCAACACACTTCACGGGGCATGCAAAGTTTACTTCTGGATAACCCGGAAACTATATGCATATGTATTTTCTTAGCCTAAACTCATCACCAGTTTAGGCTATTGAAGCACAATAGCTGTTTAGGACAAAAAGGCTTGCAAAGCCAACTTGAAAACACAAATTTATCAATTGACCTTGAAATACTTAAAACACATACGTTGCTGTTTACTATGAGTTAAGTATTGTCTTTACCGGTAGTTGGCTATTTAGTAGGTTGTTGATTTTTAAAGTTGCAATTTACACCAATAATGTGGAATTTTCACATAATATCCCCAGAACGAATAAACGGAAAAGGGGTAATAGTTTGTTGCATACCTTGGAAATGGCTAAACATACCTTTCTATTATGTAACAAAAAATACACGCGAAAATTTGCAAACTGATGTTGCTGTAACTGTCCGCATACAGCTAAATTTTATAATATGACAACGTCAGTGAACGAGTACTAAATTCTAACGAATCTAACTTATTTAAACAATTCTTAACTCACTTGCAGGCTTGCATCTTCCGATACAAATCTGCTTTGTTTTTGTGTGCGCGGTGAACCGTGTCCTCATGACGTTTCCTCTCTTCCTTTTGCCTGTCAAGAAAGATTTCGTACTCATTTTGTCAGTTTTGTGGTTTTACATGTTTGCACTGTTAACTACAAGCTTTGTTCGTATGCTTAACAGTTCTTAGTTTTTACGAGGTCTTCGTTTTTTTATGTCGCCCGTTGTGGGTGTTAAAGTTTAAACAGGTCTTGCTAAGCCTGTACGTGTCAACGGATACAGAAAAAATAGGAAAAACAACGTATACAGAAAAACAGGGAAAAAACTGAATGTTCCATCGAAAAGATATACATGAAATGAACAGTTTCTGAAAACGTTACGTAGCCTATATTCCGGCCCCAACGAAACAGAATACGCCATGACAGATGGTTTCTTATAATATCACCCTCAAAATAGCTGTATCTATGCCAATAATGTTTTGACTACAAGAAAAACCTAAAAAGCCCAAATACGTTGATGACATTTTAACAGCAAAATTCACCAAAAGAACGGTTCATTTAATGGGGCTTGCACTTGGCCATAAAATATTTACGCAGGAAGCACTTCCGAAGCATATGTTAAGTGCTTTGCGGGTCATACTACTTTCGCTTCGTTTGTCACTTGAGGTGAAAAGCAAAGTCTCCCGTCAATTTGAAATTTGAACCCGATAAGATTTTAATAGTGCTGAAAGCATTCAAACAGTATGTATATGAGGCGGTTGGTTGGGAATTTTACAAAGATAACAAAGGGAAAATTCAAATTTCCTACTGAGCCTGGTACATATTGATAGCGAGTTGCATTGCACACATATTATGATTTTGACCAATGCTTAAGAAATAGGTTGCCCGTGCAGTAATTAGAGTAAGCTGGAATGGTCGCTCTGGTAAAAGAACTGTTAATCTCATAGCAGAGGAGTCATCCACAATACTTTGTCCCATTATTGTTTCACAGTTACTGTTTCGACCAACGACATGAAATTCGATTCTGCGTTCAAAGCCGTCGGGTATAATTTGAGTGTTTCCAAGCGCATCTGGTAATACCATGCGAATCCGTAGTACCCAGTGCACCTGGCAAAGTTATTGAGGGCTACGAATAGTATTTGTCTAGTGAACTGTCTTTGCTAGCTTGGTTGATGTTCGAATATTCTTTCAACTTCCTGTGTCCGCTTGTATGAAAAGCCCTACGTGACGTATCCACTAGTTCCGCTTTCGTGTTTTGGCCAAACGTCATGACAATCGTCAGACTGGCAGCGGGCTTGAAAACAAATCCACCGCATGTTGTTACACCCCGGAAGTCGCAGCTTTTTTTATCTATGCTGTTTTGTTTTTCTTGAATGTTTTGTTTTAACGTTTTGGCTACGAGTGCCCGTCTTTTAAAGACGTGAATGCAAGTCAAGTTAACAATCAAAGAGCTTTGGTGGTGATGTTGGACAAACTGGACCACATTGCTAAAAAGTGGTTTACTTGATTGCCTACGCGGCGTTTACGAATTCTATCCTCCATTAGAACAGTTTTATACCATATCTCTTGATTTCAACTTCCGCGATAAGCTAATGTTCCATGTAACGGTAACATGGGTTACATAAGCTCCAAGGGTTCCGCAAAGTTGGTTATAAGAATTTTAATTCCTGTTTGTTTAGGTATTACATGACACAAAGTTGTCCAGACTTACTTCTCCCGGAACTCTGTTAGTTTCGCAGTTTCCTCTGATATTTTTTGTGAAAGTGTTGCGTGTAAAGTGGCCTCGGTTTCAGCTTCGGCCCGAAACTCGTCCAAAGTTTTTCTTAACGTGGTGCACTCGCTTGCACCGCGTTCGATTCTGCAAAACCAAAAATGTTTTTAATTTCCTTCATCTTTTTGAAGTTGTTTATTTACATGCGTTAAAAGAGTGAGTTTACGTTAATTTGGAACCACTTACAAAAATTTGCGGTAAAAATATACGCCTCGACACCTTTTTAAAAAAGATGCAGAAATACAGTATAGGCTCAATTCAAAGATACATGCTACAGGAAGATGCTACAATACAGGCTCAATCAAAGTTTTTGATATCATTATTAGTTGTACGAAACTAACTTGCAACATACCACCCAAAGCTGTACATGAAAACAGACCGATTAAAGTCGGACTTTATATGGCGATCGTGAGCCAAGCAATACCGAATTGCTATTGAAATCAATTATTTGCGCACGAGCCGACTGAAGAACACCATTTAAGTCGCGCCATTATGAGATCACGTGACCCTAGATTGTCATTCGATTTCGGTGGTGAAAGGTAGAGAAAGCGACGAACAGGAAACACAAGCACATATGTGGGACTTCAAAGTATCCTGAGCAATAAAGCATCGAGGTACAAACATGGTGCTTTTTCGCCAAGGGCATTTGTGTAATCTAAAAATGTTCCATACAGGTCTACACAAATTTTGCGTTTTTTTGTTCAAAAGTCACTAAATTGGTAAAATAAAGGTCACTTCTTCAGCACAGTCATCTCCAAAATGTTTTATTCATACAGCAAGTTTTTGGTACAATTCAGTTCAATCGATTTTTCATCGTAGATCGTAAACGTTTTATGTAAATGTGATAATTATATGTGGATAATAAATACTTAAGGTTCGGTAAAGCAATTGTTTCAAAACAGAGCCAATTTCGGTTTCAGTATTCGACTGTTTTAGGACGATCTAGTCACCAATAGACCTTCCACGTGATTAAAAGCGTGGTAAATTTTTAACACGACTGATCATAATCGGCGCATGAATTAATAATGTAATGTCCATTAAATTTGCTTTTGCAAGATTCAGGAGCATGTGGAAAGCGTACGAACTTCCTTCTTTCATCAGTGCCATTTTGATGTTCTTGCAATGGATTTTGCATTTTTTCTTGATGTTAAACTCCGTATAATATGTTAGTCTTTAAATTTAGTTACAAACTCTGTTTTCAAACTGGGGCATTTTATTTGATTAACAAGTTTTCTATTGAAATTTTAAAAAATGTGGCACACTATAGTCAGATTTTTTAGCCAGATGCCTTAGTGCAGTGATTTTCAACGTTTTTGAGTCGCGGAACACATCATGCATCAAAATAATCTTGCGGAACACCAACGCAATTACAATCTTATTATTATATCACACAACGAGTCTAATCATTAAACAACAATAAATGAAGCAAATCGCAACAGGACATCAAAGTTGTTAAAAATGGATAATTACTTTCTTAAAAGAATAGTTATATGTACACTCGTTGTGAAAAAATATAGGGATTTTTGACCGCGGTTCCATGGACTAGTAAAACAACTAAATTACTTGCAGAAGACGATCTTTCACGGCAGCGGAGCACCGGTTAAAAACCACGGCTTTAGTGTACGTTGATGATCAAAATACCAGGTTTGATTTTTCTTATGCTGGCCTTTTCTTATGTAAAACTTGCCTTGATATTTTTAACAGCGATTTTGAGTATTCCTCTTCAGCTTTGGCTCGTTGTTTCAGATAATCTTCAACCCATTTGCACGACCTCTGTCCTTCTTTCATGTGATTGACAAGCGTCTCAAATCCGGTCTGGGAAAGGAAATCTGCTTCCCAAAACGCACCACGGAACATACCCGGGGGATTATTATTCATTTTTATATTTTTAATGCAAACTTCTCTGTGAATGTAAAAATCAAATTCTTTACCTTTGGGGTCGACAAAGCGCTTGCTAAAGTATTGCTTTTACGGTTAACAGTTTTTTTTTGAAATGCAAAAATCTAACAAAATACTCAGACTGTCTAACTTATTTACGTTCGTTTTAATTAGTCGCCATGGTTCGATGCACATATCTCTCCTTTAGGCTTTTAATGTCGATTTACCGCAAATCTAAGATTGTAGTCGCAAAATCATGGTACAAGTATAATGATAAGAAGGTGAAGTAACGTACGAGTTTTACCCTTTTTGCTGCCTTAACACAAGCTTACCGCAATTTCACATTGAACTTGGACAGTTTGAAACTAAACAGGTCTTGGATCCAGCATTACAAAACCGCCGACAGTCTGGTTACAGTTACTCTTAAGAAACCACTCGACTAGCATAACTTTTCCAATGTTACGTTCCACAAAAGTCCTCAAGAGACGGCCTCAACTTTATATGCCCTTGAGGATAGGGCAAAACTAGAAAAACGTGTGTATTGGCAACATTTGAACTGGAGATGAAAATTCCCTCGTCGGTTTCTGGTGTTTTCTCCATGCTACACGTCAGTAAGTTGACTTAGTTTGTAGTTAAATCTCTGCGTGGCATCAGCACTTTTGACGTTAAGGACCCAAAATCATCAACGCAAGTTAAACCAGTCTTAAATTTGGGGTAAACAGCGGTTTGAGAAGCTGAAGCACAAACATCAAAGCTAACATCACGAAACAGGAGTTGTATACTGCACGACGTCTATGGCCCACAGGCGTTTTGATTGATGCGCTTGATAAATACGTTATATTTATCACTACCAGGCCATGGAGAGGCTATTTGAAAAGACACGGTTCGTGGGAACCCTATCAACTATAAACACCTCGTATTGTTGTCGACACAGTGACTTTTGTATGACACACTATGTAGATAAGCGTGAAGTTCAAGCTAAAGATTTTACGAGCTAAAACTGCAACGCATAAGCCTCAACCACGCTTCAGTGCCTTTTTGCCCTGACTAAACAAATTGTTTGTTTGCGCCTCAAAAAGGGAGGCATTTTTGATGGCACATGGCGTTGCGGCAAACTGGCAAAGGAAATGACGTTTTTTTCAAACTGAAAGCTGCCTAACGTCCAGAACATAACAAAATATCCTGAAACATAGTTAAGTTAACTCAACTTCAATCTGACAATCCTAAATATCACCATTAGCGTTTGAAATAGGTTTTCTAATTAGCTGAAGATAAACAATAGTAGGAGGTGATAAAGCTGACCAAATTAAGCGCACACCACATTTAGACAGACTTTGATGTTTACGTTCCTTACACAATGTTTCCTATTGAATATCTAAACTTGGTCTTCAATCTGCCTTGCATGTACATAATACAGCCAGCTAGCTCTGATTTCGCTGGCTATCGACTTAACAGTCATTACATGCCCACACACATCTCCACACAAGCTTCCGCAATCAACATAACCCTTCCTTTCTCACAGATTGAAGACCTTTTGGTTTTACTGATAGTCAGCATGTTTCAAATTGAAAAACTGGCGTTATTATTATTACAATACTCGCTTTTTGATGACGTACATAGTTTCATCATCAATATATGGATTACAGCATACCTGTCGTCCTGTCAGCACTTGAATTCACTCAGTAAACGAGTTTTATACCTTAATCTTGTTTCATCTTACCAGCCATTGACAAGCTGTATGCAGCCTAGCTTACCAAGGCTGTCAAAGCGTATTCGTTCGGTAGTAAAGCCTTTTGCAGACTTACAATGCCAGTAAACACACATTTTTACAAGGCAACGTTCGCATTCAAATACGCTGAACATGCGCTTCGCCCAAGGGGCCTGACACAAGTATTTTACGACTGTATAAACGGCGGTCTTCTTTACTGCCATTGGTCTGTATACTTACATTGTACAGATCCTACAGGCTTAAAATTACTTTTGTGACGACACGTTAAGCTAAAAACGCTATTAAAAGTGTAAACACTGTTTATCGCATGAAGCCAGGACGGAAATTTACTCATGCGTTCAAACTTGTCATGTAAACAAATACCTATTGTTCACTGTCTGCTGCTGTGGAGTAAAACTGACTAATATTCACAACACAGACGCATAAACTGAACAGTTTGACGCCGCAGCAGCCTAACCAGCTTTTCCTGTAATTGTTGGGGCAATGAATAGGCCCTATCTGAATCTAATTACAGTCCTGTCTCGGCGCGTATATCAGCTGATTGCCAAACGCTTCATTGCGCTCGCAAAGAGAAAAAGGGGCGGGTCGGGTTCGGGCCTTTTTATAATAGGCTGCTTTACGACAAAATAATAAAGGACTGTTGTTGGGCAGAATTGCTGTTCAAATGTTTTTCCTCGTATAGGTCGATATGTTTGGGTCGCAACTAGTTTTTCTTTTCGAAACTGGCGTTTCATGAGTTAACATTTATGCTTGCTTTAACTGTATTAATTTGATTTTTTTGAGAACTTTTTTTCTTGTTTTTGAAGCACTATATTCATGTTTGGTCAAACTGTCTACCATCTGTGCTTGTCTGTCAACAAGCTTTTTTTCGGAAAAAAAGGACAATAGTCACAACATAATCGCTATTAAATCGTTTGGTCAACAGTCGTTGGTACAAAAGTGACAAGTACTAAATCACTTTCGGTATTATATGTTTATTTTAAATGAAATGCAAACACAAAACTGCTTTCAAAAACAAACTACAAAATCCACCTTAGCTATCCGCATGCTAAACGAGGATTGAGTTTGCTTAAGATTTTGGCATGTTTCTCAGGCAGTTTTTCGTGTTCTAAGATCACATTTTAATAATTCATGCGACCTCATATGAACAAAATGCCGACCAGCATGAATTTTTCACGCATACCTTGTCAGCCAACGCTTGCTTGCTACGCTTAGGCATGTACTTACCTAAGTTGGCCTCGAAGCCCCAACCGATTTGAACGGAGTGAATGCAGAAATATTTAAACGCATAGACGTGTTTGCATGAATGCCTAAAACAAAATAGGAACTAGCTAATTGTCTTTTGAAATAGGGCCTTTGTTATGCCCAGCTTAGTGAATGGATAATAGCACTCCAAAACTGCCATTGTTTATGTAAGTTTCGCTAGTCATGTTTAAAAATAAACTTCAGGAAGCTGATTATTCAAAGTAATAAACCCTAGGAGGCTAATAAAAACTTAACAATAGGTACTGGTTTTTGAAATGATTGTTTGTACGATTTTTCACATTGACCAAAGTCCAATAAAACTGCTGAATGCACAGATAAGCTAGTCCGAAAGTGAAAGTGGTTGATGAAGCTAACAATGAAAACCGTTAAAGTATGCACGGCAATCACAATAGCATCTGGTGTATCATTTACTGTGGCAGAATGGTGGCTTTATTCTTCTGTATTGGTACTTATGAGTTTGCCGAAATATATACATTATAGGCTAGTTTTATGCACTTCACTTTATACTTCGAACCAAAACTGGGAAGCGTTGCGCAAAGAGCAAAGGTTTGTTTGAATTCAGAGCAGGCATCTTGTGGATACCATAGAAACTGGTCAAACCATTATTTACTCTAACGCGGTTTGTTTTGAAAACAATAAAGCACAGTATGTAAGCGTATGTACAACATACTAATCGTAAGTAAATAACGTTTATGATGCGACCCTAATAAGTACACTGAACAATCACAATTCCGTTTGCTCCCGAGCTGTTAAAGCAGAAATAGAGAAAAATGTCGTATAGCCTATAAACACAGAACCCCTGGGGGGCCATGGGCCCTGGTTGAGAACCACTGATCTAACTCATTATACAGTCGGCTTGCATAAAATTATATTATTTGACTTATTCTCGTTTTACGTGACATTGAGGATGGAAAACATTGAGGATGTAGGATGGAAAATCTCTTAAGCTAGTGTACAACAATTAAAAGATACATACCATAAGCATACCGGCTTCTTTAACGAGAAATATTTTTAACAATTTTCGGTGTCATTGTGTTAGCACAAGAGCGCTATCTAGCGGTTTAGCGTAAACAAAGTTTTCGTGGATCGATAATGCGAACGTATTTTGGCTTTTGATTTTTTAGTGATGCAAAATAGGTTTTGGATAAGTTAAGTTGGTCACAAAATGTGCAGTAAAGTATTAATTGAGCATTAGATGTCGTCTCAGTGTAGATGCTTACATAGTTTAAACGAATCAAGCGGTTAAAAAGCCAAAATTTACAGACCGAATATTTGAAGCAATTACAACATTGCGTACTGTTGTTTGGAGCCCTTACCAGTCGTTTAGTGATACGTTTGTAAGACTGTGTTGTTACGAGTCGGTGTAACTGCTTTGTCCCGAAATGAATATTCACATACCTAAGCATTCATTATTGTGCATGATTCAGCTACGTGTGTCAACAATGCCTTTGCAACCCATTGAACAGCCCCTGGGACTTTGTCTTGTCAGCAAATAGAGGGTATGCATTCCAAGTACCTCTGGGAAGCGTCTGTTTATCTGCTGACATTTCCCCGTTCCCCGTTGAATCTTGCCTGGCGCAACGCACTGCTGTTTCGCCAATGACGTGGTATTTGCTCGTGCTGTCAACCTTCCAAAGTGGAATAGGCTGATGACAAAAGGCTTTGTGTGCACGTGATTGCCCAAGTGCTGCAGTTTGAGTTAGCTTGTGTTATTTTTAGCCCCATTGAAGAAACATCTCTTGAAAGGTCATGGTGCAGTATTAATAATCTGTTAGCAGTGTTTAAAAACAACTAATATGACAAAATGTAGGAAAGTTGCTCAAGTCATCATTATATGGACGTATGAGGTAAGTGGCGTAATAAAGACGACATTAGGGACAGCTGAGTAAATTCTCATGGCCGTGTAATTGGGATAACAAAGTTTATAGTTAGACCGTGGGTTTAAGAGGGCTTTAGTTCTTACGCTTTTAGGCAAGAGCATTTACAAGGATAACTGGTTCGAAGCGAGTGCTGTGCAATAAAATGTAAACAGTGAGATTGGACATTAGACATGACTTTACTTCTATAAACAAGTTTTGAGGTGATTGGAAACAAACCATTTAAAATCATTTTTATCGCGGCAATCAACACGTTATAGAACGAAACTATTCAGTTTTAATATGTTTGCTGGACGCTGTAGAAATAAACGTAATACAGAACTCATGTATTAATTAAACTTGGCTTGAAATGTTTAACATTTCGATAAGCCAGCTAGTTGGAGCGTTGACTAAACTCTTTTTTGTAACCCTACAGTACGGCAAAGTGGAAAATACATTTGACACCTTTTTAAAAGTCATTTGCTATTATTTGTGTCAGATCAAAGGCACATTCGAACGAGCTCTCAGCTGGAACTGTCAACGCGTCATCACTACGCAGTTAAATGACGTTGCGTGGTACCGACCCTGTAAAAAGAGTAGCTACAATAGCTAGTCTGGCCATTCATTAAGTGGTCAACTTGCCAGTGTTGTTAAATTGATTTTACGCCAGTTGATCATTTGTGCAGTTTAAACTTGGTATAGGTGTTAGCAACTAAAGTTTGACAGAGCATGTTTTCAATGAATGGACTTTACTTTATACATAAAGTAAAACATGAAGTAGATATTTTGAATTGACGAAGACATTATTTTAAACCATTTTGGCTTTGTTTACATTTAAAAATGTGTATTGGCATAGTTATAGTCAGTTGGGAAATGGCATCTGCGAAGAAAGATGCTTAAAATTTTGGAAAATATGAAAGCAACCTCAATAGAATGAAGGGCAACGTACAGTTTCAAGGTGTATTTGCCTTAGAGTCCGAAATAGCTGACAATTGTCATCTAAGCAAAGGCGTAGGCATAACGCCTCTGATAAGATGTGTATTGATCAACCGATAAGTGCCTTTGTGTGTCAACAAATCAGTCAAAAGGGTAAACGAAGACCGCCGACTGCAAACAATTCTTTAATTATTTATTCCAATGGTTTTAGCGAGCGAGCGTCAATGTTTAGCAAGTTTTCGCGGCCAACGAAGCCTTGTTCATTGATTTACCGGCCTATAGAGTTAAGTTACTTGCTGGGCCTCTAATTTATTTTATGGTGGGTATTGAACTGGCAATTTCAAAAGCATGTCATGCTGAGAACGGCCTCTAGACTAAGAAACGTCTAATTGGTAACATCAGTCCAACGCTCTTAAAAGTTAATACTCTCCTTTGTTTAATTGTCAGCTGAAATGTTTTAGTATTATATCCTAGCGTACAGAAGCACTGTTGAATATGTTAGAGTTGTACAAAACATCGCAGAAGTTATGTTTAAGGTTTTAAATTACCTGTTTAAGGAAGCTTTAGTCATCGACGCTGAATACATGAGAAGGAACAATGGTCACAGAAGTTTGAGAAATGCAAACTGCTAAAGTTAAATTGAGAAAACACTATGCTGGTCTGAGTAATGATAAAAAAGTTAGTATTTGCAGGAGCTATTGACTTATAGCTGAAAGTTATATTGACAATGTTAAGCCGCCATTTTTTAGTGATTTGTGAGGATATATGTTTTAAACTTATAACTTAGCAGACAGGCGCAAAACATACAACTTCGAGTATAGACTATCAAACCTTTCTTGCTTAAAGAACCTAAAATCGTTTTCTGCTGTCAAGTCAAACTGGTTTAAAATATGTCTAAAAGTGTGGAGTGAATGATAGGTGCACTCGCAGTCACACTGACATGGCAATCAATTGTTCAACAGGCGGCCTTCCTCGATAGCATTAGTTCTGTGTTGTTAAATATTTATGCGATGAAGTGCCCTGAGTATTGCTGCTTGCTGCAGGATAGCACGTGGAATATGCGGCTACTATGTTTCGCCGGCCTATTATGTTTACTGCTGTGCAATGTCGTCAAGGCTTCAGAACAAACAGTAGGACCTACAGCGAGAACCACGTACGTATAAATCATTTTATGAGTTGTAAATGATTACTAGGGATTTGACTAGTAAGTCAATTACTTTTAAATCAAAATTGAATGCTTTTTATTGGGACTTTAATTTTATAAGGCATTTTATAAGGCATAGGGAAGCTACTATCATAAATGCGATCGACTAACTGTGCCGTTATCGCTGCTGACATGATTGAAGACTATGATTAGTTTGATTTGGTTTATTTGGAATTTCCTGATGGTTAACAGGTGTTTTTTGGGACTCACAAGCTATTTGATTGTCATTTGCGACAATTTAGTGACTGTGCAAATACTGTCGGTTTTCCAGTTGACATACAGTCATGCAGAAGTGCGTCTAAATCACTGGTGCACAACTATTTTGTTATTGACGGTGGATCACTGCAAATGTTTGTTTGATTGTTTTAGCACAATAAGCGTACACGAAGGCTGATGCGTGTGGCTACTTGGCCGGTAACAAATCTTTCTAGTCTCACAAAACTAATTCGGACCAGTTTTTATGTTTAGCTAATATCTCTTTTTAATTTACGGCCACTAGTACTATTTTATTACAAATGTTGTAGTAGGACCGGGCTTTTCGGTTCGGTTTAGGGCGTTAAGCAGCTTAAGTTTAAATAAAACGGTTTTGATTACGGCCTGACGTTGCGCTAGTCACATTTGCATCTAACTTTTTAGCCCTCAGGGGTTTAAAAATAACGGGTCCCCTTACACCTTTTTAACTTATATATTGAAAATCACAAGTAGTCAAAAGTATGTAACGTCCCGTGAACGCGCCCCGGTTAAAGGGCGGAACATCACACGAGGAGAACATTAGCAGTTAAGTTTGCATTCGTTATAGTAATTCACAGTTAGAGTCATTAAACACATATGTACAAAGTGACTCACCAATAATCGTCAACACGAAAATAAACGGCTTTTCTAATACAACCGACGCAGCACCGTGCTCCACGGAAGTCAGCAACGAAAAGAACTAAACCACGTTGCGTTGTCACACAAAACTGGCAGTAGATTATTACGTCACACTATGCAATAGATTGCAACACAAGTTGCTATGAGGGAAAGCGGGAATCCATAGAAATCGGCAATTACTGGCAAATATGATGCAATTGAATAAAGTAACATGAAGTCAATAAACAAATAAATAGCATAAGTCAATATGTAACATTGAAAATAACGTAAGCAGTTTAGCAAAACTTAATGTCAAATTGGCAGACCGTGAACTTATAAGCTTCAAAACCTCATCACTTGTTGTACAGACACGGATCTGTCCAGGGAAAATTCATGTCCGTGGATCTTGGCGCATCCGGGCAGCGTGAAGTCTCCGTATTTCTAGGCATACCCTTTGGGCGTCCACCAGTCGGAGAATTACGTTTCGCTTCTCCGCAGCCGGCGCTCTCATGGGATCCAGATATACGCAAAGCCGTCGAGTTTGGGCCGACTTGCATCCATGATGATGACACATACTTTCCTGGTTTTCGGGGTCAGTAATGGTGAATAGAAAAAGCATTTTTTATTTATGAATTTATTTGGAGATGAAAGGTTAAGGTCAAGTATTTTTGATCTAATCGTTTGCAATGTTGGCTATGACTCCAAGTTGAAATGACGGGAGTTTTGTAAACAAATGACACATAATTCAGGGCTGCAGTATATTTTGCCGAACATGTTTTTTACAATTTAATGAAATAATAAAACACGTTTGGTTTGCTTCATGCAGACTGATTGGTGTAAACTCCAGAGCGGGGGTTCGCAAATACTTTTTGTCGCAAACCATATAAAGTTGCAATATCTCGCAACCCAAATAAACTGTGACATATAAGGAACATAAATTGACAAAACTTTGCGAGAAATCAATGGAACATAAGAAATCTTTGAGTTTTTGAAGTTTCCATGCAAACCAGAAAATAAAATGTTGATAAAACGACACACTCAAGTTATTCTTCACCCCAAGTTGGCTGTATTTGAGGCCATATTTAGGTCGCGATCCATTATTTGCGGACCCTTGGTTTAGAGTAGTGATGCACCGAACCCGCCTAAAAAAGTTCGGGCCGAAACCGAATATTCGGCCACGAGGCCGAATAATTTCGGCCGAATCAGGCCGAACCTAAAATCCTCGTTTCTTCGTATATTTTCAACTGAACCTTGTGTCGTTGATGCGAGTGAATTGAATTAGGACCAATCAAAATCAGTTTCACAATGCGGATCAGATTTACTAAACTTGTAATATTTTGCAGACAACGTGGCTCGTATTTTATAGACACAAAAATTAGTTAATTTGTGACGTTTTGTATTGGCGATAATGATAGTTTAGGCATTTATTCCATGCAATCAAAATTTCGGTTTCGGCCGAATTTTTAAAAAAGTTCGGGCCGAAACCGAAACATCGAAAAACAGCGTATGCGGCCGAAATGTTTCGGCCAACCGAAACTTCGGTGCATCACTAGTTTAGAGTACTTTATGAGGCCTTAATGAAAAAGTAAAAATTACCTACAAAATAAGACAGTCGTAAAGCTTAGGATAAAGTCAGTAAGAATGGAAACAACTATTGCTTTTATATTTTACCCATGTATAGGAGCGGAAATGTGGAACTCACCAAACAACAAAAGTGAAGACTGTCTTTATCTCAACGTGTGGACTCCGTCCGACTTAAGTTCGTACTCACAACCACTTTCTGTGATGGTGTGGATATTTGGAGGGTCGTTTTTCAGCGGCACACCCGCCCTTCCCTTGTATGATGGACGTTACCTGGCTGCTGAAGGTGACGTTGTTGTCGTATCGGTAAACTATAGGTGAGTCCACGATGTTTGTGTGTATCTATATAACGTTGTACGTGTCTTTGACATGTGTTAATTACTGCTGACTATGCATAAAATGAGTTCTTTTCGGTTTATTTCATGTAAATACAAATTACCTTTTATTTTATGTTTTTTTTATGGTAATTTCAGACTTGGACCGCTGGGGTTTATGCCTCCACTCGCTGGGGAATATCCCGGGAATGCTGGATTGCTTGACCAGCAGCTGGGTCTGAAGTGGGTGAGGGACAACATACGTCAGTTCGGTGGTAACCCTGATGACGTCACTCTGTTTGGGGAAAGTGCGGGAGCAGCTTCGATTGGCTTACACACTGTAGCGCCATCCAGCAGAGGACTGTTCAACAGGTGTGTAGCTTATATTGTCTGTGCAAAGCCGGTTATTTTTCACCACTGGGGTAATACATAATAGTATTGAGTTTAAGATAGGTTAAATGTGCTTATCCCTAATAGCAGTTTCGATACAGCATCGGAAACCTGCGCTAAATACATAAAAGGTTTTTTTGGGGGCACGAATTTGTCAAAAGCCGCCGAGAGTGTGATAAGTGACAAAACAAGCTGTTCACCGAATGATTTGAAATAAATTACTTTGCATTTGCCAGCTATAGTGAAATCCGTATGAAGGTTTTCGTTTTCCGCGTTTTGTGAATGTTACGTACAACACAGTTTTTCAGTTTTTTGTCGTTTTTCCTAAATTGTTATAATTTAGATTTTCCTGCATGGCAAAATGTATTCAAGTATAACAATGTTTACTATTTCGTGGCGAACATATAATGTAAATTTTTCAAACCAAGGTGCTTTAAATTCCGTTTTACTCAATTATGCAATCCTGCATTTAGTTCTACACACAGCAATTAATTTTGTGACCCTTTACTTTTGATATACACAGAGTCATTTATCAAAGTGGAAACCAAATGACCCCGTGGTCGACCAATACGCTGGACGTGGCCTTAAAACGGGCTCGACAACTTGCTAAAAATCTGAGTTGCCCCAACACCGAAACCTCGAGCGAAATAGAACTTCTTACTTGCTTGCGATCGAAGACAGCTCAAGAGGTTTTCGGAGCTTCGTGGATAACTGCTGAGATTTTTGATTTCCCATTTGTGCCCGTTCATGGAACCGCGTTTCTGCCTTTATCTCCACAAGAAGTAAGTTTCTTTGTTGTTCATTTTCTCTGTTGCCCTTTGCACCGTCTATATAATGATGTATTTTTGGTTTCGGCTAACTGCAGACTTTGGTAAAAGACATTAAGGGATATTATAAATTGTGAGGAAGTTTGATTAGTTGATGACCTAGTTGTTCATTGAAAAGCTGCTTCTTTGTACCCCAACGCTGGTTCGACCCGATCTCTTGACTTTTGATAATCTTTAAGCGCTTACACGAACGCCAGTCACAATCTAGAAGACAAAAATGTGTTATAAAACTAACAGTATTATGTATTATATATATTGCAGATAAATTTTTTGTTATTTTCTTTAGGTCACGAAGCAAGGACAGCATGCTCCCGTAGATGTATTAGCTGGTTACAACACAAACGAAGGCTCATATTTTAATATTTACACTTGCCCGGGATTTAACATTTCAACCGACAGTCTCATTACCAGGTAGGGTCGCGCAGTGCTGATGGTCTTGCTTTACACTTGCTAGCACTGAATTTTAAACTTTTGTCCGCTGGCCCACCAACCTTGATTTACACACAAGCAATTACAATACGTTTTGTAAACCACCATTTTGCTGAAACACTCCCGCATTTGCATTGAAGTCAATAGAACCCCTAAGCGATGCCTTGTTTTCTTGAGACAAAGTTTAAAGAAATGTTGTAAAATATAAAATAACAATATAGTCAGCAAACTTGCGAGTTTGTCAATTTTTGAACGGATAAATATTATTAAGAATGTGTTTTTTTTATTGGGAAAGTATTTGACTTGCATGTGGATTTAGTGTGGTTAGATTTCGGTATACTCGGGGTTTGACACAAAAGCGAGAATTGTTTTACAGTACTTGGTTATTTCAGAAAATAATGTTCGCAAAACTTTTCAAACTTGAAACACTGTCTTGAAACATTTTTGAAACGATTTAACACTCGATTTGCCGTTTCTGTGTTAAAATGAGAATATTTGCTAGAGATGAATACATCAAAGGTATAGAACTATGTGGATTGCGAACAAACGCAATGGGAAGATCTGCTACAGCCTTCCTCTACGCTGATTGGTCGAATCCCAACAACCCCGCCCAGTATCGGGACGCACTTGACCGTATCGTGGCTGATTTTCATATCGATTGTCCAACCAAGTCTATGGTGAAGTAAGAACGGTTTGGATTGTAGAATAAATATATATTAGCCTAAATATACAAAAGAATAAATACATAATATATATGAGGATGTAAAATTTAGTACGGAGTTGGGCCCTATTTTTGAATATTGTAAGAAAAATCTCGGACAAGGGCTATAATGAAAAGGGTCCTTGAACAGTAAAGCTTATTCCAGTTGAGTTATCTGCCTAAAAATTTTTCAAGTTGTCATGTTTGTTATAACATAAGTTACTTGTTTGGAAATACTGATAATTGTTTTGGCATTACCCCATGCCAGAAACCGATAATAAGTAAAATAACCTTATTCAATCAAAAAATAACTGCCAGAGAACTTGTATATGTAGAATACATCATGTAGACGTTTCAAGTTGTCAATCCAGCTAGAGCCGGCCTGCACTGATGATGACAACAGCGATTGTTAAAACGTCTGCATGATGTATTCCATATACAAGTACTCGGGCAGATATGTTTTTGATTAAATTAATTTTCAAGTCCATGTATAGTGTTCCTAGCCTTTTAGTTGTTTGAAAACAGCCGTATGGCACATATTTCCTTCAAACAACGCCCGTTTTACCAAACCCGTCCTCTTTACCACTAAAGCATCTCTCATTCACCCAACATCTTAGATCGGACTCCAGCAATAGCACTGAGTTAAATTACGAGGCCACCACGACCTTCTCGCGCTACTCGCGTTGCGTAACCGCATTCCACTTTACTCAAAGGTCACATAATCACAACCCTGCCTAAGTGACGCCCCAAACGCGGCTGCAACGCAAGGGCAAGAAGTCAATTAGATAACCACAACAGCTTGCGTACAATTACGCGCTTTGTCCTGGGACGCTGTATAGCTCTTGCTAAACGGCGCTGAAAAAACTACTCCTTTTGAGTTTGAGTGATAAGTGGAAAATTCATTGTTTGCTTTCTTAAATTGCTTTAAGCGTGTACAAATATTACAAGGGAACGGAAAATAATAGATCTCGGAATGAAAAAAAGTTGTATTGCATAAACACACATTGGTTAATAATGTCATCAGTGTTTTCATTGTAGACCACACTTAAATATCTCGACCCAATTCTATTTTCGACATATCGCATGCTATCTAACAGCTCAATTACGTCTTTATTTTCTTGTCATTATATGTTCTTAAAGTGGTGCCAGAAAATAGTTTTGTGCGGTCAACCTTGAGGTTGTGCTGCACTGATCTACCACAACTGTTTCGAAAACTGTCAGTTTTTTGTTTGCAAAACGTCGTGTTTCCATTATGAAAAGCATGATTATATGCATTAACCTTCCTCTTTATTGAACACAACATATCTTGTTTATACAATGTAACGTGTACACGGTATATCACTTTTGTAGCATTGCTTCAAGCTACTTTCCTGCTTGACAGATTACATTCGCAACACTTCTCCAATCGGCGTGTGTATCTTTACCACTTCGATTATCGCATCTCCAACAACGCTTGGCCTTCTTGGGCCGGTGTAATGCACGGTTACGAAATCGAACTTATTTTTGGCCTTCCATTTTTCGGGGATTTTTCCTACGCAAGTGGGTATGGTGACGTCGACAGACTGGTGAGCCGCCGCATGATGCGCTATTGGACCAACTTTGCGAAATATGGGTAAGCAACCGTAGCTGATAGTTATTAGGAGATTAAAGACTAAATTGAGTTGTTTCTGATTGATTTGTAGTTAGTTGATATATATTTTGTCTGTGGATAGAATAATGCTAAATGGGATTATGTTTTTCAATGAGTCGTAACAAGCTGAGCGTAAATAATACATTTACCCAATCTATGTTTTGAAGTTTTATTTTTTAACGAATTTAGTTCAACTTATTAAAATAAGAAACATAGGTGACTAAGACGCAGTTTAAACCAATATATTTACTATACTTTTAGCAACCCAAAAGGTTTGGAGCAAACTGTTTAACCAAGTTTAAAGTTTAAAGTAGCCTAAAGTCGTCTTTAAAAGTCGACAAAAGCAAAAGTAAACTAAGGTCAATGTGACAAACACAAACATTTATTACTAGCATAAACCAATCAGTTGTTGTTAAGATTGTCGAAAACAAAAAGTGGTGTAAATACACTAAAAGTTGCAATGTATATGTAATGGAGCGAAATTGGAAACTTGGGCTGACTTGACACTTAAACCTCAACTATGCCAATAAGTGAAGAAATGTAAAACTTGTTTTGTTACGGTTCAATAACAGCAAAATAACCCTAAACATGGGTATGGTCAAAACGGTTCTGTCGAATACAGTGATTTGCCCGAGACCCTGAATTTTTGATACATTTTCAGCCTTCACTAAGTGTTACTTGCATAAAAAATATACAAAAAATATACTTCTCAATTTTTGCCGCTTCACGAATACATCTAAGAATCAGATCTTAAAAACATTTGTTTTTTGACAATTTTTTTAACAGTATACATTTGTAAAAATGTCCTTTGCTGTGTGATAAGTCGATCCTGTCATGGTATTATGTTTCCATCGCGATGTTTTGACAGTTTCCGCTATGATTAACAACGTACTGAGCTTGTGTGTAAACTTGCTAGGTACCGTTTGAAGTTTAACCACGATTGCTGGTGTCGGCTTACGCCTCTTGTTTTCCACCGCTTATTCTCATGTTTTGCCGGGTTTTAGGGCGAACGTCGTGCGCAAATTTTGCCGCCAGTGTTTTTTTAGTTAATCCACCTTTTGCTCTGACGGTCATTGCCCAAAAACAGAGCTTTCACATGTGGACTTGACAGGCCAACGAGTCGAGTCACATCTGCTGGTTTTCTCACGGAAAAACTGTTTTGAATGACAGCACGGACGCATGCGAAACGACCTCCCATAATCCCCACATGTTTTCAGTGAAAAGCGATAAACTAGAAAACAAAAAACAAGTGGGTTGACTGGCCTACAGGTGTTTTTTTCTGCGATAAAAAGAAACCCTTAGACAGAATAACACATAGTGATTTCAATTCCCAAAAAGCGTTTGTAAGTTAAAATGGTTTAAATCTGCCTTTGGGGGTCTTTATTGAAACTCTATTCGCCAAAATGGCTGGTCTAACTTCGACAAATTGCATAGTTGTACGTTTTGGTGACAAAAAATATTGAACTATTTGTTAAGCCTAACCTCAAACTAGGATTAAACAATCCCCGAATCACAAAAAGCAACGAAACTTTTTCATCCCTAACCAATGTCAATACTTGCTCTCGAGGTTGAACTTTTGATGACAAGGAAATAATTAGGCCCTTTGTCGGATTGCGCTGACTTTCAAATTAAGGTTGAACGGTTTTGAACCCTTGGTGCAAAACCTTGTGCAGAAATGTAGATTTTGCTGCTTTGAATTCAAAATCACTTTTTGCTTGTGATTTTGTTTTGAATATGTACATAACTTTGCAAATATATATATATATCCAGTATAGTGGGTAATTTTTCGACAGCCGGTTCTATCATAAAAGTCATATTTTTCAGCCGGAGTATTGACAGTAAATCCAATGAAAGTAACCAGTAATGCTATCCGGTTCGCTGATCTCATGAAATTGCGCGAGACGGTTCTATAGAACCGGTGCGAACCGGCTGAATCCCACCACTGTATATATCCCGATGGCATATACATACAAAAACTTATTTTTTTTAAAGAAATTAATAACTTTATTCAATATACGAGTGCAACATGAAGCTGTTTGAATTTCCAAAATTCTTTGAACTTTGACACTTGCAAAATATTAATGCAACAAGTGTAACTGAAAAAAATATTTTTAGCTGTACTCCAGTTGGGTCATCACTTAATGTAACTGAAAAATATGGTACATGATTGTATTTGTTTCGATTTACCTTTTGCTTGTTCTACTAAAATCAGTTTAAAATTGTAGGGCAATTCAAGTTTTTTATTTGTGAAGTCGCCTGCCACGCTACAAAGATGTCAACCACGTTTTTTTATTTGTTTGCAGAGACCCCAATGGTGATCTTGACGAAACCCTTGAAAGCGACGAATATTGGAGTCCATTTGATTCGTCGAGGCAGCAGTACCTCGAAATATCAGCGCATGAGGATATTATTCGATCCCCACTAACATACCCAATGCAATGCGCCTTTTGGGAGGATTATATACCGGGCCTTAACCTAGCTACAAGTAAGTTACAGCGTTTGAACCGGAACTGGAGGTGATTTAATTATCGGTTTCAACAGTAATCCTGTTTTTACAGTGCTGTGTTGAATTCCATGCAGTCTAGAATCGTGAACGCTGCATTAACGCTACCCTAAGTGGCTACAGTTGATTCTTTGCCATTGCAATCCACAAAAGCACAAAACGTATGCGCTGAAGTAATTGGAGAAACAAATTTAAGCCGGTTTCCCGCGAAAAACGTTTTAAGTTCGGTTTCGTTGCAGTTTGGGTTCCATTACAATGCCTTTACAGTCTTGGAGTATTGTTTTTATAGGATTGAACTTCGTGTGGTGCCATAAATAGCGTGTGGTTTGTAAACGGTCGTTAGTAGCTTTCAATAACGATTATCATTCCAAACTGCTTTTAAAGTCACTGGGTGGCGCCAAGAGCAAGTCCATATCAGCAGATGCCGATATTAAAATATTGTTATTAACTGACTTAAATATTAAAAATTAATTAATATTTTCACACAATTTCCAGTGGGATTTCTATAGTTTGCGATAAACCATTAATAAACGACATTTTTTGTTGGAAATCTTTTTTGACTTCAATTCATGTTCTAAGCATCGCAAACACCCATTATTTCTTCAGGACCTGAGACAAAAATATTGGGGTTGTCGGTTTGCCTAATTTACATGGTATTCCAACGTCAATTCAGAAACAATTTTAAATCAACAAGTCAAATTTGACATCGAAAATAACATTGAAAACCTGTAGAAAATTAAGTACCACAAGAACCAATACAATATGACATTTTGAAACATAAGTTTTTGCCATTGTTATAGGCATTCATCTATTCTGAGCCTTCAGCAATACAACAGGTGCACAAGCCTGAAACTCCCGAAATGGCTGAGCCCGAAATGTTGTAAGAATAAAGCTAAATCCGGGTCAAAGTCTTTACCAGAATAAAATTACAACCCAAAGCCAGCCCGAACCCGACCCATAAAGCCCAACTCTGCTGCGAACGTTTTGACGCGGCTATACACACTATTCTGTTTTTCGTGATTAAAACATTATTACTTTCAGGTGAAATGGATGAGATTGAGGCCGAATGGAAAATGGGATTTCATCGATGGAGTCAATCCATGGATTCATGGGATCGAGCGTTTCGTTCTTATTCACGGGATGAAAAGTCGAGATGCCAAGATTGACACAATTTATTTTTTGTAATTTCTTTTTCATTTTTTTGCCATAGAATGATTGCATATTTTTTATCGCCCTTTTTCTGCTGGTATCAAGCGATTGCGAGTCTGAAGAGAAAAAGAACACATGCACGATCCTACCTATATTGCGACAAGTAACGTTTATAGAACGTGATATTTTAATAAGACAATATTATAATGGTTAACGTTTACGCATGGTATGCATCTTAAAACTTTGGTGGCCTTTCTTAATACTTGGTGAACGGAATGTGTTACATTGTTGTTTTGAATAGTGATTTTGTAATAATTCTTTCTCTCAAACGCGTTTTCCTCATGTGGTAAAAGGTATCTTTGTAATGTTACCTATGAGTGTGTTTAAAGTCTTAGTTGTATAACACACTGTTATAAGCGCTGGTCAAAAAGGTGGTTTATTGGTGGCTTTGTGAAATTGATAAATATGTTTCTGAAAACTAATCTTTGATTTAAAACTAGAAACTCGAGTTCTTTTTGCATCAAACTTATAGGTCGTGTGTTTGAAACATTGCGTAAGATTTTTAAAAATATAAATGATAACACCGTATTACCTCAGCACTACATTTAGTGTACAAATTTGCACTCGCTTTATTTAAACGCTTTAGATAGGTTGGTATTTTGTGAAAAATTGAGTAAATTTAACAATTAGTCAATATCAGTGGGGACTAGAAAAACATGTTTTCTTTCTTTGATGAAGTTTCATTTTCACCTCAAATGTGGTTTATGTTGCGTTTTATTAAACTGACTTGTTGCATTTATTAAACAAGACGGATTTCATCCAAACCAATGTATTTTTTTACATGACCATAGCATCGTCAATTATTTGACAAATGTTGCCTTATATGTAAGTTATGATTGTAAACCTGTGTAATCTACAAATAACTCTTTGGGAGCAAAATAGTTGACGAAGCAAAAGTGCTTCGTAATCTGCTTCGCCAACTATTCTTACAGATAATTCCATACAATCAGTGATCGTTGACATAAGATATCTACTCTTTGCGGGATTTTGTAATAAACAATTGTCTTTGGAAACAGATTTTTTTTATGTCGTAATACTTTTGGTTACAACAATTCACATTTAGTTTGCAGTTCTAATTTTCCTATACTTTTGGATTTTTAACTCCAGCATACTGTGTTGACAATATTTCACATTTTATTCTGCAACGAAAAAAGCGACTACAGGGCTCTGTATAAAAATAAAAACACTTGCGCGAATACTGAAGTGAATAAAGCCAATAAAAAACGAAGAACGGGTTTCATTCGCAAGTTGGAATAAGAAACGATTTGTTTGTCTAAAAGCCATTTTGTAAAATATGGACATTACACATCATATTTTAAAAAGATAAAACTTCTTTTCAAAAGTGGAACTTTAGCAATGATGTATAAACAACACAAATGAAAAAGTCTAATTCAAGCTTAAGTATATCAGAGTACCATAAACGTATTCAGTAAAAATAAAGTTTAAACCTGTTTTTGGTGAAAGAATCTAGCTGACAATCATATTAATGTTCAGGGCAGTTTACATATCCAGTCAAGTTGTAAAATGCCGAATACTTTTAAGCCGTTTTGCAGTAGGAGCAATTTGCTAAAATCGGCGATTTCAACCCAACTGAAGTTTAACAGCGTTTTCGCAAACGAAACACTATACAGCATAAAGCAGAACTTTTAAGGAACGGTTGCTTAACTGTTAGAAAAAAGAGGTTAAAATAAGCACCATACAGATGAATGTGCTCATAGATTCATAATAGGCATGGAAAACTTGAAACTATGAATTATTTTGCAACAAAAGGCAACGCAATATTATGGCCTCAATGGTGTGGCAAATTTTTTTATGTTGTATTATGAAATAGACATTGTTAAAAATGTAGAAAGAACGAAGTTCTATGATCCTTGGAACAGAAGTATTTGCAAAAACAAAACCGGTATGATTCGAAACATGCAGCATCGTCTTTGTATGTGTTAAATAAGCTAGGGCCACTATGCTAACGAGTCGTAAATACTAATTACAGGGGTCCCCACATGGGTCTTAAACCATGGAAGAGGGGGGGGGGGATGTGGGGTAAACTGTACAGCAGGGTGCTAATACAAGGAAAAAGTCGGACTTAAAACAAGAAAAACTGTTTGCCATCAAAAACCGACCGCGGGTTCTGACGTAGCCTATGACGTCGCTTTTTCGCCCAAAGACGCTGTTGCATCATTTTTCGGTTCGTCATGCGACGTATGCGAATCAGTCTCTGACGTAACACGGTGTGAAGAATTCGGCGGTCGTGTGGACGTAACTTTGAGAGCGCCTTCTTTATGAGCTCATTGGGTGCACGCTGGTTGTCTGATAATGACAGAATCTTGTAGAGACTTGAAATCAGGCTGCTTATGTCGCAAGCACATCCAGTACTGTCCCTAAGAAAGATATCATACGGTTATAATTTTGGGTTGGCATGAAAATGTTGGCTATGATTGGTTGTGAAAAGGATCTATTGAAACAAATAGATGTAAATTGTAAATTGTAGACTTAATCGAATGCAATGCAGAAAAGTTTCAAAGCTTTTGTGGGTTTAAAGTTAATGTCTAGAGGTTTATGTTGTGCTATTTTCATTAGCTTTGACGATGTTATTCATGTTTAAAAAAGACAAAAACGCACAAGACTACAACGCCATTTAACCTACCAATTATGCAACAACGGTACAAAATTACAAACTATACTTTTTGGCAAACATGTATTTCATCTTGCAGAAGTCTGGTATCTCTTTCAAATTGTTCTGTCATTACTGAATGAAATTAAACTAGCTTAAGACTCGGGCAATTGCAAAGAATTTTAACTGATTACAATGAATCGAGGTTGACACTTACCCAGACCAGAGACAGCCACAACCCCCACCCATCGATGTGTCAACTGCCTTTAACATTTCATGAAGCAGAATTCTTCTTCGGTGGTTCTCATGACCACGTGACACGCTATCTTGTACTATCGCCTCCGCTACATTTCTTTTCCTGCGAAAAACAACAACATTGATTTAGTGTGATGTTATTGTTTGCTGGCACAACTTCTTTGCGTGGTTTCTTCTTTTTTATAACATGTGTTAGTTCGGATGTGGAATCAGTTTACACGCAAATTGTACGGAAAGCACCAAAATTAATGGAACTTTTCGTTGCATGAGATTGCGTAGCAACGAGTGTTGTGGTTTGCAGGACGGAAAGCTAACAAATACTGGAAACTTGTATTGAATCGGAAGATTGTTACTTTCCATGTAACGTCGCTATTTTGAACCAGTAATCAGTTTGGATACGTTGCCCCAACCAATTTAAATTCTATAGCTTTAACCTATTACAGTTACCGCCTTTGCAAATATCAAATGAAATAGGTTTCCTTCGACCTATAATCGAGTTATACATCTGTTTGCTTGTTCGGTCAATAAGTCGCAAGTTTACAATCCCGCCTCACAAACATTACAAACTTTGCTAATTTAGCTATATGGTATCCCCAAGGCATAACTACCCTTGAGTGGATTGGACGTTGAATCTGATGTCACTTGTTTTTGCAACATGAGAAGATTGCGTAACGCGGTCGATGTTGTTTTGTACAAACTGCGCGACAACATGGTTATGCCTTAATGAAACTGCGGTATCTAGGGTTTACTCAAAGCAGATTGTGGGAAGGTCGATTACCTAGTTTAAATATTTGCTCGCCAGGTCGCCCACAAACCACAGTTCCTCATTGCAGACGTCAGGGTGCAGAATTGAAAACGCGAAAACAACTCACTGAAATGGTGAAATAATACATGACGCTGATGGGAAATAAAATGTGCAATTTTAATTGGAAATTTGAAACCCTTTCGGGGCCTGTGAAACTAACAATGAACCTACAGATAAATTCTGAAGGGAATTGCTTACGATTCAGAGAGAAGAGTGGTAATTTAATACACTTTACCTAGATTTTGGGGGTTTAGAAGGTTGACTACGTTTAGCTAAGTTTAGATATATTACATTTTTTAAATAACTAAATAAAACAGTTTTTGTGAGCGATCGTATTGCAAACTATACTATCCACTACAGGTTTGCAAAAAGCGTTAAAAGACATGACCGTTTGACCCCTTTAAACTACAAACAAGTTTCTAACGACGGGTGTTAAATTCACAAGAGGAGCACGTTTTGTTAATGCGCTAATAACTATTTTCCGCCCCTGCAAAAAGAGGCGGTTAACCCCGATATTTGCAAGGGTTTTGCAATGTTTGCTGTAGAAATTGACTGGAACAAGCTGCGTGACATTGTTTGCTCGCGGCTGTAAAATATTTGTTGGGAAGCGAAGTGTGGGTATAGGTTCTAGGGTCCACGTATTTAGGCAAACATCCGCAAAGATACTAATAGTGTGAAAAAAGCCTCGAAATAGATCAATAACAGTTTTACGACAATAAATGACAAAGTAATGAAGTAATTCATTCACTTTGCCTGGAATGGGACTTACAGTATTATCAAGTTTGGCGTATCACAAATGGATTACAATCTTATTTGACCAAGGAGCTACTGCTGCTATGCTTTCGAACTTTCATTTCATCCTATTCCTCTGCTATCGCGACCCATTTTGGTAAATTCCAGGCCAAACCAAAGCGAGACTTTGAGTATCAACAAAAGCGTACAGATCGATAGCGGATCTGCTGTTTTTTCGTAACTCTTTTAGCTCTCATCTATCTATAGTTTCAATTTTGATCTCACAAAAGTATTATAACTCGACTTAATATACATCAAACGGATTTAAACAAGGGTGGGTGTACCTTAAGGTGCGTCTAAACCACTTTAAAACAACAAACGACTTTTTTTATGGATTGCCCAGGGACACATAAAATCTGTACAGACCGAAGTAATTCAACCAATTATATATCGATTATATGTTCAAAATTGAATCCACATTTTTACGACATTGTTTCACGTTTTAAGGCAAGATGTTATATTTTTACTTAATACGTAGATCTCACGGCCAATGTTTCCGGGCCTAGAGGGCGTTGGGAATGACGATAAAGTCAGCGCGTTGGTGTTGTATGCCACCACGCAAAAACTTGTGACATGTTGTGGTAAATAGAAATCGCCCGATCATGATTCCGAACACCTTTGTCACAGCAAACAACAACAGAAAAGTGTCGTCTGGTTCGCATTCGAGCTTAACTGTCCCTTTGAAATTGATAAAGACTTAATTTTTGAAATGGACAAAACCGTCGATGCTGTTTTAAGATGCGGAGTTTGAAGGTGCGGAAAACTGTTATCTCAATATATATCCGCATGTTTGTGGCAAACTGGAAAAGAGACAATAATAGAGAAAGTGGGGAAGCAACCTACATGAAAAGTAAGTTAAGTATATTCTTTCGCAATGTTGTCAGATCTTTCAGGTTCATAAAATGAGATTAAATGATGATTTGTGCACATGTAACGACTATAGTTACAGTACACCAATTCCAACCAGATTCTGAATTTGGACACATTTAAAGCCAAACTTCTGGTTTAGTAGGATCTTCTGTTTGTTTTATGATTTAGTACGTTTCGATTCTTTCGTCACACGTGACGTCATGTCAAGACTATCAACAAGCTAAATCAAAAGGAAGTTTATGGTTTTTTGAGACACATTCGTCTTATGCTACTCCACATACAACTCATTTCAAGCACGGTATAAGCTTTCTTGACCCGTCGCCAAAGAAAGCTGCTTCGAGTCCTGGGAATGCAAAAGTCACGTCCAAGGCAGTTCGTACTTTGAACGGTCAAGTGCAGCCATTCAGAAAAGATCACAAAGTCTAAAGGCCGTCTGGCAATCCTCTGTAATTCAACCTTGAGATCTCGCCTAATTGCCGAGTATGTGATGATAGTAGGCGCGTGTTGTTACTACGAACGGTAATTTCAGGTCTCCAAAGACTCCTTGGGCGGCGAAAGCATCATAGTCGTTCCACTACACTGCCTGTCGCGGTTGTGATACGGGATTTCATCATCCTTCTGGAATTCGGGTAGTGTGATATCACAATATACAAGTATATTCCCGCCTAAAGGATTTTTTCCGGGCGCGGTACAGGTTTCTACTGCTCTCCTTTCATCAGTAAGACGCACCTAACGTGTCCGCTTTGTGCGGTTTCGTAATGTATTAATATGCCTTTGTATCCTTCCTATAGTCCGGTTTAGTACAGGCTAAGCGATTTTTGAAGCTGATACCACGTCAAGCAACTTTTTCGTGTCAGTGTTTTCCGAAGGTGATGCACCGTTTCATTGCAAAATTTACAATTCAACAAACCAAATTAATTACTTATCAAGGCGAAATTTCTAATCAATGTTTATGTATAGTTCCATGGACGGACATAAGCATTGATTTACCTATTTAGAGTTTATTTTGCTGCTAAAAACGGTTGAACACATTAGAACAAATACGCATGGCAAAACTTTTATAACTTCAAGTAGTTTACCTAAGTACTATTTCCAACCGCAAATTCAATAGAAAGGTACGTTGAATAACTTTGTGCGAGTAGTGTTGTGCGATTTCGTGGTAAAGGTGAGGACTTACGTGTGTTGCAGGACTTTACTGTTACCAACTAATTCATGACTTACATTTACCGGAAATTAGTTATAGGTTGCGACGTCAGGTTATCTTTAATGCTGCGCAACTATCTGGCTTGGAGATTGTTTCAGTGCTTATGGTCCTGATGGATTTTGCAATCAAAAGATCCAAAAAACTTAAGTTATTTAAACTAAGAAAGAGGAAAAACATGATTGTAAATAGAAAACAAAAAACTCTTGGTCTTGTTGCCAAGCTAAAAAACTAAACTTTATTCAAGTCGGTGGACGATTGACTTTACGCTTCAAACACACCTGAAAAAGACTTGGCAAAAACGATGTGATTTACAGGCGTCGTTTGCACCATTTAAAAGTAATAAAACCACCCTCGGGAGTTTGTACAACCATTAACACACTTAAGTGAAAGTCATATAAGCGGTTGCAAACGAAAGTAAATTTCAAGTTGTAAAAAATAATGTTGTCTTTAACTACTTTATATAGCCAACTGATCGAACTGTTTTGGTTGGCCCGTATTTAAAGAATGGATCGAAATGTTTGTTTTTCGTTGTACAAAATCGTTGAGTCTGTTAATGGGCAATTAAATGGAGTTTCGTATTTGGCCACAAAGGGTACAGTGAACTTGACAAACATGTTGATTGCAAAGGGTTTTGCAAATTGCAACCGGTATTTGCCCCAATTCTGTGCAAAACAACTTCAAAGCGTTTGGAGGTAAAAACACATTTATCTTTTATCGGAATCTTGCAAACCTACAAGCCGTGACTAACAACTGATTAGCAAGCACAACAAACAAGTTATTATCCATCAACGAAAAGCTGCTGGCATTTTCAGTCAAGATCCACCATCATCAATTACAACGCCTTGGAGCAGGCGAGCCTTCAGGGTCCTCTAATGGCCCTAGGAAGGACGGATGGGCTTCCGTTGAGTGCTCAAAGCCATTGATCAACAAACACTCAAGTAGGTGGATCCGTCATCGCGGCTCAAGTCAAGAGCCAACTGCACAAATACGATTTTGGCGTTGAGTGCTAAAGTTTGCTATGAACAGACAGCTTAAGTTGTTTCACGTGCCAACTCAAACCAGGTTTTGGGGCTGCACATACCGCGTGTGTTCGTTGCGAGGATAGTTAACATTGCTTTGAGGTTAAACTGCCTGATGAAAAATTGATCTGTGCACCTGTTTTCCCCATGAAAGAATGTTAAAAAAGATGAGTATTTTCTTTCAATCCCTATATTTGTGCACTGACAATAACAGATAAAGTTGTCCAAATATATCCAGAGCATTTCTGACGATGAATGCCTGACACAATGGTCTTCGGCATGACTAAGCATTTTGCGTGTCACCGTTAAAATGTGATTCTACACTTTTTGTATCTCATAATTTAAGATACATTCAAAAAAACTATACACGAAAAACTATATTTAGGACTTGAGAAATTGACATCATCATGACTCTCGATCGTCTTTGTAGGCAAGTACTTGTTACGTTGCTATTGCGTCATTAATTTCATAATCTTTGTCATCATTTTTTGACACACAAATGTGTTTCATGAGGTGATTTTTATCAAAAATATAAATAGGTACAAAGACATGTGATTACTACGTCATGGCTTTCACAGCCATATTTGGTCTTTTTCTGTGACAAATTGCCTGGAAGCAAAGCACTTAGTTTGGTAATTAGGCGGATTAGCGAAACCCAATCAATCACCACACTCCCTTCTGTTCCTGCGGCAACAGAAGGGAATAAGGGAAGTTTGACGTCCTGGTGGAAATCGTTGGTTCAATTACAACATCCACTATGCCGAAGCGGAACTGGGAGTTAGGAAGAGATGTGGTTAAGTGTTAATTCTACTTTTCTGTCTTTTATTTTCAAAATACATTCGTATAGTTTAATGGTGAAAATAACGGCCCAAATAGACGTAAAATCAGCATGCTTTATTTCTCAAACGTTTTTACGTCTGGACCGTTATTTTCACCATTAAACTTATAAACAAATCCGTATGTGGTGTTCCATTCATAAAGCAATTTAAAGAAAATCCCACAATCAAAGGGGAATTATGCTTCATGTTATCACTATAAAGAGCAAAAAAACGAGCTGGATTGAGAAAACGTCAAAAGTAGAGAATGACTCCAAAGTTATGTTTTTCGCGTATACAAACTTCATAACCTTGATTTAGTTGGTCCACGGTCATGTTCTGACGTCGTAATCAGTGCTTTTAGTGGTTGCGTTAAGTTTTCAGTTTTACTGGAAACCGCAGTCGAACACTTCAGCAACCACAACTACCACACGTTACGGTTTGATGGCCATGTGACGAAGTAAAAGAACATGTGACTACCGCGGCAACTCCGACAAACAGGTTAAGTCCAAAAATGTACATTAGAAAAATATACCTTTTGTTCTACACGTTTGCAGGTTGGAAAAAATTTGAGGATAAAAATGCAAATTACAAAACTTGGTGCAATACAATCAAGTATGAACCAAAACGTAGACAAAAAGTGCAGGGGTCAGTCTGATCACATTTAAAACGTACATATAAAATTGTTCATGAAAAAAACTTAGATAAGCGTGCTGATGTGACAAAGTACCAATGAAAAGAATTGCGCACATGGCATTGACGTGGCCTGTACCGCGCCACGAGTCTTAACGTTTTCTAACCACAGGACGCGTGCTGTCGCTGACACGAGTCAAGTTTGTGTCATTTTAATTCTTGTTTCAATGCACAAATCTGCTGTACTTCGATGACGAATCCTCTTATATTGCAAACACGTAACATAGTGTGACTTGTCGTTGATACCAGAAGTTTAAATTGTGGTCTTGCTTGTGCTTTGTAAATCGAAAAAGCAAATGATTCAGTAGTACATAAGTCATTGCAATTCAGCACCATGAAAACATGTTTCCAAAGTGAAACTGCGTTTAGAATCATGTTTGCCGTGATAGGATGCAACAAATACATCTTCACACATTGATATAAAATTATAATGGAAAAGTTATATTACCAACGACTAAACGGCATGATGTGTTTTGAGTTTAAAAGTCTGGTCTAAACAATATGTAGACTGGGAAAAGTTCTTTAAAGTTTAAATCTTCCACAAACGTAAGATTAAACCAAAGCCGTTTGAAGGCTAAAGGCCACTGAACATCGGCGCTAAAAAATCGCGTGTTCGGCGAAAACGTGTTGACGCAGCCGCCAAAGTCAACAAACGCGTTTGAGGTCTACTTCTGCGCATATCCAGACTTTAAGCCCAGCTAAGTCGGCTATAGAGCTGACCAGCAAACTGGATTAATACTAAGCAAACAAATTCACGCGAGCCAGCTCTAACGCCAAGGGAATGTGTCAATCATTTGTGAGTGTCTCGTATTCAAACCAACGACCTACGTCTAAATCTTCACAAAACAAGGGCACACTTTCGTTCGATCCTAACTTGGTAAAATCAGCTTTTCGTTAGAGTTTCGTGGAAACGTTTTTCGACACTAACTTTCTGGTATTTACGTTGTTTTTTTTTTATTACATTTTCGTTGCGAAAAGACCGAATGCAAAATAGGAAGTAATTCAGCCATATCTGCTGTTTAACATAGAAAATAAATTGGGGACTGAAAATTTTACCGAACAAACAGTTTTAGGGTTTCAAAAATTGTTGTACTAACAAACAATAAATATTCATTACTGGAACTGAAATGCACAACACTCATGCGAGGCAAAGAATGGAGCAAGCAAGTTAAGGGTGATTCATTCTATCTAACCCTGTTAAAACGTTTATTTTGGCCACCGAGGGTAAAAACGAAATCAACAAACACTAATTGAAATGAATGATTGATTACTTTGGTAAAACCATTTGATTTAGAGACGAAAGTCAATTACGGAGACAGCTTGCAGTCCGAAATGCACTTAAAGCCGATAAAATTAAATCTCGAAGCTTTTAACTGCATCCGGGACTTTGGACAGTAAGTGGCGAGTCATTGTTTTATCAGTGACTCATCAAACGACAAACAACTTCAACAATTTTTCACACTTTATCAGTTGCAAAGTCGTCTTAATGGATTCTTATCATTCTTTGGACCCAAATTGGCCCAAAAGCCGGAAATGGAACCAAATCTATCAACGGGTCAACAGTCAACACCTATCCACACAGAGCGCCTGATTTTCGCAGACGTCAACACGTTGTTTAGACAATTTTTTGTTGATGGTCACAACCCTCGACTCGCCCCATGCAGACTTGTAATGTCTGTGGTATTTTGAACTATTTTACGCGGGTGGACATCGATGGCACTTTTTTGGAATTACGAAAAACAGAACAAACATTGCAACATTTGCCAAAGTTTAGACTGTTTGTTATGTTAACAACAGTTTTAGGAATGTAACGAAAAGACAAAAGTTTGGCGTGTCATCAAATAACTTTTACAACAGTTTTGCATTCCATAAAAAGTAAACCTTCGTTCAATTGGTTTTAACGCCATGTTTTTTAGTATTGGTATACAACATACTGTTTTTGACACAGAAAGTACTTGAAAAACTTCAATTAGATTGATGATTCGTTGTGACCACATGTGTACGCACACACACCGCTTGGCCCAAAGCAAGAGATGGTCCCTACGTCAATTCAAAATTCCGCAAATTTCCACGTAAAAGACGCAAGTTCCATTTCTCGGAAAGTAAAAACTATGGATAAAAAGGTCAGAAAATATGAAAAAGCCAATTTAATTCGATAAACCTATGCATCGTTACCCATTCAAATCGTGTCTAAAATTTACATATTTCAATCGGGTTTTGGAAGCTAGGGCATTAAAACAAAATACATATACCGAACCAAGCATCGTTGTCCTAAGACTGTACTAAATCGTAAACTTGGGAACTATATACAATATGTGGTACGCCCCAAGAGGTGTGTTGCCCAGACAGCCAATCACCAACAGTTACGCAAAACGTAGACTGAACAGACGCAACATATAGTGCCTCCGTCCGACCTTAGTACTACATTAACCTGTTCTGCCTGTTTCTGCAGCCTTCATATGGATTCTTTGTTACGTAGTGTGTAATTTGGTGTTGGTTAAGCACTCTATTGTCAAAGTATTAGGTAAAGTTGAAATCACCGCAAAATGCTTTAAAATGAATGGTAATTTGACGTTGACTGTTAGAGAAAACCATAACACACTTGAGTTTAACTAAGGTATCCCTACGTTCCTTTTACATTGCCACTTGTCTATGGCTCAGTCGCGTTGCACACTGTTAAAATAGACATCTGATTTTCATTTGTGGGCCAATATCTCTTTCATGTGTCATATTCGTGCATGCTTACAGTTCATTCAAATGATCCAAATTAAAAGTCAAACAGTGCTGTTGGCAAACCTGCAGTCACCGTTTCGGAGTTGGCCACCTGTTGGTAAAAAATGAAACACGCAAACTCGTATTTGATGTTTTTTTTCGGAATAATACTAAGTGTAAACGAGTAAATAAGAGTGAGTCTAGCTCGGAAATATCCAGTTTGTCAAGTCTTGTATCACATTCAGCGAATGTAATGGCATGCTTAAGGGGCGGATCTCTCAAATTTTCCACTACATCCATCAAAAGTAGGTGACACACTTTTTTTAGAAGTCGTAGGTAGCACAAAACTTTACCGATGCGCAATTAGCAGCTAAAATCACCTCCTAATTTGATGTGGACTTGCGCCTAACGATCCTTAGCTAACCTCATTTGGGTTGCTGGAAACAAGGTCTTTAAGTTTCTTACTCGAAACTCAATCTCAAAATCAAGCAAGCAGTATGCAGTAACGTGCTGTTGGGTCAAAATATTGGTGCATGACTAATGTTGCCGTTAAGCGAAACCAAAAACCTAATGCGAAACATTGAACATTTTGAGCCTCGACTAAAGTCAATTATCTCTTGTTGAATGATGTATTTGACGCAACTGTAAAAACTAACTAAGGAAACATTAAAATAAATGGAAATTTACCTTTTTAACGGAAATTGATGTGGTGTTCGAAATACGATAGAAAATATTGGCTAAATTTGTTTCATTTTCGTAAGTTTTGAGAAAAATGAAAACGAAGAAAAATGGCCTATAGTTTTATTTGGTCGTTTTTAATGTGCATAAAACGTTTTTGTATCGGGTAAAAATTCCGTTGCGAGCCATTTCGCCAACGCCAATGCGAAATGCACGAAGTCATCGTGGAAATTGTTGCAATACTCATGCAAAAACGCTAACAACTACTTGCAAAAAAATTGAGTGAGCGTTTATGAGTACATGAATTTTGTAAACAACGAAAACCATTATCTGGTTTTTAACAATTTAAAACGAACTGCGCTTAATGGTGCGTGGAAAATGTAATAAACACTATTGACGGAAAGACGAGCTAAAGAAAGCAATTCAACCGTCGAAGCTTAGCCAGGATCTATCAACACGGAATTAATAAACGTTTATGAAACGTTGTCCAGGAAGCTGGTTGATATACATTTGGCTACATGTTCCGGTGTAGGGCAACCGCCCTTTAACACACACTGGCATTCTATGAATAGGATTTTGAAGGGACCCGAATGCGTTTACGGTGTAACGTAATACTAAACCAGTTCAATATATTTATTGAATGGATCATTCAGGACACTTTTTGTTACTGGATACGCCTACCGTGGCGTAAAAATGCAAGGAATGTAGTGTAGAAGCGGCATGGTGGCCATTAAAGTCACGTTTTTGAGTTGATACGCAGAAATTTCGTTTTGTCTCGTCGTTAGACAGATTTCTAATTGACCGTCAACGCAATGCCATTTTCAAGCCGTTTGTGGCCACCTGGCAATCGGCATCTAACCATAACTACGCGGTTTTAAAGATAGCATATAAAAGACGGATTGCTAACTGCCGATCGCCACAAGTTCTCTGCAACTATTTTTGGCATTTACCTTTATCAACATATTTTGAACATCAAATACGATTTCTTTATGTTAAAAAAACACGTTAACTGTTTAGAATTGTGATTTTTATTTGTGTTTGAAGGGATGGTTGTGTTGTTGCGTACTAAACTTGAAACCTTCGTAACAAAATACCACATTTATAGCCAATCGAATTTTATTGATGTTGAATTTTTTTATTTGGAAACCTGCAAAACGATTTAAAGCTCTGTTGACACCTTTAAGAGTCTGTGTTCAATTTTTTGAGCCTCACGCCCAACACGCACCATGTTTAATTTGACAAGCATCATGAAAAAAGACCGCAGACCAATTTAATTTTCCTTCATGTTTACAATTTCGATCCAGGAACGATATTGCAGACGTTTTCAGAAAGGATTATTGTCTGCATAAAATAAACCCAGGTTCAAAGGCGAAAAAGAAAAAGGAACAAAAGATATAACGACCGCAGGGATTAATGATTACATTCTTCACATTTCGCTTCATACACAATCTGGGCTAGATCATACAACCCAATAGTGATTTCGCCAAACTGACGATCTCATTACGACTTGACAGGCAATGTTTGCCATGTTCAAAGGCGGTTTACCACACAATGTTGACCATTGAGAGCAATTTCGTAGCGTGTTCCCACTCAAATGGACGCAATTTCAAACCGGGGTATACTTTGGACCTTTTCCAGATGTTTGATTATCGTCGCCATTAGTGGTTAGTGTTCACGCTCGGTTGCAATAAACGTCAAAGTTTTGCGGGAACTAATCATTTTGAGTGCTTGGTTTCAGCCACTCGTGGATTGAGGACTTTGACGGCGGCGGGAGGGGTGTTTAATCTGCGTTTCCTTGGGTCAACAAAAGTCGAAAGGGAGGATTTATTCAGTATACACGCCTCGTAAAGTATTGTCTGCACTGGTAATGCAACCAAATGCTAGTTATAGGCCAGAGATGTCAAATACTTGAGTAAATATGAGGATACACCATGTACCTAAGAGGTTTAAAGCCAGTTTTTTTTGTTTAACTTGACAATGAGGAATAAGTAAATTCAAAAATGAAAATGTAATAAAACATTAACGCTTCCGTTTTTTTTTTTAATTTAAGTTATTTTTGTAGGTAAGTTAGTCTTCGCGCGAAGCGTCTTTTCAAAGGTCACTGGGCATAACTACAGCTTTCCCAGGGTCCAGTCGACTCAAGAATCCATTTTATCCTAATTCCTAAACAAAAAACCCAATCTAAGCCTTTCGTTGTCTTCCGGTGTACGTGCAGACTTGTCAGTTGCTATTGTCTTGTCCCAGAAACCCCAGAAAACACGTTCAAAAACTAAAAGCACCAAGTCACTTACCATGGGAGGTATTTCGTTAGGGAACAAGTGATTCTAGTGGGAACTGATCCGTGATGA
Organism: Phallusia mammillata; assembly: GCF_965637545.1. Lineage (NCBI taxonomy): Eukaryota > Metazoa > Chordata > Ascidiacea > Phlebobranchia > Ascidiidae > Phallusia > Phallusia mammillata. The sequence goes on along the minus strand of NC_137257.1, from coordinate 16,358,710 downwards.
AGGTTAAAGGCGTCCTGACTAGGTTTCATTCGCACTGCGGTAAAAGGTGGGCGAAAGCGGCAAAACGTTTTGAGGAAATAAATAGGCTTAACCTCTCGCGGAGAACCGAGTGTCAAAACTTAATAGGCCACAAAACCACACACAAACTTAGCAACTCTCTTGCAAATGCTGCGATTATGAGAAATTGTTTTTGTTTTAGTGTACTGTGTTTATGCAGCAAAGCAAGTTTGATTTTGGCATTTGTTTAAAAACATAAAGATACAAGTCCGAAAAAATGTTGAACAAAACACGCTTTGCAACAAGAAACAAATTTGGGTCTTTATTCAAATAGAAAATCAATAATTGTAAATTGTTGTGTGTGCCTGATCCGACCAAAGTCGCTCGCCATGTAGCAAGTTTTTTTGCAGTTTTAATACGCGTGTTTTTGATACCGTATAGGAACGTATTACCTTACCACACGCAAAACGACATAAGAGATCAAACTCTACGGAGATGTAACGAATAATCCACCAGACTTTCAGCCCGCCAATCTGTTTAGTGCAAGGATTTCGTCAAAATGGTATTAGCATTACACATGCATGACTTTGCTTCTACAAAGCGGATTGCAAAGGTTTCCCAAGCAGATACCCGTAAATTGTTTTCAAATGGCTTAAATGCAGATGCAATTGTACCATACAGGACTTTGTTTTAAAAGCAATCGGAATAAGGTTTTCGTAAAGTTAAGGCCTTTTTGCAAACAAATTAAAGGCAGTCAATCACAGCTATGTTACAAAGCAAAACGCACAAAAGCGGCCTAAGGTTTTTGAGATTCATCTCTTTGGGATTTTGTTTCAATGCAATTGGTATGGATAACACGGCAAGCAACTCAATCCACTAAACCGGTCGCATATCCGAGATCAACTTTGCATTGCAGCTAAACCATTGACCTTTAGATTGGCGGTACCTTTTAAGGCAACAAACTTTTTTATAATAATCATGTTAAAAATGGTTGCAAACATTTTCCCAAGTTAAAATCACTAGTCTACTTGCACAAAAACTTGATTCAACTCAATATTAGCTTGCTATATTTTTGTTATAAACAAGTCGTGTATTGTGGGTCGTATTTGCTGGAGAACCGCAAACGCCTTTGAACTACTAGAAAAATGCAACCTTCGCCCAAAACAGGCAGTTAATTGACACCAGATAGGCAGAAATGGCGAAGAGTAAGCACAAAAGACCACAGTCGACTTAGCGCGTAATCCGGGTGTATAAATCCCCACAGCTGCGTGTGTGTTCCATACGCGAAATAACATTTGCGTATCAATCAAAATCGTAAGTATCTGAATTACGCAGGGATTTGGCGTAGCTGGTTCTGACTTCATGTTTATTTTTGACGCTTGATTTCAAATTTAACTGGATCAAAGTACGATACCGCAAAGGACTGGAGGTACCAACTGTCACGATTTGTTTTTCCGGTTAAAAGTGGGCTGACTATATCGAAAGAACAGTAACTCACTCGCACTCTGATCGGCAATAAACCTTTCATTCTCCTATGACATATATTTACACTTAACCATCCGGTGTAAGGCTGTACTGGGTTCGTCAACGATAAAGGGGTGCCTATGAATATAAAGCTCATGTGACGATGATCTGGGTCCGAGAAAAAACGACAGCATATGCAACAATAAATTTAACCCCTACACAAACTGTCTATGCACCGTACGATAACTAGGCCGCAGGATATCGTCAAAGGCGTTCTAGTAGATTTGTGACATTGACATCAGTATGAACGAAACTTTACCTATGTACAAAACTTGAAGAAGGAGAAACGTTAAACTTCCAATGTTAACCAATTGACTTTCCCATGTTCTAGTCACATTCAACATTGAGCATACGTTGAGTCAAAAACCGTCAGAAATGTCAACCAGTCGTCGCGCTTGGGAAGTTTAGGTAACTCTATTCGACAGGTTTACAAATATGGCAAGTTCGTGTTAACAACGTGCCCAGATTGCTCTTTAACCACAGTGATGCCTACACACAATTGCGCTCACGCTAGGTCAGGGTTAAGACAACTCGCTGAGACTGCGGCTATAGCCTACAGTTGCCAACATTCTCTACATTTACGGCTTCTTTGCTACATGGGGATTGCGTTCTGTTTTGGTATATTGCAGTGTCTACATTTCGTGTGTAGTTCTTGCGTTGCAAGGGCGCGTTCATTTTTACCCAAGTCTATGCAATTTGACTAAGTGTTTTACGTTGCAGGACTCGTTTAAAAGTAAGACATATATGGTACAGTGTAAAAAAACAAGATCTGTGCAACATGTTTCAATTTGTGTGTACATAAAAATAGTTAAATCTGAAAAAATTAAAATCACTATCGTTTGCAAACGCAATTTTAAAAATGTTCAAATTCGCGCCTATAGAATGGAACGCAATGTTCCATTAGCTTCGCTTGACAGCGTATATATATATGTAATGCAGCGGGATACGCTGTGGAGTTATTCTAATGCGGTTTATCTTTCACTTGAAATTGCTGGAGTACCGACCACCCGCAAAGCCTTGCGTTAACCAGTCTCTCATCGGATTAAAACCGAACCAAAAAAACTCGAGCGAAAACCAGGCCTAACCCTAAACTTTAAGCAGATTTAAGTTTAGCTTGGATGGGAACGAAAAAGCGAAAATGATACCGAACAGTCTGACACTCTGGGGTTGGACTTTAAAACCAAATAGGTGGTGTCGTCTCAATGCGTGTTAATGGTACGGGACGTCGTTATGTGCTAGCTTTCAGCAGAAATATTAGGGCAAGTGCACATGGGATAGCAAGAGCTACGTGACATACTGCATGTGATGCTGATTATAAGGGCCAAAGTATCGAAAAGCCACAAACCTAAATACATACTGTCCTGGCTTCATTGTAGAAACTGCGGCCGGCGAGGCAAACACCAACCGGCCTTGTCAAGAGACAAAGTGCCATAAAAGGTGATCCTCATGACGTCACACTGATGTAACACACGGGTGACGTCATCTGTTCAAATACGAAAGCCCTCTGAAAAGTCTTAACAGCGCAAGAACGTGCTAGGAACTCCTTATTAAAATACACTTTATCGCCATTTTGAACAAAAGCAGTACTCGTGACGTCATAGAAACAAAACCCATATACGGCTTCGTTAATACTCATTAAATTCAAATCACAATATCAGTTGCAGCACAAATTGAACACTTGACTGATCAACATACGTGTTAGATTTGACATTGAGAGTTCATTAATGACATCACGAGGATTTAATAGAGCAGTGACGTCTTGTGTTTTAGAGTCACGTGAGCTTTAACGAAGAGTCATAAAAGGGTGTGACGCTCTTAAATCTGGCACTTATTCAGAAATGAACTTGTATCGATTTGACCCTGTGTATGGTAGACATCGAATATACACCATGGTCGACACAAAAATATATCAGACAACGAATACACCCTGCTTAAAAACGATAGAACTTCAATGTGTTTGTGCACACCTATTTGATCTATTCACGCAAAATAGTTAAACTGCATAACTCGTCCAAAAATAACTATTTTCCATTTTTTGCACGTCTAAAAGATACTAGGTAAAGTGGTTTTTTTGGCTTGTATTGTTGTGATTGTCAGTCAAGGGGTGTGAAGCATTAAGATGTTTTCGCTCAACCGTACAAAGGTTGTAAAATCGCGTTAGATATCGAGCTATTGTGGTACGACTGAGTTAAATTGTTCCGGGCATCTGAATGTGTTGGGATACAAAGAAATTCGTTTGACACTGACACATAGTTGCAAAGTCGTACCGATGTATAATGGCATGTCATTTGCCACAAAAACACTGCAATGCGTTGTATGTATCGTACGTCTATAGTACAATATCAAACGTGGCAAATTTAATTTTCTAGTCGTACATAAACCACATAGTGATATACACACGAGTAATAGGTCCGTGCGGAATTGACCATAACCCACAAATAATACGCCATCAAATATACTCAACAGTATATTAGTTTTAAATTGGAAACGTAACCCGATAGTGTGTAATGAATCACAGTTCTGAAGACTGTATCCACGCAGTCCCGTTCGTGTCAAATGCATCGTCAATCATTTTATATCAGCTGGACTCCAAGAAACGTTTTTCAGAGAACTTCTACCTAACCTGTGTAGCTTAGCTGTTTTGAAGGATTGAAAGTGTCGACTTAGCCATTCTGAATTAGATTAAAGCGAAAAGTGACGTAGTAAGGTAATTTTATAACACGTGTGCTGAGCCTAAAGTGTTTTTGTCACGCTTGGTTAAACACACGTTGTACAAAGGCCTTCCCTAAGGCTTGAACATTCCCTACAAAGACCGACAACAAATTCACGCTGGCATAGTAGAAATACGACCCAAGAGCCTAAATGTTGTTCAAATGTTTGCATACCTTATGGAATGTGAGGCTTTGTCCACGAAGCTTCGTTGTAGGTTTCGTTTTCTGATAGCTGTTGAAGAAACCAGTAAAAGTTGACTTGATAGAATCAGCAGCCAAACGCACGTCGTCACTGCAATTGTGTTTTGTTTCGACATTTACTTGTCATTGGACATTCAACCAGCGGCTTTCAGCGAAATGCGATCTGTGTTTTGGACTTGACTCAGCAGCTGCACCACAATACTGTTCTGATTTTCGTGTAGCCTTATTTCAACGTTGACAGACGTTCTAAAGAGGGCACCACTTAAAAATGGATTACCTGCTTGACAAGAAAACAAGTTAGTTTAATCACTATTAAGTTTTCGCTACGTTCAAACTAGATTTCAAGTTGCTGCTATCTTGCACTACATTTTTGTGACTGAGAAAAGACAAAGCTTTTGTCAGGTGACTAAAACTTTTTGTGACGTTATAAACTAGCCGTTAGCGCAGTTATGTTTCCTGAAAGTTCTAGGCTCTGAAAGTAAACATAAAAGATAGTTTTTCTTTCTGATTCATTTTCACATAAACTTTTATAGTAGCCTTGTAAACTTGCAAACACAGCAAACTGTTTTAATAATGCTGAAAGAATGTAATACGTATTACAGTTGCTACTACGAATTGTGCCTCATGGCCCGATCGTTTCCACTCAAATAGGCGAATGGAAAATTATCGCGCAACTTATGCGAGTAACGGGAAAAAGGCAAATCGCTAATCTGTCTACGACAAAAAAATGCCTGAAATCCCGAGTGGTTTTAATTTGTCGCCAAGAAAAACTCTGATGACTCTGGCATAAAGAAGTTCGTGATTGTATTAGGCTCTACGTTTGATTTCAACTTTCAAAATATATTGTCATATGTTAAAAACAGTTGGTAATCAGTGGCTTTATATGAACGGAAAGGTGCCGCAAACTAAGCCCTTTTTAATGTTTGCAATACAGTAAACCTCGGTTAAACCTGATTCGGTTCATCCCGATTTTTGCCTAATTTGGACAAAACTCGAGATACAAATGATTTGTAATGTAGTAAGGCTTGAACTAATCGACATCGGAAAATTCCGGTCTTTGCCTAGTACGGACAATTTATTGGGTCCAAACAGGTCCGGTTAAACCGAGGTTTAATGTACTTTTAATACTTACTTTTAAAAGAAACCTGTGTGAGTACTTGGTTAAGAAAATCAGACCAAGGACATACCATATGATTTAAATTTGACGTTTTTCGTTTAGTAGTTTTTTCCTTTTTTCCCATATAACCTGGCGAAGGAAATTAACTGTGTGTTATGAACTCGTCAAATATTTCACCCTACTTCCCTTACTTCTGCCATACGTTAGCAAATCTTGGTTTACAACGCAAGCATCCTTGTTTACCCTTAGCCCGAGTGCCTGTCATAGTTAATGTTTGATTTGCACAGTGGTGTATCTTTTACTGGTTCTTTATTTGGCACATTGGCTAACAAGGTTACAGTCTTATATGGGGTTGTGTTGCGGTTAATAGCAGAGTGTGTGCTAACATACTTTAGTTTGTGGCTGCATTTTGTTGTTACATTCAAGCAAGACCTACTAAGTTTAAGCTTGTGGCTGCCTTTTTATAGGGTTTCGGTTCTACTGTTTAAAGTAATTATATGACTACTTCTTAGAGTTTTAATGTGAAATTAAAAGATTCTATGTGAGTAAAATAAATGCACATGTATAAAAACCTAAAAACTATGAGTTAAATCAAAAGCGATTCTAAACTGATACTTAACGAAACAAAACGGCTTATTTGGTGGCGCAGCACTTGCAAACGTTACTAAACAGAAAATTATTTTGGAATAAATAAATACTTTCATAACACTAGTCGTAAAACAACAACACACTTTGTATTATTTCAAGCATCAAAACCTAATTGGCTTGAAATTCCTACAGCTTGCGTATGAAACATTCCCTTATTACCGGAATCGATAAGGTCAAAACTTTGGGCCTTATCGCAAGCATTTTGTAAACAAACACACAAACCACAAAAATGTCCTCTGGTTTTAAAACCTTTAACTCCCTATGTAATGCAGCTCACTTAATTTATCGCCAATATACTGAAATCTCTCCTTTTGTAACGCCTGTTTTTTCTCTATAGTTGTACGTATATAATGGCTTATGTTGTAGATGTAGACGCTTTGGGCCATATATCTCCTAATTTTCATTATATGTTGCAAAGCAAAGTTCAAAACGTATTCAAACATTACAAATATAATGATTTCAAATGCAATCCTAACTATCTACTGTATCTGTTGAATTGGTGTTAAAACTTCTAACAAAATATGAGGGTGTTCTCATGTAAGATTTTAAGAGCCTTTCACACCATTCTCTTAACTTATCTGCCTGAGATTCTATATTTATTATTTTTTTCGTTTCGGGTAAACTATAAACATTTTGTTTCTTTTACGACCAACACGAGTTAATAATTCTGCCTGGTATTTTAAAATTATTTTTTTCTTTTCGTGTGAACTATGAGCATGTTGTTTCTTTGACGACCAACGCAAGTTAACACGAAAATGCTACAATTGACTGCAAAAAGTTTCTTCACGATGCAAAGCTGTTTCTTCATGATGCAACGTTTCAATAGTTAAATGCACGAAGCTCATTAGATAACCTGCTTAGGTAATGCATGTTTATGCTTCAAAAGCGAAACAATTTACTGCACAAAGACGTTCTGTCCTCCGGAGTGCAAAGTGGTTTAAGTAAACATAAGAATTGTCTCGCCTGAAACGTGTTGGAATTCCAGTTCTACATACAATACATATTTTACCTCTTCTACTCCTATCAGTTTTGTGGAAGACTTTTATAGCTTAATTCGCGTTTAGGCAACACTACATAGCGCACGTAGTAAGCTTTAATTATATGGAGTTTTTCATTCCAGATTGGTTAAAATATTTCATAGCCTGTCCGCAAAACTAAATTAGAATGAGTCAGCGGATAAACCGAAATTCACGGGGGACTTTAATTGTTAAATCAATTTATCTTTACAAAATTGAAGATTGTATTATAAAAACCTCAGCCATATGCCAGATTTCCCATGTGCAAAATGACAGGAAAATCGACAAATATTAACCTCAAGGGGATTAAATTATATTTTATCCTGAAATAAGGGGTTGGGAAAAAACATTATTGTTTTTTGCATTAACTAATCGGAATAGGGTCTAATGGTCTCAATACTTCCAATTGCAGTGTATAGCAGAATGTGGTACGTGATTTAAGTCACATCAGAAATAAACGAAAGTAAATTTCCGTTAATTACCTACTTTAAGTAAGTAGAAAATGATATCATTAATGCGAACGTGATTACGCCACGTTTTTATTGATCTGGCCTATTTTGGGCAAACGCGAAACTAAATTTAGACAAATGATTCTGACAAGTAATCTGTGTTAAATACATGAACACCCAGAACAAAAGAAAAAAAATGCTGAATTTTTTTAAAAGGTTGCTGATGAATTTTGGTTCCATCAACGAAACATTCCAGTAAAATGCCTTTACACAAGGTAAACAAACATAATTTGATTTAAAAATCTGAATTCCTTTCCCCTGAATTCCGTGGCCACTGATTAAATTTCCTGATTCGATTTTATGCTTAGTCACATGACCTGTGCTCCCCAGTTTCAATTTGCGTTAAATGGTTAAAGCCAGCTGACAGACATTCATTAAAAAGGCAAAACAAAGATGTTCTAGTCCCCGTAAAGAAAACAGAAAGCAAATTGTCTAAACAATCTTTTTTGACATCATACATTACATAAGTTAGAGTATGTTTACAGAATAGGTTTATATCCGTTTTTCATTTTGTCCCTTCGGTTGCCTTTATATTGTAAAAAATCGGACTAAAACAATGCTTACAAGGCATCTTGCCACTAAACGCAGTCCAACACATTTCATTTCAACAGCTGTAAAAAATGTCTACATAATAAAAATGTGCTAAACTGAAAAACAGCTTTTAAAGAAACTGAAGCAATAATTGCTTACCACTGAGCAAAGCGGCATCAACTCATAATGTACACTGATAAGACAGGTTCGTATCTAAGCAACAAATATTAGCTCTTTCGCTTCGTGCATTGTGAACCCATTACATACCTGATACCCTTGTTTTCTTATGATTATGACAGGGGCTGATATCACCCAAGTAAGAGGGTGTTTTGAACATATGAAGCAAACGTATATAGTTGAGAGTTTTTCAAGGGGGGTTACTCATAATTTTTTTTCCTTATGGCCCAATGAATTTTAAAGAACTTATAACTAATTTCCTAAACTATATCTTGCTTTGTGGTGTTTTGTGATTCACTTAGATTCTCTATTAAGCTATGTGCTTTAAGTAAAGTAAAACATTAACTTTCAAAAAGAACTTAAACTCAAAAATTCGCAGGTAAAATATTTTTTAAAGATAACAACTTGTGCACAAAATTAGTAGCTTAAAGCTGTGAAAAAATGTTATTTAAGAAAAAAGTGTCGTATTTTATATGTAGTCATCAGTTATTCTAAATACTTTTATCATTACCATTTTTGTCACACAATTATCAAAAATAACAGACGCACTTGGGCAAAAATGTATTAATGTTTGCAGGTACCGATAGTTGTAAGGTTTGTGAACACTGAGTAAAAATCCAAACTATTACCCTTTTACAAAAAAATGTTATGAAACAAAGGATCTTTACTCCTTTTTTTCCCGTCAATCCTTCGCAGTCTGCTACAACTGTTTACTCTGACACAGGTGTTGCGGTGGGTGATAATATTTGCTGCGGTTTGAAGGCAAACTAAGTTTAGTGTTATTGTGGTGTGCGGTGTGTGGAGCAGAGTTGCAAGTCGGGCCGGACTTTTCGGGCCGGGTTCGGGCTTAGGTATTTGTGAGATAACGGGCTTAAAACGGGCCTGACTTTACGTTCCGTGTTTTTAAATAAAATCGCTCAGCTAAGTAACAAGTCTCTGGCTTTGACCTAATGACCACTCTACTCTGAAACGTATTGTTTACCCCATTGTCTACTATTGTTCATTGTGTTTGTTGTCTTTCTCTTTTTTCTTTCTCATCCTTTGTTGCAAGGCTTTCGTGGATAGGCCTGTCAATCAAAGGTTCGGGCTCAGATTTCGGGCCCGCTTGCAACTCTGGTGTGGAGTCGGTGTTACCGAACAGGAAACATAAGTTTAACGATTATATGAGGCCTGCGTTATAAACATGACTTTTAGAAAAAAATACACCTTGTGTTACAGGTTTAATAACTTAGATATCTCGTTTATTGCCAAAACCTGCATTACAAGTCATTTTTACAGCATGCATGGCCCAACGAATGTACAAAGACTCAGTTGGGGTCAAGCTTGACGTGAGGTGTGGTCGGCTGTTTTTGTTTAAAATACTGTTACGTTTTTATTTTGGTATCGTTCTCTGACATCATACTAATCTATGTTACGTCGCTGTAGCGAATTATAAAAGAGATGTGGCCCAGCAAGTCTTGGAAGCGGGCAGTTGGTGTTGAACAAGCTATGTGTTTCATCTGATATATCTGTGTTGCTTTTGGCATCGCTTTCATTCTTTTAATATTTTAATACAAGTTTCGTTTGGATACTAACGGTCCGTTATTGCAGCAGAACCAATAAGAGGCATAACAATAAAGATTGATGATTCAAGTGCATCATCAGTAAACGTGACAATGTTGATAAGCATTCTCTTGTACTTCAAAGAAACCAAATATGGGCGATAATATACCGTTGAATCTTTGTATTTTCTCGATTTCTTGGACGCTTAAATCATTTTGTTGTCTCAAAAACACACAGAAAATAAAAATAACAATGCCATAGTAAATAGATTTCACATACTTCATAACAACACGATTTATCCTAAGTAATAAATTATCTTTAAAAATGAAGAACAAGGTTTCAAAGCAAATTTAACAAATAAATTGCACGAAGCCATTTTAACAATAAATTGCATGATGACAAAATTCCCAAGTGGCAAGATAAATAATTAAATACGAATGCAAATAGTTCCTTGGCGACACAAAGAAATACATTTTTGAAACTCAGGGTACATATTAATTTGTTCAGTGGTAAAGCTTTCCACGGCAAATACTATGATGAATACAAGCAAAGTTAAATTGGTTTAAAACAACATTTTAAAAAAAACATTTTTTTAAAAAAAACGTCTTTTATCAACAAAGTAACTAAAAAAGACTATTACCATATTGTATTTACTGGTGTTTTTTTAGGAAATTTGGAAAAAAAACGGTCGGGATATCATTTAATTTATTTGACCTCTAGCCTTTTTCAAAATTGTACAAACCACATTTGCTACGATTGCTTGCAAACATAGAATTCCGTGTTTACCCCCCATACAAATTGGTTTGAGGCTATTGGCGCTATTTCTTAGGAGACAAGATCTTAAAGGTGCAAACAAAATTCCAAAAGTTCAATTTCAGTTTAAAGCAAACCCATTTCGTGTATTGGTGATCAAAGAAAATGAAAAACAGATATTAGGATTCTGTTACATTCAAAGAAGGTAGATTGTCGATAGGCAAAAAACTTGTATATTTCCGTTTTACTATTTAGGGGTTGCATACAGGCAAATAATATGCTATATTGTGCGTGGGAATGACACAAAGTCATTTCAATCATAGTACACGTGCAAATGTGATTTGGAAAACAAAAACCCTATAATATTTCACTTGCACCATGTTACCAAATAATACACTTCTTTACGGGGTTCATGTAGGAACCAGACGGGCAGTTGAAAGTTTTGGAGAACTGGGCGAAATTCTGCAAAGAACCTATTACCCTGTAAGTGTAATGTATTGGTTAGTTACGTACTTATATGTTCAGTTGTGAAGTTCAGAAACACATTTTCTCTACATTCATGGCTTTAAAGACTAGAAATAACAATAAAAAAAATAAGTTTTTCAGTAAAAACACTGATTTATTATTGTGCTGCAAAGATGTCCAGAAAGGATTTTAAAATCAAATAAGTTTTTAAGAAGGTAGTGGATTATTCTTTAGTTGTGGGATTAATTCACACCTCTTTGCCTTTACTTTTTAGTCAGGATGATTATCAACAAAAGGACAAATAACTAAGCTGTGTTTTTGTAATGTTAAAGGTGTCGGTAAAGTTGCGTTTTTGACAATATAACTAAAAAAGTAAATTGAAGTTTTCGGCAAACCACTAAATCAAGCACGTTGTGTTCACAGCACTTTTAGACAATGTAGTTACTCATTAGGTTTAATGGCAGATTATATCTTTAGCCTCACCTGAATCGACCTGGACTGTGCACGTCTTTTACGATAGAATGAACAGCGCCAGCATGTGTCGCTTTCCCGCATCGAACCTGGTAACATATTTTTGAGGAAATGTTCGAAAAGAAATCATTGTATGATATTTTTAAAAAACACAGGTAAAAACTCAAAAAATTACTTGTCAAAGTGGATTGCGTTTACGACACTTTTAACGTTTATTTTGCCAGCTTTTTATCAACATGCTACATATTTTGGAACGAAACCCGTTTTCGACAGTAAACAAATGAACCCAAGAGTTTATCTTAGATGTATTTTTGTTGTTCAATTTTTGATGTCACCGAATCCTGCAAGTACTGTCCTTATTTAGTACATTTTGAGATAGTACCTATATAAACTTCAAAAAACTGTATCACCGAGTACGCTACTTACGTTCGCAAAACCGACAAAAAACATTTGATCATTTGTAAATCCGGTCGTCGGTTCAATTTGCTCTCCGGTTAGGCCTTTTGATTTCAGCCAAAGATGATAACCCTGAAACAAAGACATAAGTGTAAAGGACATAAATGTTATATCACATAACAAATTCACGCAGTATAGAATAAACAAGATACCTTGAATGACTCTCTAATGCCACCGTTGTCAGCAATATTTTCTCCTAGTTCTTGAGCTCCGTTTAGCTGAAAAACAATTTGGTGATTTTGGCAAACATGTTTTGACTTTACTTCTTAAAGTTATTTTTGTTATTGTTCAGCTAACTTATAACTTATTCATTTATGTCCTGTACTGTTTAGGGTGCGACATACAAAGGATTGGAGCTTATCATGATAAATAAGCCTTCAACCACTTTATCTCAAGCCATTAGCAGCTATACACTTACGTTCATGCCGGCTGACTCAGAGAAGAAGTTACTGTACTGATGCACCATACAAGATGTCCTCTGTTTAAACTGCGCCAAAGAGGCTGCACTCCACCAATTGTTCAGATGTCCATACAAATCGTACTGACGACCAGTGTTATCGAAGCCATGAGTTAACTCGTGCCCTAGAATGGTTCCAATGGCACCAAACTGAAACATACTAAAAAAACGCGTTGATGTGAAAATGGTTTGAATCTGTACAAGCATCGACCGTAAAGACTGGTTAAGTCTCGCCTGTTTAATTTAAGTCTGGCCTGTTTGACTTAAACGTTCTATGCAATAAAAATGTTACAGTTGTTTTTCATAATAATGAATTGTTTACACTTGCTTACAGATACTAAAGATGCTAAAGGACAAAATGACGTTTTTTGAACTTAAATCAATAGATATAAGGCTATTTAGTCTTCATCCACCAAAGGAATGAACTGGGAGGTTATAATTTTGATTTTAATGTACTTGTTTTTACATGAAGTTAAATAAAATTTTGAAAAGTATTTTGAAAGTATATTTTTAATAGCATGTAAAGAGATTAAGTGCAAACGACAGTAGCTGATTATTTCTTCACCTTGGAAACTTGTCACCCCAGTAAAACGGATATTGCATCTCACCAGCGGGAAGAGCTACACAAAGAAAGAAATATAAATATTCAAAACCTAATTTACATATGCTCAAGCTATATGTTTCAAGCGTACTAAAACATTTTCATACACATCAAGAACTGAAAACGTTGAGCGGGTCGTGATTGAAAATAGATAAATTCCATTAAATGTTTGAAACAGTTAATTGCCAGTCGCCCAGACCATGTACCTTCATTACACTTAGGACGCAGTAAAGACCAATGTAAAATTAAACTCAATAAGGTGCATTTCAAATGACCTACCAAATGAATTGCAAAATTTACATATATCTGTGTAGTTAACTTACTGATTCTGTTGTGTGTTGGACTGTAGAAGGCATTCACCATCGATGGCCTTGTGGTAAAAGCATCAATGGAAGCATTATAAGGTTTTCCAATGAGTTTAAATTTATCCTGTGCGATGCTTGTCAGTATACGAAGTGTGTTACCGAAGTAATCCCACTTTTCTACTTTCAACTGTAGAAATAATTGAGAACGTTAACGCAAAAGCATAGAATTTGAATATATTTAACATTTCTTGACTATTTATATACGTACTTAAATCTGTAATATTTGACCTATTTGCCTGACCAGATACGTCGAGTATAGCCTACCAAGGTTGCGTTTTTTGTCTTTACTGAAGCTATGCTGTATCATGATTTTTAGGGGGTAACCTACTATTTTACGAATGGAAGTTTCATTATGTCTTTTACCGCAAACCATTACTAAACGTAGCAGCCCTACTATGCAAAGGCCAGGCGTTATTTTAGGATTTGGAACCGGTCTGGGCATTCAAAACGCAAATATTTCTTTGATAATGTAGTACAGGGATCGGCAACCCTTTTTTTAAAAAAAGGACCGTTTTTTAACCTGAAAAATTATCGCGGTCCGGCGTTCAAAAAGCTAAAAATATTCAGCAAAACGACGAAATTAGTTTATTATCCCCGGAATACATGGGCAAAATGTTTTAAAGTATTTAGCCTGAAAATATATATGGCCAGGTAACAAACTCCTCGCAGACCGGCACCGGGCCGCTGACCGGCGGTTGCCGACCACTGATGCAGTACACATCAGTAACCAGTTTTGTGCAAGGTATATGCTTATGCATTCAACTTACGTGAGATACTTGTTCATCAAGGTAAGTTGTGTTTTTGTAAAGTTTTGGGTTGTAACCAATATCAGCCGTAATTGCGAGGGCTTTGCGTTTTGCGTAATCCTTTGTGGCCTTGTCCATCCATGTAACTTCGGAGTCCAGAAGGTGAATAAAACCTTTTCGGATGAAGTTAAACAATCTGAGCGCCTGTGAAGTAACACACATCGTCAAGCTGTTGTCACAATTGACTTTAAACGCAAAGAATAATATTATATTTTACATAAGTTTTCGAGTTGTAAATCTAGGTGAGCTTTTTCATTCAAGTTTGAATAGAACCGAATTGATTGGGGCCTACTTCAATTGCCTTGGGCCTGGTTTTGTGCTTTTACTTTCAGGTACGGCTCAATTCGAAACCACTTGCAATCCATATTAGACTATATTATTTTTACTTGTGTATCAAAGTCTACTGCAAATATGTTTTTTTTTAAACTAATGCCTTTTTAAATTTGAGTATGAACAGATTTTAACTTTTGTGGGCTTTAACTTACCCAAAAATCGAATTTACTTCTGAGGGGTTGTTTGTTGCGCGTAATTCAAACAATAATTTCTTTTGTTGCCAACAAGGCTTTGATCGCATTGCTTTTAGCGAAAGCAAATTTTGGAAGTGTGTTGTGCTTTCTGACCACATGCTTTTCAAAATATTGGTCCTGTCAACAGAGTTCACCAACTGATTGTTACGATAAGAAGGATGTTGAACGCGTAGGGCAGAGTGATAAGGAAACGGGGGCGAAGCGAGATCAAATGTCTAGCGGCAATATAGCGTTGGTAAATGGATCAGTATAATGTATGCGATTAAATAGTATGCGAATCCATTTTGTGTAGATCACTTGGTAGAGACCCTTGGTGTGTTAATATAACCGAGCTCACTTTTTTGTATACCTTGGTAACTTCTTTTGTATACCCGGGATGTTTTCGATTCAAACTTATTTAGGAGGACAAAAATGTTCTTTTTAGTTAATTGGGAGGTTCAAGAACTATTTTCTGCCCAACCTAAAGTTTGTAAATTACCACGTAAAACAGCGTTAGTTATTAGACAAAAGTCGAATAGCCAAAGTAGGCTACTCTGCAACGTTTTCTTGCCATTTTCTATAATTCTGACAGTAACATTGATTTTACAGCTGTAAAGACATAAACACGCAATCAGTGCTTAACCAATGTCGTACTGGCCAATTACTGACCATGTCAAAACTATATATAAAACACAATCCAGCTGGTATGATTAGGCGGTAAGAAAACACTTCTTCATCATACTTAAGATGAACATGAACTGAAGAGACCAGCTGACTCGGTACAACTCCTATAATATAGGCCTGGCGACTATGATTCATCGTACTTAACTTTGAAACTTAATTCTGAAGATCATCCGTAAGAGAGTACAAAAGTTTTCTAACACTGTGTGTAACTTACCGCCTTCTTTTTGGCTGGCGAAAAGTATTTGTCGATAAAGAGTTTGCTAGTAGCTCCCTTCATCGTGTAAATCATGTTGTCAGCGCACTTGTACTTTCGTGTTGGAAGCGATCTTTTACCCACCATCGCTTCTTCGTACCGCAAGTATCTTTTCTGAAACCTTAAGCTCAGGTTCTTGATTCTGTGTTTCACTATACGCCACATCATGTAGTTCTGCACTGTCCTGTAAAGTTAATGAATTCGTTTGAGTTTCAAGTACAATTATATACATGTGCTTATTTGTAAGAATGCTGGTATACCGCAAATGCACAAGACCGCAGATCCACATTTTAACTTTTACTTTCATTAGGTAATTTTGCAACAAAAGCTCAAGGCAACACCCTTGTATACAACGGTTAAAATCACAAGCATATAGTTTCTTGGTAGAGCTGCTAGAACACCATACCTCACGACAGACCCACATTTAGGTAATTTTCGGTAAGTGGCGCGAAGAGCTGAATTTTTTATTTTGCGGATATGAAGTAGGTTTAAAAAAATCATTATAGAAACTAAGTCCTATTGCTAGTTTTATTTAATTTTGAACGCTAATACCTTATCACAACCACAATAGCCCTAACCATGAGCATTGTTAGAGATAAAGTGCTCTTTACGACAACTATCGAAAATTAGCTAAATGTGGGTCTGCTGTGAGGTATGGTGTTAGTAGATTTTCCTAGTTTCTTACGTTAAACAACAAAATCCTTGTTCGCTTTTATTACCAAAATCGGGCCATCTGTGTACCACAATGGCTAAATACTACAGTGGATTTGTATTATTTTTAATGAGGCTATTTTGTATTAGTTAATCAGGAGCTGTAAGTAATATTATAAGCTTTAACAAACCAACCTTTAAAAATGGATTTTTTTGTTTTTTTGAAAAATGGTTTACCTTTTTCCAGCTTCCTTGATCAATACCTGAAGATTTTTGAGATAATTTACATTCCATACTTGCACAACGGTTGATTCGCTAATGGGATGAGACAAGATCATAAGCTTGAAAGTTGTCAGCCAGTTCAACTAAAAAGAAATGTTCGCATCGACAGTTTAGTTTTAGTGGTAACATAAAAAAACGTTATGCTTTGTTATAACCTGAGAATAAAAACCAATGCTGTTTGGTATCTAAACCAATGTTTTGCGCCAGTTTACAAATGCTATGCTGAAAATGTTCGATTTGTTAAAAAGTAACCGTTAAATTACTCTCCAACTTCATAAAACGACAATAGGTTTTTACGAATATACAAACAGAAAAATGTCTATCACAAGGCAGACATTAAAACTTGGCAATTTGTCCGGCAAAAAACAAACAAATGCTTACTTCCCCGGGAATTTCGTCTTGCATTTGTTTGAGAGTCATGGAAGTGTAATAGTCCCAGTCGTAAGCTTTATGATAGGCCAACTTCTTTTCAAATATTTTTACGTCACGAACATCCCGATCGACAGTTTCTCTGTCGCCGCCCAGCATAAGAGCTGTATCTCGCATTAAATCGTAATAAGCGCTCAGTTTCTAAACGAAAGATGTTTAATTAGTTTGGAATAGAAAAATTGTACTATAGTTCAGAGCACCAGATGGGGAAAAAATCATATATTCCAAAATAAGGGCTCCAGAAACGATCAGACTCCTGATATGGAGGATTTTATGTGTAAAGTTTTGTTCCATTTCTTCAAAATAGTTTTGCTGTGTAGTGGTAATGAATTAGCAAAGCCATTGCCAACCAAAATGACCCTAAATTTTTGTGTGCATGAAACTAACTTTTGAAATGAATTTGCTTTTTCGGTACATCTAACGAAGAAATACAAAGAACTCACATCAGCATAACGTTCTTCCAGGTAGTAAGCAAATGGAAGTGCCATCTTTCCTTTCCAAGTCTACAAAATAATTTGTCAATGTTGATGTTTTACCTTATAAGAATATTTTCTTAAATTTTGCAACCTAGACCGGTTTTACAGTCAGTTTCTACAGCGTATGTTGAATGTAGTCAAACAAAGGCAAAGTAAATGATTAATGATTTTGAATTGTGGATTCTTAGAGCAACAGCATGTCAGTTACGCATCAGGAAGGGAAAGTAGAACGCCGAACGGGGTGCAACAATGTGTTGTGCAATGCCGGATGTAACGGATTTACATAAACAGGGTCACAATCTGTCCTCGAGATTTTTCACTACAATCTACATTTGTGTACTACAGATATTTGCAAACATTGATCTATCTTTTTTGAAGTAGTATATGATATCACCTATAGACGATTTTGGTACTTTATCAGTACAGAGATTTGTTCAAACATAATTTAGCCAAAAATACTTGTAATTCAGCAAATACTTTTTTACTCAAATATAACTTAGCAAAAATACATTTGTAAAATTTGGAAATATTATACAACTAGAATATACCTGTAACACATGGACTCCGTTCTGTTTTCGCACCACTACTTTCAGGAGAACTTGGTTGTTGTATAAACCACGAAGCTCGGCAACAGTTTTATCGACAAACAACGTGTTTGGATCCCACGTTGGGTCAATTATAGGCCAAGCCAACTTTTTCTCCAAAAACTTCATCAATGGATTCGCGTCAAGCAGATTAATCAATGCTAAAATGTAAAGAAACCCCATTTTTGAATGTGTAAATGTTATCCACAAATTTGATAGGATTAAGCTAAAGGAACAAAATAGGTTGTTAATGCTATTCATGTTATTGAAACAGTATTTGCTCCCTTGATACTGGTTCTTTAGCCAACCAACGTTTTCGGTCCTGGTTAGTACGCTACCTAGGGAGACGTATAAGTTGCCCTATGAGAAAATACTGTTTCAGCAAGAACGTAGATAGATTTAAACTATTAGAAACGTGTTGGTATTAAGCAATGTTCGGCACATTCTTTGGCAATCCTTACCTGTATTCATGCAAGCTTTGTATGCAACTTTAGCTTTTTGCACAGCGGAACAATCTGTCAACTTGTTTGGAAGATTAAGTAAATCTGCAAGAAGTATAAGTAATATTTTATATAAGACCTCAACATTGTTTTTTATAACCATAACAATCAATTTTGTCATTAGACGTAAACTGTAAGGACACCAAATCACTTTAAAAGCAAAAAACATTAAACACCAGCAAAATTTTACACAATAACTGATTTTTTTACCAGCAATGTCGTAAATCACACGGTCTCGAATTGTTGTGTAGGTAAGGAAATGACTTTTGGAAGGAGGAATCGGATTTTCTTTCAACCAACGTCCACAAACAAAGTCGAAAAAGTTGTTGCAAGGATTGACAGAAAAATCGAATTTGTTCATGTAATACGCGGCTGAAAGTTAATATAGTTGTTTAACAAACATACTGAAAAATTGCTTACATTTTTGTTTGTTTACCTGTGGAAAAGCACTCCTTTGTTGTGCAGACATTGCTAGATGCGTTGGTGGTGGTTCCAGTTCCTACGAGTTTGCATGGATAAAATGTTGTTGTTACAAAAATTGAAACACTAATTTATATTCTGACAATAAAATGTCTATAGGGGGGCTAATTTAAGTAAAAACTTTTTTATGTAATAAATTCCGAAAAAGCAACGACTAGAAGTCACACAAACCAGCTAGAAGTCACACAAACCAGCAATGCATCGTTCTGTGCCGGATTGTAGCCCTCGAAGTTCGTAAGTCCATCTATATTTTGTGGCTTTCCCGCACAGTTCGTATTGCGGGTAGGCGTGTTTCAATCTAAAAACAAACACATATATGAGTTGAAACTATACAACTAGTCACAACAAATGGCAGCATCTATTTTGATAGCACGTTAAGAAAACACCCAAATATGTAGGCTCATCTACAACAAAGCAGAAAATACCAGCTACAGTTTAAAAAAGGGTCGCCGAACCTATAGCTAAACAAATGTATCTGTTTGGAACAGGGGTCAAACTCCCCAATACCACTTGAATCTCAAAATGTCTGAAAACAAATGTCTAGGGAAACGAACAATAAGAAAATAATGATTTTGGTATAATAGATGAATAACCCATTGAATCACAAGTTAATTTAAGCGTTTATTGTGCGCTAAGTCATTGCATTATTAAATAATCACATATTAAATCGTTAACAAGTCACGAAATTAGCATCCACGCACAAAATGTGGAGCTACCAAATTGATAAACACAAGCAAAATATATTTATAACATTTGTCGCAAACTATGACGTCAGTTTTAAGACACAAATGAAATGCTTATTAAATCTATTATAAGCTACATGAGAAATTTTGAGTCACAAACAGCTTTGTCTCGCTGCGTACATATTTGACACCCATTGGGCAAAAGATGCTTATAGTGTGTTGGGACAATCGATGTTGGAAACCATGGTATGAGTCATTGCCACCATCAAAAAGTGAAGAAAACCAACAGAATATATAGATATTGTATGTTTACCTTGCTAAACACAACACCTAAACAACACGTATCTAGCATATATATTGCAAATGAGACCTGTATTTTGCAATGTAAGCAAGGGCTGCAATATCGACAGTAGTTTCTAAATTGTTTGGCTTTTAAGATCAAGGCTTTACGTATTTGCGTAAATCACACAAGTGCGTTATCAGCCAAAACAAATCACGAATTTTGCTTTTAAAAGGTGTTTTGTATGATACAAAAGAGTCCTGTCGCTCCACACCATTTGCCAAGACACTGGTTTTATTGTGTTACTCGCATTAACTTATACTGCAACTTGAGACCAAACAATAGCATGTTGACTTTTTGCGTTCTAGTGCAGTGGTCGGCAACCGCCGGTCCGCGGCCCGGTACCGATCCGCGAGGAGTTCGTTACCGGGCCGTATAACTTTTCCTGTGGAACGGTTTAAAACATTTTGTCCATGTATCCCGGGAATGATAAACTAATTTAGGTGTTTTTATTGCTAAATATTTGTAGTTTTTTGAAGACCGGTCCGCGATAAAATTTCACTTTCAAAAACGGTCCGCGGTGCAAAAAAGGTTGCCGACCCCTGTTCTAGTGCACAACGAGCGCCTAAAAATGGCGACAAAACTGTGAACGGCGATAAAGCTATTAGTTAGCATTTGATACATGGGAGCAAAGGTTTACGAGTTAAAGGCTGTATTTTAGAAATGCAAAACAAAACTAGTTGAATCACAACCCCAAACAAATGCTTGACACCTTTCTGGTTCGCAAAAAGCGTAAAGTAACTGACCAAAACAGTTTATCTCTATAATAATTGGATTCAATTCTGTTACTATACAGCTAGTGGTGCATGCAAACAAACACAAGATAAATTGTTTTCATACATGTATGTAAATCATATATTATAAACACTTAGCAGCAAAAGCCAACAGCCTGTATCACAAATCCTTTCAGTTATGAAGCCTTACTTGTATCCTGTATTGCACTGAATATGGCACCACTTAATTTTTCCAAACATTGTTGTCGTTCTGCCACACGTAGTTTTCGCATTTGTGGTTGGTTTGACAAACGTCGAACATTTTCTCTTCATTCTTGCACTTTCACTATCTGAAACGCGAAACCCGAAATTCGGTATGGTGACAAACCAAAATTTTCCAGCTAACCACAAAGTATATGAATTTTTACAAGTGAGTATTTTAAACTAAGTAATTTTAACTATCCGTTTAAAATCGTATTTGTTTCGAGTTCCGATAATCCAATGGACATAAAAAGAGCATTGGCTTTAAAAATTAGAGGAATCGTGTTGTTTTTAAAACAAGTTAAAACCGAAATTTAAAATATTGAATGCATTATAAAACATACCATCGTCCTCCACATCATAATTTGCCAAGATATCCCTCAATAAATTCTCCATGAAGAAAACTCTTGTGTCTCTCTTCTTCATAAAATGTTGATCATCATATTCTTCAAGGTCTTCCATCTCATTTTCCTGAACATCCTCCATAGCTTCTTCTACTTCTTGATCATCCTCATCAGTTAAAGAGTCCAACTCTTCGAGGATTCGATCTTCGAGATCCTGCATACCATCTAATCGGAAGACATCTTGCTCTTCTTTTTGAGCTTTTGAATCAAGTTTTAGATCTGATTTTGCTTCTTTGAGATTTTCATCAGATATTGAAGCCATTTCCCTTTCCTGCATAAAAATGGCATAAATATGTTGTATTTTGCCAGTGCTGTCAGTAGGGTTGGCCCGATACCTATTTTTATCCGATCCCAGTGTAAACTACATCATGTACCTATACTTTTTGGGCAGTGCTTGTCCATATTGTACTAGCGTAATTGTAACGATTGTAATTTAAATTAAAAACACGATTGTAATTAAAAATATCAAACGGTTTTGAGTGAGTATGGGTTTTCCTGGCCAACGTTAAAGGATCCAATATGTTTTGCTTTTCGCTACTTATTACATTTGAATGTCTGTGCGCCAATTTGCCAAAACTCAGACAACATCAATCGGCCCAAACAATATAATTGGAGCGGGTTTAACGTAAGTTAACGTAAACGTGCTGAAAGTACCAAACTTGCGGTAATATTTTGGTTGTGCGCGCCAAGATACTAAAGCAAAGTGTACTAGACGTGTGATTCACTTCTACTATTATATCAAAAGCAATAGATTTTAAACGCAGCATAACCAATTACTCGTACAAAACCGAATCTTCGTTAAACTGCTGATTCGGCAAACTATTTGGTTTTCGTAGAAGAATTGGACGAGAACTGTTACCGAACATAGCATCGAGTATAGGGTCCCGATACAGCAATATCAGGCCATCTTGAACTTAAAGTTTTAAACTTGTGGACAATTTTAAACGGCTGTGTTTCATTTTACAGTAACTACATGATTGAATACTTGATGCGATCATAAAAACCTATATTATCTTACGTTGGATTACTTACGCAAACCGGTTAAAACATAAGCTAATTGTTTCAGCAAATATGGTACTTTTGTATGCTGTCTCAGAAAAGTTTCCTTTTCCTCAAGAGAGCGGCCCAATTGACAACGCAGTTAAACGGAAATCACCGAATTTAAAAATCGTCGAAACCGAAAAGAAAATGCTGGTTGCGAAAATCGAAATTACCCAGTTGGACAGCGCATTCAAGTAAGGAAAATCCAAGGAGTTGACTCAAAGGAAATAAGGAAACACACAGGAGGTCTACTTACCGCTTCTTCGTCGATGGTGCTGTCATCTTCGACTTCTAAGTCAAAATCAACTGAGATAGGAGCGTCAATGGCTTTTGCATTGCGACAATACACAAGAAAAACGACAAAACACAGCCCACCTAACTTGAGCAAAAACATGACGCCCCTGTTGAACAAATAAGCACTTCTTTATCTTTTATGTAACAGAGGTAGCTTTCATGGGTTTGTATTAATAGTGATAATACACGATTCGTCTTTTCGCAATGTGATCTGTTACTATAAAAGCGCAATTTTGAAAACTAATATTCTATACAGCTAACAGCGCATGCCTAAAATCTTTCTTTATGCGTTTTTTTATCGTTTTGTAACTATTTATTAAGAAACATTAAAAACTGACAATCTAGGTTGTACTAGGCTTGACCATAGAGCCTACACCATGCAAATCGAACTTTCTTTCACAAAAATTGGTATCCCTCAAAAAGCACTGCCTAATATTGTTACTTATTGTGTTCATAACAGCTATAACGCCAAACATTCAAGCACCATAATGTGAATCTAGAAAACTTTTCTTCAAAAGTCCGTTAAGCCTGCATCAAGCGAAACAATAGCGCCGGTGTTAGATAAGTAACAGTCATCTCCAGCGAGTCACTCCTGTTCAAAAAGACGTGACTGTAAAACAGTACGTCGGCGCTTCGGACTTCCATATGGGTTGGCAAAATAGCTGGTGTTGCCCACAGCCCGCCAGTTTGCAGGGAAAGGAAGCGGATCAACCTTATTTAACTCCTACACAATACTTAACACAGCCTCGTTGCAATTTGAGCTGTTTCAAGCGTTTGGAATAGCAACACAGAGTGTAATCTGTGTACAAGGAATTTGATGGGACTTTGTAAACGATTAATTGCAACTGATTTCCCACTATTGATAAACGCCTGATTTATTTTGGATTCTGCTGGCCACAGACAATGCGTGGGAATGTATGAATGTGGTAATTTACTGCTTTCTGATTTCAAACAAACCCTTATCTAAACTTTAAATCATCGCGTAGCGAATTGTAACATGTATGTTACACATTTTAATGTTGGACGTTTTTATAGATTTAGTATTCTGACACTTTACTTTTAAAGTCTGTAATAACAACTAAATTATGAAATTTCAACTTTGGCAAAGTATTACTTTTTGTATTTCTTAAACCCGAAAATAACAACAGTGCTCAATAAAGCAAATCAAAATTCACCAAATTTTATCTCATATAGTTCAGATAAGGTCTAGGCTTGGATATTTGCGAGTCTTGGATATTACATGGAAACTTTTCAACAGAAAACATATGCGACTGTCAAAAACATCACTTCACAATGCATTTTTACGTGATTATGGAAATCAATAAAATAAATCATTGAAATTCAAAGTTTCACAACGGTATTTAAAAAAGCTTATGGATCATATGACATCCGTTCCAACACGGCGTTTTACCCATAAATTGGAAGAAATTTGAAGGAGTTTTATTGGTTTGCTTTCCGTCATTTATTTTGACAGTATGGAAGCCAAAATAAGCAGAAGACAGGCGTACAAGCTTTTATTTGTTTAGTATAAGTGACAAAATATTTTGGTTATGTAATTTTGCAATAAAGCAGTGGTTCTCAGCTTCGACAGTACGTCGCTTTGTGTTTTTTTTTTATCTGTGTGTAATGTTGTACACGAAAAAATTGACGTTAAATAAGACCGGGCATAAATTAACAAAGTCAAGCAAGTTCAAATAGCGATAAATCCCAACTTTGGTAAATCTCAAGACAAGTGCAAAACCTTGACTGAAATCTTGCACTCGAAAAAGTTTGGACATTACTACACTAAAGTGACTGTACATGTAAAATCCAATGATAATTAGCGAACAAAAATTTTGACGATCCGATCACAAAGCCCAATTGCAACACAAACACAACAGTACAATAATGCTCCTCAGCTTGATTAACTACTTTGCAAACAAACATAAATATAAATGCACATAAACTGCTATTCTTATTCTTTTTTTACTCGCTGTACAACTCTTCTGGTAGCACCTTTAAAACCACGTGCCAAACTTGGGTGTGAATCATTTTTGACGCAGAATCTACCAAATGATGCACTTCTTTATCGGATTCATGTAAGAACCTAATGGGCAGTTAAATGCCTCCGCAAACTTGTCAAAGTTCTGTAAGGAACCGACTGTCCTAAAAAAATAAATATTGGTAATAGGTACTTTAATTTTAGGTGCACAACAAAAGCACTAAACAAACATGTGCAAGCACTTCGGAATGAGAAAGACTTGGGGTTGCTATCGTGCCAGAAGACATTCAAACGAACCGATCAAGAGAATAACGTCAGTTAATGTTTAACAACCATTTCAGAAGTTGGCTTGTAACACGATGTTTTCCTTAGGTTATATTCTCACCTGAATCTCGAAGGGCTGTGAGAGTCGGTATTTACCTCATGTACAGCGCTCGCATGTGTTGAATGGCCGCATCGATACTGTAATAAAAATCAAAGCAGTAAACAAAAAATAGACTGGAAATTTATTTGTAAGAAATATTATTCATACTTTTATCAGTAAAGTATTGATTTAAGCGTAAAGTAACTTAGTAAAATATGTGACTTGTAATTCGGGTTTTAAACTTAACCTACCATTAAAACGAACTTAATTCAGGCCTGACACCACTTTGTGTCATAATTTCAACAATTTGTGGGCCTAGTTTGGGATTTGTACAAAAATTAGGTTTTAGCCCCAACTGCCGCTTCGCCTAAAACAGTTAAAAATTGTACAACTTCACGTACACCACCAGCCCCGATAAAGAACATCTGATCGTTCGTAAAACCAGTTGTTGGTTCAATTTGCTCTCCAGTCAGTCCGTTTGCTTTCAACCACATATGATATCCCTACAAAACAAGATTAATCAAGTTGTGTTAAGCCTAAATCGATGTCGCGGTTTTCACAAATCTTAAAATAGCACAGACAGATAAACTGACAATGAAACCACTTTAGTTGCTAAAAAATTGAAACAGCTTTTCTACAACTAGTTTCTCGCCCACAAGCAGAAGCGGGGCTTAGGGGTAAAAATGCTACACATGAAAAAATAACCGAAAAGTGCCTTCACAAAACAGATGTTTAAACAGTTGCCATTAACTCGAACTGCTGTATTGATTACTACACAAAGTCATACGCACCACGTAGGCCTCTCTGATTCCCCCATTATCCGCAATATTCTCAGTCAAAGTTCTGGTTCCATTAAGCTGCAAAGCATTGTGGCAACTCCAAATGTTTTTCCAAATAAAACATCAAAAGTTCCAAATAGAACTTCAAATGCCCACACGGGCTACACAAATTTTGCCAAGTGCATCACAAAAATAGTAAAGGAATGCACATGTTGAAAAAGTAAATTTTTTTGTATTTTTTAAAACAGCAACTATTTAAAATAGGAAAAAGCATCACACAGTTACACGCTTTTAGTTGCTTAAACAGGAGTTACTTTAACGTATTTTATGTTACACTAAATATTTAACTGCAGATCGCCTACATGCCTTCACTTACATACAATCCAGCCTCCATTGAATAGAAGTTGTTGTACTGGTTTACCAAACAACCAGATCGCTTTCTAAACCCAGCGACAGCCTCAGCTGACCACCAGTTGTATCTGTTTCCGTGCACACCATACAGCCGACCAGTGTCGTCAAAACCGTGCGTAAGCTCGTGACCCACAATGCTGCCCATGGCGCCGTATTGAAAAACCCTTTAAACAAATACATATATAACAGGGGTGTAAGAAATTGATGTATAACTATTATTGACTGGCACAATACTTTAACGGTATTTTCCGTTTAGGCAAACTTTAGGGTATTAAAGACCACAGGTCCAACGGCGACATCAAATAAATTCATTATTTTTTACTTACCGTGGAAACGTATCCCCCCAGTACATCGGGTATTGCATTATAGCTGCCAGAATCACTGTAAAAATATGCTGTTTACAAGAGAGGTATGTGTATTAGTTTGTTCTATACAGTTTATAAAACTTTTCATTAACCTGATCACCAAATTGGTTTACTATAGGAAAATTTAACTTTGTTTACCCTCTTCTTTTAATTTTGATGTCACTTTCTAGGCAAGAAATACATGTAACAAAAGCTACCGACAGAAGACTTGAAACTGGAATGAAATCAACTGGGACCACTGACTACTTACTGATGCGGTTGTATGAGTTGCTGTAGAATGAGTTGACCATGGTTGGTCTGTAGGTGAATGGAACCAATTTTGGGTCGTAACTTTGGCCGATCAGCTTAAACTTGTTTTGTGCGATGGTTGTCAAAGCACGCAATGTGTTGCCAAAGTAATCACCAACATTGACTCGTAGCTATAAACAGAAATGCAATGGAATGTACGTTGTTAAAACTTTTACCAAGTGGAAATAGGGTGCACTTTTCAAATGAGCTCTATTAGCTTTTTGACAAACGGAATCAACACTACAATCTTAGTTTGAAACACATAAACGTTTTGTAGTTGATAAACTGTTTGTACATTTGGTGGATAGTTTAATTACTAAACTACATTTCCTTTAATTTATTAATATGTTATAACGGGCTTTCGAAACTGTAGGCTATAATTATAAACCCTGATGAAAGCAAACTGTAAACATCTATTGAGTACCACCGAAACCGGATTTTGTTTTTTGTGGAGGTTTGTGGATACTATGGATACTCCATACTCACGTGTGAGACTTGATTGTCGAGATAGGTAGTGTTCTGGTAAATTTTCGGATTGTAACCGATATCATAAATGACTGCATTAGCTTTTCTTATTGCGTAATCTTTGGTTTTCTTGTCCATCCAAGTAACTTCGGTGTGGAGAAGTTGAATAAATCCGTCTCGGATATAAGTAAACAACTCTGTCGCCTGTAAAAAATATGTATACCGCACCAGTTAAACTTTGCTTCGTTTAAGTCAACAATTCTCACAATTCCTAGTCAAGAATTTATCTACCAATGTTACTTTCAGACTTACTAATATTTGTATGTGCTTTAACGAGTAGTTTCAATATTACGTGTAAGAACGTGTAGTTTTTTGCTTTGTTATTAGTTTTTTGGAATAGTGCTAATTCTGACTGTAGCACCGATCTTGAGGGCACATTAAAAATATGAGGAAATCTTTTTACTAATTTAGTTGCACATGAAACGGACTTAAACGCAGTTTAATTAAAAGCGAAATAAACATTAAAGTTGCAAAAAACATATCACTTTTATTATTCAAACGTTTCGACAAAACTATTGTCATCATTAGTGAAATAATGACCTGTACCAACTGACAATAAGTTGTACTTATTTTTTTCATATTTGCTTCTATTTTCATACGTATGCATTGTGGTTTGTGGGTCTATTTAAAAATAGTGTAAGCAACTCATTTAGAAGTTAACCAACATTTTAGGAGCATAAACAATACTTACGGCCTTCTTTTTAGATGTTGGAAAGTGCTTGTCGATGTACAATTTGCTTGTAGCTCCCTTCATGGATAGAATTAACTCAGAAGAGCATTTATAACTCCTAGATGTAAGAGATCGAGTCCCGTATAGCGCCTTCTCATACATCAAGTATCGCTTCTGGAATCGCAAACTCAGATTCTTGACTCGGTGTTTCACCAGTCGCCATATGATGTAGTTTTGCACAGTCCTTTCAAACAAATGAAAATACAAGAAAATGCCGTACAACGTGCGGGAATTTGAACGCATTCGGTACCTTTTGCCACCGCTTTTGATTAGAGCTTGAAGGTTTTGCATGAATTTCACATTCCACACTTGAATAACAGTTGATTTCGTAATGCGGTGCGACAGAATCATGAGTTTGAAAGTTTTTAGCCAATTCATCTAAAAATAAGACTTTTAATGTTTGTTATGACACAATAATTGGAAAGGTTGGTCCACAGGAAATGTTAAGACCCTTCTATAACAAGTGTTATTGACTCATTTTTATAGTTAAATTGTAAGGACAAGAAAACAAAAGTTACATACGTAAAACTACAGATATAGAATTGAAAACGTAAAACTACAGGATTGGATATTCTTATGTAAATTTAGTTTTGAATCATAAAGCAAAGAAAAAGAAACATACAAACGCTTTTTAGTTAGGCTTAAAAAGCGTTTTACCAGCAATTAAACTGAATCATATCATGTCTTGTTGTTTCCAAATGAAAACACAAGATCATTAACAAACACAAATTCTTACCACTCCAGGAATCTTCAGTTGCATTTCTTTGATGGTCATTGACGTGTGTTGATATTTGTCATGAACTTTGTGATACGCCAACTTCCTTTCGAACTTTTTTACAGAACTAACATCTTTTGCCACGGTTTTCGGGTCACCTCCAAGCATAAGTGCAATGTCGCGAAATAGGTCGTAATAAGCTTTCAATTTCTGCAATTAAGAAAATCATACCCTGTAGTTTCTAATGAAAGTCCTGTGCCCAAAAACTTGCCTACCAACCAAAGTCTGCCGCGCGCCAAACTTATTGTGGCACATGGTAAATAAACTGGCACTATTACTATCTTGTGCGTTATAACCATGTTAATTGTGGCAATTTCTTGACAATTACTTTTTTTAGAAAACACCTTCTATAAAGATATGTGTCTGTATCAGAGATGTAAGCGGGCCCAAACCCGAATCGCTTTTGAAGAGCCTGCTTTGGCCCTAAAAAGTTTGATTGTCAGGTCTGTAATAAAAAATGACGTACACAATAGACAATAATATACAATGGCTTAAATGGGTCATTTTGGGACTGTAGGACATTAGGTTAAGTCCAGCAACTAGGTACTTAGCTGGGTAATTTCATTTCTTTGAAATTACGAACACAAGGTGTGAAATCGGAAATCGGCCTTGAACCGAACCCGGCCCGAAAAGCCCAGCCCGACTTATACGTCTGATCTAGATACTTATTTAAATTTCCTTTGTAACTAATATCTGATTTTATATTAACCTTTTTTGTGCGGTAATGGCAGATTATAAAGCAAATTGTTTTAAAAAACTTACAGCTTCGTGTCGACCATCCAGGTAGTAAGAAGTGGGAAGTGCAAGCCCGCCATTCCATGTCTGAAAATTGATCACAAGTTACAGTTTCGGTGTGTACAATAGTTTTCAAATCAATCGATTTTCAAATCAGATCAAAAAAACAGGGTAATTATTTATCAGTAGTCAGGCTCGACACACTATGTTTGCAAGTAACATGGTTGCAAAATCAAGCAAAATCCCAACTTGAATGCTTGGATTACATTCGATATTGTATAATCAGGACAATTGTTTAACAATCGCCAGGCTCAACTCAAATCTTCTTGCAAGTAACAGGGTTGCAAAATCGAGAAAAATCCCAACTTGAATGCTTAATTAACATTCGATATTGTACCCGCTTTCTTGCAAGCTTAATCTTAACAGTTACCTGAATAACATGGGTCCCGTTTTTCCTTGCTACCGTCACCTTCATGAAAACTTGATTGTTGTACAGGCCACGTATTTTTGCCCACGTTTTTTCGACGAACAAACCACTGGTTTTCCACGTTTTGTCGACAATAGGCCAACCCATTTTTGAACCTTTCAGCAGCTTTTTGAGCGGTTTGTCGTCAAGCTTGTCGATAAGTGCTGCGAACAAATTGGATATCAAACCGCTTAGTCAATCAATCTAGAACGTTAGTTTCTAACATATTCAGCTCCCTTTTACAAACCCATTGGGTCAGTAGCCCCTCTTGTCTTTACTTTAAGTTCCTTTTTATAAGGATAAGAAATTTATTACCTGTGTTCATGCAAGCCTTGTACGCAATTTTCGCCTTCTTTACAGCAGCACATTCGCCCTTTTTGTACGGTTTACCTAGTAAGGCTGCAGAAAACAACATATGATCCAATAGAAATCGTACTGATCAAATAAAAATCTTTTTGCTAGGCAAGGGAAAAAATAACTCATATCAGACAAAGTTTGCTAAATATTAAAAAATGGCAAAAAGAGCATTGACGAATTAGTTTCAGAAAGGGAAAGTGTAGGAAAGTTTTTAAGTTAGTTTTAAAGATATTTTTATTATAAAAAGGCTCCTCAAATCAAACAGCCTTAAAGTCACCTGTTTCACGTAAGTAATTACCAGAGGTCTTAACGCCATCGGTAAATAGAAACTTCTCTCTGATGTAAGTTCTTATTTGAGAGCATTTTTGAAATGCTCTCGGTAAGGGCTATTAGGGTTGGACTGAGATTTCATAGTAGTAATACCAACTGGATGAACCTGAAAAACTGGTTCCTTTACTGCCTAAACCAGGGGTGTCCAACTCGAACACACCACCGTGCCAATTTTGGTTTTAAAATATACTTGCGTGCCAACGTTTGGTACTTTTTCCAAACCATGTCTTAAACGTGTTAACGGTATGGGCTCAATCCGAAAATTTTGCCAATATGTAAAACCCTAATTAATTAGAAAAATATATGTCGTCAAATGCGAGTAAACTTGTTTGTGATACTCCAGAAACATTTTATTCCGTTTATGCGACACAAGATACAAATAGTTTGCAACGGGGCTCAAAAAACGACCAATTTAATCAGTGGGTTTGTGTAACCTTGATACTGATAATCTTTACTAAATTTGGAGAAGAATCAGTAGAAAAATATTAATTGCCTGATAAATCCTCATGTTTACCATCTGAATGTGCAGAAGAAAATTTTCAAATGCTCTGCGTGCCACTTTTGGCACGCGTGCCACGTGTTGGACACCCCTGCCCTAAACGTACCCCAGACTCACTGTTTTTTAAATGCGTTTTTTACGCCATCTATCGGTATTTAGCAAACTTTTGATCTGTTGATTCTTGTGTTAGTAGTCGTACCATTTTCCTAGCAGCTGTGTGTTACCTGCGACATTATTAAAAACCCTTTCGCGAACAATTGCCATCGTGTCGAGTTTGTTTTCGAAAGCTGGAATCGGGTTTTCTTTGATCCAACGTCCACAGGCAAAGTCGTAAAAGTCGTTGCATGGATTCACCGCAAAATCGATTCGGTTCATGTAATACGAAGCTGCAAAGGTAAAAGACAAACAATATCAACGATTTTTAAAACTTGAAAGGAATTAAATGATGTAAAGCAACCTTGAAGATTTTAAATATTAACTCAGATCAAGTTAATTTTAGATTTAAACTATTAAACAAATTTGGCTGCGAAACGGATTGAGCTTTTGTGCATGACTAAAAAGCAATAAACTGTTTGCTCCTTTTTCAAATAAAGGTTGTATATTATAACAAGTACAAGAGTTTAATGTAAAAATAAATAATGGCGGTTGCAAAGTTTGTGGCTTACCTGTCCCAAAGCATTCCGTAGTTGTGCAAGCTGTTAAATTTTGGGAGCTGGATCCTACAGAAAAATTGTGACACTTCAGAAAATAGTTTCATACAGAAATTATATGATGCCTGAGAAACAAATTCGTTTCACTTGATAAAGTCCTACCTGGAACACAGCGTTCTGTCCCCTCAATTAGCCCTCGAAGTTCATAGGTCCAACGATATTTAGTAGATTTTCCACAAAGTTCGTATTGCGGAAACGTGTGCTTGAGTCTAAACTCAAACAACAAAATGCGTTAGTTCAACCAATGTTAAAACGATGAAAACTAGTTGTATGTACGATGATGTAGGACATTTAAAACACCACATAGCGAAAATTCACATGTGTAATTGTAAGGCAAGGGGCAAATTACTTGTATCCTGTGTTGCATTGTACGTGACACCACTTGATCTTGCCGAACATAGTTGTGACCTTGCCGCAGTTGATTTTCGCGTGCAACGTTGGTTTAACGAACACTGGGCAGCTGGTACGATGGGTGGCTGCCGAAACAAAGAATGTGTTTTAATTACAATTATAAATCCTGTAACTGTTATATGTTGATCTTTGTCATTACAGTACAAAAAAAAAAACAATGGAACAAAGTGTTGCAGTTTCAAACTTGTTGAGTTGCCAACACAGCAAAATTGGTTAATTCATATTTCCTGTGAAAAGATTTGTATCACTTTGTTACGAATATAAACAATCTAAGTGTCGTATTTTTGTAGTTTTGTTTGTTTTTTTGCATTCAACATAGTCGCCATTAAAGGACTTACTTATTCCATTCACATCGTAATTACGCAAGATGTCCATCAACATATTTTCCAGAAAGTTATCCTCAGTAACTTTACTCCCCATAAGATGTTCATCGCTAGCACCTGATTCCCCCCTTTCAACATCATCAGCATCTTTGTCCAGAAAATGCTCCTCTACATCTTGAGAGTCAATCGCGGCTAAGACTCTTTCCTCATCATCTATTAAATCATTGAGCGGCAGTATGTCTTCTTCTTGATGAAGATTATCTTCGGACTCCATACCCAATTTTCTTTCCTGAGTAAAATTTGAATCCTTTGTTAACTTCCATGAACCAAATCAAATTACTAAACTGAAGCTTTAACTGTTGTGGAGTTCATGCTACCTTAGCAAGCAGCTTAGCAAGCAATGTGATTTTTGCATGGCACGCCAAACGCTTTGGGAGTTCATGTTTAGGTAGCCACTTTTTAGATAAAATTTGAAACATAAGAACTACCTCGTTTTTGTTAATATTAATGTTCTGAAAAACTTGGTTTAAAACTCAGTTTTCTGGTTTCCATTGAAATTAGCTTAAATCAAGCACTGTTAGATGTTGACAATCGAATTCATTACCATTTTGACATAACAGGTAAATGGCTTGATTTAGGACACCGGACATTTAAATCTCACCATTTCATTATCGTCAAAACTGTCGTCGTCAATCTCCATGTCAAATTCCGAAAATTCCTTGTCTAAGTACCCAAATCCATTTGTTTCCCAACAACACAGAAGCAGAAGACAAACAACTACTCCACGATAATTGCAGAGCAACATCTTGATGCTGCAGAGTACAGTTGTAAGTAGAAATGTTAAAGTATGTTTAAGACTGTCATGTATAGCTTTATTCAGTGCGGTGCATCTACTATTAACGTAATTATATGTCGTAGCTGACATTAAGGAACCACATACAGTCTTAGGTAAGCAGAATATTGTCAACCTTAACACAATATGTATGAAATACGCGTTTCAATGTTTTCACCAAAGCAGAAATCCCCTAATGACCACAAAATCCTTTATAACGTAATTGTTTAAAACTTTCTCAAGTCTGAACTAAATCTTTTCACTAGCAGTTCCCAACAAGACTAAAATACTTGATGAAGCACCACCACTAAAATGCTTTGATGAAGTACAAGATTCATTGAACAAATGTATTACAATATATAGCGGTTATCACCGACTACAAAAAATGCTGATTAGTTGCGTTACATAACTTTAATTTTAGGCAGTTATAGTTACAAAAAATAGGCTCAGATACTGACTATTGCTTTATAAAACAGGATGCGTTAGCTCTTACAGACTGTGATTATTGACTAAAAAATATCTGCTAAAGTGGACGGATATGGGAACGCCTGTTCCTATAAGGGTTTTGCCAATTGCTGGAATTTTAGCTGCTTTTATGTGCATCAAATAAACAATCACACAAGTAGTTGATTGAAAAGTGCCTTTAACGCCTGCGCCACGTTGCAATTCAAAAATTTAAACTCCGTTTGGTTCCCAAGGGAAACTATTCGGCAAAGTCGGTTTATTATGAATGCACGACAGCTCATTTTCGCTTTGTTTCCTTATTAGGATGTAGCCAATACAGATACCAAATTGCTCTGTGATTGAACTGTGAATTGTATTTGACAGTTTTAATGCATTGTGCAATTTTGGGCTACAATTTTCACCAATGGTGCCCTACACTTTTTTGCGCGTTATAATGTTTTAACGTTACGCAGCTATTTCCCGCTTGGCGATTGTTTTAGTGCTATTGTCGCTGTTTTTATTCATCAAGCAAACAAACAAAAAATGACTCAGGTTAACCATATTCCCCCTTTCATTTAGGCCTACCATTTATAACCAATGCGAAGCAACTGTCGTGGTGCACCTTGGGGTTCAATTCCTTAAAAAGGTGTTACAAAACAACTTTTTCTTGTTTTTTCTGTATCGCTCAGGCTCGAGTTGATATAAGTCCGGGATCAATGGCTAGGGCACACCTTAACTAGGGTATCAGTTGTTGTATTGTTGAATTCGCTGTAATGAACAGCCCTGCACAGACCTTGGTGATTAGCTTTGTAGTTGGTGGATTGTGTTTATATGCCATGTGTTTGTTACACCGTCACTTGATAACGCATGCAGGATATATATTTATCGTTTTGAGTTTACATTTCAAAACAAGTTTTTACCAACATTATACTTTATATAACTTAGCATTCACAAGGTGGTTTATTTCTTTTTATTGACATCAAACCAATTTTTGATAATATACACACGGAATATAACGCACATAGTAACCATAAAATAACATTGTATGGTAAACAGGATTTCTGTAAATAAATAAAAAAGTATATAGGCTACATCAGCGGAAAATAGCACTTCATTTGTAGTAACAGTGTTTAATGTACAAAATCTGTTAGTTGTCAAAAAAAAATAATGTATACTTGAATGCAATAACGGGCGGTTATCTAACGAGCTTTTTCAGATAAGCATAACATTGTCTCTTACAAAGGTCAGCTAAAAAATACGATTTTTTGAGGATACATTTCAAATTAGACCCTTCAAAGAACTACAGTGTTTACGAAGACACAGAAAGATTACAATGAACAAGTTGATATTTCTAGAATTTTCGACAATAGGCATATTTACCAACAAATAACGGTTAAAATTTCAGACAATCAGTCTCAAATGACGCAGTCGAACATAGAGTATACGAAATATAGGATGTACCGACGATTCTACATTTATTTTTGAACTTTTATCTTGACTACATTAGAAGGGTCGAAGATTTTATCCGGTTAAACGTATTTAGAACTAGCGGTTGAAACGTATTAAAGGCACATGACAAAAAATTGCGTTTAGATTAAATTCCACATTCTCCAGCCATAAAGCACACAACACAGGCTGTGGGTTTTACATTTTAACATAAGATTTTTGCATAATACGCGCCAGCGCAAAAAAATTGCAACCTAATGAACTTTTTTCAGTCGGGCAAAAATACATTAATTTACCGCAGAATAAATATCAACGAAGCAAGAGGTTATCATACCTGCTCTGGTGTATAATGACATTGTATAAAAATATCGGCTATGTAGTGTGTAAGTATATAGGTTTTCATTTTTATACGATACCATGAGAAAGGGGATTCATAGTTTAAGCAAATGGATTCAAGGATTTTTCGACAGTGGTGTATAGAAAACGCTGAGTATTTTGAAGTGCTGTGGTATTGCTGGAATTTGTGCATAAAAAATAGAGCTTCAAAGAACTGCAATTAAACTAAAGTTTCTATTGCAACTATAAACAGTATGACAGCAAAGGATTTTACGGTGATAAACAAGTAGTTTATGAACATATTTTCAGTAGCCTAAACCAGGGATGTGCAATCTGGGCCCGCGGGCCAAATGAGGTTATAAGTTGTAACATTTCGACTAACACGACTGCTTTTAAAGAATGTTGCCTTTAGGTTATTAAAAAACAACTGTTTAGAAATCACTTCAATGGATATAGCACGTGAATAACTGCCAGTTTTTAGTCATTTGCCATTAAATCAAGGTTGGAAAACATAGACATTTTAAGTTTGTGGGCAATCAACAAGTAGTTCAACTTAATAACTCGATAAGGCCGTTGTGTGAATCAAGTGTAACTAAATTATTTTACATGTTCACTTCATTTTCATAAAACAACGTTATTTGCTACGTTTTACTGAATTTTGAGATCAATCTCTACCAAAGTCTATATAACACAAGTTATCCAAGCCATTTTACGCGATACAGCTTCATGGACGCCATAATGTGTCCAAAATAATACAGCAGGTAAAGGGAAAAACACATAAACTCTCTGTTTTTTTATAAACTGATGGGCTTTGACGCGAATTTGATTGACTAAATTAAATGAAACTTTTGGGTTCAAACATTTAAGCGTGATAATGCAATAATTTAAAGTGCATCAATTTGGACACAAAATGGCTCCATGGGCTTTTTCGCGTAACAAAGGGTTGGACAACTTAAAAATTGCCCACTTGATGTATACTACAAACAAAAAAATATAGATAAACAAAGATGACAGTAGGACAAGAGTACCCGACAATGTCTGAGAATTGCACCCAATTTTAGAAAAACAGTTAAACACTTGTGTCTGCGTGCATCGGAGAATTTGCATTGATTTCGACAGGTTCGGTTTTGCCTTTGCACCATTTGTGATCGATTTGCATAGAATGAAATGCACGTTCAGTCTCTACGAAGGTTTTTCCTTTGGTTTCGGGCACACAGAGATGCACAAACACCGCACAACTGACTGCTATGAACGCGAACGGCAAATACGCATATCCACCCATAGACGACTGCACAAAAAATGTCAATTATAACTATATGGATCTCTTTGGACCAAATAGACGTTATAATGACATTGGGCAAAAATCTAATGGACCAAATAGACGTTATAATGACATTGGGCAAAAATCATAATTACTTTGCTTAGGTGTAGAAGATAACAGGTCACTTTTTACGTTTTTTGGAGGACCATTACATTCCCCAAAGGTTTTAAAAATTAACAATAAATGCCGGACTTTATTGAACTCTTTTGTTAAGTGTTTACAATAAGGGCCACAATAAGTTTGATTATTAGTGTTTTATAAGTTATACCAAAAACGTAATAGTGTATTGCGTGCCCACAAGGTTTTGTATTTGCCGATTTTACTTGCGAAACAAAACCAAAGGTACGAAAACCATTTTGTATTGCAAAACCTTTCTAAGCTAGCAAGCTCTTAACACAGAGCCAACTCATATAAATAGCCCAGATCAAATTAAATGATTTTAGACCTACCTGCATGTAAGGCCAGACAATAACTGTAACGGCGAAGCCAAAGAAAATACTAACACATGACAAAGTGATAGCGGCAGGACGGGATCGTTGTGGAAAGATTTCTGATACCAGCAGAAGAGTCACTGGTCCTGGTCCAACGGCAAATGAGACGAGAAATACTAGAAATAAACTGGAATAAACCCAACATATACACAACATAGACCTCATTTGTTTTGTTATGTGGAGTGTGGGTTATGAACTTTTTAAAACCAAATTGCATACTTAAGGATTAGTTACAGTAGACGTCGTAGACCTGAAAAGAGGAGTTTATTACTAGTTTCGGGACATATTATTGGACAAAAACCTGCCAAAAACGGCATTTTAATAAGCGCAAGGAGGTCAATGTAAAGAATACTGCGAGTAATTGATTTTTACGGTTTTGTACCTGAAGCAAATATAAGAGAGAGGTAGGGAAGCCAAGTAGCTTCTGTTTTTATTTCAGCTGTGATAGTCAACAGTATGAGTGAAGAAGCTTGTCCCATGAAACCGTATTTAAGTAGTGGTTTTCGTCCTAGTCTATCAAGAAGCCGAACCTGCACAAACATGGGTACAGTTCAAACGTTAAATAATGCATAGTTCAATTTTCATGCCTGGTAACCTACTCGACAAACACTATAGGTAGAGCTTCTTTGAGCCACCATCGAAAATTAGTTTAATGTGCGACTGAAGTAGGCCTAAGTATCGGTGTTAGTAGCTTTTCCAACACTACAAGTGGAAAAATTAAAAAAGCTGGGATAAGGAGTTGATGCACTTCCTACAGTAACTTCGTTAACAAATGGTGGTTTGAAACGGAAATTAAATTGTAGTGTGAATTTGTGACTTAAGAAATGTAACGTTACACCTGGAAAAAGGAAAGATTTAAAATGTTCAGCACGTTTTGAACGTGTTGAAAAAAAAAAACAAGTTAGTCAGCGCACAAACAAAAAAAGCTGGTATGTAAGGGAAGGTTGTTTGGTCTCGGTGTTTGTCACCGACTAGCACAAATAGCGGGTGGAATGAGTGCTGCATAACACATCGTTTAGTTGTGTGTTATGCAGCAATACCCGTTAAGTTCATACCTACCGTTCCAAGAGTTGAAAAGGACAAAAGCGCAGTACTGGCGATGGAGCAAAATGGAACAACATTTTCAGGTACTCCAGCAAGTCCAAAAAGCTGGTTCATGTAGATCACCACCCCGTTAAGTCCCGACAACTGTTGACTCAAAGAAACAACCAAAGTGGCCACGACTTGGTGACGTAACGTACCTGACCGAAACAGCTGCAAAAATGCATAGGTGATTAATGAAAGCATGAATGCACAATAGTATCAAAGTAACGTTCGCAACTTGAATCTGAGCGGATTTTGTGCACTTAAGTGGTAGGTGCAAACTGAGGAATTATGCATCGAAAATAAAGTGTAGTATGCGTACTATTACGTAACATAATGCCCAAATCGGCAACACGTAAAAAGGCTGATCATTAGGGCCAATGTAATAATTCTACACTAAATGATGCATTACATAAAGCTACATGCTCCATTTTACATCAAGGCAATAAAAAATGCATGCTGACACGTATGCATGATATGTTAAAACGTAAATTGCTACTTGTTTACAGATATTATTTTGATTTGTTTTGTGAAATAAAAGCAGTAATTAACCTCCAGCACAGTCATAAGTGATGTTGATTCCTGTTCACGTTTTTCCTTTGCCAGAATTTCCATTTCGTCACCGACATCGTCCGAGTTACGAAGCTTTTTAAGCAGCTCTTCGGCGCCGAAAGTGTCACCTTTCGTCAGATACAAAGTCCTAATATTGCAAAATGAAATTAAACATTTCCACGAAGTTTAGCTTTCAAGTGTCTTTTTTATAAACTTTTGTCCATCAGGTCGATTGCCACACCTCTATACAAAACGTGATTGTTCACAAATTAGCATCAAGTCTACCAAGCAAATAAAAAGAAGAACTAAGAGGCACATCGCCAAGCGTGCTATTTTGCTCTTTGATGGCATAGGCGCGGAAAAATTAACACCCAAATCAAGTAAGCCATGCTGAAAAGAAACTAAAACTACTACATCATACACTTTTGATTAGTAAAAAATAGGATTTTAAATTGTAAACACAATCGAAACAAAACCAGTGATTCTCATCCTGAAACACTGGTCAGGGAGAGATGGTACATTTAGGAGAAATCTGTACAATAGTAAATAGGAAAAAAGTGCAAGTGACCTATCGCACATAAAAGAAATCAAATATTTTATTGGGAAAAGCAATGAAGGTTTTAAAACGCTTTGCAGCTCTTTGAATTTCAATTGTTTAGTGTTTACGAAACCGTTGTGGATGTTCCCATATGAACCTTAAAGCGATTAGTGTTCCAAAAATGCAAAAAAACACCGTGCAACACCACACCCTAAAAGTTGTGGCATGAAAATTCAGAGCAGAATACATGCAGGAACAAAATTTGAAACATAACCGATCTAACACCATGATTGCAAGCTGCAAGCACAAACGCATGCTTGTGCAATAACCTCGGACTGTTCGCCAGAAACGTGCAGCATATCAAATATAGAAGTCCTGGGAAACCTATCAGGGCCAGTAAAACCGGCCAATGATCGGGGTTTCCTAACACCTAAAATGCAACAGAGAAATAAATGAATGCTTGATAATGGTGGAATAATACTAAAAGGAACGTTCTGTTATTTGTTATTAATTGACGTTATATATCAGACACGATACACACAGATCTTAACAGTAGAACTTCAAATCTTTTAAATTCGCATCTAAATATGTGGTTCGTATTTGATAACAGGAGGTTATGTTAGTTCAAGCCAGACATGTACGGAATCGGCTTAATTTTGGGTTCAGACGAAACCGAATATTGGGCAGAATCAACCGGATTCTCACGCGGAAGTCGTCCGGTAAAACGCATTTGGCATGTTTACATATGTTTTTGCTACTAGGTTAACAGTGGTTACCACAACAAAATAATTGTGTTTCATTATCGTTTAAGATAGGGGTTTTAAAGTTGCATCGGCGATGGTTGCCAGCCTGCCAATAAGTTCCCTACTCAGCGTGGCATTTTGAAATGTTACCATACAATAAGGGCAATACTGAGGTTCGTGGACGCATCTTCACAAGCAGTTAAGTACCAACAACAAAGACTCATTTTTCATTAAACAACATGGGTTGGGGTCTAACTCAGTTTGAGTTGACTCGGAGAAACATGAATATACTAGTTTTATATGTAGGCAATGATATAAGCATGAAAAGTAAGTTTGTTAACATGACATCATTGCATCTTAAGGTACAGCATGAAGCTTGTATGGTTTATACCAAATGGCCATTTCTTTCTAGGTCTTTACACAAGATCAGGGGTGGGCAAACTACGGCCCGCGGGCCGCATGCGGCCCGGCAAAGGAGTTTATGCGGCCCGCCAAATGTTAGTAAATTTTAAAGAGAAAGTTTCCGAGTAACGTTGAATAGTATTATTAGCACAGGCGTAGAGTTTAAAAAATCCCGGGGGTGCGACTTGCCGATACCTATACCATGTGCAGTATCTGTACCTGTACCATACTTTGAAACGAAACACAGATACTTTTTACGTACTTTGGCCTGTTGTTTCTGCCACTTTATTATGCAAATCGTCACTTAACACAATTTCTTCGTTCGATAAAAGTAAAAGCGATTCACGTTTTCAATTACAGCCCACTTTGCACTGTTGACGCCAAATTCTTTCCATCAGTTATTTTAAAACAAAAAACAAGCAAGCAATTGGCGTCCGTTGGTGAAATACTATGCGGCCCCATAAGATTATAAACTTTTGAATGTGGCCCTTGCACTGAAAAGTTTGCCCACCCCTGCACTAGATACTTGCAGGGCATATATCTTCTGGCAACTACAGGATCGGTAAAAATGAACTATGGCCATTCATTTTTGCCTTTTTGGTCAAAGAAATCCACCACTCGAGCAGAGCAAAAACAAAAGCATGTACCAACAATTACACATTCTTGTATGCCATGAATATTCTTATATGCTCAATTTTTAGTTTCTATATTTCACAGCCTTACTTGTGATAAGCCAAGTGTGTTTGAGACAAAAACCCCAAAACTTATAAAAAATGAAACGAGTCCACCAAACGTCCCTCTCCACTCCTTTGGCACAACTTCCACTGAATACATTGGAGAGATACCTCAAAAAGAAGGTCAAACAATTTTAAAACTGTATGAAGTGCATTAGTTTGCTTACAAACAAAACAAATAATGGTTGTCGCAAAAAAGTCAGGCAACATGTACCGCTAAATGGCTGTTTTGGGAAGGTTCAGTAAGGAAAAACTTGCAATTTGTTTCACAAAAGACCAAAATCGATTGAGTGGGAAATATGTATTAATATTTCAGATTTATATCCACACTCAGGTTTTTTTTAAGGTTTGGTTTGGGTGACCGCTAAGTAGTTTTAAGAGACTGCAAGTGTTTCATTTAAATACCAAAAAATAGCCATATTTGCTTAAACGAATTATTTATTAGGCTACTGGCAAATTTTGAGAAACCGACCGTTTCGGTCCCCCAAAACACCTTAAAAAAAACACTGTACCACACTCACCTGTACCGGCAGAAGAAGTAACACAACCTACAACAAATCTTCCAATGATGATAATTTCATATGACATCATAACTTCACTTAAACCCATTAGAATGGCAGCAATAGTTGTGCATGCATGAAGATATGCCATTGAGCGCTGTATGAAACACAATAAAGGAGATTTAGAACAAAAAGTTACAATAACATGGAAATAAATGGAAGTGGTAAAACTTGAAAAAATACACCAACCAGTCAATTGCACTTACCAGCTTTCCAAATTGATTAACCATGGGCGGGACCAAAAAGCACCCACATATACCACCAACTGGAAAAGAGGCAACAATAAAAACAAAAATGGTGTCAATTTCAGATTGACTTGCAGTTGTATTGTACCGTATCTGTAAAAAGTTTTTTTTAAGAAATGCTTTACATATCTCAATTTGTTCATATTAAATGATATTGAGTTATTTTTATGATAAAGTTATATTAACACCATGTAATATATTAACCAATATACCATTAATAGGAAATGCACAGCTGCCATTTTAAAATACTGTAGATTTTAATAAACACGAGTAATGGTTGATTTTATCACATTTACCATATACTGGCTTCCAATAAATGACTTTATGGGAACAGCAGCAGAGTTAACTGAACCAAGGGCATATCCATAAGGCAAACATCCACAAAATGAGGCAACCACAACTGAAAAGGTGGCCCAACGGGTGAGCTTCTGCAAAAATAATTTAGTGAAGGCTAGAAACACTTAATTTATAGAACAAAAGTTTAACATTTCTGACGTTGTGCCCCTTCACATTATGAATTTATCCAGATTTGTTGCAGCCCCGTTTATCCTTTCCCTTCACAATAAACCTTGGTATAAAGTTAAAGGTTTCTACTCTACTGTAAAATTTGTCATAAACTAACATGTCATTTTTTCGTAGAGTTAGTGTGCTAAGGAAGGTTAAACTACGTTAACTGATAGTTGTAAAAACTGACTTAATGACAGATACAATGCAATTACAGATAATATCACTCGGGCAGAAGTAAGTTATATATCTCACAGGTTTTGAATCTGCATCATTGGGTAGGAAATCAGTCAAATTTTCAGAATCAAAATCTTTTCCATTGTTCTGCTGCTTGTGTAACTGTTCAACTTCAAAACACTCCTCAATCATCACTACGATATACTTGAATAATTTGAAAGACTGTTTTATATCATCATCATAGAATACAAGTAATCTACGTCATCATGATAAAATTAACGTTGCCCAGTTTATGGAGCCATGAGTCAGATCAGTTTAGACCAGTCCAGTAGGCTAAAAGTTTTTTTTAGGATGACCGCTCATCGGATTTTAATTAGGTTACTGGCCCTCCTTTAACCCCCACGTTGCAAATAGTGAATGTTACTGGCCCTCCTTTAACCCACTAATAGTTGCAAACAGTGAAGTAGAACTATTAACACAGGACTCAGTAGCTCTATCGCAAATAGTCGCTTTGTCCTGGTTCTTCGTTCTTTGCTTAAATTGTAAAAAAGGACTTCCCCTGTAAAAATATCAACGTTTTTTATTTTTAGGCCCAAAGCAAAATGAGTTGAGTTTAAGTCGCAAAATCGTAGAAGCACATTTGCGCGAAAATACTCACC
Source organism: Phallusia mammillata (assembly GCF_965637545.1). Lineage (NCBI taxonomy): Eukaryota > Metazoa > Chordata > Ascidiacea > Phlebobranchia > Ascidiidae > Phallusia > Phallusia mammillata. The sequence continues at coordinate 16,314,666 of NC_137257.1, read as the reverse complement.
AAGCTGGAAATAGCTGCGCTGCGCAACGTTTAGACGTTAAAGCTCTGCAGCTACACCGTTACTACAAACGTTGTGTCACCATAGACTTTACATAAAGACTATCATAACTTATGTGACAGGCACAAATTAGCGATATTTCCCCACATTTAAACAGCCTACTTAGCATGAACGACGAGGTGTGTTATTTCATTGATGCCTTGTATTGAACTTAAAGTTTGATAGTTGGACATCTTTGAGGCTACCAAGCTTGGACAAGACAACTACTTGTGACTGGTCTGTTATACAAAAGAAAAAGGCGTTTTAGCAAAATGTATTTCAAGTTAATTTTATTCAGAATTGCCATTCTGACAAAACCGTCCTGTCTTCATAAAAACACAAAGTTTGCTGATGACGACCACCAACCATTGTGGTTTTTTTTTTCATGCAAGCGTAACAATCTAACTGTAACGTCACAAGTGATAAAGCAATTAATGTTCTCGGTGTGTTGCTGACTGATGCAGTGTATATTTCTGAGCAACAATGTTAAAGCTGCGATTAGATTATAGAATATAGTTAATATAGTTTAAAAACAGTTGTGTAATGGCTGGCATTAGGCCGTCAAATTAACACATTTTTGTTGGTCATGATTAACTTCAAGTGTTGTGTGTAATTTCTGTCCGGTCAGGGTCAAACTTTTTTCTCTACAGTTGTTTGTCTCCGGTGAAAGCGTTTTAACTATTTTGGTCGCTGGACAGCACAGATGACGTAAATTTAGTTTTACCTTTAGACAAAAAATCCGTTTGCATTAGCCATTGGCAGATAGATGTTTGAAGGAAGGATACAGACGCAGGTTAGGCCTTTGTTACATTCAAAATCGAATAAAATTCGACCAGTGGTTCTTTAACTGTGGTACGCGTACCACTAGTAGTACGCCGGAACATTTTAGGAGGTACGTAGATACTTTAGTACCTATTTAGTTTATTATTGTTCAGTAAATTATTACTGCTTAGGGTCGAAGACAATACTTTTTTATGTATGGATGGAATCATCCATTTGTCAGGTTGAGTTTGTTCCAACAGCATTGAGAGCATTTGATTAAAAATTGTTGTTTCTTGTGGTAAATTGGACATCTTTAGATCGAACATAACTGGGCTTCCTATATTGTTGCACTCTTTTCTGGTATGGTAACTGTTCATAACTTTGTACTTCTCGTCTTGTCAAAACAGAATTGAACACACGTTAGTTGTTGGACGATGTGTGACAAGTTTTAATTGCGTGGTACCGAATATATTTCGTTTAGCAGTGGCTACATGTACGAAGCGGGTTGCATTGCTGCACAATTCACATTGGGCATTCATGTGGGGGTTACCGAGAAGGCTAAACATGCAAAATATCATTCGTAGGTTTAAGCCAAAATACAGATCAAAACAAATTAATTGGGCCAGGTGTAAATGCGAATCACTTGCAATTTTTTTAAACGGTATTCACATTTCTGTTTGAAGGTCCATTTTTATAGAATTTTGTAGGTATATAAGAGTTTTGTTTTTATTTCAAAAAGGGTGCAGCCCTTGTTTGTCAGTGACAATGAAACATGATCGAACAGGCCGAATGAGCAACAACAAAGCTCAAAAATACACACTTATATATAACGAAACACCAACCACCCAACAGTCAACATAGGCTGGCTTGCAAATAAAGGAATTTTAAACGGTAAATTTTATATTACCGTCAATTTTTCACGAACAAATCGTTTACAATTTGAATCTATCAGATGATTTTGCAAATTTAGAATAGTTTTTTTTGGATTCAACGTTCAAAAAAAATAATTTTGTTTTAACACTATTTTTGCGGTCAGATGCGATTTGTTGACAAAGTTTGCTGGTTTATGGTAATACTGGCAAAATTGGATAATCATTTTACTGAAAACAATTACTTTTGTCAAAAGGGCACACTACAGCAACACAAGATGACTAAGACTTGATATGATAGCAATTCACGCAAATATACAGTTGTTTTACACTCGTTCAGTCGTTCCGCCACTACAAAAATAATCAACACAAGATGGCGCACAAGAGCAGATTGATGCAAAAAATCATGTTTGTTACAGAATCGTGATCAAAACTCAACGCCACGGCTGGTTTGTTCACCAGAACCTGAATTGAAGGCTTAAAACGAGTTTTGAACGAGCTGTAAACGGTCAACTGTGACTTGCTTCCAAAATCATAATGGTAGGGTAAAAGGTTACCCCTGCTGGCCAAGTATTTTATAGAAAACTTCTGGCTTTTACTTTTTCAAAGAGTCGACAGTTGAATGCACAAATCTCGTTCATAAACCAGTTGTAAGCCCCCACGTTCATAAAACACGTACTACTGATCAATTGCTGAATGATTAATACACAAATAGTAAAACTGCAAATATTGTAACAGAAGCCAATTACAGTAGTGATCAGGGTCATGCAAAAATATGAGGGCATAGCATATTAGCATTACAGGTTGCAGCTATATACAAGATATGTACACTTTACATACAATGGGATTGACATAATGCTTCTCAGCAATAAAGGGATTCCGCTGTAAAATAGGTAATAACCCATGATTTTAGCCACCAAGTTTTCAACACTTAACACCAGGAAATCATAAGGACTGAAAAAGTAGGACATAAGTTGTGCTTATAAAATCATTAAAACATAACAAGCAAAGTGTTTAAAAGGACTGCTGACTGTTTTTTTTTTATTTACTTGGGAGGAATTTTAGTGCCATAAATGACCTAAAAATTTAAATGCGACCTGTTTTGACACAACATAATATAATTTGGTTGGTGTTTGGAGAAAAATTAAATAAGAAAATGCAGAAAGTTTAGATTGAAATGAATCAATAAGTTCTTGATGAAAGGTAATATAATAACACCAATCAGCATAATGACATAAAATATTAATACAAAACAGGTCTTCATGAGTTGAAATGAAACTGTAGGGGCCAGGTCCAAACTTTTGCACGGATAATAATACATTTCAAATTTTTGACAAAATAAAATAGACATGCAGAAACAGCAAAAAATACAGGTGTTCAACTTTCATATTCCGGTGATTTAAAATGCTTACTTAATCACCTCAAGCATGCAAACATTACATGATCCTATTTTACTTTTTGGGCTTGCGTCTTCCACCATAGGCCCAGATTATTTCATCATCAGAGGCACAGGTCTGAAGAAATTCATCCGCATTGTCAGCATTGGCCAAATAGCGATGGATGCCTGTGAATTCTTCTGGTATCTCATAATTTAACATTCCTTTGCAGGCAACCTAAAATACACATGTGAGACAACTTATGTAAAAGGGCAAAAGCTTGATGTTTTATTAACATGGTAAGGTTGCTTGTAAAGCAGTAAGTTACTCAGTTCCAAATCTTGGCATGATGATAGAAGCAATGGCTTGTTGTTTAAGTCTAGTACCTTTTTCACTTAGCCAGCCATAAAAGGGAAACTGAACAACTGATCCTTTATTTAGGATTGTTTTATAGTTCGTTTTGCTGGTCATATTGCACTGTACTAGATAAGGGGCGCAGCATTTTTAATGCTTGCAAATTTTATTATTTATGACAAATTTTACCGAGTTATGAAAACTACAACATATAAGACAAACATGTTTGTTTATCAAAAGATGGCAACAACCAGACAAGAACTGTTTATTAATGTAAGTACACTTAGGGGTTGAGAATCACATGCCAAGTCTAATAGAATATCTATCATACCCTCAAAATGTGTAGTTTGGGTAACATGACACAGTCAGCAATGGTCATTGTATTTCCATCGATAAATTTTCTCTTAGAGATCTGAGCTTCATCACTGTCATCATCCTCATCAATTTCATCATCAAGAGGTTCATTCAGGTAGGCGTTAAACTTTCGAAGCGATACGTTCAATTTATTTTCAAGATCTACATAAAAAGGATGGAATTTTTTATAAATTACATAATCCTACTATTTACTACATACACACAAACAACATACACTTATGGGGCAAAAAGCGCTTCAGTTTAGATGCTGCTATCACAAGTCACAACAAAAGCATCAGTCGATACTTTTGTCACTGTTAGTAGGGGATTTCATTGTGGCCAGACTGCATTACTGCGACACCAAATTAGAACTTGGCTTTTTAACAACCCTCACATTCTTTGTCAGGCTACACTCCCCAGGGGCTAATAAGCTAGTTTGCAAATCAGCCAGTTGTGATTGGAATAGCTGCCTGTGTACAAACCGGTATTGGCAGTTTGTATGTAATTGCTTGTTAGGCTTCATAAATAAATTTGAATCTTAATGTCACACTATTTTTATCTGTGTATTATTTTTTGTAGTATACATTTTAACAGTAATCCATCAAAGTTTTAGTTGACCACAACAGTTTAGCAGATTAATGCCCTTTAATAAGTTTGCTTTCAAATGTTGATTTTTTAAATTGTTTTGTAGTTTAGAATGTATAATATTAATATTCAAGTTTCACAACCAACAAATCAAATAAAAAGAATTCACCTTATTGCTATTTCCACAAAACACAAGCCGTGTTGCCTTGATGGTTTTGTGCAGAATATACATGGTACAAGTGTCATAAACAAGTTTATTTGCATCCATTTGAAACAACTACTAGGTAGAGCCTTTAGGCCAGCCACAACTTTGACCTTTTGGCCAAATGTAGCAAAACCTTTAGGCAAGTTCAATGCATCCTACTTTTTATCAGTACTTGGAACAAGTCGCAGGTTCATTGTTTTGACATTCAAAATATTTGACAGATAATTAGTAAATTGTCTTTTAAACTTTCAACTATTTAATTGTCCATTCTATCCGTGGAGAAATGAGCAAAACTTATGCATCTTTGTACTTCATTTTAACTTTTGGATACTTGTTCATCTATAACTTACCCTTTCTTTTTGGATCATTAACATTGCCTCTGAACTTAATGAAGGCTGAAAATTTAGCAAAGACATCATTTCCAGTTGTTTTGCTCTGTTGGTGTTTGCATGCAAGCTTTGGGTAGCGTGGAGGGTAAAGTTCAGCTTCAATGTAATCCTCACACTTTTGAATGTCTGTTAGCTCTTCACCATTAAACAGCAGAAATGGAGGATTTGTTCCTGGCGCAACGTCTTTTAACTGTTTTGGCTTTCTATTACATAAAATCACACAAAAAAAATATTTTTAAGTAGATATCAAAATACTGTGTTAACATATCAAAATTTTGCTAAAAGGTTAGAAAAGATGTAAAACTTTGACGTCACTAGAACATGATTTGGTAATCCAAATTCACTCTCCCGTTTTAAAACCACTAAAAGCATGTTAATAATACATAAGCCTAAATATTGACAACAAGCCCATCTCTTCCAATTCAGTTTGTGCAAATTAAAAACATTCTATCAGCTAAGATACGGGAATCAGCCCTGAAGTTGATTTGGCATGAAGCCTTCAATGAGCCTGGTGCTATGGTAAAAACATTTTTTGTTATGAGTAAACCCTTGTTTGTTGCAAATGTTGTTGCTTGAAACAAAATGTCTTATAATTGAAATTATGAATTGTTCTATAAAAAAAGACAATGGTGAGAACAAGGTTATCACATGAAATGAAAGGTGTAGCGTTTTATTCGTGGCAACTCGTATTTGTATTTAGCTGTTAAAGATCGGCATATTCATAACGGAAAAAGTTAAACCTGTTGCTGGGAGTAGAAAATGAATTCAAATCAAGTTTCATAGAAAAACGCATTACTTACGTTGCTTTGTCAACTGTTGTAACATTGAACACTACTCCTTTCAGCCACAAAATCATAAACAGGCGCTGCGAGAATGGACAGCATCCTATACATTCTCGGTCAGATCCAGCCTGAATAAACACAAGTTACTGTGTTATAGTGGGTTATATTTCATGCATGCTTGACACAAAACAAAAAAAATCATCCATTTGGCACAAAAATTGTAGTGGTAGATTTAGGGATACAACACAAGTACCAAAACTTTTCGGAAGGTTTACAATGGTTACATATGTAAAATGTAATGAAACACTTAAACTAACTACAATGCTTTGTCGCAAAAATTATACAACTGTTTCTGAAAGTTTACATAACTTAAACTTCTTAATCACCAAAACAAGAAATGATGCTTTAGTTTGTTATGTTACTAAAAATCAAACCAAAGCAAATAAAAACATGGGTTAGTGTATTAGTTTTGGGCCTGAACAACATGTATGCAAATTTGGTCACCATCATATTGTCAACAAATTAGAAACAAATGAGATTTGAAACATTTGTCATGTTTGTTAATGAATTACTAAGATAAGGCAGTAACCACATGAAAAATCATGCAGACCACAGTCAGGTATGAATACAAACTTCACTGCTATGTGTGTGTGAAAGGAAAAGCAATAAAGGAAATTGTTTCGATTACTTGTGATGCCAATATGAGGCACAATTTATGTCCCAAAACAATTTTCTAGTCCTTTATTTGGTAAAGCACACCTTAAAACAAACTGTCACCAAATTGCCTCAACATTTTAAAAACACAATACAGCTGTTGGTTTTAAATGAATGCCCACAAGTAAGCAATAATTAACCACTTCATGTGATTTTGCCTGGACGTTTATTCCATATTAGGTAGCATCTTTGGGGTTAGGGTTGCTGTCATAAAATGACCTCTTTTTTCACACATCCAATTATTATTGCTGCTACAAATGAAAACTTGACACAGACTTGGAGCAACTATTGATGGAATTTACAAAAGCGGAAAACAAACATTGGATCCAAAGTTGAAACCACACACCATTAACCACAGGAGAAAAAAGGCTGGGCTCTTAGGTTTGGAGACGTTTGTTTACCAAGGCCTGGCACTATATAAGAACAGCAAGCTCGTTTTAGAACCATTTCAGATTTCAAGCTCCACATGAGTAAAGCATTGTCCAATGTCAAACAAACTTAACAGAAAGTTTAAAGGAAATAAAGTGGACCTGGGAAAAATAGTTATTACCTACAAGACTCAACAGTCACACACCCAATAATTACCATAAAAACAGCTACACCAAATCACAGCAAAGCAGTAACCTTTTTACTGTTTGAGAAACACAATAAAAACTGATACCCCTTAAATTTATGAGGTTTTAAAACATGACAAAGGTATGTGATAAATATATACCGCACAGCACGTCAATTTATAACTGCACAAAGCACATAAGGGACGCCCGGTTCACTGGGAAAGGTAGCTAACCAAATAAAGCCCTGTGGTCAAAGAATGCGTACAACGCCCACTGTAGTGACAACGAAAGTGATTCGTCCACTTACGCACAAATTACACGCAATCTTTTCCAGTACGGCCACATCCAGATTGGCACATTGTTAACGTTGTGTGGACCAAAGAAACGTAAATATGGGCATTTTCATCCATTTTCCCTGTGTATGTGCACCGTAGAAGCGAGAGATAAACAACTGGCGTATTCGAATATAAATAGACGTAAAAGTGTCATGTTTTATTATTCAAACGGTGATGGCACGAGCTATTGCCGAAACGTTTGAATACTAAAACATGGCGCTTTTACGTTTATTTAGGCCGTTATATTCGCTAACAAACTTATCAACAGCGCCGTTTATGGGGTTCCAAAGATTTAACTTTGCACAAAACTAGTAACAAAAAACTAAGACATATAAGTTGGTTTAGTGCGCACTGCTGGTTAAATCTTGGCGTCATGTAAGTCACTCCAATGTTTGACATCAAAGTTTCCACGAAACGTTACACAAAGAGTTGACCTATGTAGCAAATTGAGGGGACAATTGGTCTGATTTACCTTTGCTACACATTTAGGGAGCATTTATACAAACAATCAGCTTTTAAACGTACTACACGGCCTGTGAAGTGGATTTTCATACCGGGAGAAATAAACGTTTATGCGCTACTACACATGGTGACATTTTCGCATTACCTAACCTATAAAGCATCACATGCTATAAACTGTACTAGGGGTCAAACCAGTTTGACTCGTCGCGCTAAAAGTTAATTCCAAAGATTATGTGAAGTCGCAAAGAGCGTGCCTTCTAATTCAATAGGTCTGTGTATGTGCACATGCGCTTAGTAGGACTTGCGGGGTATCATAATTCATAATCTTTTCAAATATCCCACAAAGTAAACAGAACTTGGGCATGGGCGCTATAGATTTTACCTACAGTTTAAAATAGTGGAAGGTACTTTTTAACTACTTTACAGTGCACTGTATTTTACCAATAATATTGCATGTATAGCACAATAGTGGTTGTACAAATACCATAGCTATTTACTATTGCGTTCCAAAAATGTCCACTTGAATTCATCTGTTTCAAAACGCCTTGTAACAAACTACAGTCTCACCAACCAATCGCATGTCTAGTATGTGAGTGAAAACTAGAAGATTACCACAGCGTTTTATTGTGTATTGATTTGTTGATTTTTCACAAGCGTGTAATGGCACACTGAGGTTCGATTGTGCCATGAGACACAACGTGATACGGTATGTTTGCAGTTGAAGTACAACTGCAACGGGGTTATCAGAGCGGAACGACAATCAGACAGTCGCAAAGCAAACGACTTCAAAACACATGACAACGTTTTCCAACATGCAACTGCTTGATCTCACAATTTGTATACCCATCAGCCACATAAGAAATGTTTACACAGATCGTTCAATTGCAATTAAATGTACAAATTATGAAGATATTACTGCTCGGACTATCGTTGTTAACTGGTCTTAAAACATTTCCTTGTGATGTGAAATGTAAGAACAAGATTAACTGCAAACATATGCACATGCCGTTCGTGTGACACATACACGCAATAGCAGAACATGCATTCCACAGCTATGTATTACATTAGTCCATGCGACCGTTCCGATGTCACTGATGTTAGAAACAACTTTTGAAAATGGGTAAAAACAGTCACATTCCGAAGGCGGAGCCGCTTACCTTGACAAACAAGTTTATTACATGTTTACGGTCACTAAGAGATGTTTGACCATCACAGTCTGGTCTAACTTCCATTGGAGCATTTTCTTCACTCATTTTCGCTTGCCTGATGTTTCAGTTTCGGTTCAATGACCAACAGACAGAGTGGCCAACAAAGCAAAACCTAAACCCTTGCACCACAGTTGCACTTAAAACTACGTCCTACAGTCCTAGTTAAGCAACAACATTGAAACAAAAGGCTGACAAAATTGCTATTTCACGTTTGAAACGTAGTGATAACATGCTTGTTATGTTTAAAAATAGCACTTTATTTTACAATCTTTCAAAATCTGTTTGGAATCTAGTTGTAAAGCGTATTTAAACGAGCTTACATACGTTTGGTAAGAATTCAAAACATCTTTGATAAGCTTGCAGTAGAACTTCCTTTAGTGGTAAAACATCATTCTAGACATGTTATTTAGCAATAAAAACCTTATCCTTCACTGCTTAAGTAATCCTGGCTTCTCCACAGCAAAAGTCGGAGAAGATGTTTCCACGTCGACAATAGACAGTACTCAACGAAACTTTCAAACTAATCTTTGCACACTAACGCCACAAATTCCAACAGAGGCCGGCGCGGCTGTTTTGTGGCTCTGGCGAAGGACCTTTCAAAATTGAAGAGCAAAGCAAACATTTTCTGCATGGCCGGAGCAAATCAAGGCAGAGCGCTACTGCTCCCCACATAAGCAACTTAGCAGGGGTCCTATTCAGCACTTGCCGTTCAGCTTACTGCCATAACTCCGAGGATTAATCTACAACTTTTCGACATGTTCAATTGTGACGAAAGCTGCAATTAAACCATTGTATTCTTCATCAAACGCCACGTTACACGCCAACACCACACCGACTGCAAACCACCTGACAATTTCCACGGCGACTTTTAAACAAGCTGATAGATTGCATGGTGCTGTATCGCCTTGCCGGTGAAAATACCTTGCGGCTATTCAATACTGAATGCGCTTGAAACTTAACAGCGTGCCGAGCGCTGTGACCTATACTAGCCCTGCGGCTTCATCACGTCTCGAAACTTTTACTTCGTGAATAAGTGTGCACTTGTTCGTACGGATTTTCGCAAGTTAGCCCTAACACATGTGTATTTGCAATCAACAAAGCGACTGCAATTAGTTCCGATTCGTATATCGCACGTAGCTGCTAGTTCGACGGTCGAAAGAGGCATAGCGATATACCGGGCGGTCGACGGCATGACATCTAATTATTTATTCAAGAGCACGAAGGTCGTCATCATAGGAAGCACACATGATGACGGCTTCGTGCTGACAGGGAGTGCACAGTACTAACTTCGGCATACAAGTGTGGCTCACCAAGTCTCGGTAATCATTAAGCTAGACACCGGTGATTTGATTAGTTCTGGACCGAATGTCTCTGTTAACAACGATTTTCGATGTTTGTACAAGGTACTCCAACGTTTTAGCATCGATCAACGGATTGCCGGCACGTTTATGTTGTTTCGAAAGATTTTGAAGCGCGCAAACTGTGTATGATGGAAACAATCGAAGATTCTGGATGTTTGACTAAGGAAGGTTCGGTAAGTGCAACAAATATTGATAATATTTGTGCAAACTCCTTTAACTAACAACTTGATGGATGGTTTTACGTCTGATGAGCGCCACCCTTGCCCTTTTTGTGTCGTTGACGCCCCAGTTTGAAATCACGGTCCTTTGTTTCGTAGCTATGTACATGTAATAAGGTAAATTAATAACCCTACTGCCTTTCTCACACTGGAAATAACCACTGTCAGAAAATGTAAGGAAACCTGTCTGCAGGGATTATAAGAATGCACGTTTCCTGCACGGGAATCCCTAAAGGATGTCATTGCCTGTATTTTCCAAATCTCTTTGATCCTTCCCTACCTCTTACTACTCCAAGCCAACTTTCACATCAAAACCATTGAACAAAGTAGGTAAACTAAGCCTGAAACAAACAGTTGAACAAGAGAAGTAAAAACATGTTTGAAGAAGGTAAGATAGACTTTTCACATAGTAAAGAAACAAAGTCTGCTTTCATACAAAAAGAATAACAACATACTAGGAGCTTTATCCTGCAGGTATGATTTTACATTGGTTATTAAATATTACACTACCCCCTTGTGGGAAGTGCCACCTACGAAACCACGAGACCAATAGTATCAATTCAACTTGGAAAAACATCCACTTTGAACAAATCAAATGTTTTAATACTTCATCCAAACCAACATATTTCAGATAATGTGTTATAATTACCCTTTACCAATCAGTTGTCCTAGTGAAAATATCAATGACAAGTAACCAAATCAGAAAGGTTTACTAGATGTTTTAATGTTTATATCAATCACCATACTCATACCAGAGTTTTTTAAAGTAAGCAATCATTTAGCTGCAGATAAAACCACATTACTGTATTGGCACCTTGCTGTTGCAGAAAACTTTGAATTTTTGCCAAAAATTCAAAACATTTGAGTTGTACTCTGCTATAAGGGTACAACAAATTGTGATAACAGTATCTAAACAATGACCTATTCAAACAATACACCTTGAAACAGTGTTGCCCTTTTTGTGCAGTGAACATGCCATTTACAAATTTGAATTAAAACCAGTTTCTGTCAGTGCTGAACCTACCTTCACAAAAAGAGCAATTTGTGGATCAGGTCGTTTGTTGGAAGACACACTGTCTGCACAGGCACCATTGCCATTGACAACTACTGCGTTGTCCTTTTCTGGTTTCTGTTCAGTCAACATGCATCAACACAATAAAAATAAAATAATGTTGCATGCAGTTTTAGATGTTGTAGAATCATGTTTTCTATGAAGCTGATAAAATAATGCTTAAATAAGATTTTCAAAAATCTGGGTTAGAATTTCAAAATAATCCTAAAATAAATAAAATCAGGTCGCAGTGGTCAACTAAAATTTGAGTTTTAACCTTTACAAAGAGAAAAATAGTCTTTTCTGTTTTTTCTCCTTCACAATTGATTGTCTTAACCTCGGGGTCCTCCTGAAATTTAGGTTCTATTGTAATAAAAAGCTGCCATTTAAATTTATCAATACCTTGCATGTTATACCAATACATAATATAAGAACAAATATCATGTTATGTTTTTGACTCAAGTTACAAAAATCTGAATGGACTACAATACAACCTAGTGTTACATACATCTTCTGTTTTTAGATTCTCAATGCCTTGAACAACCAATTCAGCCATGCTAGCAATTCCAACTGGAGACTTTGGGGCTTCTTCTTTACCACTTGCTGATGATGCAGAGGAGTGAGTCTCAAACTCGTACAGATGTTCCGGAGGTTGCGGTAAGTCAGCTTCTGGCTGAGCTTCAGTTTCGTAATGGTGAATGTAATCTACTTCTGAATTTGGTATGTCTGCAGCTTCAGCTGTGTTATCATTTACATACTCCGAACCAACACCCTGGTAAAAAAAAATGCAATTCTTTTAATTGACATCGTTGGTCAATAAACTACCAAACACATTGCTTTTTTTCGTTAAACTTGGTTAATACGAATCAATGCATTTTGAGCAAACAACATAGATAATACAAAATAAGGGGATTTTTGATGCATAAAGTTTTAAGTATGTCTGGATTTTAAGCACAAACTAATTCTAATCTTTAAATTTGTTGTGCTTGTCTATTTTTGAGTTGGAGGTTTGTGTTATTTTTTATCATGTTGTACATCAAAAGCTTTAAATAAAGTAAGCTGTATTCCTGTGTTGTTCAAATATGAAATGCAATTCGTACATTATCTTTTTTGAGCAATTTCCTTTCCTTCTATTTTGTTAGCTAAATTTTAACTTTATTTAGGTTTGTTTTCCTTCTTTAAGTAAAAGTTACATAAACAGATCCACCTTTGCACTGCACAACAAGCAACAATACCGTAGAACTGAATATAGTAAATGATGAAAGCTAATATCGTCCTAAGCTTTTATGTGGTATGGTCCGTATGGAACCCTCAAACAAACAACATACATATTTTTCATTGTCACTGGTATTTGTAGACTAGGCTGTGAACTTAAGTAAATGTCACCTTACCCTTTTTTACACAGGAATTCGGGCATGACTGTCAGACATGTGCGATAAACTTGGAATAAAAACCTTGCTGCATTCTCAAAATTGTGCACAACTTTTACCAAGTATCTAATGCGTAATGTGTCTTATCGTTTGCAGATAATGTTAGTTAATTTCAAAATAAAAAATCACGGTCATGAGCTGGAAGGCGCTGAAAGGCGTTGTCGCGTAGAACATTTGGAAAGATACTTGGATCTTTTTCAAGCATGTGACGTCATAGCTATATCGGCATGACGGGGATTGGCAATGGTGCTCGAAACGGAACGTCGAAGGCAGCTGATTAGTTCGAAATTACCACCATGTTCGAGATTATCTGATTTTTTTTGGTTAAGGTTAGGGGCAAGGGCAAGTTGCAATAAAACTGAATTGAGTTAATGTTTACAATATGCACTGACAATCGTTTCTTACAAGATTGTAAACTGAATGCGTTAGTTGCGCATTTTTATGTGCATTTCACTGGCATTTTACAAAATTGTGACAAATTGCTGCTCTTTTTGCATCAAACGTATGTGTTTTTGCACAAAGGCACCAAAAATTTATTTCGAAATCAGTTTTTTTTTCACATGAATTTGACAAAAATGCTGCTGAATCGTTGTGTATAAAACAAGTTTTTTTTTTATTAACCATGTGTTCGTTCTGTAGCATAAATCATTTTCTAAACATAACTTTAAAAGTACAATCATTCCACTGTTTAAAAGAAATGCAAATACCAAATTTCCTTTGGATGGAGTTATTGGTATTCTTAAAATGTATGAACGGAAAGATCAACTCAGTTCGACGTGCAAAAATAAAGCTGACAACCTAATTAATTAACGACAAATGCTCTTCGAATTTGCACGACTTTGGCTTTCTTTCCCTGACTATTAGTTTGTAACGCAAATCTTATTGCAATACATTTGCCTTTGATGCTGCAACGGCGATATAAAATGCAACACACAGTTATAAACTAACCTAGATACATCATCCTGGGCCAATATCTAAAAACCTCATTACACTCTGTAACAGATCAGTTAAAATCAATCAGTTGGGCTACTTCCTTGTAGAAATACCTGCAGGTAGTATATCGACCTACCACATAACATTCTAATGTTAGGTATAGAATCTTTATCACTAATGTGACGCATCATTTCCGTATATGTAATCAGGTGGGCACAGGTCTAACTGTGTCACTTTGCTAACGTACAAACAAAACTTAACACCGTTTCACCTTTCGTGATTAAATTGTGTAGGTTACGTTATAGTTTTACCACTTCATATGTGAGAACGACCTAAATTGCCTGCGCCGCGCATTAGGTGTTATATCAGAATCTAAAGTAAGTTTGAGTTTGGAACAAAAAAGTAAACGATTTTTTAATCGTGTGAGCAATGTCTGTAAGGAATCGAAATAGTTCGTTTGGCGCCTCATTTCTTTGGTATGTCATAAAATGTGCTCATCAAACCATCAACCATTGTTGACTCTTTTTCTACTTGTGTAATTTCATTGCCAACGAACGGTGTTTGTCAAACAAGTAGTAGCCTATTATAGTAATATTCTTGAAGGCGAGGTTGCCCCTCGCTCTTGTAACAGGTAGCTCTTGCCCTTTTAGTTTGAGCAACTCCCGTTTTACAATCCCTGCCACGTTTGGGATGGTGCATACGTAAGCTATTTGATTTTTGTTTCTCGTTATAGCGCGAGATTTATTTAAGTCATATCATTGTTAGAATAATGCGTCACGCCGTGAGAAACAACCTGTGCTAAAGAACAGCCTGTTTTACGTTCTAATCCTTCTTACAAGTCCTCATACAGTGCGGATTTTCAACTTGTGGGTCGCAACCCTCGGAGGAGTCGTTTGTCATTTTCCTGGGGGTTCACGAAAGCTTTTGATAAATAATAAAAAAGTAACCATCTTTAACCGTAATTTACAGCTGTAAGAACTAGCTAGCTCAGACCCTTTTTTGACTTCAGTCAAAGCTTTAATCTAGCTTTTGTGAAAAAAAACGAGGTAAATGTTTGGAAGAGGTTAAGTTACATTGGGCTGCTAAAATAGGCCGTCAGGCGAGGAAGAATAAAAACCGTCACTGGCGAGTGACATCTAGCGGTGAAGGTTGAACTGAATTCATGGGCGTGGCGCAAGTTATTTAATACCCCTTATAAACCAGTTTAAAATTTCCTAAGGATTCAAAGGAATGTTCGTTTCACCGACGTAGCAAACAAGATTATTTTGCACAAACAGTGTTGCAAAACAATGCTAAAAGACGTGATGTTACTTACGGTATATAGGGTACTATTTCAAATCATTACAATAGAAGACAGTAGTACCCTATACTTAAAAAGCTTTGGTAATTAATTGGTAGCTTACCTCTGCAACTTCGTCGTATATGTTTTCCATTGTATCTGCCATTCCAAAATCCTTAAGATTGAGCCTGATGTTTTAACACAGAACTTTATATTCAGATTTTTTGATCCTAGGTTCGAAGAAAATCACCAACAGGTTACTATCGTTTTGCTAAAACTGACGGTAAATCAGGGTAACAAGCCAGTCATTGAAATGGTTCAAATAGGCGAGCTCAAAGCAATAAAAACGCTTTGTATCAACACAATTACATTTCTTAAGCTAATGTTTGCTGAGCGAGTCGTTTCCACCTCAGCAAGGATTAAAAATAAAACCGTGTAGCCTACTGTACTTTTCCCAACCGCATAATCTTTATTCAGCTCATAAACAGCTACGAAATAGTAAGAACCATTTGTTAGTAACAATACTACCAAACAAACAAACAACGCCCATGGATCAACGCCAGAATGCCAATGTATGAGGCTAATGTTTTTGTAGTGTAACATTACCATTGTTACTCGTTACTACTGGTGGCGTACATAAAAAATTGCCTTTGTTGAAATGTTTTTGTTAAATATACGTTACTTTTCTTGGTTAACAGTTTCTAATTTATTCCAATTTTAACAGCTGTTCCATTGTAGCTCTAGCTGCTTTATTCAATTATATGCTACCTACAGGTAGACTTTTCCGGTTTTACTTAATACAGCCGGTACTAAACAGGTTGTAGATGTTAAACGCATTAAGTACCGACACTAAACGCTGTTCTTACAATTAGTGTACCTCAACTGTAAAGTGCAGATACAGGTTAAGCACTTTCACAAACTGTCGTTAGCGCTGCCATTTTTTTGTCCAGTGAAGATCAGGGTCTTAAACTTTCATACTATACTGTTAGCGCTGTTGTATAATATGTGTTTTATATCGCAATAGACTAAACTGAAACCTATACTGTTTGTTTTACCTACGGGCAATTGTTTAGGTACAAACTGCTGTTTACCTACGGACAATTGTTTAGGTACAAACCTGTACATATAATATCGAAATAGTGGCACTGCCAATTTAATTTACCTTTAATACAGTTTAAGCAACTCGATTTGACTATCCTGAACTGTACTAGCACTTCTTATGTCTGCCTAACAGATAAGTTACAAACCCACAAGTTAGGGTCTTACTTTCACACGTATAGTCTACAGGAGAGTAATTTCCCCAAGCCTAGATGTTTGAGACTCTCAAATGATCAGCTGTCGCAGTCAAGTGCCATCATACCACGTTGTACAACTGTCCTCAAAGGCACTGGCCCCGACCACTTATTCGAAGCCGTTCTGGGGTCGACGATCGCCATATTTACCTTGCGAATTGTTCAATCATTAACCAATGAACATTGAGCAAACAGTTTGCGGACCGAGGACGCGACTTAATGTGTCGTACGTAAGGGCACGAGTTGCTTGTAATTAAAAACTTCATGTCATGTCCATTTGCTTAATTTAGTCTGCGCTAATCAACTAATTACCTCTTTTCTGATGTGTACTGTAGTAGTTACGTTACGTATGTTAATATCAGTTAGTGCTCTAAACTTGCACATTAAAGCCAACAATATATATACGTAAAGACCTATGAACAGAAACCCATGCGAGATTTAAACCATTGACAGCAATCTAGTAAGGATATAATTTTCTCATGAATAAGTTTCACTTTTTACATTCTACCTCGACATTGTTTTACAAAAAGCTAATGCACACTCTCTCATAAAAGATTCTAGCGTGATTTATCTTATGTTGTGACAATGTATGTTTTCGAATAAACAACACTGAGAAAAACTGGCTTTAAAAAGTCCTCCTTCTATTAACAATGGATTCAAGACAATGCGTCTGTACCGAAACGGTTTCATTTACCCTGAAATGTTTCACCTTCATTGTCAAAGGAAGCTGACATCGCACTTAGTGGTCATGAACAAACAAAGATAGCGGTTTAGGTGTGTATCGTACGCTTTACAAGTGATCTAGGCCCTAGATTCTTGGGCTTAGGCCAGGAACCCGACCCACACCCGAATATTTTTCAAATTGCGAAGAAAGTGAAATTGTGTCAATTAACCAATATAGCAAAGTTGTAATTCAGACTCATGTGTTTTTTTTAAAAAAAGCTCCGACCCAAATCTGGCCTGACCCGCGACTCCGACAAATCAGTGTTTTTTGTCCTACAACGGTTATTACAGTAGGCGCAAGTGTCCACTTGGAGGCGTTTGTAATTATTTCGGAGCGCCAAGAGAAATTGGAAATTTCTGGCAGGATCTTGGCCGAATGGTCCGGCCTGACCCATATACAGACATAAAAAACTCTGATCGGGATTCGTCCCCCGGAGTTTCCTGGGTTCATATCTCCCAAAAAAATTTAGACATTGTTGGGCAGAAATTTGACCTGATCAGGCTCGCTGCTCGCTGGATCCATTTACAGGCATAAAAACCTTAATTAGGATTCGCAAACATCTTGAGTTTGAACCCTGAGAGCAAAAAATTGGACAGTTAGACCAAAATACAAGAACAAAGTAAATTTGGTGAAATATGACTTTGAGCGGCCAATATAAGTACTTTTTCAGTTGCGTGTACTTCTAACAAGAAAGTCTGTGATTGGGTAATTAGTGTCATTTGGCTCAACCACTAACAAATTTTGTATATTCAAGGAGGTTTTCATGGATCACTAAGCTGTTGAGGAGCAGTACAGAAAAAAGACTTAAGAAAACGCAGCAGTATATGATTACAAGTTTCGGCTCTGAAACACGACAAAAGTTACGTGCCCAAACGTTCAACCAGTGCTTTTAAACCCCCTGGTCTCGTTAATGCTTTACAACTTCCTGCAGCTCGATTTTATGTTTGTTTAAAAAGAAGTAAAAAAGTTGGAACGCTACTCGTCATTAATTTGCACCAAAAATTGGGGATGTAGAGAAAGCGTTGAAAATGTTGAGAAGCATTACGTTACGCTAAACAAATAAACATAGCCACGTCGTTTTTATCTCAACAGGCCATAGATTTATTATAAAATTAACCAATGATATATGTATACCTAAGTGTTTCTAAACTTGAAAAATTAGAATTAGGTAAAATAAAGTATCCAACTCAACAGAGATGCACAGCCAAAAAAAATCCAAAAGTCTGGTGGCATGTCGACAAACCACTCATAAATTCATATCAAGTAATCATACAGCAGTAAAGAATACAAGTACATACCATCGTGCTTTGACAGCAGTGGTTTATGGGCGTAAACATTAACGATTCAATAGTCGCAATCGCAGTCGACTGATCCATCTTAAATCCGATTTCACAGCGAAAACTGCATCTCAGCTATTTTACCTGCACGAAGCAAAAACCGGTTTGGGCAAACGATTTTCCGTAGTTTTACCTAAATGATAGATCTTAGGCCAAATGTAAAGCTGTATAATCAACACCCACTTGGCTTAAAACTGTCGCCTCGTTTTTAAAGGTTTAATTAATACTGATTTTCCACGTTTTAGGAGAGTCAAGTAGTTTAATATACAAGTTCGCCGTATAACAGACGCACGAAACTAAGTGGCATGTTTTACATCAATTTCATCTCTCGAATGTTCAATATTCAAGTGTTTCAATGCAATACGTCGATCTTCGCTCAGATATCAGTATTATTTTCATGCTCTTCTACAAGTTTTGAGATAGGTATGGTTGTACGCATAATAGTTTGCCTAGTGTTTAGAATTAAGTTCTGGTATAATGTGTTGATTGCGCCCTAATTAATACACTTAGGACTATGTTCAACTGTAATTGCTTTCGAACTGGATCTTCAAGAACGAAAATTGAGACTTTCGTATTCAGTCAAACTTCCAGTCATTTCACGCGAACGCGATTTTTAGTAATGACCTTCACGGCAAGCATCAACCATGTCAAATTGCTCAAGAATTTGACCTTGAAGGGCAAGATAACGCAACGACGACCCCCAAAACATGGCACCACCACAACGTGGCAGACTTCTTGCGGAGCGTAAACGCGCGTTTGGTGCCTGAAGGCATCTGACGACCTTTGTATAAAACAAACGTGGATGCCGATAAGAAAAGTCGATCGTGATGCCTCAAAATGCAAAACAGAACAGACGCCAAGGGCAAGATTTTGGTGTTGAACAAGAAAGGTTAGCTTTAGTTTGAACAGGTGTCGTTTGGTCAGGTTAAGACAAGCAAAAATGGATTTAAAGTACTTCGTTTTTGTACTTTTTTGACCCGAAAAAGATGTGAACAAAATTTGTAATTAGTCATAAACGATAATAATTTTGAACAAAATATTTTCAAAGCGGTAATACTTTTAAACCGTATTGTTCTGTTTGTTTGTTTGTTGGCAAAAGTATTACTATGAAAAAAACCTTTAAAACATTGTGGACATAAGAAACGTTTCAAGAAACTAAACGATGAACTTATTTTAAAATGCCTGCTATTATACTTAAATTAGTTCATCGCAGTCTATAAAGCAGTAATTAGGCATTTTTGAAACGAGCAATTAGTCTCGACGGTCAGTTTAGCGGTCAAGTTAATGTCCAGTCTGTTTACTTTAGTCCGTTAAGACTTCCAGACTAATATAGCGACGGGGCATAATCAAAGCTTTTAAAGCGACCTGTGTGAGAGCAAAGAAATACAATTTAGTTTGTTGCTGCTTTGCGATTCGCTGATTTAGAGAGAAGTTTGCATTTGTTTATACCGGACAAGGATGCTGCGCTTTCGTTAGAAGTTAAAGTTTTGTGGACGCGTGCAGCCGAGAAGAAACTGTATTGACGAGCTAACAACAGTGTTTTGTTTTAGACAGATGATTTACAAGCCAAGTAGGCGCTTGTCACTGAAGCGCGTTTTGTGGCTATATTGTGGCGAAGGCCATTATGAAACCGGAAAACTGTGTTTATGTGGCGAAATATTAAGAACTAATCGAAATATGAGTTATTGTGTCATGTGAGCCAAACACTTTATTTTTTTGCCAGATAGAGAGTAGAACGTACTAAGATATTATATATACTAATGGGACTGTAGAAATTACACGAGCCATTTTATTCTGACGTGTTGAGAGGGTTTTGAGGAAAGATCTGTCTTTGGACTTTTTGAATCGTCTGATTGTAAATACAAATTATTTGGATTGGGCTGCAATGCCTGGATTATATTTTACAGTTTTGGTTTGCAGTGTCTTAGCACTAGGTAAGTTGTATTTTTATTTTTGGTAAAAAGAACCCAAAGAGATTGTTTTGTGATGAAAGTTTTAGGGAAGTACCTATAATGTCACATTTGATCAATATTCAACTCAATTAAGTCATATTTTTTTAACTTAAAAAGCAAGTTTTTGTTTCTCTATTTTGATGAGCCTTTTCGTACTAAGTTCATACGCCGTTTTTTATACTTTCTTTTTTAAACTGGTTTTGTTATGTTTACAAGCTAATTTTGAATACGATTAAAAAGTAGGCAACAATTAAATTGAGAAATTAAATGTTGGTAATTTTTGGACACTCGGTGTGCACAATTGTACTTCGATAACTTGTTTATCTTGTTGTTGTCAATTTCGTTAAGCCATTTTGCTTCGTAGGTTGGGCACAGAGATTACCAACTCCGATTGGAATCACCATTCCCGCAAGAACGCTCACAATGGTTCGTGTAAATTGGAAACAACCGCCGAGTATCAAATACACCAAATTCGGCGTAAAGGCAAGTCTTAGATCATACAAACAAAGTGGTTTGCATTGATTCAATTGCAAGGTCATTTACCAAGAATCAGATATACGAATATATTGATATAAAGCGTAAGGTTTTTTATTTTTTAATGCCACTTTACATACTTTAATTGACCTGCCTGTTTCTTACTATTTTTAAAAAAAACCTTTAATTGTGTCATAAGGCATTAAATGGTCTGTGCTGGAAAAACGTGCAGAATTTTTGCTCTAAGTAGCGCCTTGACATTTTCAAGAACTGTGGCACGTAAGCTTCAAGAAAGGCGATAAAATGTGTGTTGGCGGTAAACACATAACCTCTAATTGCAGCTTTTGATACAATATCTGCATGGGTGTGCTGTAATGTCACACAGCTTTTAGTTTTCGCAGCTTTTACTTTTCATAACCTTTAACAAGATGGCCTTTTCCAAAAGCTTTTAATAGATTATCTAAAGCTTCTTTAAGTTTTCCAATAAAATACGTTGCTAAGTTTTACAAATATACAGACTATAGCTCCCATACGTACCGATAAAAAGCAATTTCTCTCAATAACATATTAATAGTATCCACATATGTAGTAATATACAGTCACTAAGGTTGTAACGTTGATTACAACTTAATGACACCTTTGTTCAAGGTTCATTTTGACCACACTGTACATTTGGCTTCAGGCTCTGTAAGTTCAAAATAGGCCCTGAATGATAATACACCATTGTTGCATTCTCGTACTGCTTTTGCTGTATGTTCATATTTGACCACCCTTATTATAGTACCTGTATTTATATGATGTTGTAGATATCTCCAAGAGCCACGATTCTTCCGCCTGAGCGACCGGACGACACTTCTCGAACGTTCGAAGACCTTCAACCAGGTATCGCTTATACAGTGACGTTACGTGGAGAAACCGCAGATAGAAGACGATCAAGACCTCTACGATTCCATATTTGGAGTGGTAAGAAATTTGTTTAAATGTAAAAATTTTATTTTGTACAAAAGTGAAATGTTTTATTTTTTATTTTGTATAAAGTGAAAACTTTATTAGTAACTTACCTGGGTTTTTAACTTAGGACGTTAATGGGGCTAAATCTCTGCCTTTCTTAAAACTTTAACTACGTTTTGCATGTTTTTTTTAGTTTCATGGATTTCATGTTTGTTAATAACCTGTTTAAACTACGTTATTACAGTTTTAATTACCTAGTTTTTTTGGAAATTACGTGTCACGGGGATTTTTTAAAGTGGTTAGGTGGAAAGTACACAAAAACGAATGAAATACATTGGTTTCTTTATACAAACCAAAGAAAATTAGGGCGTCACATCTGTACATAAGTTATAGTCTAAAAATAATAAAACAAAATCCTCAATTTATAAAGCAACAACGTTGTTGGAAACAACGTAAATTGTGTTGATTCGATTGTAAGTATTGTATACTAAATGCGATTGTTCACACATTTGAAGTTTGTTATATGCTTTTTAAATCATCCAACTTGGCTTCTACTTTCAGCAACAATCAACTTACATTTCTCCGAAACGCATTAAGTTGTAATTTTTCGCAGAATAAACTAAACCCAAACTAACAGAAGCTCTAAACCAATAAAGAAAAATATTTTGGCTTAATGAGAAACGTGAAACAGTTCAGCGTACTACATACGACCGTATACTGAAGCACTTTCCACCGCAAACAAACATTCAAAATTGACGTTTTAAAGCCTTCGTGGGTGGAGTCGGCAATCCCTTGTGCAAACATGTAACGTTGCTGAGAATACCTCTTCTACGTGACTATATTAGGCGGATCCGTTAAATTGAGACAAAACAGTTTGCCCAAAGGCGCCATAAAAAAATCAAATTTAGGTAAAACCAGTTGCGGCCCTATTTTAAAAAAACACTTTTAAAAATAAAAATACTAAAACGTTGAAGTATATCGGGCATGAAAAACAAGACGGCCTATTGGGACTTTCGGTTCTGCCTAAAACAGCTTAAAGCGAACACTTATGGGCAGAAACTTAACGCTGTTTGATAACATTGTTTTAAACTTCGTTTCGTGTACGAAAGTGCTGACATATAAACAGAAAAAGTACTTAAATAATTATATTCCAGTCAAATTGACGCGATCATACTGAAAGCGCTCAAAGTTTTAATTAAAGGCTAATTTGATCTTTTTTTTGCTTTTGACATTTAATTAAAGGCTAATTTTGATCTTCTTTTTTTGCCTTTTCAGAGCCCCGGCAACCACGATCGCTTAAACTCACACCCATTCGTGAGGTGAAGTTAGCGGTGAAACTTGGAGATTACGAAGACACATATTCAGCACCAGTGGTTGGTCTGCACGTTGATTGGGAGGCCCCTGAGGGCAGAACAGGTAATTTCTATCTAAACTGGAATCAGACGTAATTTAATAGTTATATTCAAATAAAAATCATCCTAAATCGAAAAATGAAATTTGTGTTTTGTTTATACCTAATGCACAAAACAAAAATGTCAATTCTATATTTAATAATAAGTTATTTGCTTTTGAGTCAGTGTTAACAATGTTTAATTCGAATCTGAAGCATTTGAAATCTTTTCAAAACAGATAAAATCACGAAATTTCTGTGAGGTTCAATTGATTTCCAAATGCAAAGTTTATTTTACTAGCCAACGTTTAAAAATCAGAACCCTAAATGCATTTCTCTGTTGAATGTTTAAAGCAGCAACTCGCCAAACCGGCAACGCAGCATTACTCTGTGGTTAATGGGCGCACGGGTAACTTTCTGCTTGTTTCCCAGTTTACAATCTTCCTAAATGTCAAAGTCAGTTGCTATCAACGCAATCTCAACATAAGGCGTTTTACTAATATTCTCCTGGTGCGGTGGAAATTTTGATTGATCAAACACAGCGTAAAATAACCTGATCAAAAATGTAAAGAATAAAGTGAAACAGACCATCGTCAAAAATGGTATAAGTAAAACAAATTGTGCTAAAAACTGGTGCTTTTTTGCATTAAAATTTGCTAAACAAAGTACTTCTCGATTATTTAATATGACAAATTATGTCTAACGCTTGGTGTTTACAATGTAATTTTCTTGGTATGTCCTTTTAACACGGAAATGATTGATTAGCCAACATCTATGAGCAAGACTTTGGCGACAGGCAATTGACTTAGTGTAAAGAAACTGACAGGTCTTGTATACAGTATAATATTTGGCGTCGGTGATAAAGTCGAAAAAGGGTAGGGCAAGACCTATTCCGGACTGCATTAAAAACAATGATTAATGGGCGCCAGAGGTGTTTAGTGTTGTGTCAAAAAGCAGTATTACCTGGCAAACAGCTTAACAAAACAACTCAATAGGAAACACCCAAATATAAACATATTTGTCGAATGACTTTCACTTTCCAAAGATGCGCTGTTTTCTCTTTCAGCAGTTATAAATATAGCATCTTGAATTATAGGTTAATTTTTGGATTTTTGATGGTAATATCAATCTTACTATAGCTGATTTGAATCTGGAAAAAAATTGGAAAACTGACTTGAAATATTATTATTTAGGTTTAAACGGATACGATGTTCGTATTGAACCAAAAGAAGATTGTGCAATGTTAAATCCGCAACCTAATAAGGACGAAGAACCAGATCACACAAGTCGAATTTTCGCAGGACTTACTCCAGGTATGTAATAAAATGGTATGCCAGATTAGGACATAAGCTTAACCAAAATAAAGCATTTATACAAATATGAAACATTATTGTTGACATTTTTATTAGTTACGTTTCGTTAAATATTTGTAACTTTTCTTTTCAGTAACGGGCTTTTCTGAGTCATCGCGACATTTTATTACAAACTCTAATTCGCAATGCTCATACATTTTGTAAAATCTACGCGTTTATCAGTTAATCCTGTACAACGTGTTGCGCATATACGGTTATACATTTTCCACAGACGCGCGAAATCCTTGGTTTTGTTTTTAGTACAACCAAACGATTCACGGTCAAAACAAACTGTCTGACTGCCTTTGAATTCCGGCTAATCACGTTTTAAGCGCAGACTTTGTCATAACGTTATCGTATTTTGTGTTTAAGGTCAGCAATATACCATAAGCGTTCGGACGAAAACAGGTCCTCTGTATGATTTGGTATACAGCACTCCAATTACAGCTACTGCGATAATCCGTAAGTTTGTTATTTTTTTTATGAGATCAATTTTTTATGCTTGTCAAATGGACTGAAACAAAGGAATGATATTTTTGCAATAATATTGATATACATTTTGTAA
This sequence comes from Phallusia mammillata, assembly GCF_965637545.1. NCBI lineage: Eukaryota > Metazoa > Chordata > Ascidiacea > Phlebobranchia > Ascidiidae > Phallusia > Phallusia mammillata. The sequence goes on along the minus strand of NC_137257.1, from coordinate 16,289,372 downwards.
AGATGAAAATGATTTGATTGCGGTCATATTTTGAACAACCTATGGTTTATAAAACTTCTTGGTTTGTTTTTGGTCAATTTTTCTCTTAAAAAAATATTGTTTGCAATCCTCAAATTAAGCAGGCTGCTAATTAACATTTGCAACCATGGTTTGCCCAAACATCTATCTTAAAACGTGACAAGAACGTTTTGCGTTCATGATCATGTACATAAACATTTCAACAAACACAAAAGTATAGTAAGACGTTACATTTCGCTGACTTCTAAAATATTTGTCAACGAACTGGTCCATCTGTTTTAGCACCAGCCACGCCTTATACAGTGGAGGTAACAGATGTGGGAGCAACACATGCAAGTGTTAACACTTTGGGACCGTTGAAGGGCATTTTCGACAAACTGTAAGTGTCTCGTGTTTATCATAACAAGTTCAGACTTTGTTTGTACAAGCATAGGATTAACACTTTTGTTGCACGTTATTACTGGATTTAAGTGTAATTTTTTCTGCAAAAGGATTTCGGGTTTTGTCAGTTAAAATTAAAAGGCTAAATTAAGTGAACGACTTTAACCAAGAAATAATTTAGTATTAATCAGAAAAAAAGTAATTCGAGTTGTTTTCATAAACAACCCAACTGAAAAAGTTTGTGCAAACATTACAAAAAAATATTCTTGCATGCTAAAACTAACAACAAACAGAGAAGCAAGTATACATAAGAAAAATCATGATGTTTCAATAATCCTCTGATGTCATTTTCAAGTAAATTAATTTGTCACAATTTTTCTGGCTTGTATGTGTCTTGTATGTGTAAAACAGTGAATTGCATTTACCAAAAAACGTCTCCACTTTCAGAGAATTTGTCCTTGATCCGGAGCACGGGGTTGTAGGCCCTCCATCTCTCGACCCAATTTACAATCGCTTTAATGTTTATACCTTTACCGGATTGCAACCTTCTACAAAATACGTATTGAAAGTATATTCGGTATCCAAAGGGGTAAGAAGCTGGGAACCATACACAGTGGAAATCAACACAAGTACGTTTTTCATATCATAATTTGATGTAAGTTTACTAAGTTAATGACCATGGTTTTAGGAAAAAGATTTGTTTAAGGTGATCAGGTTAGGCTACATAAGGTCATTGTATCGTGCTTGAAATGTATCAATTGTATATCGCCAGACTTGTACTTTAAACTACAAGATACCAGTTCGTTGCTTAGTGGATGAAGACTATAATGAACCAAATAAGATACTGGTATAAATCTTAAAATCATAGGGACGAATAACTAAAAGTTTTGCATGAACTTATATCGCCAGATCTCTCAGAAAATGAACTGTCTAAGCGTATTGCCAATTCCACGTACATGTTATATTTAGTTACTATAGTAAACTAATTATAGTTGACGGTTTGGGTGGTTTAAATAAATTTTGTAAATCGACTCACTAAATTAGTGGCACGTTGTTGGCCAGACGCCCAGTAGATAAAACGTTGGAATAAGCTTCAAATTATCGGCTTTTGGGCGTTGTATATTCTCAATTTTACAAAACCAATTAGCATCAGCGTTTCAACAGTAGGCGCCGGTCACACATATTCTAAGCTTTTTATGTTCTCGTGCGAACTGACTTTTTAGACATTGGTTACAAGGGGTGTTCTGTTTCAACCTTTGTTTATGTCAATCTTATTACGCGATGTTACAGACGAAATAGAACCGTTTCTGGCTATGGGATCAAGTAGCGATTAGTTTCTATGAAACATTTGGGCTAGTGTTCAAATTCTTGCAAAAAATGTTGCTTATAAAACATATGCATGTTCTAACAAACAAATAGCGTACCTTTCAATACAATATAAAACACTGTTTCCTTGCGGTGGATACTGGATTGAATTGCGCTCTGTATGTTCCGGTCAAGTTCATTACAGTCCAGCTCATCCACAGCTAGTGTGTTGTTTTCAAATTTGCGAATTACGTGCATGTTTGAAAAAACGACCCGATTAAACGAGCATGTAAAGTACCAATGACCAATATAGATCATGAGTACCAAGTTTGGTGCTGAGAGTCGTATTTTATTCGATTTTACGCGGGCCAGAAACCATTTCCAATCATGATTTAACCGTTTTTTAATTACTATTAATATTGCCGAATGTAGCAGTTAGACTCATAATGTTACGCTAATATCACATAGTAATCAGCGTAATTTGTTGAACAAATTTATTGTCTCAATAAAAGCATAAACATTGCTTGCCAGATTTACCCCCCTAGCGGCCAGTTTGACAGCAGTTTTGCCTCAATTAAAGAACGTTGTACCGTTTTTTTCTGTTCAGAACCAGCTGCTCCTATGCTTTTGCAAGTTACTGCATACGGCCAAGATTTCGTCACGCTTCAATGGGACCAACCTGCAACGTTTACAACAAGCGATGAAATTGAATACTTGATTGGATACGTCGACATTGAGGTAAACCCGATATGAAAGTCGACTAGCGTTTAAATATGGTAAAGTTTTTGTAGCGCACTTTTGTGTATGTTCTACTTTGTTAAATGTCGGTTTAAAACATTGACAAAATTATATTTAAATAAACTTAGTTGTAAAACAAAACTTGGCAAATTGTCATGAACTAACTTACATTAAAAAGTAATGTTATTTTCATTGAAGGTACAAGTTGTATTGAAAATTTTGGTAATTTGTTCTACAGGAATTTTTCATGAGTAAATAGCGTCTGACAGCGCAAAACTCTTTGCAAAGCATTTTTGAGTACATCTTTGCTACTCCTTTAAATGTTCGAAATAAATTTATGTATGACGTGTTTAACAGGTCAGTCCAAACATTGAGGACAAACAATATCATTTTTCACCATACTCAACTAAAGCCAAGAATGCATTTCTTATTGTCCTTTTAATTTTGTCATTTGTAGGACGCGACTTCTGGACAAACTGGCACCACACGCGTTAGATCAGGAGATTTCCTTGTGAATGTGAAAGTTCAACAACTAATTCCCGGCGTGACGTACAAGTTTACGGTGTACACGCAAAAACCAGGAGAATTACCTGTACTGCAGGCCGAGACAGTTCAAACAACAAGTACGTATAGTTTCTTGTGCACTCAATATGGTTATCTATGGGCTACCAAGTATGTACAAAATTTTGCTATAACTTGTTTATCGCAAAACTGAACACATGTCCATCATACCTCATGGGGAACATAAAGGATAAACATTTAAATACAAAATACCTGCAATTGTCCACGAGAACAATACATTTTAACACATCTTGTTCTCAGTACCTCCTAAGCCGAGAATAACCACATTGGATCCAACCAACGGGGGAATAATTGTGGTATATGACAGTCCGTCAGTGGGCAAATGTCCTGAACTGAAAGTGAGCGTTAGTCCGAATCCTGAAAGCAAACCACCCGGATATCACTTTATCGGACAGGTTAGCAGAACAGTTTCCCATAGAGTAATAGTTACAGCGTTGTAAGGCTTGATTCGGGCCTGACTTTACAGTTTGTGTCAGTATTTGTTTTGATCAATTTAAGTAGCTTTCGGGTTAGTGCCTGTACTTTCGGGTCCGGGCTGCAATTTCAGGCCTGTTCACAACTCTGAATAATTACATTGCGTGAAATTGGCATTCCTGAAAAAAACACCTATTTAGTTCAACATTTTGCACTGGGCATGAATTCAATCTTTCCTGAAACTCTTTTTCGGTGGTAAAACATCATTTTAAATTGAAATGTTTTGCCACAACCTGCTCTGCTTATATCACACAATCTGTTTGTTCATTATTATTAATAAGTTGTTATTAATAATAATATATTTTAATAGTCGCCGCAAGGCAAGAAACAGGGTTAAACAAGCTTGAAGGCGCGAAAGCTGCCCTTATTTGACAGAAAAACCTTAAGTGCTTACCATACAGAAGTAGTCATGTTTTGCAATCTCTTGTTTTAGGAAATCTATTTACCCAATGTACCCCGCGAGGAGAGGTTCACAATTCACAGCAGGTGTGTGAGTAACTATCTGGAAGGTCCAGAACTTGTTGTTTCCTCCCGAGCTGTTGTGGATCCCGAAACGGGAAAAGTCGGCGATCCTCCGAACTTGCCGAGACGAGCATTACCTTGTATTCTAGCAAGTAAGAAACCACATTATTTATTCACTCAAAACGATTAGGCCAAACCAGCGATATTAAACGCTAACAGCAAATGAATACTGCCGTTTAAAAATATATGGCTCTTCCAGTCCTTGTAAAAAGGGAAGTTTGCCCTTTTTCGTTTCTATATAGCTTAAAGCCAATAACACTTTCCCAAATCTTGAACGTATCAATAAAATTGGAAAGTACCGATCTTTAATGGTGTTACAGTTATTAAACATATTTCTCCGTACAACGTAAATTCGTTTTACGTTCGGGATTCAAATACCAACCCAACAAACATATTTTTCTACCGTGACCTTAAGGTAACATTGCAAACTACTGAAAAGCATGTAGGCCTATGAGTTTAAAAAATGACCACGGAGAGGTTATCTATACAGCCTAAGTTTTTAATGAGACAAACCGTGTTTCATTATTTCAGATTAAGTTTTAGTCCATTTAACATGTTTTACCGGCTCCTAAAGGTATATTCCAGATTCACATGTTGTTGACTCGTTTTAACACGTGGCAGGTTTAAAATTAAAGCAGATAAACTAGTAAACCGAAGAAGATCAAGTAGCCAGGTTGTGTTTAGGAATGCGTTCGTTTCTTTACTTTTCAGTTTGGATTCTGTAATTTCGCCGGTTCTTCCAGTTGTTTATTTTTATTGGTCCATAAGTCTTTGAATGTTTATATCAACTGTTTGTCAGGAACCGGACGAAGGGTACCAAGGCCGGATGTGGTGACACCAGATTCATGTTGCGGAAACAGACCTTATAACAAGGCTAATCAACAATGCTGCGGAGAGATCCTTGCCAGAGAAGGTTGGTATTTCTGATTACCTGTAAGACGAGTGGGGCTAGAAATTCCCGTGGTGTAGACTACAAATAAACAGTTCTGATAGCGTGTTGGACAATTTAGATTGGAGATTTTTAGCAATCTTAAAAACGTTACTTCGGTATATGGTTGCGTTGTACAGCCAAATAAGTACATGCAAATCTTGCATTGAAACTTACTTTACCTATATAGTTGTTAAACGCCTAATACTGACCTAGGTCAACCATAGTAGGCTACATTTATAATTTAGATACAAAAAGAGCTTTACCAACAATAATAAACGTTTTTTATCAAGTTTTATACAACAGCGCACAACGAAGTTGTCAAATAAAATGTGCAATTGATTTTGTATGAATCTAACTTTAAAAACGCAACTATAGGTTTATCAAGATTTTAAGGCCTATTTGATAAAGTATAAACTATAAGCCAAATAAGGTAGGCTATGGACAACTCAATGTGAAAATTAAACTATAGTATGTCTTTTGTAAAACAGGGGATAATCGGTTATGCTGTCACCAAACCTTCTATTTCGCAACGTCATCGGTATGCTGCTCTGGTGGCCTCGTGCGGCCAAAAGAAGACGGTTGTGAGGACTTTTATGTCCGCTAGAGAGAAGCAAGGCGCTGATTCACCACCTTCAGTGTTGAAACTAGCGAAGTTCGTTTTTATCTCTGGTATACTACAAACGTGACAGATCTGTTTTTATTCATAATAATGCATAATTAAAAATTTTACTAGATCATGGTCTAGAACTCTAAATCATGTTCGGAACAAATTTAAGAAAAAATTAAACTTATTGACTGGCATTTTAGGCCAAGAAGATTTAAAATCGTTGATCCTAGATATTTCCGACACTTTGTTATTTTTTGCGCTTACCTATGTTGTTAATTTATCAGCAATACACAGTTTGTGGCTTATTTTATGTTGATCGTCAACGACCTGTTCCATTACCGCTTTGTTAGCAAATCAAATTTGTGTTTAAACGTGCAAAATCTATATTCTATCCTACGGCCGTACGTTTTTAGTTTCGCATCACCCAAGTAATACAATAGGTTGCATGCAATTTTTCTTTGTTTAATAAGATCCGTTTACCTTTGCATTTTTTTAACAGCATACATCTCGCTGCGGTGCTTTACTTTCGTTTTTCATTGCAACATGCTTTCTCTTATTGCAGCAATAAAATATACCGCATGGTTTTGCTATTTGTGTGAAAAGCATTTAAAACCATGTAAGGTCATGTTTATGTTTCATTGCATCGTTATTCGTGATGGTACGGAGAAATGTTTCGACGATTCTAACATGCTTGCAAAATTACTGAGGCCGCTTTAAAACTGTCGTAAATTAAAGTGTACCACCAATTTCTTTAAACCACCAGGTGTCAGATGTGTCCTATCCGAATTTAACCGAAAAAGTAGGTTTTGTAGAAAATCTTTGGGGTATGCAAAAAGAGAGCTTTAGTGCAATAGTACAATTTACATTGCCTATAACACAAAAATATAACAACAAAATGCCATTAGGAAAACCTTCTTTCCCTTCATTCTTTTGCTCATGCGTATAGGATATTATATTGAAACATCAGCAATAACTGTTTTTCGGAATAATCGTTTACAAATTAGATTCTTTTCTAAATCAAAATAGAAAATAATTGAATAATTGAGTTTTTTTAAGATTATCATGAAAGGCTAAAGAGGCCATTTGCTTCAATATGACCTGATGTAGTAAACGAATGCGGTTCAATTGCTTTCTCGTGTGTGACCGCGTGCGTGTGAAATTCAGCGACGTTGTTTTTCCATCGGCCCGCACCGGAAAAACACAAACAAAAGCGGTCGATCACAACACCTGCTGCTTCACATGTGAGATACTAACACCGGATTAGCGTTCGTTATCAAAATGGCAAGAACCCAAACAGACCTCAAAAAGCACTAGTTTGTTGTTATATGCTTCTGGGAAATGCTGTCATTTCCAGAAAACACTTTTTTTCTAACCATTTTTCATTGCAAAATAAATACTACCGTTTTAAGTTTGAGATCCTACTTTAGGCCCTTAAAAGGAAGTCAAATAAACATACAAATCAACATTTTTCAGTGTTAAACTGTACTAAGCAGGATCACACAACTAAAACTTCACATAGCCTATTTAGGTTGTTTGATATATAACTGATTTAATAATCGTTCACGCGGCAACAACCACAACACTCACAGATAAGTTATAAGGGTCCGGCAATATCACACAAAATATAAGAACCAGTATTAGCTATAATCAGGCAATCGCGTATTTGTTACTAAATATTCAATGCTTAACTTCTTCGTAATTGTCTTCCACAACTACAGCAAACTAATAAACTTATTTGTAGTGCTTATATCACATCATGGTGTATAGTTTATTTGGGGAAGGAAGCTGTTTGTACTGCAATCGAATGTTGACAAACTCTACGATAAAAGCGATCTAACGAAATTGTTGTTTGTTGTCAGAAACATGACAGTGTTTCCCGAGGGAAAGGAGAATAAAAATAAACTGTCGAGTAACAACGCAATTAAACGCTGTCTATAAATATATTCACTTTTTTCGCATGTAAATTAATTTCACTCAAATTATCACAATTTTAAAGGAAAGGAAATATCGTAGAACCTTTCGATTTAAACAAATATTGCCAACAGTAACTTGGCACTTAAAATCCCAAGTCATTGAATAGATGTGGTCTCATTTTTCACAATAAAAGAAAAAGCGTCCCCCCTCTTCGAGCTAAATTTAACGGATTATTTTGAATGAGCGTTTCCCTAAGTGCACACAAGAAAACCAATGTTATATTAAGTTTGTCGCAGCTGTAAAGTTTACCGGAGACAATTACTTATGCTGTTTTGATTTTACTTCCGCAATCTTGCGCCTTAAAATTACGAGGCTTAGTCGGGATGTTGTTCGGAATTTAGCATAGATGCGGAACGCAACAATTTCCGCCAGAAACGCCGCAAAACATAAACGAACGAGACCAGAGCAGTCGGTGCGTTTCGCCAGGTAGGAAAATTAAATTACCCAAGTTGTCCCAGCGTTAGCCAGCTGCAAGGAAGACAAATAACGCAGCTACTTGCGTGACAAGGGCGCGCCATAAAAATAAAATTAAGGAGGTTTTGGTTCGGGCTCCACGACCCCAAGTCGCTAAAATCATGAAATAAAATTATTTAAGCAATTGGATTGATTATAACTGTTTCTTGCACTAGTTAAAACAAGTAGCCGAATGACGATGTCCATCAAGCTACAGGGAAACGTTAGAAAAATTGTTTTACAATTCATAAAAAACGATTGGTTTGTATGACTTTCACGCCTTTCATAACTTCAGTAATTAGTATAACTTTATGTTTTTGAAAACATCACAGCATAATGATGCCCATCGTGCTGGTGGGCAAAACGTCGAGAAAAACATTTTTTTAACTGAAAAAAGAGTATGTGTAAAACTTTGCACCAAATGAACAAAATACATTACTAAATATGCGACCATGAGGATGAAACGTTTCAATATATTCAATATTTTCTACGTCGCTAAATGTGCCTATTTGTCCTTTTTTTTAAAAAAACTTTTGAAGAACCCTCCTCTATGATTCAAGAAGAGCCACCCCTTTCCATGTGGTGCTACGCCTTCCTTTCAAGTCGGGCAGAGCGTCGTTGGTGTTGCGACAAATCGGGTGAAACCGTATCACCGAATGGCAATAACTCGGCGGGTTTGAACCGTCGCAGGATTTTCACCGACCGTGAAGCACCGGCGCATCAACATCACCCTCTACTATGAGTCACTTAAAGGGCAGGGCTTGGTATTTGTGACTATTCCGGGCAAACTAATAAGTTCTAGTTACCAATTGACCTGAGAAATAAACTGTCCTTTGGGTAACATTTAAGATATTGTACAAAAATAGACGACAAGGTATTTGAAGAAATCGCTCTGTGTTTGTATTTGTGACAAAACATTCCTGTCTAAGTAATGAGTTCTAGCTACCAAAGGATCTGATCAACAAACTGTCTATTGAGTAACATTTAAGTTATTTTGCGAATATATATAGGGTATTTTTTTGGAAAAATCGATTTACATTTGATATTTTACAAACGTAGACGGCAAGTTAATTAAAAAAAAAAGGTTTTGAAGAATGTCAGCAACAATATATACAAATACACCCTAAACTATAGGTTTAATACGAACCCTAATGTTGACCTTGATTTTGACGACAGAAACATTTTCTTGTTATTTATCTGTTTTTCACAACAACACGATAATTTTCTCAACAGTTTTATACAACTCACCAGAAAGAGTTTAGGTCTTCGACTGTCATTACGAAAACAAATTAAATGGTACCAACATTTCTTTTTTATCAATGATTGAAATTACATTAAAATAATTTAAGAGGTTTTGTGTTCAACACGGAAAAAAATTTCAATAAAGCTCCACCACCAACTGTCAGGCCACAGCTGCTTTTTTACCAGATAAAATTAGACACAAACATTTAGCCACAAGTAGCTCATGACGCAAGCCGGTGTGTTCGGGGTTTCAGTTTCCGTCCGAACAGGTTTTTCGCCTGAATTAAGGGAACGGAAGTCGTGCGCAGTATTAGAACAAGCCACAAACAAGACAATTGACAGTGCTCGAGCGTTCGTGTTCGGTTTACAAGCGAAGTAGAAACTGAGAGATCGAATCAGTGTCGAGAGAGCGTTGGGGCACGATGGGGCAAAACTTGGGTGTTTTATCACCAAATACCGATCACAAAGCCCCCTAACGTCATGGAACGGGGGCTGAAAAGGGGGTGGTCAGCGTCTGTGACCGTGGTGGGGTATATTTCACCTCCGCACCACTTTTCAAGGGTACTGTTACCGAGCTTTGCACGCATATGTGCCGGGGCTCGAGCACTCAGTAAGACCGGTCGGAAATGAAACAGAAACTCGGTACACAGGGTAAGTGCCTAGATGCTCTCGTTTTTCGGAGCCGCATAAGCTGGTTAACGCAAGTCTGAAATCTCTAAGTACGTCACTAGCCCTGGCATGCATTGACGCCGCGATGTAACACCAAATAATCGCGTCTCTCGAGGTCTAGGCATTTGAAGCTTACGGGATCAAATGTGCCTTTTTGTAAGTGCACAAACAACGGCTGCGTGGTGTAGTGTGTTACCGTGGTATTCACCAATCAGCTTCCGACCACTTGACCTCTCACCCTGCCCTGTCACAGACCTTGACAGCGACTTGAACGTGACCACGACCTTGGAATGTGCTCAGTGTCAAGGTGTATCATTGACAACTGAGTAATCTATGACTGCCAGGGCATGATGGCTGTCACTCTGTTCCCAAATGTTAGAGTATCGCCATTGGTGTTGTAAACAGACTGTAAAATATTACCATAATTAAACAGTTAAGCACAATTTAGACAAATGGTACACATAAACACATATTCATACTTAGAGGCCCTCTCAACACAACTAATGAAAAAAAGTGGGCTTAACACACGGTACTAAATTTTTGTGTGTCTAATTTTGTCGTAAGGTCGAATCGGAGATAGAACAAGTAAAGGGTGTACTTTGGCGAGTTAAGTCAGGTTCTGTTGTTCACCAAGTGTTGAAGGCTTCCATGTATCCAGCTGTTGATTTTTGGTTTAAAGACAATAAACTCTTTACCTCTTTCGATTTGGTATTAACGTTTCGAGAAACAACATATCAGTTCAAGTAAATTGTCCTTATATAGGCTTAAACCCACTGGTTTAGTAACAAAAAAAATACCAAGTGTGGTATAAAATATTGGAATAAATTTTAATGCCAACTGACGTGCAAGATTTTTATATTTTGGCGGTTTCACAAGTCTTAGATGGCATATGGTTTTCCGCTAAATCGAGAGTTGCTGATGGGGGGTGGCAGTTGGCAGGAAAACAGATCAGCGTTCGGGCGACACGGGGAAGGACACAGTGGAGGTTTGATGGACAAGATAATGAAGAAGTGGAAGGAAAATAACATGAGAATTTCGCCGAAGCGCTTCAAACGCGCGACAGCCTTTGCAAGAGGGTAATGCGGGGACCAGGCGGGGGCAGAAAACTTTCTTGGAATTCGATTTGACAGGTATAAACTCAAGGGATGGTATTTTAGCCCGTTAATGAATACTGCCGCGAGACAGTGCTGTCTTGAGGTATCCGAAAAGCCACTTAGACAATAGAGGTAAGAACGTATTGCCATGAATTGCGGAAATCATTAATCACACCCCATGAAAGGCAGTGCCTTACGATTCTTGGATATCGCTGCAGATTCCTTCAATTAGCATAGCGCAAGCATCGAAAACTAGTGTACGCTTCTGCGAACTATTGAATAAAGCGATTTCGGTGAAGAACGTCCGTTTTTCTACCAACGTAGTGATTGTGTAAATTTTAGCCTCAATCGATGTAAGACAACCGATTGACATGATGAATGCATTAGTTTTAGTTTTTAAAACTAACTGACGTTATGAATGCACACAAAGCATAGAAATCAACAAACATAATGTGCATTGTAATCAAATGATTTAAATTACATTGAGACAACTATTTGAAAAACTGCAAGCCACGTGTGCTTCTGCCAAGCCAAATGGTACAATGCAATAACTACTTGCTGCTTATGCAATTTGGACAGTTAAGCTTCGTGGTTATTGTGCTGAACCTAATACACTTGTCAATTAAATACAAGCATACACTCGTCAATGTTTTTTTGTTGAACTTGCTAAATATTTTTAGGCAGATAGTGGTCCTGAAACAATAGATAATTATCACTTGGCCAGTAATTCCTAACCGTTTTGCTCTATAGAGCAACTATAGTATCCCTCGAGCTTTGAAGAATTTTTTCTCTTGATGTCCGCAATGACTTTATACATTTGCAGAAATTGACGTACGCGCAATATATTGAAACAAATATAAATAATAAGTATTTTGAACCGAACAGTACTTGCAACAGTACTAACTTTTATTCACCAAAGTGCAACTCAGCGCTTAACACTTGCGATTCCCTGAGCAAGAAACTTGAGCGCCGTTGCACCAACCCCAAAAAGCCTGTAGGCTAAACTAAATTGGAGTCAACAACGCTCCAAAGGTCAAAAAATCTTCCAACAAACTTGCAATACAACAGACAGCTCGACAGTGGTCTCTGAGCATAACAGATTCGGGTCGTCCGTTCATCTGGGATAAAACCAAGCATGAAATGGACCCACCTTGATTATGAAACTGCATCACGTACCCATGGCTAACAACTCATGCACTACACGTCGACAAATTATTACAAACATGTAATTCATGTAAATGCATATTTAGTAAACATTGGGGTGCAATAGGGAAAAGGCATGAAACTATGGAACAATCAAGGATCCAAAAATAGCTGGATTGGCAAAAAAAGATGGACGCCACAGCAAAACAATAATTGTAACAAACGGTTAAAATGGAAAGTCCGTGACAAGCAAATGAAATCGATTCCTGTTAAATCAGTAACCAACCGTTATATGGCGAGAAAGGGAAACGTTTGTTAAACATGTGATATGCAAGGTCCTACATGCTGTCACCAAGTCCCGTAATTCACTTTACGGAACAGGCTTGCGACTTCCCTTAACATCGTTTTGTCGTATTGCCGTCAGCCTACAAATTAAGCAAGTGAGTTTATATACGGCACTTGTACATGCTGTGATGGATTGACAGCCCAATTGGCAGCAAGTAATATTTTACTGAGCAAAAGAGTTTGAAAGTACACAGCAACAATACCCCACAAAACAGCAGTAAAGCTCACACCATGACGATTTGTTATTAAAGTCTATGTTGTCAACTGGATCAAAAATTGTAAGCAACAAACATATAAAGATATCTAAACAAATATGACTCTTCGTTTAACAACCGACGCTTCGACGTTATATAAAAAACGATTTTGTTATCAGGATAATGGCATTTTTTAAACAAAAACTCCTGATAAAGTAACAAAAGCATTGGCAACACAAAAAAACGAAGTAATAAAACTTAGTTCAGTGGCGTAAAAGCAACCAATATTTTAGCAAGATGAGACAAAACAACAAAACGGTTTGCTGTGAATAAAACAGGGTGCATCATTGTTTATCGAGAAACAACAACGGTCTTTTCACCTCGCTGTAGTTAAAAGTTTAACTAACCCTGCTAATCATATCGGGTCTGTAAAGAAGCAACTTATCGTGTTTACCATTGTGATAAGGGTTATTAAAAGACAAACAAGGCACATCGTTGCGCCACCGCACAGCAAACAACTTTCCCTCGAAAAGCCAGCGCATTTCTAGCTGGTTAATTATCGTTCCTCGATATGGACTTTGACAGAGACAAACAAACGAGTTTAACTAATCATGCAAAGCAAACCAAGCGAGTGCTATTAGTGGGGCGAAGGCGATAAGGTTAAATGTTATCAGCTCGTGTTGGAATTTGCACGGAGCTGTAATAGCTCGTTAGTGTGGTGGCATAATTTTCACATGATGATCGGAAGCAAAATGACAGACGAGCGATAAAAATGGATAAACTCATCGCCGGTTTTGTGCGTATAATCAGATGTGCTTCTCTGTAAAATCAAATATACCTCAATGTATAATGATCGACTGACAAAATGAAAATGGTAGCAAACAAAAGACAACTAACGCAAATATAACCAACATACAAAACGAATGTGAAACGTTTCGGTGTAAAGTTTAAACTAGCCTGGTGTGGGTAAAACTATCAAGTTCTAACTTAAATATGCAAAACCATAGTTCAGGCTCTAATGCTCTTCAAATTCAACTATAGGTTTGCAACACAAGTTAGACAATGTCTTGTTCGGTTGTAGTTTGAGGGTGTTTGAACTGAACAGTATCGGACCGTTTAACAGGCAACATGGTCATCGATGGTCACCGTTTATGTAATTAAATAACTAAGAATGGAAAATATTTTCCTTGAAACGAAATCAGTCGATGATTATCGTGGAATTTATATATTTCGCCTAATGGCATTTCAGTTCCTTAATAAAATATAATCATGCGTTAGCTATTTTTCGGGAAAGATAATTTAAATTCAGACCATTGCGGACACAAAATGAATTTAGGACGCTTCAAAGCAACTTATTTTGCGTGGTCAGACTAAATGAAAACTGAGGCCCGACTGATTTTAGACGAACTAACACCAAAAAACGAAATTGAAATATCTTCACGCAAAACTCGGAATTTAATTAAAACAGTAGGCAGCGCAGGGGTAATATGATGAGAAGAATTTGCGCTTGATCCCAGCAAAACAATACAATAACAGAAAAAGAATAATTTCGCTTGGTGTAGGGACCGCGAAACAACAGAGAGATTAATGTAAAGTGACCAAAAAAAACTAAATAGCCTTCCATCTGGCTGTCAAGCATTGTTACGATTCATGTCTCAAAATAGCATGCCGGTGAGCGTTAAATCGAATCAGATCAACGGATAATTTAATAACTTCGATAAATGCGACCCATCCTTGTCCGCTTAGCGCCACAGGGCCCCACTACGCCAACGCATACTGCGCGATGCCCCAGTGCTAATGAGTAGGGGATAAATAAATCTCGTGTGCTTGTGTCATCGTCGGCAGGTGTCGGGTCGCACGCCATGCGCACTCTCCCATAAAGACCTGATGCCCTTCACCCGATAAAGCCGACACGCAAAAAACTTTTCTTCCTGTTTGCATTACCCGAATTCGGGGGGTGAAGTAACAATAGGGGCATGAATGGGCACAGGAGCTTCCAAGAAGTTACTGTTTGGGCGATTTAGTGTTTTTTTTCAAGGTCAGAAATTAAAAATGGCGCCGCATGTCATATTGTTAAAGAATCGTTTCGACATAAATCTGTAAAAATTCAGCATATGGTTTGTTCAACAAATTAACGTTGTTGGTCTTCACTATTGGTAAAGATTCCCTAAAACAACTTTTAACATTAATGCTTATGGTATCAATTAGTCTAATGTTTAACTTAAAGAAAATTAATGAATCTACAATAACACAGAATTTTGACTCTAATAAAGGGGCCATTAATATGTTTGAAACTACCAAACAAACTAAGAAGGCAACAAAATCGCTTTCAAATGTGTGAAAGTTTGTTTTCAAATAAACTTTGAAAGCAATGTTTTGAAGTAAAGCCGTCTTGAACTCCGAATAGGGGCAGCCTGACACCACCTTCCATTTTCCCTTGTCAATCCGGCCCTGGCAGCATAACCACCTGCTTGTGTCGTTCGCGCCCACAACTATGTCTCCAACACGCGCCGCACGCCTTTAATGTGCGACTCCGTTGAAAATCTGGTCACAACACCCGGTCTGTGTGCCCCGCTCATGTACGGAATGCAGTGAAACCGTGACGAAGATCGGAGGCAACACAGTAGCTATTTGCGCGTCGCGGTCTATTATCTGTCAACGGAAGAGGTCCACCAATATGCCCTGTGGTACGCCATGTTGAGCATCAATGCGTGTGGAGTATGGGAGCGTCCGGAATTAATAAACGCTGTATCGTCTTTATAGTAGCTATGGCGACCGCCACAAACTTACAGCAGAAGGAATGACTCAGGGGTTGTTCGTTTGTCGTTCAATTTTTAACACCATATTTTCCATCAAATGTGGGTTCAATAATAAATTTAAGATAATGTCATGTGAAAAGCCAAACATTTGTTTGATGATATGCCTGCAACAGACCGTGTTGGTAAAGTTTTTCGTTAATGTCAGTCAACAAGTAAACAATTTCAAAATTGTTCTTACAGGTGTGTGCCCACCACGTGGCCCACAGCCAGGGAACATGGCAGATATTTTAGGCACTGCAAAAACTTCAAACACCATCCATGAATGAGTGCAAATAGTTAAACTTACTAGTACACAGTATCTAAGAAATAGCTTTGGGCTTTTGTTGACCCTGCTGGGCAAGTGAAAGGAACCTGTCCGCGAGCTCGGTTAAAACGTGCCAGAAAACCCAAACATGGGCCCAAGGGCGGTCCATAAAGTTTCCGGGCAGTGATCCCCAATGACCGAAGTGACGGACAGACGGTGGACCGTATAAAAAAGTTTTATGAATGCAGTGATAAGTTTTCGTTTGGATGTAATCCCTGTTGATGTTTGTAGGGTGGGCTGGCGTGCCGCTGGTCTCCTTGTCCGTTAGCGCGAGGGCGGGCGCGTGGAGTGATGACGTCTGACAGCGTTAACCTTCATCGCTCCAAAGAAAAATTACGTGTGGTGCGAGAAAGAAAAATGGTTGTCGAGTATAAAAAATGGTAGTACGTAAGGTTAAAGAGACATTTTTTTCGACATGGAGATTGTTAATATCGCGTAATAGGTTGTTTATGAATCACAATCAGAGACTTATTTACAAAACATAGACTCTACGATGGTTTGTTGCTCCAAAGTCTATACCACACAGACCAAATGTGAAAACAGGACTTTATTTAAAATGTTTAATTTTATAGGTGTAAAAAGTTAACCTTGTAAATATTGAAAAGATTTGCGAGTTTAGGCTACCAGCAATATCGTCAATGACAATACAAGATGTAACTGCTTAAAATGTCTTACATGAAAAAAATGATATTAAAATGAACCACTGTTGGTGCTTTTTCTATTTTAATGACATTACAATTTCCAAACAATTTCAGGTCAGAACACACATCTAATGAAAAGTTAAACGGAAACGGACGGGCTTATGGTATATAAATAGCGCACCGAACTTTACAGGCACTGCGTGGCAAGGTAATGCTGTTAATGCCCAAAGAAGTTGTTGCAAAATTTCTGCCCCGGTAACCCAACTCCGACAGCAATCGAGAGTGCTCAGGCCAGCAGGAAGAATTCTGTGTTCGGTTTCAGCCCTGTGCACTCAGGGTCGAACACGCCTGATTAAATTCCGCTTCCCAAATTTTGACATAAACAAGTGTTCAGTCAACGAGTCGAGAGCGTTTCTCACGCATTGGGATAATACGCTTTTCGGCCCTAAAATGATTTATTCAATAAAAACTAATTCGAAATACACGGCTTTGAAATGGGTGAATATCAAAGCAAGTGGCAAGTGCGTTTTTGTTTCTCTTTGGATCCGATTTATTACAGTTTTTGTGTTTTATGCAGTGCTTTATCTCTTAAATAAACTTGTTTAAAAAAACGCCAACTTCCATTTGGTTGGAAAACACATAATGTTTTACCGGCATATGTAGACTACAAAGAAGTTTCCATATGCTGTGGCGCTGTGCGGAACAAAAAACACATTACTCTGAAAAAAACACAATAAAAATTTTGAAAAAGGGTAGTAATTTTTCTGGTTTATAAGATCGTCGCAGTGGATAAACTATACAAGGTTGAAACCAAGTCGTAATGAGCATTTCATACTTTGCACCCTGAAGCTGCATGCTGATATCAATGTTCACATCAAAGCAAAACTTTAAGAGACCGAACCGAAACAACATATACAAACGTAAATAGTTAAGTGTTGAAACCAGGTGCATTGATAAATAATTATAATAGTATAAATATTAAATTTTGTGAACCTAAACAGAGTGGCAACTGAAACACATCTTTGTCGGGTAACAGAGAAAGTTTGACGAACCAAGGGAGGACTTTCATGCCAACTACTTTTTTTTACAAACTAACGGGTTAGAGCGTTAGACAAAGCTGTGCACATGCCGTAATACCAAGTGCACAGCAACCACCAGTTAGTCTTATTCTACCTGCATAAACGACACAGAAGAAACAGTAAGAAACAGGAAGGATTGAATCATTGGCTTGTGGAAACTACAACAGATATGACCGCCAACACTGAGGTTTGACAATCCCTTGTCACGCAACGTCACTCATGACTCAGCATATCAATAACAACAACATTTCCTCACACGGGGTAAAGTGGAGCACACGGATGCACACAATGTCACAGTGAAACGCTTTCGCATTGTGTATGACTTGATATGAGCCGCCCGCAATGAATCATGGTGTCATGTATCCGCGATTTCGCTGGGAACTTTCTCGATTCAAGACTGTGTGGTAACATACCCTACAAAAAAGGCTTGTGTTGCCCACAGAGGCATTGCAACGATTTTTTTAATGAGTTGGTCACTATGTCTGCTATTTTTATACTTTACAAATCATGTGAGCTATTATTATTAGGGAATTTCTCAAAAATCATTGAAATGTATCATTTTTAAATGTAGACTCGAACATACTTATTCCTGGGCGAATCTGAAATGTAATCAACTGTTGAAAGTTATATCCGTATTAAGCCTTCATCAGAATCTTTGGAGAATCGTTTGTACATTTGTAAAACAGAACAATTCGACCCGATTGCCGGACTGCGGTCAAACCAAATCTTTGTTATTGGCCGTTGTTCGCGCTGTTACTGATCATGTAAATTACTCCTGGATGACCTGAAGAAGCGGCACGTGTACAGTTTCCTTGGTTGGCAGCTCTCAAAATAGACTTTGTCCACAGTCCATGCAAATGGGTGAAGAAAGTAATTCAATGACTTGTAAAACAGAGGTTTTCCGAACAAGTCTTCAAGCAGCATGTGGTGGCAATGATAAAGTTACCAATACTGGCACGATTTGCAAAAGCAGGTGGAAAAGAGCATTGGGTTTGACCGCACGACAGGCCAACGCGGTAATTTCGGCAAGCCCACTTTGCGGGCGTGTGTTCAAGCTAAGAGTGGTCGGGCAAGGCAAAGAGGCCTGAAATTCCCTTTCTATGGGACTTCCGGTCACACGATAGCTTAAAAAGCCGAGGAATGTACATCCGTCAACAGAGGCGAGCATGCATAACGGGGTTGTGTTGCTGGTGCGGTAAATGTTACAGACCTCTTGAGGGGCTCGAAAAGAAGACGATAGTCGACTGCATCTGTGAGGCGACCCCCACTTGCCCGAATTGCTCACCACAACTTGTCGGGATTAAGTTACTGAGCTTTGCACGCAAATGTGAGGGTAATCAAGCGCTGATACAATAACTCGGAAGTGAAATTGAAGCGCGCACACAAACAGGACGGCTGCTGTCGAAGGGCGAAACTGCACGCAATTAAGTAGGGATCTCAAGAGGGGTAAAACGTAAGGTGAGACGACATCACGCTCATCTGTAGTTCTTTAACCCACGATAGCTGCCACCCCCAAGCAACTGTGGACTCCGAAACAAGGCAAGACAACACACTTGTGGGTAACGAGGTCGCGGGGGCCGACCGCAATTGAATTTGAGTTGTTCTTTTGTCGTTGACAAGTTTCAGTGATGATTAATTCAACGTTTTAATGTCGCAATCTCCGCCCTCTGAAATTGGAATCGCCTCCGACAGATGTTAAAACGACGGCCCGGCCAAACAATTTAACAACCATTAACCGAACTGGTGTAGAGCATGTACGTATTTAGACATATCATGCAAGCTTATTAATGATAGTCAAAAAGCTGAACGCTATAGAACAATTTCAAATGTTTGATCCCAAACGAGTTGTACTAGTATGATATTTTGACGTAATCTACAACGTTTAAATAAACGGAAGTTAAAAAACTCATTTGGAGGAAGTAATTTGCAAAACTGAAATAAAAGCAACCACAAACTATATTTAAACCAAACTTCCCTCATTCATAAACTCGCTTCACATTCAACCGTCACCTACTATTTACGCCTGTTTCTTTACTCTAACGATTATAAAGTATTTTTCAGATTAGCATGGCAACCTTTGCACTGTAGATGGCTGCAGTGTCATTGCTCATGTTTATGGTGTAACATAACCCAAGGTTTGCGGTTAAGAGGGGCATTAGAAGCTCACGTATAGTTAACCGCTTCGCTGCCCCAAGTATCTGCTAAGTACCCGCGATGACATGATTTCAATAGGACGCTGTTGTTTTCACACTGTGACTGCAAAGGCACTAGAAGTATGACCGGCTATTGTTGCTCAAAGATTGCCAATGCGCCTTCAATAAGTGTCGATACATTTGTAACTTTATGCAAAAACAATCACTCTCAGGTTTAAGTTTGAGGGTAGTGGGTTTGAATACCCACCCAACATGAAAAAAACAAGAACAAAATTCCGCCTTCGTCGCGCATTTGCTTCCGGTTATGTTCTTTATCATCAGAGAATTTTTTTTTACCAACTGAGCCAATGATTTAAACAAGTTTCATCCACTCACTGGTAAGAGGTAGTTCAACACGTGTAGCTATTTCATTCACCACAAATTTGAAAAATTAGGCTAAATTCAACAACAAATTTCATTAAACCATCAATCAGGGGGCTTATTGCTGATTGGACAAGGGTCCTAATTACACACATATTTTCTGCAACTGATCATGTGTAGGCACAACAACAACTAATGAAAATTAGCAGTATTCCGAGTTTGCAAATCTGAAAGCATTTCTTAATGGTAGTCATACAATATTCATGAAGAACGACAAAACTTTAGGATCATGTTTTGGCGATAAAATGAAATGCTTTTTGAGTCGTTATTGTAATTTTTTGTTTGTGACACAATAATTGATGATTTGTGTATTTCCCCCAAAATGGCATTTATTAGTGTATTAGTATACAAGTTAAAAAGATTGTAATTTGCGAGGAATTTCTCGTAAATATAGAGCGCAGAGTATGAAACATTGCTATAAGTTTTGATATCGAAAATAAAAGTTTCAAATTCGCCCGCATAAAACCTATGTTGGCCAAGCCTATACACTGAAACTTGGTTGCCGAGATCCAATCCACACCTTACCTGTCAACAGCGGTGATAATTTCCGCGGGCGGGGTCAAACGTAACACCTCATGGCGTTGAAAAGATGCTCGGGGCATGTTAAGCTTGTGAACCGTCGACGGAGCGCGACCCTCGCTCGAAAGTTGTTTTCGTTCCCATGTCCCGCGTTTCCTGTTCGCCTGCTGAGAGATAACTTTTCTCACCAACGCTGACAGAGAGACGAGCTGGCGAGGCGGTCTGTGCTCTTGCCATGTTGCGTCTCTATACTTTATCAAAGGACACCACTTGTATTAAACTCAATAAATAAAAAAGATTTGTGTGACATGTGATTATTAAAAATAACATTGGGTATTTCCATTGGGTGGTACATAAACCCAGCGTTTTACTTATCTTTTCATTTCTTTTTTTGGAGGGGGGTGAACATGAACTTTCACTACACATCAAATTATTGCAAACGGGAGGGGGTGATTAACGGTTCAAGGCAGGCAACAGACTAAACAGAAGTTTGGTGAGCAGCTTTCAATCAATTATCCCTGAGCAGCGCGCGTGCTAGCTCAGTTAAACCTGGGGTCGTCCACGGCTGATTGAATTCCGTTTCCTAAATTTTGACATCAACAAGCTTCTGGGCTCCCGCAACGAAACGTTTTCTCACGCCTCTCAAAAATAACTTTTGTTGCGCGAGGTTTGATCAACATATCGCCAACATGCAAACCTTGGACCTTTCCTGCTTAATCACCATTGAACAGGGATTGTTGCGTTTAAAAATTAGTGTATTCCTAAATGACGTTCATAGACATAAACAAAATCTAAACAGGGTTTAAGAAAGTCACGCCGGGCACCAAAAATCCTGTGGTTTAATCGTTGTTTTTTCAGTTGCGACATTTACGTTTAGGGATTCCTTACAACCGCATATACAAATCACCCGCATATAAAGTCCAACATCTCCCTGCTCGACAAAAAAAAACAGTTTATGGGGATTTATTGCAAAACCAAAGGTCGTTTAGCATAAAACGCCCCGACATAGTCCTAACACGCCATTAAGAGACAAGTATTGGTTGCATATTAGGTAGAGTTATCTTTTTAGTGCAGGGTTCGACAACTCAACACAAGTTTGGGCTAAAGTTTATTGTGCAATTGCACCCAACTTACACGAGCGACTGACGGTGCTTTGTAGGCCCGACGTGTCGTCAGTACTACTAACAGCCTTCGCGTGTGAATGTCAACCCACGTTTTGACCCGGAACGAAACCAAGGCGAAATGTACGTAGGGATATACCTTCACCCGATACCTGGGTACTCAAAGTGCCCCGGTCCCAATATGAGCGATTAGGGAAACGGGCAAGGCCAATATGCGAGCGAACCGTGGAGGTTTCGAATAACTTCTTGAGAATTAGGGACAGGTGTCGCGGAAAGGATGAGATACGACACCCGATTTAATCGGCCATGGCTGAAAGACAGGTCATAGGGGCACTTTCGAAATATGTGCGGTAGCTAGGTTGCCTAAACCGCCACGTTTATCGCCTTGCAAACTTTGAATTTAGTAAGTATACCATTCAAATAATAATCAATCAAAAGTAAATGGATTTTGGGTTCTTTTAAATACTTCCTTATAAATTAACAGCAACCGAGTAACAATATTAAAATAGCGGACTTAAAAAGCACGGATATGTCCAAATCGTTAACGCAGTGGCTAAAATCATTGTGGTCAACAACACAGCGCATGCAAATTGTATGTGTTGTTGAGTTATGCGAACAACAACACACCAAACAACAAACGCGTTTGATTTGCAGAGTGCTCGGTTATTGTTACAAGTTACATAAAGATTTCTCAGTAGCATAGCAATAAACGCTAAACTGGTCTCGTTTTACATGTTTTCTGCGCAGGTCGTATGCGATTTGTTGGAACTCTGCCGGCAAAACGTGATGGCGTGTTTCAACGAAGTTCCCGACTTGCCGTCAAATTTTCGCCAGCAAAAGTTTCGCAACTTTAAACCAGAGGTCATTTGTTTAGTGGGAAGGCGCAAAACCTGCGAGGCAACTTTTCCGTGACTTCCACCGTTTTATTGCCACTTCTCGGTAAAGAAGCGACAGCGCTGGCGTACGAAACTCAGGCGACTTGTTCGCTGCATTCGGCTTGACAGCCAGCGACTGATTCTTAGCACAAAACGAACATGGAACGGCGACTGTACCCTACCTGATGCTGACAAGTTTCACATTTCCAAACAAGCTTGTGCCGCATGAAATAGATTGATTTGATCTCGATTTGGTACTAATCAGTGCGGTTGCTGGTTTGGCGCAAAAGTTCTGGGAGCATCTGAAACGTTGTTGAAATGTCAAGTTACAAGCGCAGTCGACAAGGCAGATTGTTTCTATAGGCGCAAATCATAAAACGTTTTGCATTTTTAGTTAACGCTTTTTTGCCTTTATTTGTTTTCCAGCTGATTTACGATCACCAAGGGTGCTTTTGGCATTTGATCGGTAAATTATTAAAACATTTCACTCGCTTAAGCACGACACATACACCGTACACGACTTAACATTATGAAATTAAATGATTCTCTTGCAAGCCGAACCATCGAATCAAAATTAATCAAAAACATTATGTTTGCCAAAGACAATCTGAATAAATTTGGTTTATCGGTCACAAACTTTTATCGCTGGAAACATAAAAACGTTGTTGTTAAATATAACCAAAGCGATGCTAAAATAATGTAAACCGTATATCTAATCTAGGAAATTAAACAGCGGAGGTGGAGACCATTCGATTGAACTGCAAACTAAATAGAACAACTTTTCCAAAATATAGGCCGCCTAAAGCACACAATATAAGCAATGTTACTGGCGATGAGTCAGTGTCGTCTTGTAAACTAAAAAGTAATAACAAACTTGCGTTTGAGTTTTTAGGCCGTGTCATGAATAAACCTTTTGTCTCACGGTCGTCATGGCCCAAATTTGTTGTTTACTTGCTAAAACCTTGATGCAATAGTGTTGCCATAATTCAGGCGTCTAAAATTTGTTTTTGTTTTTATACATTCTGTCGTGTTTGTTTTTTTCTGTAAAGCTGAAGTACGTTAAAAAGTTGAAAACGAAAACATCAAAACGGTTAACACACAAAAATTGAAACGTTTCGTTTTGTGTCTAGTTGAAACGTTGTAGGTGTCAATGTTTTGGCAAAAATTGCATTTAAAACCGAAACTCTTTTTCTTAAAAACACGACAAATCAGAATAGTGAATCCGTTACATCAGTTTTCGGCAACGATCAGCCTGCGAACAAGACTTCAATTTAAAACGGTCTGCAGTACAAAAAAGGTTACCGAACCCTGGGCTACACGAAGTGCATTGTTGCACCGTCGTCCTGATAAATGTTTTCAAAACTAAGGAATACTTATAATACAGATCGAATTGTTTGTAACCAAAGCCATTTGGTAAAACAAGATGCACAGAACAAATATTTACATTTTTGACGTCGTTGCTTTGGTCTGCAAGCAAAGATAGCGACAAAAAACTAACTAATTGTTTTTCAACTACCCAAAATTTGTGCAATTTGAAGCTTTGTCGTTTTTGCATCAAACAGTTCGGTATCGACAAAAACGAAACAGTCGAAACCAAAATATCGTTTAATTGGCATGTAATGTTTCGACCAACTGAAACTACAGTGTGTTCCAACATTCTGCTGGACAAAATATCAGTTGAATTGCCACGGTTACCGAAGGCTTGTTAAACTTCCGTATCCAAAGCCGTGCATTGTTACGCAACAATGCGTGCTCTACACTTGTTAGGACACAGGCAAAATGGCGAAAGCACCCGATTGCCTTGCAGCAGGCGCAACCGGACGCTAGGCAAGTTACTTGTAACATAAGCCGCAACATGTGTAAAGTCCGATACCCTCAGGTGTTCTTTTTCCGCAATTAAAAGGAAAACACCGGTCTCGAACACGTGTAGTCAACTGGTAGCGTGCTTTAGGCCTTCTATACACTGTGCATGAGATTAAATTGCACTGTTTAAATGCTAGGATGCAACGTTGCGAACAAAAGCTGTCCAATTAAGGTTTGTATACATGTGTGTCTATATGGTTAAATGGGCTAGGTCTAGGAAATAGTGTTCAATGCACCTTTTGTTCCATTGCAAACGCGTGTGGAATATGATTTAAAAAGAAACTGCGGTCGTCTTCAAATAATCATTGCCTGTTCCATTGTACAAACGGCAAACGATCCAGCCGCCGGAAAACGCAAATCCTGATTCGATATTTGATAGACAAGATAATAAAGCGCACCATGATAGCTCCACTACGGGAAGGCCTTTCTGGGAAAAAGCCACGCGTGTTTTAAAATGGAGACAGTTCTACGAAGAGCATTGTGATTCAATCATCGGTAATACACAGATGTGTGCGAGCGCAATGCGCAATAATACACGCGTTGTGTTAATTCGGTGTTGTGTGCATTCAGAGAGCGATGCAAGCGCCACATCATCAGCATTTGTGTGAAAAACAATTGCGTGAACGCTATAAAGCCCATCCTCTTTACATGAGTGGCCTCGTTGCGTGTTTTCGGATGCAATTTCTTGCCTCTTCCCACCGCAAAACGAGAAGCGAAAACTTGACCAAATTGCTACATAACAAATTACATGCGCCAACATCTCCCCATTGTCGAGAAACCGAATGTGTCATTCTATCGACTGCCCAAAACAAGCAATACGCGTCGCAACAAGGAAACACGATTGGTTGTCATCCAGAGAAGTAAAGAAAAATCCATGAAAGATTTTGTACAGAGTAAATGGGAGTTCTACGCCAAAATTACCGACATGCGGACCAAATCATAAAATACCTTGACATTGGGCCACTTTGAGGTTTCTAATAGAGGTTATTACTTTGGATTTTATTCACCGACACAAGTATATTTCTATAGCCTTGATAATTCTACTAAAACGCTTAACCCCAAAATCAAAAAAAATATATATATACATGATTTAGGCGAAAGTATATCTAACCTGATCATGTTTTCTCAATTATTTGTCTTAAAAACATCCCCTCAAATAACCCTTGGACGGAAATATTGAGAGATATACCAGAGGCCACAAAGTTAAAACGGCTCTAAACGGATAAACAAAAGCATTGGCTTCCATATTCGCCGTCAAATGACGCACTACACCAACCACCTCGTTTCCGAATAAATCCACATTCACCCGGGCAATGGAGGTGAAACAGCAATCGAAAGTTTTTCTACCAATGCCTGAGTTTGTTGTTGTAACTGAGTGCAAGGTTCAATCAGCGTTTGAGGCGTAGGCAGCTACTAAGCCTTTTCTTCCAAATGACATTCCACTTTAAAGAATAGTATAAGTTAGATGATTGCAACACGCTTGATAAGTTGTATATGCTGTGTAGTGACCAAAATGTGCCTTAAATTTAATAGCGTTTAAACATATGCAGTCTGGAAGAGTGCTATTGTTCGATCAATTGTGCTTCAGAGTATGTAACGCAAACACAACAAAGCGTATGGATTACACAGCCACATGCACTTGAAAGCACCGTTTCCACAAAACACACTCGTAAACATGGTCAAGTAGTTTGTAGAAACTGTTTAATGAGCAAGTCCGAAATAGTGCATGTGTCAATCGTAGATGTGCCTTTGCTCTCGGCAAAATTAAAGGTGTATTGTAAACGGTTCAACATTGCGCGTTTAGGAAAAACAAAAACAAAAGTTTAGTGGATTGGGTACGTCAGTCTACGTACTGTAGTGTTTGCTTGGATTTCACGATAACTAAATCTTTACCTAACGTTTCGTAAACTTCGTGGGTTAATAGAATCTACAAACAAGATTTACTAAACCGCAGACTCAAAACAACAAAAGCAAATAGCATCGACCTTTAAAAACACTACAGATACAAAGTCAATAGCAGCAACACAGCGTACTATCAAAATAGTAAACACATATTTTTACTTTATGTTGTTATCTACACGACAGTGGCGAATTCCCCGTTAGAAAGTGCACAATAATAGGTAACACTCAAGTCAGTAAACCTGGGCCGTTACAGTTTTCTTTACTGTGTAAACTACAGGAAATCGGACAGCATGTTACAATGTGTCAAAAGCCTTGTTTACAGGTGGCCCGTTAGCTTTGTTAATTACCACAGCAGGTTGCAAACCCAATAGAGTCGACAGTGCAGAGCAAATTGACTTTGGCTGCGTTGTTATCTGTGTCCTTCCTACATGGCAACAACGTGGCAGAGCGCTTATCGCCATGCAACAATAACGACAACACTGAACGAAGATAAAGCGTTTCCGTCCAAAACTTGCCACACATTATCACTTACCGAGATAACGAACCATAACTTTCTTATCGCATTTGCGGGGCTAGTGTTTGCTTTCGCTGCCCGGTCAGCGCTGTGGCCTGCACACCTTTGTCCAAAGGTCTATTGTTTCGCATTGAGTGGGCGAATATACAAACAAGTTATTAGGCACAAGTGGCGCTTCTGCCTGGCCCTTGGCCTGTTTTTTTGCTGTGCATTTGCTCCCTGTGGTGCAACGTACTGGTCATTATCTCTACAAACATGCAAACAGTAACCGAGAGATAGCGACTCGGTAAGTGTTTAACTTTCTCGAGTTTAACCTAACGAGAATGCCAATCCTAACACATCGCGTTCTCAGAACAACACAGCTCTATCCAGGCAAGGTTACGTTTACCCTTTTCGCAAAAGCTTAAAAATGTATTTTCGAAAATATTGATAAGAGTTTTAGAAAGATTTCAAATCAAACAATTTCGTATTTTGCAGAAAACTTAAACCTACTATGTCATAAATATATCATAAAATATATCTTGTAACAAAAAAATGTAACAAAACTTACTAAACAATGTCTCCACTAAAGGGCATACTTGCCTCCACAGCGCAGCACCTTACAAAAATGCGTCCACACCCTTATAATAAAGATAAAACAAACTTATCACTGGTCATAGGTCACATGTTGTGTGCAAACCGTACCACAACTGACCTCCTCTATCGCGAGTTAGCAGAAATGCTATATTTGATGACAGGTGAAAGGGTTGCGTAATATTGGAGTAAAAAACGAAAATGACCCAGATATGTGGCTAACACAACTATTGCAATCGGAAATGGACAATCAGAATATGTTACAAATTTTGACCTGTAAACCGACCGAAGCAACAAACATGTCTCAATTAACCATAAAATTCTCTGCATTATCGTTAGCTAGAACCTGTTGTTAAAAATGAGCATTTTATTTTTGAAATAAGGTGGTTGAAAATTTGAACTGCTCAATTTCCCACCCATTTGTGTCGTAAAAGCGTGTACAAAATCCTTACCGAAAAATGCTAGGGCAAATTGTAACCTGTAAAAGCCAGTGATCATGTGTACGGAAATGAGAAAATTAATACTGTTTATTATAATTGCACAAAACATTAGAGAAATAAGCAAAACGCCGGTGCCTAAATCCGCCACACACGTGCTGCTTTGCTCTTCACTCTCCTTAACAAAGAGAATAGAAAGAGAGAAGAAGCGGAGTAGGATAAAAACAACGCTCCCACCGTATCTGAACGGAGCGGAAACATTTTAGGTAAGCGAGAAATAGAAAAAAGGGGCCCCGTCTATCGTTGGCAATTAATAGAGCAGCTACCTGGCTGGAAACCCCGCAGAGTTGTGCACTTGTCGTGTGGCGAGCAAAATGTATTGGTGCTAATCACTTGGACATTATAAACTAGCAGGGAGCGGTAGCAATAATTATGCGCAACAGTTGCGTTCAGTATAAAGTTAGCAACTCACAGACAGTTTGGTACATTCGTTCTGCGTGTCTACGAGGCGAGGTCCACAGGAAAAAACATTTTTTTCTGCAATTCGGTTCTGGGTTTCAGCTAGAATATTATAAAGGATATGAAAGGTTTTAAAAACTGTATCAATTCCATTGTCGATTTAGATAAGTTATGATGTGCATTATAAACATATTGAAAACGAGGCTCTAATTAGGTTGATTTTAAACTAAATACTGCGCCAAAATTGTAAATATACCTGGCATTTGCGGCAATAATATGGATCTGACACACATTTATTCATCTCGAACAAATAAGTGACTTCATTTAGCTTAGTAAGAGTCCATAAGGTCAGAGTATCGTTCATATCTAACAACACCGATGGTGCGAAATCGACTTTTTATGTACACAAGGCAAGATAAGATAGTTTGCACAACTTGCACAAACTAGCTTCGTCAACTAAACGCTAATGGTTAACGGCCAGCCTAAATCCGCAAAGCCTTCATATATTGTTGCACTGTATTCCAATAAGAGGCAGGACATTTTATGATGTTCAGCTGCTTGTTGTTTTTATCGCACTGTATTACTTATTTTTAAAACGGAAAGTAATACATAATGATATAAAACCTGCTTAATATGTAGCAACGCTATCAAATACAGTGAGTGTTGGAAATTTTAACCAAATTTTGTTTTTTCGCAGATATCGTTTCCGAACAATTTCATCTTACATTTGATACACATTTAATAACTGAGCAATGCAAGACGAGCGTCTAGCGTACGAGAGCCACTGGGCACCCTACAGCAATGCCCCGATCTCAAGCAAATCGTGCAAGCAAGAAGACATCAATGGCAACAATATGGCGTCGGTCGCTGCCACTCAGCAGTCCACAGCCATGACGGACGCGCCAAACATGCACCCAAGGCGCTCTACTGAAACACAGGTGCCGCAATCCCCCAAGCCAAAACCAAAGTCGATTAGTTTCTCGGTTAGGTCGTTGCTTGACCACAACGTAACCTCCCCATCGGACAGTGGTTACGGTAGCGGTAGCCCAAGCCCTGAACAGTCAGCCTGCAGGGATCCGATGTCGTCGCCAACTTTCACAAGCAAAGAAACGTCCCCCGAGATAAGAAAATCTTCCTCCGATGACAGCGCGGAAATGCCGGCATTTTCCATGCTGCCTATGTACTACCAAAGTTTGCTTTACGCAATGAACTCACAATTTCTCGCAAGACAGTCTTCGCTTGCCAGTCCGGCGGGAAATCACGCACCAGAGTCCGGCAAGCCGCCTTTGCCGACACCCGAAGCGAACCCACTGCTTGCTAAACAACTGGGAGAGTGCAAAAGTGATGAAAAAGTTCGGGCTGAATTATGTGAACAATTTTACCAATACCAATCGAAACTGGCCAACATGGCACACGAAACCAAGTCGGAAAAGTTACATGGCAACCCTTCTTTCCAACAAATCAGCGAACGAATGAAATCGGCATCGATCTCCACTCCAACGAGCGAAACACATCCCTGGAAAACCGAAGTTATTCCAAAATGTCAACGTAGCCCACAAGCAAAGGTTTCACCTCCGAGTTTTAACGCCTCAAACCTGGAGCTTCAATCTCAAGCGAACCCGTTTTTGCGCACACCCTTCCCTCCCATGGGCATGCCAATGCTTTCTACCGACTACTACATGATGCAAATGGGCAAATTGTTCTGGGACAACGCCATTCGAAGTGCAGCAGCCGCAGCCAGCGTTTTGCAACAACCAAAACCACAGTACAACCCTATGGACATGGCATCAACATTGAACAGCGACCGTTGGCAAAAATTCCTGGCAGCGTCGTGTCGAGGAAGCCAGAAACGTCAACATAAACTACCGGTGACTTTACAAGCAGGGATGAATCCATTCGTGGCGGAAGGTATGAACCAAGCCGATTGTCGTTTTCAGTCGCAAGTAGCAACAACCCCAGCAGGATGGAGACCTTCCGAAACAACGCACCATCGCCGAGAACGTAAGTTAAATCACTCTTGATTACTCGTTACAAACCAAAACATTGATTCCACGAATGGTACAAACAAACACGGGCACTAGGTCTTCATTGTAAATATCGCGTTGTTCCTGTTGCAACCATTTTTTTACTATCGGGAAAACACTATGTCTGTGTGAGGTTATAGAACGACTTAAAGCTTTGACAAACCAAAAGTGCTAGTATAGCACATCAATATGACAACAACTTTTCACATTTTGAATTTTTATTACAGGCGAACACCAAAGGCACAGCGAAAAGTCGACAGAGAGCGTTTACCATAATCAGCAACAAACGCAATCGCGGCGTACGTCCAACGAACGCAGCCCGTCTAGTCCCGGTGCCGGGTTCATCAATTTCTGCAATAACGCCATGAACACCCAGAGCACTCATAACCCACAAATGCTCGCAAACTTTCTCACCCCAAACATTTCACCCCCAAAGTCGGTGTCTCCTACCCACAGCAACACCTCATCCCTCAACAGGTAACTATTTGTGACAAAGCGTTTCTGAATTTTGAGTTTCAATGCAAAAAATCGTTATGAAAAACGAGCGTTCAAAGCTTAGAAAACAAGCAATAACAGAAAAGAAACACTGACATTATTTTTATTCTTGTTTTGTGTTAAACTTCCAAAACACCTATTCAACATTTTGTCAAAAAGTTTTGTTTCGTCTCGATTTTCAAATGTGACACCTGAGATCGATTTAAAGTGCAATATTTTAATTCATTGTGTTTGATATTTTTAGCGACGGAAGCTCGGGGTCAATGCGCTGCAAACGTGGCCCAAACTCGGGCTACAAATCTCTTCCCTACCCACTTCGCAAGGAGAACGGCAAGATTGTTTACGAGTGCAATGTCTGCTTCAAAAAATTTGGACAACTGTCGAACTTGAAGGTAAGAAGAAATATTTGATTTAAAGTAAAGCAACTTACATGTTCATTTACTTCCTAAGAATCTTGTAAATAGCATTTATTTTTGGAGAAAATATGCCATAATTAGTAAGACATATGTTGCATCAATAAAAATGTATTTAAGATCAGAATTTTATCGCAATTGTACAAATTGTGTATAAAATGCGATATTTCCATTTAAAGGTTCATCTGCGAGTTCACACCGGAGAACGCCCGTTTAAATGTGAAACATGTGGCAAAGGTTTTACCCAACTTGCCCACCTTCAAAAACACCACCTTGTCCACACTGGAGAAAAACCACACGAATGTGGCGTTTGTCACAAGCGTTTCAGTTCCACAAGCAACTTGAAGACTCACATGCGACTTCATAGGTAAGTCCAGTATGTTTTGAAGAAAATTAGGTTTTTTTTATTTACCCCATGTTTTTGACTGAACAGCGACACCCAAGGGAATTATTTGTATGTACTTTTCACAATGCGATTAAATTTCGACGCATAGTCAGCCAAAAAATGCGATGATTTTTTAAACTGCAAAAAAGCCACATATTTTAAAATAGGTTTAAACACGTTTGAATACTCAGCATTGACTTGCAACTGTGATTACCCAAGCTATGCAATTAATGCCGACTTGCTAAGATTAGCATAGTATAGTATTTATAGATAAGTTCATCTAATAGAAACGTATTTCGTCGTTTACGTTCGTTGATTACAAATTAAGTGACTGGGTCAAAATTTTGTAACATCAGATGACATTCCGTGACCCTGCAACAAATAGAATGACTTAGAACAAAAATAGAAGACGCGAAATGGTTTCGTCTCTGTGTTACCTTTCAACTGTATTGAACTAACGAAAACTCTAACTTCCGCACAAATTAAGACGTGTTTAGCCGTGGGTAATTTAAACGGGTTCATACGGTTACAGTGGAATTTAAACTTTTTTCTGGGACATGAAAATTGAGGCATAATGTTGCCTACGCGGTAAAAACATATTTTCAAAATTATAACTTTGAGCTCTTAGTTGAATATTTCCTGTTAAATTACTGGAGCCATAAAATTTGACATCTGTTTTTTCTTTACAGTAGCGAATTTTCGTGCAACGTGAAGTCCGTAATGTGCACAAGCAGCGCTGGAGTTCCTCCCCGACCTTTCGGCCACATCACAAGCGTGCCTGGACTGTGGTACTAAAGTCGTCTTTCTCCAACAACAAAAGTCACCGAAACGGTAAGTCGCTTTCTTTTACTGAGAACCGTTTCCACTGTGCTACTCGACCCCGCCAACAACAATCGACCGAAAAATTTACGTGCATGCCCGCGACCAGCGAATTCGCGAAAGTCCGGCGGATGCAGGGGCAAGCCTCGAGTGACGTCACAATGCAAGAATCGACTTGTGGGGTCACGTGAATCGCATCATCGCCTCACAACCCCCTATTATGTCAGCGCCTAATCGTGATTGATTTAAACCCACTTTCACCCTAAGCTTAACACCAGGTCATTTTCTTAATGAAATCCCCGCCTTGTTTTATTTGTTAACAGTTAAATAAATAATTTTACGGTTTATGGCGTTTAGGCCCGAGCAGAACTTTAGCAGTTTTACAAAGGCACAAAAAAGTCGCACATTTCCCGTCATTCATGATAAAGTTGTTTTCACATCCCGTTTTCGGTGACAAACATTTAACACATGTTTTTTTTATCAAATGCAGGTGTGTAAAATCAGACGGCGACTTTCCTGAAGCAACAAACCATGTCACCGCTGTCAACACGTCGGATTCTCAACTGTCCGCCATTTTACGTGCAAATCATCGCAATACAGTTCTTATCATTTACTTGATCATGTACATGCAAGGAGCACTCCTGCAAAGCCTCAACTGCAACCAAATGTATCAAAAACCATATCAATCTCATTGATCGTAAAGTAACAAATGTAACAATTACTTATTATTCCTATTTATGCTTTTCGTCCTTTAAAAGTTTAGGGGACATAACAGCAAAATCTTATACATGTCAAGGGGCTCCACTGTATAGCGCAATATATTGGCCCTTATGAATCGCATTTGTTGTGTTTGTTTGAAAGTGACCATTTTTTTCTGTGTTGAAAAAGTTTATGTGTTGTTACGTTTGTTTATTATTATACGCAGATTCTATATCTGTCCTGTGTTGTCGTTTTTTTTGTTGTTCTCAATTTTTGCGTCTATTTACTGAGAATGGTTGAGTACTTAATATTACTCCTATCAAAACACTGAATTTGTCTTTTTGGGATCGGAAACGATTTTTTAGTTCAGTTGAAATTCGTATCGAGCGTTTTTAAGCTTATTGAAATCCGGTTTTAAGTTTGTTTGACAAAACTAGGAAAAAATTGACACGCTACTAAACTTTAGGTAACAACTTGACTTACCATGTGCGAAAAAATAAATGTGCAAAAATACTTAAACCTGTGGCAAAAATGTTCACGAAAGCCACTTTTCACATGTTCAAAAAAGACTAGTGACAGTGAAAAACTTTCGTACAAACAAAGTTCTCTCGTATGGTGCGATAATATTTTCAAAACGACAGACAGAAATAGAACCGAAGTCCGTAAATAGCCCTTCTGTTACCGCGTTAGGCGTATAAATGCGGATACTGGCTTCCATCAATTCAGATTGGGCTCTCATAGAAAACTGAACCAATCTGGGATCAAAATTCCACCCACGACGCAGTGAGAGGCGGGTGGAGCCTAAATTTACTTGCATTTAGCGCAAGTGGGATCTCGATTCGCCAAAATAACAAACTGCAAAAGATTTTGAAAAATTGTTTTGTACAAAAAACAATCTCAACGTATATACAAACGCGATCAACGTAGGACAAGAATGAAAGCATTTGGTCATGATGTTCCAATTGCCAAAATAAAAAATACGAAACAAAGTGTAATGCAGAAATATTTACTGCATAAACTCGAGAGCAATGTGTAAAACTAAAATTTCATCAAAGAATTAACATTTGTGTTACTCAACCTGAGTGAAATCACAACACTTAACGATTATGAAGTGCTGCCAAGTGCCAAACCTGCTGCGCACTTGCGCAACTAATTCAGCGAATGCGGCACTTTGAAGTTACGAGCCCCCCTGCCAGTCAGTATGCATACACTGCATAGCGAAAGCGATTCATTCCGGCGCCTGGCGCTCGGTTGTCAAGGCCACATGATTACAGAGCAGAGTGCAACCACTTGGACGCGTGCATAACGATGTAATGTTGTTCTACACGCGACGTTGAAAGGCCAAATTGTTGTTCCACTCCAAGGGTGACAACTTTTGTTTCTAGCAACTGTGCCATCACAGAGCGAAACGCTTCAGCAGCTAGACAGTTGACACGTCCAAGTGATTATAATAAGTTCACGATTCGCTAATAAATCAGTGAATTGCGTCGGGACATGCCTTCCAAAGCCAAACACTGAGAATTTTGCACTCGTCACCAGATTTGTAGTTGAAATCCTATCGAGCCCCATGTTTTTAAGTTTTTGCAACCTACTACCATAAGGTCCTTGGCCGTTTTTAGTTCATTATGTAAGGTTTTATAATATGGTAAATAACCATTGCCATCTCAGCAGGAGCACGGTGCAATCGACGTACCAGGCAAAACACTTGCTCTTTTCTCTAAAAATGTTCGGACATGTACATAAGTTGCAATAAAGTATGATAAAAACTGGTTGAATAGAAAAAGGTAGATGCTGGTGGCTTATCGTTGGTGTCAGGGGGTTACCTGCCGTAGAAAAACTGAAATTGTTTACATCTCAAAGCTTACTTCCCTGAAATTAAGAGGAGGTCTGGGACTAACAGATTGGTCCACGCGTTAACTTATTTCCGTGTTGGGCAGATTGAGCCACCGCTCAAGTAACAGTTTCTCCACTCCGCTTGGCGATTTGACCAAATCATTGGACACAATCACGAGGTTGGTCACTTTTTGCCTGGTCAATTTTCAGAAATGTAGATATTCGCAATGAAAAAACAACTCCCAGAACACAATCAACAGCGGATTCTGCACAGAATCTCATTTTTGCAACAAAACTTGTTAGCAGCAAAAAAGATACAAGCCAATATCTCAGCGTAACACAAAGTTTTGATAGTTTCTATATTTGTTTTTTTGTAGCGCAGCACCAAGTTGACGATGACAGTATAAACTGTCGAAACGTTGTTTTGTTTTAAACTTAGCTATTGGCTTGTATCTTCTTGCTGAGAATATTTAGAGCCGTGAATTGTGAATTGTGTACCAAAAACATAGTAGAAATCCTGAATCCAAAGCAGATTGGTTAATGGTTACCACAAATTATTGCGCAATTCCAAATTCGAACGCACTCAACAGAACTATATACATTGTGTAACAAGTGTTTTCAACTGTCTCGGTTGGTTTTGTTCACATCGAGTAGCAGCAAAATCACGGGACAGGACCTGGTTAGACCCTGCCATGATAGATCCAACCAAACGGAACGGAAAGTACAAACAATAGGCCTACGCGTTCTTACTATTCTCCCTTAGACACGTGGCCAAAGGCTCTTATTAAGTCTTTGTGATCATCCTAACAGCCGCCATCATGCTTTGAAAAAGCAACAATTTGCCAAGTGTTGATTCTTGCCCACGCTTCATATAATCACAATTAAACTTTGAGTGCCGACACCTGGATACCAAAAATGTCATTTTAACATGGAAACAGTGTACATGACAACTTCCGTACGTTTCCGAGTTGAAGGACCTACACGCTTTAATGTTGATATATGCTATTCCGTTGAAAAACCAACAAGAATAAGAAATTGTATGCTGATAAGTTTGTCTTTTACACACCAACATGGCAGCACGACAATCCTTATTTTTAAAATAAGAAACAGCAATTTTGCGCAAAGCAAAACAAGATTTTCACAAATTTACCACAAACTGCCAAAAACGTCACTATTTGTCAAATTCAAGACGGACGTTTGTATCTATCAGTTTGGAAACATCAGCTTCAACGACAAAGGCATTCTGGTACAATCTTTTAATTCGGCAAATAATAATCAAACAACAGCAGAGACATGGAAAAAAGGTTCCTTAACATAGATCATAAAGATTGAATGATAAATTTGGGTCACTCGATCGAAATCACCAAACTGCTGTTTGAGCAAGCAACAAAACTTGATTTAAACAAATAAAGGTTATGATGAAAAGTCCGTTAAATGAAAACCAATTAGGCTTCTAGTTTCCACTTTTTGCAACAAGGTAGCCAATTATTAAGTAACATCCTGTGCCCAAACACCATAGCAGGCGCGATTTTGTAGTTTCAGGCATAAGCCGATGGCCCACATTGCATGATTAATCGTCACTTTGCTTATAGTTTCACTCAAAAACCAATCAAGCCAATTTCCGACGTCAATTCGGGCATTTTCTTGAAGAGCCGCACCGAGAAACTAGCACCTCGCCTAGGGCCGGTTTTGGATCAAATAAAAGGGCTAACTTTTAAAAGCTGTGGGAGAGGGCATAAATGTTGATGTTTATAAGTCTTGATGAGATCTACATAGATCATGGTCCACCAAAGTATATCTATGTATGGATCTTTTAATTTAAAACTTCTAAACAGATGTTAAAGGGTAAAGCTACGGTTTTATCCTTGTGTAGTTTGATTTGCTTTGAAATTTACGTTTTCATACTTAAAAATAGATAGAAATTCACTTGTTAATGTAAAATTAAGAATTCGTTTGTTTGTTATTGGCTGTATCCCTTGCTTTAAAATTAGTAGATAAATAGCAGTTTTGTCCCCCTTAATATACCAACCCTGTCTGTCAAGCACATGACACTTATTTACCGAGCATTGTTGTGGCTGCTCCACAATCAAGGAAGGGTAATTTACATAAACTCGTCCACTTGGTGATTAATATTTCCAAGCTAAGCAATTTATAATGAGCGTAACAAATGAAACTGGGCACCTATGACCTGTCAGGCGCGGAATTGATCTTGCTAATAAGGGTGGGAACTTTTTCCAATAGCGTTGAGCTTTACTGGGAAAGTTTCATTGCGGGAAAATTTTCGGCTATTATGTTTCAAAACGCAATACTACGCGTAATGTCTTGAGAATAGTTAAACTTTCAGAAAAAGTGCATTTAGTGGTATTGTTACGCAACATATATGTTTTACAGCAACATTACAATGCAATTAGACGTGCTTCGGGTTTATTCGATTGTAGCATTTGTCACATATCAATTGTAGACATTTACTGGGACCGTGCTGTTTGACCGCAAGTTTTTGTTGTTTGTTTTTTTAAAAAAACACGAAATATCTAGGCTTTGTCTAACAAAATTGAACAACAAAAACGGTTGAAAATATGCCCATGTAATTTTAGTCAAAAGCGCGAACGCACATCCTATCGAGGAAGCGCACTTTTCCCCAGGCAAAAAGGAAAAACCACCTTCTGGTGTAAAAACTTTCCTCACAAAGTTTGCTGAATTCTTCGTGGAAAAACTGTTGCACTTAGGAAGCGTGATTGCGACGGGCTTGAGTGCGGCCAAGTTTTACAGATAAATCAGGCGGCGATTTATTGCCAACCCGCCGCATGTTCCGCAACTTGGATGAAAGTTTCAAGTGACAATTGCTTCCATAATTCACGGAAATGTCACTGCAGGCGTCGTACCACTATAAAGCACGTTCGTGTGTCAGTATGGTGTACTTAGCAGCGTAATTCAATCTATCTTGTTTTTTTGTGGTGCAAATGAGGACACAATGGATTGTAATAGATTTAAAGATAAACAAGTGAGCCGCTCGGGTAAACTAGACGCCAACCACATTTAACGTGGACTTCCACGGAAGCACGTGTTGATGAAGAGTTACCAGTATTGTTTTAGTATATTTTTCGTTGAGTGGTTGTAGGAAGGGTTTAGGAAAAGCGTTAAAGCCCTTGCCTACTTCAACTAAATGTTGAACCCAGGGCACTGTTGATCAGGCGTTTGTCCAGGTCTTTCAAAAATATTTGAACGGTCTAAACCAGGGGCGGGCAACTTCTCCAGTCGGCGGGCCTGATATGGGAAAATGAAGTACTTGGCGGGCCGGATTCCTGAATCGATACATTAATCGCGTTTTTATCCAGTGATTTAAAATGGATTTTTGACCACCTAAACCAGAGGTGGGGAAACTTTCCTAAACCAAATACAATCAAGTACGTCACAATTACAATACAGTCCAAACAATCTAACTGATATAACATAAATTTATTCACCACAGCAAATTTAATTCATACACCACCGACTTAGATACTGCTGAAGCACCAACTAGGCTACACGTGTGAAAACAAAGGAAACCGTGAAAGCAGGCCAAACACAAGGTTGGCAGTTATGTCGTAACAATGGACGTGTGGTGCAATGGTAACAACGGTGGGAAAGTTTGTTGCTATTGGGGAGCATTACTGTCCGTTGCAACTATAATTTGACGTAGTAAGCAAGTAGTGGGGGATTGCGGCAGACTGTGGCCGCGGGCCACATTATCATGTAAGACCAGAAACTGTCTGCGGGCCGCACAAAATCACGTCGCGGGCCGTATGTTGCCCGCCCCTGGTCTAAACGAGTGAGCGCCACATTCTTGCATTGTTAGAAACTCAGAAACCACAGGATACACGTTCAAAACAGCAGGACCGATTTAAATGCACGCGCGTTTGTAGGCGGAGTTGTTTGTTACTCCCGCATACCTAAGACGCATCCCACAAAACATGCCTGTATGACTTACCATAGATCAACACCTGATTTACCAAAACACGCACTTAGTCGGAAAAATTGGTTGCATCTAACGATATAAATAACCGATCGGTTGCTGTGTTGGGCACCTTTACGGGGGCATTAAGTCTAGAACCAATCACCTCGTTTCCTTGCGCATCTATTGGATCTAAATCGGTAAGATCTATGCAAATGGGACTCAGACAACCTACTCGTCAACAAGACGCTACACCCCACGCATGGTGTTATTCTCTATTGATGCCTTTTACAGGGTAGAACGTATGTAAAGTTTCCATGACAAGCTCCTATATGGCGGTGTCAACAAGAGGGGTGGAGTAAGGTACCGCTGGAAATCTCCAATGGAAGATGATCAACGGTTAAGACAGCCATAAGTTTACGCACAAAACTGTTGTTTCCAACATTATGAGACTTCGTTGTATTTTCAAACAACATATACTCAATTTTTTTAAGCAGGGAAATTACACTTATTATTCATTTTTTTACTCAGGAAATTACAAATGGCATATCGTTAATTATTTTGTTCATGATCTGGGTTATGCGCATAACCCTTACGTGGTTTAAAAAGTATTTTTTAAACAAACCGAATAAAATACATTCGATGTAAATTCAATGAGTTTCTATCTGTCCCAATTACAAAACATGAGGGGTAATCACAAAAACTAATCACAGATGAACACTTGCATTTACAAAACCATTTCAACCAGTACTTCAGCCCTTGATCGAACAGATGCGCTACAAAACTTCTGTGACGGAAAATTACAAAATCACGACGAGCACCATCAATATAACAAGGATGTGCTAGCGTGTTTACCTTCAATAATTTCAATTACCAGCCACGTTACATAACCAGGCGATGAGGATCTTTTCAAGCACCCAAAACGCGCGTTTATCTCAGTAGCAAACCGACAAAGGGACGAGTGCTTTTGGTAACAATATCAAACACCAAATGACAGGTAGTCACCAAAGGGGAACAGGCGCTTTCGATGGCACTTTACTTGCACTGATGTCCAACTTTTCATCGTAACCAGGGCATATTGTGCTGCGCAAGAGCGTACGGATACAATCACTTGAATTTTGATAACAGTTTTAGTGAGCAGGTGCAGATGTTATGTTGCGAACCAATGACGAGGGCCCTTCAGTATTGGTACGTGAGCGGAACAGTAAATTGGGTTATTGTGAACAGGCCTCAATGGAGCTCGAAGGAAAACAGAACAACTTCTCCCTTAATCTGTTGACACGGTTCCCAGCGCCTTCCGTTTGGCCGAACACGTGTATGATGTGCGCGAAAACAAACACACGCATCTCAAGGTCAAATGTCACCATTTTATCAAAAAACACGCAGCTTGGTGTTTACTATAAACGAAGCTGTACTAAAAAAAATCCTTACGTTTAGAAAAGCCAATTTTCGTGAATTGTTTTGACATGACTGTGGTTAAAACCGCGCGTATCGTGCAATGAATTCGCAACCAACACTATTGCAAAATAAGTTTACACGTCCTACACAAAGTATAAATAAAAGAAGTAGTCCAATCCATTGTTACGCGATAGAGCCTCCTGGATGCCAGTTTGTGTCCAAAATAATACAGCAGGTATATATAGTGAAAAACACATGAATTGTCTGATTTTTACAAACTGCTGGGCTTTAACGCAAATTTGATAGGCCAAATCGAATAAAACTTTTGGGTTCTAACATTTGAGCGTAATAATTTACGTTTACATAAAAAATAAGCGGCCAAATTTACATGAAAACAAGCAATTTAGCTTTAAATAAACTCAACTCAACTTTGGTCCAACACAGATAAAGATGAACCGGTGAGAGACAACAACTCTCAATGCTGCACTTAACATTGGAGTGTCGACAAGATTGAAATTGAATCACAACACTCGACAATAGCAATAAATGCTGTCAATCATTGTGATTAAGTATGTTTAATCACTTACGTATGTTCTAGAGTCGCGTTACCGGATTCAAATCCACTGTCGATGAGTTGCTAGTGAACACAAGTATACACATGATACGCGGTTCGAGCCTTATTTTACAATGCCATTATCGATGGATTTTATTTCTAAATTGAATTTCAAAATAGCAATATATTTATATCCGGCGAATGCAACAAACCAAGAAACCGACAAAAACTAACAGACCATGCAATTTTAACAAACTACAAAAACATCTTGGAGTTTGGAAATTTGTGACTAAAAGTTGAAAAACATGCTGAGTATAATGCCGCCATAGGTCACGTGACTAAAGTTAGGCGACACAAGCTAAATCAACAAAAGTTCCGAATGTTTGTTCCACGTATTTTTTTTTTGCCTAAAATACCGATAACTGGTAATAAGACATTTACCATCAAAAAATGAAAATGGTTTACTGACCGTTAGCGCCACCTAGCAGCACAAAAACACCCTTGACCAGTGGTTCTCAAACTTTTTCATTGTCGGGGCCAAATGGTATTTTTTAAGTGTGTAAGGAGCCGCAAAAAAAACGAAACCTTCAGAAAGTCACTAAAGATTATTACCTTGAAAGCTAAAATAGCAATATTTGGTGGTTTTCCGGGGTTTGGTGGGAGCCGCAAAATAAGTAGTTGGGAGCCGCATGCGGCCCTGAGAGCCGCGTTTGAGAATCACTGTCCTTGACGCTAGACAGAACTAAAGCGCAGATTTTGATAAAAAAAAACTACAAAAATGCGCTTACGAACGTTCAGTGTTTGTCATGCAAACAGGTAAATATGAATTGTCTTAAAGAAGCAAATAAACATAAACTGTATTTCTTACAACAACCTAAAACATAGTTTGTTTGTTTTTTATTTTAACAAGTTAGCCATTAATCAGACAATAAATAAGATTAGAATTCATCAGCCATCAACCTATGTCAAAAACTTCAAAAGATTCGAAAAATTCTTAAACTTAAACATCGCGTATAAATGGGTTTGTAACTTTCCAAAACTAGAGTTACTTACCTTTTATTTTCTATCAGCATTTAACAGTCACATCTATCACATAACGCGTTTGAAAAATGACTTAATTTTTGAACAAAAAGCTGCTTGACTGCTATTTAACTTCAAACTCTGCAGCCAAAACCTAACTGAACTGTAGCCTACTGTGGGACTAATACATTGTAGACACAACGCATTCGATTTTTGCACAATGTGGCATCTGTGACGTAACTATGGGTAATGTTTTGCTTTTATTTACGGCTATCATGTCTTTGTGGCAAAGAAAACAATTAAAAGGGTAGGATGGAAATAAAAAATATATATACTCTGTCATGGTCAATTAAAATAAGTTGTGGCAATTTGTCTACAAAAACGGAAATTGATTACCTGATGTCATAGTGGTGTTCCAAATAAAGCGAAATATTTAAGTTGAGCCTTGAAGGAACAGGAAAGTTGTAAAACTCCTGTAGCTCACTGACAAACACACAGACCGAATTCTAAGCTACACTCGGTGGTGGGATTCCAATTTTTGTCAGCCGGTTCTATCACAAAAGTCATATTTTTCAGCCTGTTCTATTACAAAAAGCCATATACAGTAATCAGTAATGCTAAACGGTTCGCTGATCTCATAAACTGTCGTGAGACGGTTCTATAGAACCGGTGCCGGCTGAATCCCACCACTAGTGATACAGCCGCTACACTGTAGGAGCTATCAGCTTCAATTCAACAGCTGCTATCTAGGACAGCTTTCAGAATATTGCTTTCAGAATAATTTGCACGATTGTCAGGCACTGTTGATCAGAACAAACAGCCAATTTTCCTTTTGTGCCTCCAACAGTGTTTTGCAGGCACAAAGTAAACCTTTGTCTAAAGAAATCATTTACAGTTTTGGTTTGATGCCACCTTGTCGATATCACACGGAAAAGGGGGTTAAGAACATCGATACATCGAATTGCATCATAAGTTTAAATGGCTAGTTTCAACACATTAAATGGAATACGGTTAATGTTTGTTTGATGCGAGTGAAAATACACTTTAATGGTAATAATTATTACGTGCCATTATTCATCGGCATTACATGACAGAACTAGTCATTCACAGCAACTGGAAACTATGTCGTCACAAGATGACGCTCTGGAGCAAGATTCAGTAGGATTTCTGCACATTAATTTTTTGAAGATTTTGTTTGGTTACAAACTATTAGGGTCACAATTTAGTAAATACGCTTGTTTGTAAATTTGCGAAAATGCCTTTAAACGTGCTGTTTGTTGGTATCTACATTTTACCCCTCCTAGCTTTGAAGAAAAGATATAAAACAAATTTCCTGAAGCTATGTTTGTCTTTTTTATGCCAAAATGACGTTTAACTAGCTCAGTGGTTCTTAACCGGGGTTCGACATCGCCGAATCAGGGGTTCGACATCGCCGAATCAGGGGTTCGACGAAGGTCTTTTTGAAGTACAATACAAATACTCGTTTTTGTCAAACTTTAGGGTCTATAGTCGCTTAAAACGGCAATTTGTATTCGCTCAATATCAAAACAGTGGAATATTAAACTTAGGCAGGAGTGTTTTAAACTGCTCTAAATATTTTTGTGGTACTAAAAAGAGTATTACCAGCCATGTATTACCAGCCATGACTTTTTGTACGCCTATTGTGTGCCAACAATGCGAACAAAACAGGTACCACAAGCATCACAATATAGATTATGACATCGTAAATACTTAAGATTGATCTTCACACTGTGCAGCTCAATCTATGCACCGAGCTAGAAATTATTCTG
Organism: Phallusia mammillata; assembly: GCF_965637545.1. Classification (NCBI taxonomy): domain Eukaryota; kingdom Metazoa; phylum Chordata; class Ascidiacea; order Phlebobranchia; family Ascidiidae; genus Phallusia; species Phallusia mammillata. The sequence goes on along the minus strand of NC_137257.1, from coordinate 16,245,661 downwards.
GGCTTTTTGGGCGCTATTAGATGGTAAATAAATGATATAAACCACGTATTTTAAAACAAAAACAAGCAGGTAAATGGCGGCCGTTGGTGAAATAAGAATCTGCCGATGCGGCCGTCCCAGCAAAATGGTTCTGCACCCCTGCACTAAGGTTTCATTTTCTTTTTTTGACGTAACAAAGAGCATTGTTCGAAGGAGAAACACAACGAAATTTTTTTGGCAGCAAAAACTTATTACTTCATCTTTTTCATGTTTGTGCACAGATGCTAAAATGCTTAATTTTGGTAAAAACTAAAAACTACCGGAATTAAAGCAATCATGAAAAAAGTTGCCAAGTTATGATGTCAGAATTTAACAAAATTACAAACAGTAACTGTTGCCACTATGTGTGAACAAAAACTAATTATGACCAACCAAACAAAATGGGTTAAAAACCTGGTATGTAACTTTGGGGTTCGACCGAAGGCTGAAGAATATCGTAGGGGTTCGGCCGTTATAAAAAGGTTAAGAACCACTGAACTAGCTTGACCTTTAACAAGGCGCTGGTCGCTGATGACGTCAATCTACCAAAACACAATTTACCGTCTTCTACAACCGGCAAAGGTTGAGGAATGTCAAAACTACCACAACCTTTCAACTGAGTTCACAGGCTGATGGCACAATAAGCCTGACGCCTTCCACGCTAATTCCTAACCTCTAACTTGCCAAGTTTGGACAAGCAAGTCAGCTTGTTCAACCATCATTGCGTTTGGTAAATACCTGCATATTTTTGTGGGTATATTTTTGTCATGTGCTAGATTTTAAATATGTAACTATATTGTCGAACTTTTTCTTGACAGTTATTCTTTTCACAGACGACTAAAGCAAATATTTTATTGACAAGAAACGATTTGGTAAAACGGCAGAAGAAAAGTCGAAATCGATTTACACATTTTCTTTTCAAAACGAGCTTTATTCATATTTTGTAACTTTGGGGTGAATAATATCGAGAGTTAAGCAAAGTGCGCTGAGTCAAACTTTAAATAAGTGGGACATTTTTTTTACTGTTTACAATAAAACGTAAATAGGTTTATAAACATAGCAATTTTGATTTTAAAGACTATGCCGTTTTATGCAGGCATACTACTTTCTATTGTACAAGACTGTGGCACAAATGGCTGTCGAATGTACAAGGAGCGTTCATGCAGGGGCCAAAGTTGAAATAGGCGGATATTTGTATAACGAGCTCAAACAGTCAAATATATATACACAGCAATGTACACTTAAACACTTTTGAATATTTTTGTAGTGATTTGAAACAGGGTTTAGGCGCAAAATGCTTGGGCAAATATGTAGATTTTTCAAGAGGAACTTTAAATTGGTAAAAACAAGTGCAGTGATGACAGAAGGCTGTTAGTGAAGTTAGGAGAGAAAGAAAGACCATCCTCCTTTACTGCAAAAGTGCTTGCAACGGCGGCACAGCTTGACAAGAAAGTAATCACTTCGTACTGGAAAACAAAAATGCAATCGTAAGGAAAATGGCAAAGAATCACAAATGCCCTTGTGTTCAAATCCAATATTAAACAGCTTGATTGAAAACATTATAAAAACGTAAACATAAATAAAACAAACTATTTTGTCATTTTCCAAGCAAATAAATTATGCGATCGTAACAGACCGTAGAATTCGAAGACGTATAAATTTCAAATTTTACCCATTGCTTCCCGCTCTATTAAGTCAGTGAATGAAAATCATTTAAAATTAAGTCAATTTACATATTTCCATCCCATAATTTATTAGAATTACTTGTTACAAGCGGGTATTTTACAAACAAATTAAGATTATTGCAAAACTTTGGTAAAACAAATTAAAACTTACAGCAGAAACCCACATTTAAAATCAAATTATTGCGTGTGTGGGTTAAAAGAATTCAGTTGATTCGGATATTATTACATGATTATGCACAAAGATGAGCAAATTTCCGTTACTAAACCGCACAATCCTAAAATTCCCATTATACAAAGTAGCAATTAGAAGTTCTCAACCAAAATGTGGGTTTAAATATTGCGCAACTCTCCAAATACAATCGCAACGCGCCAATCGTAGAGCATCGTGGGATAGGCTATACTGATGGCTTTATGGAAAAACCTTATGGACAAAACATATTTATGGGCAACATATTTGCAATAAAAGTGAGTTTCATTATAGGTCGCAGGTCAAAAAGTCCTTTTCGTTTTGTTCATTTATCTATCTTATTTACTCTGCAGTCAAGTTGGTTGAGTTTGACTCGTAACTTTAATTAATGTACACACCAAACTGTCCCCATGCAATCTATCATACTCATCGACGTTCAACTTCGTAGCATACAGTGTACAAAACCGGATCTGGTTCGTTTGCGCGAAAGAATATGTCGATCGTGTTACACTGGCCATTACAACAAACTGTTGCTTTGATATGGTGACTTAACAGTCGTATGACGTTACAATGCAAAGCCCCTAAACTTACTGACATCGTTTTTGAACACTTACTTTCAAAACAACATACATGAACGTTTTTGTTTCGAAGCTTTTACTTATTTTGACTTTCCCAAAACTTTGTTATATTTATTTATAAATTGTCGGTTCAATCCTGAGGAATATTCATGTTTACCATACCGTCCTTATTTCTAAAATTTGTCCTTATTTTGAAGGGGATTTCTTAGATAAAACTATTGTTCTATTTCTGAGAAACGTCCTATTTAGTCATATTTTGAACAATTACAAGTCAAATACCTGCTACAAGTAATGGTAAACCTAGAACTGAGCTGTCGTGAGATGCACGAAGTATTTTTTACGAATAAGGAGTTGCTGAAACAGAATGTTTCAGTCAAAAGTATGGCATGTGATATGTCATGGCTCATATAAATGCAAAGATTTGTTCAGAAACGTTTGTTTTGTTTCGTAAGAAAAAAAATATTTTTCGGTTGTCCTTATTTAAGGGTCCATATCGATGGCAACCCAGGGTATGTGCATTGGTTTGTTTGCAAAGAGAGTAATTAGTTTCCCAAACATCAATACACTGCATAAAATTACCATCAAAATTGCACTTATGCAGTCTGCATGCCGTTTGAGCATAAAACAAGAGCTCGTTGATAAAAATGTTGCGGTTTTGGCCTGTTTGTGTTCAACGTCGCCGTCGGCGAACACAAGAAACGTGAATGCAAACGCCACGTCTGGTAAATTTGTCTGCTTAGTTTAACGCAGGCGATCACAACCGCTTAAAACATGAGTGCGAATCTATACGCAACATATCGAGCACAACACATACTGCAAATACAAACAATTTAATCAGTCTTTAATTTCTTGATGAAATGAATGGTCCAAGGGTCATAACAAGCACAAAACGCTTTTATACAACAACATTGACTTAACTTAATGAAACTACGCTGTCCTGCACGGGTTATGTTGACGTAACAATTAGCTGGACCAGGTAAACGTTATCAGCAAACTTGCAATTGCCCCTAAACCCTCGCTCGACATCATCTGTTTGTTACCTACACAGACGCTGATAAGAACATTGGTTTCGCAATATATTGTTGATTAAACTTTGCTGCGTCAGGGCTTCGGGTCTGGAATGTAACGGCTAGTGATCCAAACTTATACCGAACCATTAAACGTTCAATTTCAGTCCTATATTTTTTACCCTAGAATGTTGTAATGTAACATACTTAAAATTTCCAATAGTTTCTTATGCGATTACGAACATATGGGTATACAAAATATACAAAGTGAAGCTGATGGTTAATATTTAAGACAATTATACTGCTACAAAAGCTGGACGTTTAAGCCAAAAAGCAGTATCTAGTCGCATTGAAGCTGCGTAGAATAAAAAAAAACATTTAACGGGTTTTCAATTTGGGTTTTCCACGCACACGAAATGTTATGTAATTTAACAACATGTTTCAAATCAATATTATTCAGACCAGAATGACAAACTTTGAACGTCCTTTTTTGACGTGATGATTAATGCTTGTTAGTTGGTTGGGATACGTTGTTGAGTCGGGAAAATATTTGGTCGTGGTTTGCAGTTTTTCACGCGGCAACCGCTAAACTAACATACACCGTAAGGTTGCACAACCACCAAACCTGCTACACAATGTATGTGGGTTTCAAAGCAAATATTTTGCCCACAACCGTTAGGAGTTGTTTTTGTATCAGTTGTGAGAAGTCCTAAAAATTAAGTTTCACTGGGTTTGTTGTGCTATTTGTTGCTCATACACAAATAAGAAACGCGGTTTAAAGTGGTTGTTTGGGAATGTCTTACCAAGTCTTGGGTCAAATGCTTACTTTCAACCATAAAATTACGGGAGTTCAACACAAGATTCTGTCCCATCATTGCTTAAATTCATTGGGTGAAATCGGTAAATTGTAAATGAAAAGCCAATAAATCATATTTTTCTTGGTATTGGGTTGATTTTTTTTTTGAGTAAAAATACGTCCCTAATATACCTAAATAGCAACATGCTTTATTATATAAACGTTTAGGCAAATGCTTATTACATTGTTAGTAATATGCGTTGATGAGGTATTTGGTACTTCATGGTAAACATTTAACTATGAAGATGATAACTTTTTGTAAAACTTAAATTTTATTCTTTGTTGAGCTACTTTTAAAATCGTGTCTTGTGTATGTCTTTCTTGGACGTAATGATATTTCTTGCAAATCGCAATATAACCCAGTTTCGGGCTAATCTTTCAATGTTGAAATGAGGGCTTTTCACATTGTAGTTGTCAATTTCCGTCAGATTCGCCACCATATTTGGTCACTGGAGAGCTAAGCAGCTGCTGCTGCTTTGAAAAGCAATTATTAGTTGCAATCAAAGCGTTGACAGGCGAGAGCTTTTGGCCTTGCAGCGTAGTCAGGACTCTCGTGGATCTCAGTAACAAGCGATGATTTCACAAACAACAGGTAAGTGCATTTTTGTGGTCAACGACGATTTGCGGAACGCTCGCTCGAAAAAATAGATAAGTTTTTTGTTGCTGAATTGCTGATGAACTTCAAGATAAAATTTGGTCAGAAATTATCCCTTCATCATAATGTTTTGTGGTTTAAACATCACCGTTTTAGGCAATTATGCAATTAGGTGTACAGCTTGTGAGGCCTAAATTCTTATTACAGTTACGAGCTGTCCAGTATATGGAGATTTATAGCCTGTGATACATCACTGTGACCAATGACTGCTAATTATGTTACGTTACTTGGCAACAAAAGTTCACTTTCTTCAAATTACAAGAAAAAACAAACAAAGCCGAAATTGGAACAAAAACACATGTGTTTTTACTGCAAAAAGACCCCATTTTAGGAGTTAAAAAAGTTCACACTGTAAAACAACAAGTTTTTAGTAGTGGGCCACAAAGTTACAAAATTTAAATAATGTGGGATCAATATAGGTTTTGGTTTAAAAGTAACCAGCATTTCGCGCTCAAACCACACAACGAATTTAATACCTGTATAATATAGCATCATCTTATGACCATGGATCTGAAGTAATAAGTGTGTGATAGTGGTGATGTCGTCATTTTTGAGTTTTAGAACCACATACGTGAAAAAATTGCGCGTTACAGTAAAAAGTTTGTATTCTTTCAGTTAACTCTTTGGTTTCGGATTGTTTATTGTTTGTATTGGGCAAACAATTAAAATGACAGGACCAAATGTCTCGTTTGATGTAGTCATATGTTTTCACTTCGCAATGAGTTGAATGATTCATTAGCGTTTAATGTATCATTAGGTTGCAGATTTCGTCGAAGCAAGTTGATACAATCAAGATAGACCTAAAGACTAAAACTAAAACTACCCTTAACGTTGACCTATTAAGCCGAATCATGAGAAAGTGTCAAACTTACCATCACGCCTAAGGCGAGTGTATCCGCACCTTCCGCAAAATCTGCAGTGTTTGTGTTTCATTCTTCGTGCATCCGTTCTCATATCTGCAGCAAAGAAGTCTGCTGCCAGTAGCGCGACCACCAATACCAACATCCAATAACTTGTATTCATTTTGGGGCACCGCAAGACTTTGTCACAAGGGTCTTGGTTTGCTTTTAGCTGGCTACTTCCTAGCTTTGCTAAGTCAACAGTGGAGCCTTGGCGGTTGGATAGAATACACAACTATATACGGCTCTGCAAACACAGAAAAGATTGTACGTTAAACAGTTGCCCTGTGTTTGTTACACAAGCTTGTGTGCTGGCACCCTATGTCATGGGAATAGTCTTGAATTTGTGGTTTGCTGGGCACCTTGGATTAAATTAGTGGGATGCGGGTGACTGTTCTGAAACTTTGACGAAGCAAAATCGACTAGTCTGTTTTTTGTGCCAAATATGCATGCCTTAACAATTTGCAAAAATAGAATGCAAATTTGTGTTAACTTGCACTATTCGATTCAAATACCAAATTTCGTGTTGACGTAAAGATGCTGCACAGCTGCGCTGCCAAAACAAATTACTTCAGACCTCAAGTTCAATTAGTAGGGGCTCAAAATCCCGCAAGAGTACTTGATAAAGTTCCGATCACTCAACACGAAACACTAAAACAGCGCTATAGCGCACTTGTCCAAAACAACATCTTAACAAATGATGCGTTAAAAGTCTATTTCAAGTCGTGTGGTCCACCGTCCCATTGAAAGACGGATTTCGAAAAGGTTTTAAGCTAGGGTGTGCGGGGCCCTAAAAACTTCCAAAACACATTTGAGGTTTCAGAATGACAAACATACGACATTCTATTAATAGTGTTTTAGACAAACTTTGGCTCGTTTTGTTTCTCAATGAAGTACTTTAAAAAAAATTCATTCAGACACAAATGAACGCTGTAAAAAATAGTGACAATTGTTCTTTAACAGCATATATTGTGACAATATCTGTTGTTGGTATTCGTAAAACACGACACTAACAAGCATACAACGTAAAAGTTTCACAGCACAACTCAAAAAACCCAAAAGATATGACCTTGGCTCCCAACGCAATTGTTTCATTTTCCTTATATGTCCTTCAGTCTAAAATCGAACTTTTTTGACATTTAAAACCTGAACTTATGTACGCAGATTGAACTTTTTTGACATTTAAAACCTGAACTTATGTTCTGTGCTAACTTATTGTCTCACGCTGTACATTCCATATTTCTGTCACAGCATTACAGTTTACCTATTAGTGTGATATCAGGACTCAGCAATGCCAAAATCTTACTATCTCATAAACCACATGTAACTTAGTTCTGCTAGCATGTACAGCGAGGAGTAAATAACCGTCTGGGCAAACACGAAAAGAACTCAACCGAGTGCTTCAGCAGTGATTTTCAGAACGTTTATTGACATTCGTAACCACACATTTGTTTTGACCAACAACATTCTGGGCCTAACATTAAGTCGCGGCTGAGACTAAAAAGGGCCGACGCGTTTAGGCAGGGGTCACGCAACTTTTTTAACAGCGGGCCTGATAAGATTGAAAATAACACATGAGGTACACATGGGATAGCAAGACCTACAATCTCATTTACAGTCAAACAGTATTAAAGAGTATATTAAAGAGTATCTCTCATATCCTCATTCACAGTATTCTATTCTTCCATCACTAATGAAATGCATTTGTTTGCGCACAATAACGAAGACAATACTTTTGTCTTGTCTGTGATGTAACAAATTGTCTTTGGATCATTTTTGAGTACTTTGAAACTAGGTTAAATTAATCCTACACGTTGTACCTTTTGTTGGTGAAAACAAAAAAGTACCATGTACCCTTTACTTATTCCCGCCTATAATAGCACATTCAAAAAATGGGCGTAGAATCGCGATCTATATCTTTTAAACCTAAGCCATTAACTTTTCGTACGACAGAACACGTTTTCGGTGCAACTTATAACTTCAAGTTTCGCACTCTGAGCTGAGCCTCACAACTGTCCAACCAAAATGACTTCCTCTGTTTTGCGAATAGCAAGTAATTTCACTGAATCGAAAAAAATTTGCGTTCCGTATTAAGAAACGTCTTTCAGAGGCTTCTAAGGAACATTCTTCTAACACCGATTCTGTGTGAATGATAGGCCTGGGAGATTTAATTGCTGGTTATCAAGCAAGGCCGGTCCGCTGACAGAATTCTGCGGCATTGGCCTCAAGACAAGCCCGAGCTTAAATAGACTTTCTTTTACCGACTCAAATTGAATTGACTTTGAAGCGCTCAAGCAAAAGGCCCAATGACAACTTTTTCAGAGCTTTAGATTCTTGGGACAGGTGAAGCGTGACGAGTAAGTGCTATTTCGCAATCATCAATCTAACCGCGTCACCTCATTCGCCGAATGACGATACTCTCGACTTGGTGGTCGCACCTGCAAAATGTACCTTTATTCTCTATTGCTGACTTCGGGAATTTTTTTCTCATGTATATTTGCGAACAAAAAACTGACAATAAACGCATTTTTGATACCTTTGAAAATTAATAAAACAAACACTAAAGTTGTTCTAAATGTTGCAGACAAAAAAGTTACCGGTTTGTATCTATCTTTGAAAAAATGGTTTTAGTGTCAAAAGTATATCAACTCGAATAGATGTTTCAAATATGAATTTAAAGAGTAATCAGCCACCAAAAAAATCTTTAGAATTAAGTCCGGGATAAGTTTAAACCCAAATTTAAATTTTTGAAAGCAAGTAAAAGCCATAAGGTCGATTTGGAAATTATCAACCAGCCAATGCCCATATAAGGCAAATCGTTAAACGACATTTTATTCGCTACAAAATCGAGCCACATACTTTGGTGGCACTAAAACTGGTCATCACATCTGATGGGTAAATCAACATTTTAAAGAGAGTTCTGTCTAACGACCTTAACGTTTTCGACAGGACAAAGTCAATGATCGGCGGCGGCTGCAAAGGAGAGTCGACGTTCCAAACCATTGAGCACTCAAGAACACTTTAAAATGTCACTCAGGGCTGTAGCTCTTGAACCAGCACATGCTAAACACTTTAGACTGCCAATTATCGCTTTAGCATTAGACTTGACGAAGGCGAAGGTGGCCTTGTGCAACGTGGGTGTATGTAACTTCAAGCTAAATTGGCCTTTTCATGTTAGCATTAAAAAAATTAGGAAACCGAACACTTCAAAACGTTGCGATCGCAAAATACTTAGTCTTTTTTGTTCTACATATGGGAGAATTTTAAATGTGTCATATCCGTTACAACTCAGTAACACTTGACACTTTTCTTAAGCCGAATCCAAAAGTTTTGCGGTACATGTAAATTCTACGACTTGTTCGTTGCATTTTTGTTGTAATTAGCAATTTCTTATTTAAATTTAAAACAGGTATTATACATTTCGACAACGTATGCATCAAACCTTTCGTGTTTGGTGCTTTTGCATGAATTTTTCGCTGTCACAATCAAAGCTACAAAGTGGGTCCCAAATTGGTTAAACCGGACATGAACAGCAACGTACACGCGCGAAAAATGCCTATACCCGATTGGTTTTTAAATGACTCCGAATTATGCCCGAAAGTTAATTTTTCCAAATTTAAATTACGAGTCCAATGAGGCAAAATGTGAAAATAGGCCCGAATAAAGTGAATGTTATGCAAACTGAAGCCCGAACGTCGCCCAAACCTTAAACGGACTCATAATAATGTACGTATCGAAGTGATGCACTAAAAAACTGCCTCAAAAACATTCAGGCTGAAACCGAACGAATCGAAAAATCTCTTAACGTCTACTGAATTTGACTAAACCCATTGACAATCTCATAATAGTTAGACTGTTCAGGAAAAGAACGTTTGTTGTTTACCGTAATGCACGGGGTCGAGCACCCAAGTACTTGAAAACTAAGCACCCCCATTTTTTAAAGAATAAATAGTTTATTGTAAACAAATTCGTGGAAACCTGGCGTATCGTCCGTCGACAAATAAACATATTTTTCCCAAAATCAAAAACAACCAAGTAATCAGTTAGTATGACTAATCTGTCGTTACGTCGTAGCACTGTGATAAATAGTATCTAAGCGTGTTACACATATCACAGCACGTAGTTTGGTCCATGAACTCTCACATACCACAAACAGTTCCGCTTGGATATCATACAGAATGACATTGTGTTTAATGGATAGGCTGGCTGATACAACCCAACCAAGCGTTTCACATCATATCAAATAAATCAGTCTTCTATTGTACGCCTTGTTGGCCGATTCATAATTTGTCACGCGCACTACGCTTGGTAACCCGGCTGCAAAATGTAAAACACGTTCGCATACAGCCACACCGGTAACAGAACAACTCCTCATGAACTAGGCCAGGCTAATTCGTGGAACATGACGTCATGGGTACAGTGCATCGGGTCACGTATCTCATAAGAATGTTTGGAAAGCAAATACATTTTTCACAATAGCGCGCACTTTGTACAAAGATTTGCGGAAGGGTATACAACGTTTGAAATATGATTAAACGGACTGTGGTTTTTAGGTTTTGTTTTTATAGACCCAAAAATAGGTAAACTCAATTGAACTTTGCCGAAATAATTGGGTAACGGGCGTAACGAAATACCATCTTGCATTCAGGCGCCAATGAAAAAAAGAAAAAAAAATGCTTGTGTCAAAAACACCTCTTGGAAATATCTAACCAAACAAATAAGCATTTCCATACATTTTTGTCTGCTCCGATTTTTGAAAAACGCTCATAGCAAAGGCTTGATGATACCTTTGAAGGCAGGGAATTTGCCCGCCCCCTAATTCAGTTAATCCAATTCACCTTTAGTTTGGTAAAAGTACGGAGTTTTGTTACCGGAAAACATCATTCATTCTGACAGTCAGATTTGCGTTCTATAGCTTTGTTATTACAGCAGTGTATATGCAAGAACTCTTCATGTCGAAATGCGGTTAACTTAACGAAACCTCACTGTGGGTATGAGCCTCAGTCTAGGAGGCTCATACCCACAGTGAAATCTTTAACAAAGGGTACTGTCAATAAATTTTATGGTAAACTTATTTAAATGCTTTGTGGCCATGAGAACAACTTGTCTATTTTAATGTATTCCCGTCGCGTGCCTTTCAATTTTGGTTCCCTAAATAGAAGGTTTGACTGAAACCGCAAAGGCGGCGAAGCGACAGTGATTACGGCTGTCAGAACCATAATTTGCTTGGTATCAATATAGACGTCAAATCTGTCTGCCTGCCTGCCACCCACACCGGCTAATCTAAATCAGATTCTGGCTGCGGGATTACGAAATAAATCTGCGCTACTTCAAAGAAACAGTTAAAGCGAAACGTGTTAAAAGTCACGTAAACCGGATATCATAAATGGCACAAGTTTAACATTGATTCCATTTAAATCAAGAAGATTATATGTTTAAAATTGTAATTCCCTTGTTCGATTTTCTCAATGTCCATGTATCGCAAAATAACGTATCTAAAGTTTTAAACCAATAAACTGACCGCCGTAAAGTTGTTTAGAAAATTACATTTTCGCTGCCAATGTTTTATGCAGAGAAACAGACTCAGTTGCAGAAAGATGCAAAATTTTCCTTGTTAAACTTTTTATGCATAATTTTCCAAACAACAAAATTTGTGCATAAAGAGGCTCACGACGATTTCCGTGCTAAAGCCAATGCTAAGTCAACAATCAATTAATCATACTAGTAGAAGCCGCCTATTTTTCGCTCTTTGGTTTAAAAAGCCCCACAGCAATCCATCAAGATTGCAGTACAGCAGTAACAGTTTAATTACCTCTGCAAAGTTTTTGCCCTAAAACCAGTTCAAAAAAAAACTGTTACAAAAGAGGTAAAATATATATCACCATTAAGCAACGCTTTTGGCATGTTACGTAAACGTTAGTTTGATTTAATTTTGTAATCTCCCACCGTCGGTTCGGCTATTTCGCTATCATCAAGCCTCGTGGCCCTATGTAGCCGCCGGCGCCAAAGGTTGTACCACAAGCTTCTACACTTTGACATGTTGGGTATCTTTCTGACACAGCACAAGTTCGCGGCTGCACGTCCGCATCGAGAATCTAATCTTGCAAACTGATACGACTAAGGTCATGGCTTTCTGAAACCGAAGCATAATCCCTAAGAACGTTAAAGAGCAACACAAAAAATCGCTATTAAATTCGGCTAAAAGTTTAGATGGATTTTTAGATTTTAGCACACGTTAATATGATAGGCAAATTCTTGTGCATTTTTACGTTAAAAATGATAACTGAAACATATCACTGACAATCGATCGCTAAAATTCGAGACAAGCAAAATCTGTAGACATAGTTGTACATTGCTTCCTTAGCACTGGTAATGCATTTAGGATCAAGACAAATTTGCACACGATTTTTAGAAATTACGCCATCTTGAGTGAAAACTACTATGGGAAAAGAACAGCCGATTGGTAAAAGGTCTGACATGTGTTCAAGTAGATGCACTTGGCGTTTCAGTAACCTAATCCCGCTTGATAACTTTCACAGACCACAGTCTAGTACAATTATTGCGTCATTAGTAGATAAATATAGCATCAAAAGTGGTATGGGCTTGGTTGGTAAATGCTTATAAAAATGACGAAATACCTCCGTTTTAGAGAAATCAAATTTTGCATAATTTGCAAAATAGCAATGGTTGGTCTATAAATTAATGTATGTCGGTGTTGTGTCAAACTGCAAACAAAGCATGTTTTTAACCAATTCTGTCCCAATTATGTATTAAATCACACTATACCCCTCTTTATCAAACCTTAGCTGAGGTAAACTACTAATTAAATATTTTCGCATTCATGGATTTAAGTTTCTCCAATAACCATAATCGAACGTTAGTTTTGTTGAAATAAATATTTGTAAAAACCATAGTTCGGAAAATTACGGTGAACCATCTTTAATGGAAAAACTTTATCGTGGTCAAGACACAGAAAGTCCTTGTAATCGATTAGGTGCCGGATTAGATAAGTAATTTGGTTAATTACTTTAAAACGGTGAATAATGACTGAATTAACGGATTTTCGTAGAACCTTAAAACATGTTTTCTCCTATTGCATGACTTTTCTGAATGATTAAGATTTCGAATCAGGTACTTGATTTATGAATAACCGATTGGTGATTGTAGCAAACCACCAAGTTAAACCTGTTACGCAACTTACTAAAATCTAAGAAGGTGATAGCGCTGTCTATTTTTGATAATTTACATAGTCTTTTGACTTCGATTTCAAATTGCAAAAACCGTCAAGAATTTACAACAAAATATTGAAACTCCTGCATGACCAAGCAGTATAAAAACAGTACATAAGTTTGTTAAAATCTTGGTGTTTGGTTGTTATTTACCTTTTACCACAAATGGTTAAATATTTTGAAGTTTTGCTATAAATTTGTGACAAGAATTTCGTGTTTGTAAAGCAAAGATGTACTTCGAAAACATATTATTGCAGGCAAGAACGTGCAGAAATCAATGCGAATTAAAAAAATTCAAATACACTGAAAAACTTTGTGTTTGGTCGTTTTTCTCTTTTACCGCATATTTTTGAAGCAAAGTTTTGCTACAAAAAAATTGTCACAACAATTATGTGTTTTAGAGCGAACGATGTGGTATGAAAATATATTGTTACAGACAAAGAAGGTTCGAAAATCAATGCGCATTAAAAAAGAACATTAAAACATCTTCCTACTGGGTCTGGAGTAATGACTTATTTTGCTTCCTAACATTGTAAGCGATTCATGTCCAAGATAGTTTCCGAGTTTTGAACAAACTTTCAAATGCGTCACAAGAACGAGTGCACAAAGATAGTTAACAAACCCGTTTCGCGGAAAAAACAAGCAAGTATAAAAAACAACTGATATAAAAGCTTAACATGGCATAATATGTGTGTAAAAATCCAAAGAGTTCCAAATAGATCGTTTCGGTTCTGGACAACTTCCACAATCCCTGTCCTTTGGCCACCATTCGATCCTGGCTTCATGATCAAGCAGGTGTTTGTAGACCCTGCCATAATAATTTTTATTAGCCAAAGCATGAATTCACAAATCAAAAAATAATAAACAATTCAATGATGGCATGAGCATTTGCCGAAACGTTTAAAAAAAAAGCATGTCGCTTTTTTACGTCTATTTGGGCCGTTAATTTTATCATTAAACTTATAAACAGATCCATATATAGTGTTTCAAAGTTAAAAAAATCAGTTTTACCACAATAAACTACGGCAAATAATGTGGTGTTTCATGATATACACCCTGAAAACGCTTACCCTACAACCAATCCAGCTATATTCATACACGTTAACGTACGAATCCATTTACTCACCCGTCAGTGCCCTGTACCACCGTCTTCCCAGTCACGTGATATTCACGGTTCCGCCTGAATTTTGTACCTTCGTCACATTCGCCTTTTACCCAAAACGTGTGGTTTTCATTAATTCTGATGTCAGTAACTCCGGTGCTTTTAAAGTTGTTGCGAATATTGCCATCAAACTTAATCCATTTTCCCTCGTCAACTGGTTCGGTTACCACTCTTATTCTGTACGCTGTGGACAAAAGCATGTTTTTTTCAGTTTTAAGATTTAAATTTAGTAGTGTATGCAAAACGTGCTAGAGGTTGTTACGCATTGTTTCACCTTTGCGAGTAGTTAGTATCCAAATGTACTTTGTGTGTAAACTAGAAGTAGTTTTTTGGCTATAAGCAGGACTGCCATCGATCTAATATATTAATTCCGAAACATATTTAATATATATATATATCGCATTTTAAAGACAGTTGGCTGACTGGTTATGATCATAATTCGACCTAACCTAAACCTAATGATGACGGGTGATTCTTCTAACGTATTGTGATTTTTCTATCAAACGGATTTTTCGGAGAGTTGATACAATAAATAAAATAATTACTCAACTTAAAACTGGCCTTGTCATCTAAACTAGCTACTTTACTGTGTTAATGTAGCTAAAAAAAGTCTTTGTGTTCAGAATGAGAGCGGGCATTTATAATCCACGGTAAAATAATAAAATGCCTAGTTGTTGTTACTATGACAAATAAGGACGCAGGCCCAAATAGAGAAAATCAAAATATTTAAGACGTTGTGTAACTTTATTTAAACAACATGCCAACCCCGGTTGTAAGTAATGTCAAAAATGGCTATATTGGGGGTTCTTATAAATTTGCCTGTAAAATATCTTTCGAGTGAAAGTCTTTATATTGTTAAATTAAAAGTTACATAAATTATTTAAAAATAACGATTAAGAAATCTACCATAAACAGTCGCGGCATCACATGTGGCAATCTTTCTGTTGTTTCCACTCAGTGCAGCCGAGTCTTTCTTGCTCAGGAACTTGGGACACGCGCTCCCTGCTGCACATGCGCACACGTCACTGGATGACGTACTTGTGACGTCATCGGTGGAGCACAAAAGACTAAGGGACGATTCACGGAGATGGTAGAAAGTCGTACAACGTTGTTCTAAACAAAAAAGGGTTTCAAAGCTGTTTAATGTGAAATACGAACTATTCTGGTTAATCGCATTTCGAATAAACTAAAACTCCGAATAATCGCAAGAAAAAAATTGGCTAATTGGAAAAGTGAATAACCAAAAATCTTGTACTTGCCATATATTGCTGGTTTAAATCTCTACTATAATTTGCACAAAAGTCTTGAAACTCAGTTATTGGATAAATTGTGCTACCTGGATGTGCTGCAGGATAAACGCTGACTGGAAAATCAGGAAAATATTGATCATCTGTTGAAGTCAGTCGAAACTTGATATCTCTTCCACCAGTTATGTAGAGCAGTACAGATCGTTTGGTAAGCCGATAATGATCAATCCATTTCTCAACAGAATTTGATAACTGACGAACAAAAGAAGAATGCATTGACTACATTGCGACGCCTATAAATGCAACAAGGCCATTTATTGATAAAGTCTAGGCGAGGTTTTTATCACCGCCAATGGGAATTAGAATGCTATGTTAGATTTGCAAGCGGGTCAAAAATTAGGGTCAAAACTAGTGATGTACCGAATCGGCTAAATTTCGATTCGGCCGAAACCGAATATTCGGCGGTTTTGCCGAATAAATTCGGCCGAATCAACCGAATCATTTATGACGTCACGCGAAGTCGTACGCTACGGGTTTGACATGAAAAAATGTTTATCTACCAGGCAATTAGTGCAGAATAGTTCTGTTTCGTCCTCATTTAAGTTCTGTGAGGTTCACAATTGCCTCAAGAATGATTGGCAACCTGCCAATGAATTACTAATTTTTTTGACTACAGTGGGAAAAACGACAATGTGTTGAAAAAGGTAAAAATCGACGCGATTTTCGTTATGTTTGGGCTTGTGAAAGATTGCGTGGAGCTTAATAAGCAGCAAAGACACGTTTTACGCTTCAAATTTGTGTTCGTAAAAGATTCGGTTTCGGCCGGATCGCAACAAATTATTCGGCCGAAACCGAATCTTTGCACAAATGAGCGATTCGGCCGAATAAATTCGGCAAACCGAATATTCGGTACATCTCTAGTCAAAACCCAAAATGACAAGCCCACAACACCCAAACCGAATGTTTTTAAATAAAGCCCAAATTGGGCACGAAAGATACATAATCTTTAAAAAATATAAATATACATAAAATTTACATGTAAATTGTTGTGGTTCCGCTTCATGTACTGTCCTTCAGGCAGTAATCGCGTACGCGCATTCCACAGTCACGTGATTCGTTAATTGTACCGCATTCATTACTATTTTGCTTGTGGTGATTACTATTCGTGTGTGCTATGTAAATTGCCAATTATCCAAGCTATAAATGCTTGTTTCATTTATTCGTTAATCATTCTATTTTACTCTTCGAGCGAACAATACAAAGAAATACAACAGAGTTAATTGGCGACGAGGACGGGATCTACCAACTGAACACGTTGTACGCAGTTTGGTATCGAAGATAGTTCTTTCGAAGATGGAGAAAATTGCAAAGCTGATGCAAGAACAACTACAAGAGCAGCAAAGACGCCACGATGAACAAATGAAGCTAATTCTCGCCTTAGTTGAGAAAGCCGGTTCCAGTCAAAACGCTGCACCTTCCGTTGCTACGCCAAGCTTTGCCTCATTCGACTCAACATCGGAGCTGTGGGACGACTACTGGTCGAGGTTTACAACGTTTATACAAGCACATGCTGTACCAGAAACGAGGATGGCTCAAGTTTTTCTCACCAATCAAACCCCTGTGACGTACAAGCTTCTATCCAATCTGGCTGGTCAAAGCTCTCCAGTCAAGACTGTGAACGATCTTTCAATCAAAGAAATTGAAGGTTTCATGAAGGAACAGTTCGATCCGAAAAGGTTTGTTATACGGGAACGCTTTAAGTTTTGGAGCAACATGCAACGCAAGCCCGGGGAAACAGTGCAAGAGTTAGCTGCACGCATTCGTCACGACGCAGGCACGTGCGATTTTCCTTCAATTAAAGACCCGCTGGACGAAGCGTTGCGTACAAGGTTCATTTGCTCTATAGGTAACGAAGCAGTGCTAAAGGCAATCTTCAAAATCAACGCCGATGAGTTGACATTTACACGTGCTATTGAAGTTGCAATGCAAACCGAAGACGCTGCAAAGGTTGCAAAGGAAACCGTGTATGGAACTCGCGGATCGGTACACAAGGTACGGGATGCAAAGAAAGGTTTCAATACGTCCACACCTACAATTGACAAGTTTAGAAAGAATACAACTTGTTACCGATGTGGAAAACCTGATCACCTGGCACCCGATTGCCGTTATAAAAGAGCCACTTGCAAATTCTGTAAACGTATAGGCCATTTGGAAATTGTTTGCAGAAAGAAACAAGCGTCTGTTTTGCCAGTTCAACATGTAAATTCGCTACTTTCGATGAAGCCAGAAGCAGATATTAGTCCAAAACTCGAGGTAACCGTCAACATAAACGGTAAAGCTTGTCTGTTAGAGATTGACACAGCAACAAGCGGAAATTTTATTTCTGTAAATTTCTGGAAGAAAATTGGGAAACCGAGTTTGAAGGAAACCAATCAGCGTTTCAACTCTGCAACGGAACATCTGGTGCCGATACTGGGCGCATTCGAAGCTGAAGTCAAACATAGGACAACAACATGTAGTCTTACGATGTTTGTTTCCGAAATGCCGCATTTAAATTTACTTGGTCGATGTGGAATCGAGGCGTTGCGCATATCATTGGACAAGTTACTTTATCGTACCGACGATAAGGTAAACGTATTATCTGACGCCAGCAACCAAGCAGACGCATCATTACAACGTGCTTGCAAAAAGCTTTGCGAGGAATATCCAGACCTTTTCAAGGAAGATTTGGGGTGTTTGAAGGATTTTGCACTGGAAGTAAAATTCACCAAAGACGTAAAGCCTGTTTTCTGCAAGCCAAGGCCTGTTCCATTTGCTCTACAGGATGACGTCAATCAAGCATACGATGCTGGCATCGCAAAAGGTATTTGGACTCCGGCAAAATTTAACGAGTGGGGGACTCCAGTAGTTCCTATACGAAAGACACCACTTCCCGCACAAAGTAAAGCCAAGATACGAGTTTGCGGAGACTATTCTGTAACAGTTAACCCGCAGTTATCTACACACCGCCATCCACTTCCTCTTCCAGAAGACTTGATGCGCAAGTTGCGTGGTGGTTACGGTTTTACAAAGATTGATTTAGCTGATGCCTACAACCAAATCCGGTTGGGACCAGAGAGCCGAAAGCGACTAGCTATTAGTACACACCGTGGGGTGCTACTGCAAAATGTTTTACCATTCGGTATAACATCTGCTCCTGGTTATTTTCAATCAATCATGGAAGAGATTACAAGCGATCTACAAGGTGTTACAGTTTATCTCGATGATCTTTTAGTTAGCGGATCAACGGCTGAAGAGCATGTTTACAATCTTCGCCAACTTCTTCAACGGCTTAACGACAAAGGTCTACGCTGTCGTTTGGAAAAATGTAAATTTGCGTTACCTCAAGTGGAATACTTGGGTCATATTTTGTCAAAAGATGGCATTTCCAAAGGTTCTAAGGTGGATGCCGTTATTAATATGTCATCACCAAAAGATGTCTCAAACTTACGTTCTTTCCTTGGTTCCGTTCAATTCTACAGCAAGTTTCTGCCATCACAATTTTCCAGCGTTGCAGAACCACTGTACAGACTTACCCGGTCAAACATTGCATGGGAATGGGGTCCTAACGAGCAAGCTGCATTTTGCAAAATGAAAGAATTGCTGTCAGCTGATACAGTTCTGACACATTTTGACCCTACTTTACCTATTGGCATTTCCTGCGATGCATCAAATGTTGGAATTGGAGCAGTTTTGTTTCACCGCTATCAAGATGGAAGCGAGAGACCAATTGCCAACGTATCCAAATCACTAACTAAAAGCCAGCGCAACTACAGCCAAATTCAGAAAGAGGCTCTCGCTATAATCTTTGCGCTGAAGAAATTCTACCAATATATATATGGTAGGAAATTTATTCTACTGACAGACCACAAGCCACTGCTGGCATTATTCTGTCCTAATAAAGCTACGCCTGCTCTAGCTGCAAATCGCTTAGCAAGGTGGGCACTTTTTCTTGGCCAATTTCAATACGCCATTGAATATCGAAAGACATCGCAACATCAAAATGCCGATGCACTCAGTCGGTTACCAGTTGGTGAGGATGCTGACTTCGACAGGGAGGAAAGTGCACATGACACCGACACTGTTTGTGCAATTACCAGTCTTAGTTTACAAGTGCAACCCACCGATTCAGCGTTACTACGAAAGGAAAGTGGAAAAGATCCAACCTTATCCAAAGTCATGCGTTTTACGAGAGAAGGTTGGCCATCTACTATTGCATACAACGATCCAGTTGCAAAGTTTCGCAAGGTTATGGATTCGTTGAGCACCAGTTATGGGTGTCTACTGTATGGTTCACGGTTGGTTATACCGGAATCACTTTGTTCTGCTGTTCTTCAGATCCTTCATCAAGGACATTTTGGGATTCAACGAATGAAGCAACTGGCAAGAACTGCAGTCTATTGGCCAAATATCGATGACGACATTACTGTTCTTTGCCACAAGTGCCAGACTTGTGCTGAACATCAAAACGCTCCGCCAAAGGCACCTGTACATCCATGGATGATGCCGGAAAAGCCATGGAGTCGCTTACACATCGATCACGCAGTTAACTTTCTGGGAAGTAACTGGCTTGTGATGATAGATGCTCACTCAAAATACCCGTGTATACACCAAACGCAATCTATGTCATCGAGAACAACTATGGAGTTGTTGGAACAAGATTTTGCCCATTTCGGTTACCCTCATACTATTGTTTCCGACAATGCGCAAGCTTTTATGTCTGCCGAATTTCAAGACTTCTGTAAACAAAGGGGCATCGTTCATCTGACCGGAGCTCCGTACTTTCCTGCTACAAATGGCGCTGCAGAACGATTAGTGCAAACTTTCAAAAAGGCACTTAAGAAGTCTTCTAAACCTCCTAAAGAGGCGTTGCAAGAGTTTCTACTGCAATACAGGCGTATTCCAAACGCCAGTGGATTTTCACCAAGTGAACTACTTAACGGCAGACAAATTCGGGCGAAAATAGATACTCTGTTGCCTTCGCCAGCACACCTGATGCAACGTAAGCAAGTGCAAGCAACACGAAAACCCGTGAACATCACTTCTTTCAACATTGGAGACCCATGTTACGCTTTGTATCTTGGTCCAAGACGTACCGAGGATGCTCGCTGGGTTCCTGCCACGATTATTAAACTGTGTGGAAGTCGTACATTTCATGTTAAAGTTCTTCCACGTGGTCCAAATTGGAGACGTCATATCGACCAACTACGCGCTCGATACGCGTCCGACGAGGATTTGGAACCGGGAGCGGAAGAAAGTATTCCGCAGGCTCCTACTGCTGGTGCAGATTCAGACATGCCACTGAATCGTAGCTCTCCTTCATTCGGTCCCGACAATCCACGACGAACTAAGAGGTCGCGTAAACCTCCCGAGCGATTTCACTTCTAATCTGAGGGGGGATTCTGATCTTCGAAGGGGAGGTGTTGTGGTTCCGCTTCATGTACTGTCCTTCAGGCAGTAATCGCGTACGCGCATTCCACAGTCACGTGATTCGTTAATTGTACCGCATTCATTACTATTTTGCTTGTGGTGATTACTATTCGTGTGTGCTATGTAAATTGCCAATTATCCAAGCTATAAATGCTTGTTTCATTTATTCGTTAATCATTCTATTTTACTCTTCGAGCGAACAATACAAAGAAATACAACATAAATAATTATTAAACCAATAAATGATAAGTAAGCCGCAGACAGTGCACACTGTTTCGACCTATAAGGTCTCATCAGTGTAGCTGGTTGTTTTTGCCCAGTTTCCCTTGTGGTTTATGCTTAGTTGTGTCAGTCAACAGAATTGGTGAAACAGGGCTTTTCAACACGTTACTCCCAACAAACTGGAGTGCCGTTAGATGGCTACACCAACCAATACAAAGAAATGCAAAGATACAAGATGTGATCAGCAAAATAAATCTTTATCTTTGTTACTAACTGATCGAAACTTACCATTTCAAGGTCATCAAGGAAAGGTTCGACACCGGATCCCAAGCCCACGTCCACTACATAAGTGCTTATCCCATCCTCTTCACTTGTAGTTGGGTTTATGTAACTCACGTTAACATCGAGAACGTAAAGACTTTTACTTATCCGAGCTTGCGATGATCTCAACCTGGCTGTCCCCACAGATGAAACTGCAAAAAAAAGTTTAACTTAAACCAATACTGAAGAATAATAATATTTTACCACCGATTTGTAAATGACTTTTATTTGATTCCTATCTAATTTTGTGAGCTATTCTGTGAGGAAATAAATAACAAAAACAGGTGTATGCTTTAGTTTTATCAAATTAGGATCTGAGAATTACATCTATTCCGAAAAAAGGCTTTAATTGATACTATTCCTCCTGTAGGCCAAACAGTTTTTAGTAATAAATCTCCTTAACAAGTAAAACCTGGAAGCATCTGCTAGCAACTTAAATAAACCAGCATTGATTTTTTAACTTACATTCAGCCAGTGGTGGAATATTCTGGGCTTCGACTGACAGATCGTACGGGCAAACACTGACCACAGACTGAAAAGAATCACTGGAGTCAACAGATGAAAATGTTGAAGGTCGTCCGGCTGACCTTACGTTAGGCGTTGCAACGTTGTATTCCATGTCAAGCTACAAAATATGTGACATTATTTAAACATTTAAACCACGTTTGGTAAACATTTTATGTCTGGCAAAATACTCTAGGCAGATTTTCCGACCCTATGAAAGGTAGGAGCTAAATGAAATGTAACCAAATATAAAAAATATTTTGGGTGTAGCTGAATAGTTTAAAGACATAATTAGCAGGAATGTAAATAAAAGTGTTTATTTAAACACGTGGTTCTCACTCTTTTTCTGGACCGCTTAATTTTTAAATAGTTTTATACCGAACCCTAAACAGGATAGTTGAATTAAAAATTCCCCTTTCCTAACAAAACTTAAATATTTTTACGGACAATAATGCCAGATTATCAGTTCAGAGTTTCAAGCAAAAAGTATCTTATATGGTAAAAACATTTACGCAAATAACATAGATTGTACGTTTAAAGATATATTTTCCAAACGATTTTTCCCCTGCCCCTTTAGCCCATTTCAATTTTTTCACGGAGTTCGAACCCACGACGCACCCAAAGACGAATCCCAATGAAGTTTTTAGGTGCCCTGCACAATTCGGATAAGTTCACCTCTACTATTTACGATTGCTAATGACACCAGGTGGACGTTGGCGCAAAATTTGACAACCACTGGTCTAAACACGTTTTAACGACCTAAAGAACTAAAGACGGCAAATAATAAGATGTTAAGGAAAAATATAAAGTGGGTAGTTACCTCTAACCAGGCTTGTCCACGGCCAACAGTTGTCATGGAAACCTCGTTGTTTGTGACAGGAAGCGAAACACGACTCTCGGTCGCCCCCTGGCGTTCGACGTGGTCAGGATTGATGACCACTGGCGCAGAACTTTCTGGATTTTCAAGCTGCAAAAGTATTATTTTTAGACGCAATGCTTGGTATTTTTTGTCTTTATCTGTCAATATTAAGTGGACAATACTAATAACAAATGTTACTTACAGTTTACACAAATTAAATACTGATGGTTAAACAAAACGTCTGTAAAGAATACAGATATGTCAAAACTGATAAACAACCTTTATTTTCTAATGCAAATTTGTTTTAATTCGATTTAAAAATAAATACAATGTTTTGTCAAACTAAAAACTTAATATTTTACTTTAAACTTGTTTCAATAAAATTTAAAAGTAAATACAAAACTGAGTTTGTCAAAAAATATAGATGTACTTGCAACAAAACTACTATAAGGAAATATAATATCAAAAATTAAATATGTTCTTACTTCAACACGGAGTGGACTGGCCACAGTATTTCTTGCCACGTAAGCGCCTAGTGCTTGCATTGCTGCTATACCGTCCCGCAGCGTCACCCAGTGGTTGTTCGCATCTCGTTTTTTAAACAACCAGTTTGCATACTTCTCACTTGAAAAACCTTATAAACGATACAGCAACGTGTGATTCTTGTTTAAATCTAAGTGTGTATTAAAGGCCTATGCCAGCCAAAGATGTGTAGCATAATTCTGTAACAATTTTCAATTTTGAAACACACTTTAAAAGCACAAAGTAATAAGTACATCTAAATTGAGCAGTCGCGGGGGAAAAAAAAGAATTTACAACTTAATATGAGATAAAAACGTGCCCCAGATAAGTTTCTTCGCATTTTCAAATTAGCCTTTGAAAAGAGGAAATGTCTACAAATCAGGAAAACATAAAATCGCCATTTTTACATTCGATATTGGTAAAGTATGTTACTAAGTTACACTTCCAGTTAGGCATTTGTAAAGTCAATACACAAACGTTTTACCGACTCGGCCACCTCTTAACGCAGTTAGTTGTAGTTGGTATGCGGTAGCTTCGACTGTAGCGGACGCCATCTGTATTTCCTGCTTGGCTGTTAAACTTCCAGCCGCTGTACTCCTTCCGTTCGACTGAACGTTAACACAAAATAACCCCAATTAATTTATTTAATTTTTGCAATACGTATGCATGACTAATTTCCAAAGCATAGACCCCATTCTCAATCTGTTTACCTGATGCATATAGATCGTTAATCCTAACTGAAGATATTTGTTAGGAAAATCGTCCAAATTATCGCATAATCCGGATAATTGCATAAAAACGCTTGACAAAATGGTGATGCTCTTAACCAGATTCGTCTGTATTAATTCTTAGTTTATAATTACGTTCGTATACGAAATAACACACATTAACAACTAAATTTGTAACAGAAAAAAATTCTCATCATTTTAGTTTGCAGCTACATTAAAGTGTATGCAAAATTATCTTAGACGCTTGAAATCAATCATCCAGAATTATATCATCAAGTATCAGTATTTTTCAGCTTACTACTTGTGGCATTTACATACAAGCTATTGGGATCACAAGTGCTAACGACCCACTACAGAGGTGGGATTCATTTTTTTTTTTTTCAGTCGGTTCTATCACAAAAGTCATATTTTCAGCCGGTTCTGTTACAAAAAGTCCATCAACAGTAACCAGTAATGCTATCCGGTTCGCTGATTTCATAACATTTCATGAGACGGTTCTATAGAACCGGTGCGAACCGGCTGAATCTCACCACTGCCTATATAACAACTTACTAATCAGACTCCGAAGAGAATTTACTGAAGCGCATAATGCTGAAAAAGTTTGCACTCACGTTAATGTACCACGTGACCACCGAATCGAAAGTTTCAGTTTGCCGGAAAGTGAGTATGGTTCGATCAAGTGTGGGAAGAATACGGGAGCTGCTCCCCGACGTACGAAAAGTAGCGAGTGCTGCCGCTGTTAAGGTGATTGGACTTGCAGTTGTGCTATGGATCTGTAAGATAAAGAGATTTATTACAAATAAAGCTATATTAACACCTCACGGCGGACCTTAAATTTCGATAGGTTGCGCAATAATGAATTGTTAATTTAGCGGCTAAAAAAGGGTTAGGGTGAAGCAAGTTTTTGAAACTTTTGCATTAGGAACCTAATTTTCAAGTTAGTTGTATTGAATTTCTAATGGCAATGCCTTACCCCAACCCTAATAGCCCTAACCGTCAGATTTTTTGAAATATACTGTTTTAAATAGGTTTTTGTGCTCTTTGCGTCACCTATCGAAATTTAGCTAAATGCGGCTGCCGTGAGTTATGGTGTTAGTAGATTTCTTTATTGAAAGGGGTAAAGTACGAATTTGCTACTGTTACTACATTTGCTAACAATACTTACCCTTCTGAGGTGGTAGGCGATAAAGGAGTTTCCCAAGCGAAGAGAAGTTCTTACTGCTCTGTCGTTAAGCTTAAGTACTCGCTTTTCCCTGCCAAAACATTGAGGTAAATACTTAAATGTTAAAAGACGAGAAGAGGGATTACATAAATGTTTATTGCATTACATCGTTCATAAGAATCAGCTGTACAAAAATGCCAGAGTCATAAACCTGAAATT
This sequence comes from Phallusia mammillata, assembly GCF_965637545.1. Classification (NCBI taxonomy): domain Eukaryota; kingdom Metazoa; phylum Chordata; class Ascidiacea; order Phlebobranchia; family Ascidiidae; genus Phallusia; species Phallusia mammillata. Next base: position 16,220,132 of record NC_137257.1, on the reverse strand, counting down.
AGGTCCGTATATATGTTTTGTATTGCCATTACTACAATTATGAAGGAAATTTAAAATGTAGGATTTAGTAGAGTTAGTTTTAATTTCACGAAAAGGTATTTAGCCTACGTCTACAAAGACCAAGCCTGCAACCTTAGCACGAACAAATAGTTATTGATTTAGGCACGAGTTTGATTAAAAACACAATGGAAGTTGATTAAAACACAATAGACAAAATAACAAACTTTTCGAGACATTACCTGTCGATTTCGTTGTCAGTGCTGATTGGTTGTCTTGTTCCGCTTGACCAATCAGTGTACGCTTTACGAACCGCGTCCAATTCTGATGTTATTACGGAAGTTCTGTAAATCTGTCAAACAATACAAAGTTTGGCAAAGCGAAAGAGATCTCTAAAAGGTCGCAAAATCTTAAACGTAAAGATACATCCCCTCTAAACACAACTGCCACAAGTATAATACAGTATAAGCACAGTATAACGAGTATGACAAAAAAACTATGTTTTTTCACATTGTAAACGAAGTTATGTATGCATTTTAACCTAGGAATTATTTCGTACAGCGTCGTTGCAAATTTTTGGTTATAAAAATTCAAAAACGTTCTTATTCTAAATTGTATTTGTGGCTTTAAACCAGAATAATAAAAAACACTATCCAAGCATATTTGTTTTTTTATTATATGATGGTCTGGCTTGGCCATTAGATGCTCACAAACAACAAGTGTCTGTATTGCTAAACGTTTACTTGTAAGTGTGGGTTTTGTCCATTATGTTTTTTACAGTAAAGTACAACTAAAACATTTTTTACGAAAACCTAAATTACTAAAAATTCTCAAATGAAATAGTATTTGATACACAAGATTAACATTCCTGCACCTTTCGATCCAAAGGTTCATTGAAATTTGGAAGCCGCAAATTTCTCTTGGAAATTCTTCTGCGTTGTCGGCAAATTTTACGATCCGATTTTTGCCTGCGTATCAAAACATAGCAAAGGATAATGATACCGTCCATTATCACAAAACACAGAGAATTCGTTATCACCACAGCCGTGCTAAAAAAAGAACTATGAAAGGTAATTACATTGCTTCAAACTGCTTTTTACTATTCTTTTTGGGGCAAAATAGTTTTAGTTTAGAATGTGTGTTGTATGCAATTAAAATGTGAGTCCAACAGTGCTAATATTTGCAATTGTATTTTACGTGATATCGCTGCAAGCAGATCTTCGTCTGCGTGAAGTTGCCACTGGCGACCCTGCGTAGTAGAGAGAGCGACGCAATTTTACTTGATGTGACATAACGTAGTTCAAAGAACCAGTCAGAATGTTCTAGAAAAAGATAAGATTTTTCGAAATAAACAAGACCGTCAAAATACAGGCAAATATATTAATCGCTGATGCATACTAAATCCCAAACCGTAGCTTGTTTAAAACAGTTTGATGTTTCTGGCATATTCCATTAAAACGTAAAATTGAAATTATAATTGTTTTTAACTATATCGTCTGAAGCTACCTTCTAGATATGTTTGTCATACAAGCTAGAGTTGTAACTCAGGCTAGGATTTTCGGGTCGGATTTGAGCTGAGTTTGGGCTTTTTTCATCGAACGGACTTGTGTCCGTAATTATAAAAAAATTACCCAGTTAAGTGGCTAGTTGGACTTATCCCAATGTCATACAGCCCTAGGAGTCGTGTTAAATCCAATGTCTATTGTTACATTCTGTACACTTGTACTTTTGTACACTGTTAAGTTGCCATGTTAATCAAACTTCTGGGCTTAAACGGGCTGTCACATTCGCTTCGGGCTTATACTTTCGGGTGCTGGCTCGAATTTCGGGCGAGCTTACAACTCGGCTACAAACTACTAACAAAAATATTTTACTTGGTCTGGGTTGATTAACTGCGCTGTTTCCACCAGCAACCGCAAGGTGACGCTAGTAAGCCATAAATCCGGTTTCGAAGCCCGAGTTGGTGAGAATGAGAATCCAATCAGTGGCGGTCTGGGCTGTGCTGCAAAAAAAACGTAACAATTTTACTGCAAGTTTAGTAAATTACAAAGCATATGGAAGGAATTATTTTCAAGATAGTCGAGTGGTTAGCGCAAGTGCTCTGTTATGAGTTCCAATCCCGTTCAGCTTGGTTTTAACCAACAAAGAAAGACAAAAACGTTAAACTAATTAGTGGTCACCAAGTGCAAAAAATAAATATAACTAGAAAGGTGGTCTTTCCACATATTTCCATTTTATATATTATATTTACCAACTAACTATACAGACCATTTGACTTACTACCATGATGGGTACCCTCTGGGTCAAACTTTGGGAGGATCAACTTTTGACAACTAACTTGTGGGTAAATTTGAATTATTTACGCAATCAGTAATCCACAAGTTTTGGCACAAAATGCTAAAATAAACTTGTTATTTTTTTTACCTGTGAATGGTTTGTCGGCGTTTCGATCGTGCATAAACGAAAGCAATCCCTCATAAGCATTCTGAGCTTCGGTCGTTAAACTGTCAATCTTTGCGTTGCGACCATTGAGCAAGTTGTTACGTCGAAGATACTCCAATCTACAAATCGGATTTGCATTTGAGTATATGGGCATGAGTTGTAAAAGTAGGCTTAAAGCAATCAAGCAAAGTTAGTCTAGTCTTTATAACTAAGTTAGTTTTGTTACATGGAATTTGAGAAGGTCCCAGCAAAGCCTGTTTTCAAATTAAGAGTTACATTATTTTCTGTAACCCCCTATGTTCCACCCAAATTTTATCGTTTAGTTCTCCCTTGTATAAGGAGTATTTATGAGGAATACTTACTTAACAGAGGCGGATTGCAGTGAATACAAATACGGCGCAATCGTTGCATCATCGTCGTTTGGTGTCGGACTTTTAGTGGCAGCTGAACTGACTCCGTGCAAATGCATAGTAGCCTAAAAAGTCACAAGTTGGACACGATATATTGCTTTACAGCAGTAACGTTTTTATAGGTTATGCTGTACACTTACTGACTTTTGAGCTAAAACAAAAATAAGTAATCCAAAGAATTCTGTGTTATAACATAGAAAGCTGTATTATAACATAGTATGAAATGTTATAAGCAACATTTTAAAAAAATATCTGCTAATAAAAAAGCTAACATTTTTTAGGTTTCGCTCGATTTGAGAATCAATAAAACTCTGATCAAGTAAAAAACAACTCGGATGCAAAATGGTACCTGTAATTAATAAAACCTTACCTTTTCCGTTCCTGGTATAGCGTTCGATGGAAACCCAAGTTTAATTTTCTTATTAGTTCTAGTGGTAGTCGAAGAAGAAGGTCGTTGTCTGCGTTTTCTTGTCGTTTTCGTGTCCACCAGTATCCACTCGACCTTTCGCTGTTTCTCGCCCTCCGGAATCACTTGAAGAACTTTTACAACTTTGTCCACAAACGATGGTTTTCTTTCACCGTGCTGTCTCTTTTTTAAAATAACCTGGAAAACAAGGGCAGTGTAGCATATATTTAAATGATAGTTTTCAGTTCACAAAAAACCATCTGTGCTTAGGATTTTGGAATAAACGTTTTTTGGAGTACCTTCATATATTGAATATCCTATAATTTCAAAAGAATCATTGGGTTTCACCCCAAGCAATGGATTGAGAGGTTCCATTTTAAAGTTTTAATTACCAGTAGTTTGGCCATTTTAAAGTTTTAATTACCAGTAGTTTGGCCATTTTAAAGTTTTAATTACCAAACTTTGGCAATGTATACGACTTAACGTTGAGAATAAAACCCATATTGTAGAATACACTGCGTTATTTTTTATAACAGATTGACCAATAGCACATAGACATATTTTAGATGACTTTCACAGTAAAAATGTTTGTACCTACGAGATTAAATGACAAAACACGCTGTGAATTTTGGTTCAACATTTGATTTTTTGTATAAGTGTTTTACCTTGACTTTTAGATCTCCGGTTATAACTGGTATAACAGTAAAGCGAAGGAATTCAGAGGAGGGGATGCCGCCCGAGGAAGGGTTAATGTTTATATTTTCCGGCGAGCTTCCGGGTGTTTTACTCCCGCAAAGTCCTTCTGTTGACTCGATGTCGATTGTCGCCTGAAGTCAAAATGCCTTGTTTATTTTTTGGTCAAATTTAAACCCATTACGCTACCATAAACGTATCCCGATTGGGGTATTTAGTTTAATGTCTAATAAAAGGTCAAGCGTTTCCAGTCAATTAACCATTTGACCTCCTATAGTTTTGCTTATGTAAGGTTTTCAAAATTTTAAACAACTTGTGTGTCCTTTATGTCATATGGACCCACTGTAGCTATCCTGTGTTTTATAATATCATTTAGTTCATAAAAATCACATTAAAAATCCTCAATACCAACTTTGCTGCAAAATAATTTAATACTTACAGTAACTCTGCTTTCGATATAGCTAAACACTGTAACTTCCACCGAAACTTTTGTTCCTCTCACTACAGGCCGAGTTGGTATAGAAACCTCCATAAATATTGCATGTTCGACGTTGAATACAAATGGGTCCATCACACACATACCGTTCTCCTGTAACAAGTACAACTAAAGTTATAAGTTTCAAGAATAAATTATTTTCGTAGGCCTACATGAGGATCTACGGAATAAACGCAGCATATATATATACATACCTTGTTGGTTGTAAGCATACATATTCGTGCAAATTAAGGCTAATTAAATATGACAGAAATGGGTCCTAATTATAAAAAAAGGAACAAAAAGTCCGATAAAAAGTACAACTTTGTGCGTAACAGACTTGACAGTTTCAAAATACGATTTTTGTACACTTTACTGGAAATCAAAGTGTTTGAAAATGTCGAGGCTCGGCTCAAAATCAGTATAGCCTTCTTTAAGGACTTATTTTAAATCAGTGTATATCTTGCAATACGAAACATATCTGGATCTGCTACGCCACCTACCGGGGACAAACTAAACAGACCAACCGACCACGAGGTGATGCTATGTGGAAGTGGTGGAATCCTTGGGCTGCTTGTTCCGTTCAGAGTTGTATAACCTCTTGATCTACAAATTAAACAACAACAGGAGTTAAAAAGAAAATTAATGAAAATTTCTCGTTTTTTTATTCGAGACTTCCATTTTTTTCCCCCTGGCATGAGTAGTTAAGTTGTTTTGGTATTTCATATTATCACATTTACTTCAAAGTGCACCATGTCGTTAAAGAGGCAAGAAGGTGAAAAAGTGTTTCCCTTCTAAAATCTTTCAGCAACAGGCAACCTGCGACGGGCGGGCCTGATGCTGCTTGAGCAAAGGTTGTGTGGCCCGCGGAGACATTTGGATTTTAAATACTATATGGCCAGCTAAACCATTTTAGTTCGCGTGAAAGGGAGGAATACCATTTCATATTTTGTTGTTTAAGCAAATTAATGCGCCCGGGGCTTTTTTCCTGCAACCAAACAATGCGCTTAGAATCAATTGCAAATTTTACTAGATGTTGTTAACTCAATGTAAGCGTGTTTGTTACTCAACAAGGCAGGCCTAATGATATTTTGAAATATATGAAGGTGTGCCCCGCCGTCTAAATATGTTAATTGTATATCACATATATATAACCAATCAGTGATAAGAGTTGCACAGCCCATTTTAGGTTAATAACAAGTCGATAATCAGTTAAGTTGAACCTAAATTCATAACTGGTGTCAGCCCTGAAGCGTCTATTGACCAGCAATCACGCCATACTCAAATGTAGATCACAGTACACCTGGCCCATTGAATGAATGATAAAGAATTAGCCTGTCACCAAGCATTCCCATATGGCAAGGCGTAGGCTAGAAAAATCTAGACTGTGGTGGGATTCGAACCCTGGACAGGAGTTTTTCCGGTACTCGCACTTGACAAAAACACATTCAATTCAACCCTTGAAACGATTTTAACTCACCCAAGTCTGAAGTCAACAGAAAACCAGGTTTCATCAAAATCTCTTCGTAACCACGGTTCAGTTCTCTGCACTTCGATCGGGGTTCCGACCCTGTTTGACCCCGGGACGAGAAAAACTCCCCTGGCCCTGATGTCACTGCACAAACCAACACGTCATTGTGTAAAGTTTAAAGGCACAGGTACATACTTCAAATTACATACTTTTTTATTCAAAGAAGTTATTTAGGTATTTTAAAAAACAGCAGCAATTATTTTTTCGAAAGCCTTCTAAGAACTTCTATTATTGGTCAAATTTACATACAGCAGTATTACTTTTTGTCTATTTTTAGATACAGATTTGAATGACATATAAAAATGACTTACTCAGATACACATCTTTCCACATTATTGGTGTTTTGTCTTCGACACTGAGCCTCTTTACAACACGACATAAATGCTTTTTCACATTCTTCTGTCAGAGACAAGGACCGCCTGCGTTCTTCACAATAGTTTTCGCCGCTCGGTATATTCACAACGCTTGATACGTCCAACGAGCCGATCTCGCAACATTCGTAAACACTTCCATAGTATCTTTCGGCTACACAAAAATAAGTTGTGGACATAGAAATATTATTTTGTCTTGCATTGTTACTCCTACGTCACTAGGTGGTTGTTATGGGTTTTGCCACATGCCGATATAAATTAATATGACGTTAAAAAACTGAAAACAATTCACTTTTTTCAATGACGTCATCGCAATTACTTAAATGTGACGTTACTTAGCACACTTTGTGACGCCATTCTTACCTTTTTGTATCATCATCTGAGAATCTCCAAACAAATCTCTTTTTCTTCGACGTTTCGCAGTGACATCACCACACGTTGAACTGCTCGCATCGATGACGCCATTGGTGACGGAGGAGGCAAGAGTTCGACCTGCAGTAATTGTATTACTGCACTGTACGGTATTCTCAATTTGATGATAACTATGTACTATGAGCTAAAATAGAATTCCAAATAATATGAACATAAATTCATAACTGGGATCAGCCCTGAATCGTCTATGCAAACCAGCGATCACGGCCCACTAATTTTTAAATCACAGTATTCGAACCCACAACAGGAGTGGGTTCGAGTCCCACCGCAGGCTAGATTTTTCCAGCCTACGCCTTGCCATATGCTGGTAAATACTTGGTTGTCGGCTGATGCGGTATGGTGCCTTCAATGGGACTGGCGTAGAATTCCAAATACTTACTTAAAAAAACTTATTTATTGGCAGCCATAAATTAACACTTACCGACGGCATTAAACGCATACTGTGGTGATGGAATAGACAGGGATTTGCATTCCAGGGAAAATGAGCGGAGGATGTTAAAGGTGTTTGACCTCGAGTTGGACGAAGAACTCTCGTTTTCACCCAAGAAATCTTTCCTCAGCGACAGAGCAGCGACATCGACACCAGTGAGGCCGACATAAGCCGATGGATGACCTCTGACACCGATTTCAAGCTTAAGAGATAGTAGGTTTCTTTGTGGTAGGTTGCAGTAAGCTCGTTTATTTTAATACTCAACAGAAAAATATTGCTTGGGTATATGGACCATTAGAATGATTTGATCAGCTCTGTCACATTTAAATATCAACAAAAGACAAAATATAATTGTTTAAATTTAATCATGACTATAACGGCCCAAATAGACGTAAAAAGCGACATACTTTATTACAGAGATCGGCAACCCTGGCACGCGTGCCAACCTTGGCACGCGAGGTGGTTTTTCATGGCACGCCAACAGATTCGCGTGTTTATATTGAAGTGACAGTTAAACCCGTTACACTGCTTGTTTATAGTTTTTATCATGCCATTGTTATAAAATTCAGCCTTACGTGCACAAAACACTCTGGTTTACTGATATCTGCTGGCACGAACCACTATTATTTAGAAAAACGTTGGCACGCGAGGTTAATTTTTCATGTCGTTTTTACGTCTATTTGGGCCGTTATATTCGTCATTAAACTTATGAACAGATCGTGTATGAACAGTGTTCCAAACAATCGTTTAATTTATATTGTTTTGTTGATCAAAAAATATATACGCTCCTTATTATATGTTTACAAAATGTTGAAAGTAAAATCGTTGAAACTTGTTTGCTAAAGATTTATGAAAAGCTTTACGTTTCAGGAAAAGTTATGCACCCAGCTCTATGCATGCTACCAACTATCATCTTTCAATGTAAAAAATGGAGTTCTTACCTCTTGGCCTGGATAAGGAAGTAGGTCCCCAGGAAAGTTGATTTGCAGTTCTGGATTTGTTCCTTGACAAGTTTCCACCACACGGAGCACCGCAGAGTCAGCAGTGATGTAAGATCCTCCTGATAAAAATTTAATGTGTGCTGCAAAGCGTTACCTACATTCACAAACCATGGCAGTATTGTGAAAAATGAGCAACTTTTGGCAAGATAACACTATTTGAACGTTTGCCGTTTGCTTTTGTTATATCTTTTGACGGAAAACATAAACCACTTTATTGCACAAAATAGCTGAGATAAACTTAAACTTATTACTGGGACCAGCCCGTCCTGCTGCAGACCAGCAGTCTTGGATTCAAATCCCAGCGCAGGACATTTATTTCGGTTTAATTCGGTTCGGAAGGCGGTTAAATTTAGTATTACAACTTCAATAGGCCTGGAGCGCAATGAGTGTTGGAGAAAACCATCAACTGACAAATGTACAAACCTGAACTGATCGGTGTGACGTAATACGCAGTAATATGAGAGCGTGGCGACATTTGACTGGTCACGTGCAAACGAATTACCGCCTGATTTTCGTTAGCAGACACGACGACCTTGCCCTCCACTAAAACGTCCTCCTTTGCCGTAACAGTGTATACAATCTGCAAATAAAGGACTTTTTAATAGTTTCTGCCTATAACAAGCAAATGACAATTTATCTATCCATTAAAGAGGTATTAAAAAGAACGCTGATATATATTTAAAACTTTAATATTTAAGTCGCAGAAAACGATTTCGACCAGCAGATTTTATTCAATGTAAGCTGCCTCAAGCAATTTGTTTGTCTAGTAATCGAATTGTAATTTGGTCGAATCGATTAGGTGATTTCCTTTTCTAGTGTAAATTCAAATCAATTATGCAAGCAGTAATGGCGTCAAACTTCGCAACGAAACGCACAACGTTTCAAAACAATTCCGTTTCAAAACAATTCCGTTTCAAAACAAATCTTCAGGTTATTTAGATTTCTACTGCTTTTCATTTACTGCTAGAATCTGTAATATATTTTGCTTACTGTTCGTTGCCTAGGTGACGGGGTAACGTATACTTCGATAGCGGCTGCAGCGTCAACTACCAGATCCGATCTTGGAAGAACGATCTGAATATGTTCATCATATGCTGATGTCTGCAGAAAAAATATATTGTGAATCCCTTCCAAAAGGAAAAGCGAGTACCATATGTGCAAGCTCAAGGTGGTCCACGCCGTGGCAAGCGGGCCGCATAAACACTTTGCATACATTGATTGAGTCGACTCTGGTTGGCATAGTCCTAAATAAGACGCTAATTATTATCATTGCAGGTCAATATGTGTCTGGGCTTTTGTGATGTAAATCCATTGATTTTTTGGATAACATTTTGGTCTCAAAACATGCAGTCGAATAAAATAGTAAATTCAGTCCTTCAGTGCATATGAGTATTTCTACTTGCGGCCCTCTAATTACGTACCAAATGCATTGATTTTGACAACAAGGCTGATTTGTTTAGCTCCTCAAGATCCGTTTGCAAAAACACTGTCACTTGTAACTAATTGATTACTGACAAACCTGAGGATTAATGAATTTTTCAGCCGAGGTGGGATAACTTTGGCCGTTCGACGTGTACACTCCAGTGGCCATTATTAACATCGCACCAGCGTTTGTAGGGGAATCGAAATGCACCAACAACGACCCGTCGTCATCACAAGTCTGAACCAAAAAAATAGTTTGAGCTTATTTAGGAAAACGAAATATAAACACCCTGTGCTATATTTTAAAACAAATTGCCTAAATAAGCAAAATGATAATAAGCTGCAGACAACGTTTCAAAATGTTAACATAATTTTGTTTTTTCGTAACTTTTGTTAAAATATCCACTTAATTCCTCTAGTTCCCTAATCAGTTAAAAAAATTCTAAATTTCTGACTTTACTAACACTGCGGTATATGAAGTAGTGATGCACATAATATGCTAAATTGGTTTCAGACTGAAACCGGATATTGGGCAGTTTTGCCGAATAAAATCTGCCGAATCAACCGAATCGTGTATACCGTCTTGCAAAGTCGTGCGCTACGATTTTTAAACAGCTTGTTCTAGTACCAGGCAAAGTGGCAAACGGTGTTGTTATAGTAGCAAACCAGCCTTTTTTAACAACAATTAGTTTTGGTTTGGTATATATAGGCAGTACCTGAAAAAAAATGATAAAATTTTTAAACACAAAAAAATGACAATATACATATATGCAATGAAGTATTCGTTTCAGTTTAGCAATCACATTCGGACATAAGAAATAATAGCAAATTTTTGATGTAGTGCATATGTGAAATATATTCGAGAAAACTACATATTATTTACTTTTAAGCAATCAATGCCTTGGCGCCAAGGTGTTCAAATTTAAAATCGAATATTTAATTTCAGTTGCAAGGAGTCCAAGCTAAATGAGTCACCAGTCAATAAAAAAGGGAATTACCAACTGGTTGTCTTGGTGGACTTGTATAGTTTGGCCATCCGTTCGTACTGCTGTAGTGGCAAGATTCACACGAACATTAGGAGCAACACTTCCATCAATGTACTTTGCTGTGATCTGTAAATTTAGAGCAACAATGCAAAAGCGTTACCTAATATGCGTCCTGTACAATAACGGTTCTATACAAGTGTTGTTCAATAGCATATGCTATGCGTCCCTAGCTACTTTAATTTCTTCTGACAAAAAAATTTAAAACACCAAATAAAACGTGTTCATTACGTAAACACGTAAGCTAAGCGGATTTGAACAGTAGATATTTTTTTTAAGCCATGCCTTTTTCCCCTCAATATCATATTCAAATTAAGCATAATAAATTGATTGTGCAAGTATGTAAAACATTCATCATGCTTAATTAACCAAAATGTACAGATCAGACTAATTATCACCTGTAATGTAAAAGTGAGACCAGGTTTATAATATTCAGGTGTGTAGCCGAAACCCAGCACAACAGGGGTGCTGGTGAACAGGACACTGCTATCGTGGATTGTGCGCGTATTTCCTTGTGCTCTGTCTGTCACAGATACTTCGATCATAAGTCGAGAGTTTCGCGCAATAAGTTCGTTCACGGAAACGCCGTTGGTCTGTAAAAATGCCAGAACGAGTCAAATTATGCATCAAACCCGTATTGTTTAAACCTAAACCCCGTTTTTGATTTGTATGAATAAATGCCATGCTTAACAAAGTTGATTTAGGAACAAAGCAAAGTATATTGCAAAATTTTCAAAATCGAGGCTCAGTTGGGGGAGTTACTGTTGTCAAAGATTCAATTTTACCACAATTGTTCATCTTCCTTCGTGCTTAGCTTATTTAAAAATTGTAATTGCTGTTAAAACCCTTTCTGTTGAAGAAAAAGATTTTGCAAAGTGAAAATAAAAAATCTCTTATATACAGAACAAAAACGTTTACAAACATTCGAAAGACATATTCATTGAAAACAGACATAATTAAGGAAGTTATTGTCTGCAGCTTATTGAACATAATTTGTAAATAAAAATGCAGTATATCTTCTTCAAATAAATACTAAACTCACCAGAGTAGCGATCGATTCATCAACGACAAACTCTCCTGAAAACGAGTTTCTAGTGATGATGTGCGTTGTGCGGGTTTCGGAACTCCCTTCAACTCCGACAGGTACCACAAATCGAATATGAGCCGCTCCTCGTACTCGCTCACCATAGATATAACTGTAAAAAAGGTGAAATACTCCTCGAGATACAGCACAGCTACATAAAGATTAAATGATTAGAGACCGCTAGACTTTTTATTGGGGCTGAACTATTGAAAAAGATTTTTTAAGATAAAGTGACACTTTTGTGAAATCGTCTTTGTTTGCTTTTTTGTTCACTACATAATGGCCGTAAATTTATCTAAACGAGTAAACGCCGCAATACCACAAGTGAAAAATACAATAAAATTCAATACAAAAAGGATTTTTTACAAAAAAAATACGAAAACATGGCCAACAGAACTTAAAATATTTTGAAAGACTGAAAGTTTTCGAATGCATTTCAATGTATAGTAATACTAATTATTTACAGTTTGCCTAAATACCAGATAGTTTGCCTAAATACCAGAAAACGGTTTACCTTGCAGATATTCGCATCTGAAATCTTGGTTCGTGAGGCAAAATAAACGGGTTGTTTGGTTCGACTTTCACATCAAAGGTTGGCAACGTGTAGTCTTGCACGAAAAATGTCGACTCAAATTGAGTTTGGTCTACTTGACGGCTACAAAAACATAGGCAAAAAAGGCATATGTTAAAAGGTCGGTACATACCAAATTATTTGTTATAAATCAAAGTAAGTCTTACACGGCCTATTGCTACCCAATAGCGTACAATAATGCCCTAGAAGAGTGCCACATGTGCATAGTGTTTTAGCATTAACAACACAACACAATGATTACTTAGAAAGTATTGTATTTTTTCGTATGAATGCAATGCCGGTAATGAAAGCATTACTTGCTGTTGGTACAGTATATGGCTAAAGGAAGGCCTTGAACAAGATGTGTATTACATGATTGACACCTTCCTGTTTCAACTCTTTTCATGTACATTCATTCATAAAATTAAGAAGCCGGTTTCAGGAAGCCTACCGTACGCCATTCATAAAAAAATATATTCAGCAAAGTTTAGGAAAAGATAGACGAAATATCCTAAATAAAATCATTAAGCTAAATAAAAACGTGTAGTTGAGGCATGCCTTTTACATTAAACAGTTGTATTGGTTTTCTATTTTTTCTGGATTAAAGTGTCCTTGTAATCTAAGTATGCTGTATTAGCGCCATTTAGACTTGTGCAAATGTAAAGAAAGGATTCTCATAAGACCTTCTTTGAGATCGGGAAATAAAAGGCAATTACCCCTTTGCATCCAATTTGTTTTTACCGCCAAATATTTTTGGCACATGAAGACAAAGCAAGGGTCTGGAAAAAGCTATTTTTTTCTCTTGCAAACTCTTTTAACATTACTGAAATCATTGAACCATTGAATTGCGTTGGTCTCAATTCACCACAAATACGATACACAATTTCACAATGTGCATGATGCAACATTTCAAAGTCCATTTGATGTCCATTCATTTCAACTATATTTGGACTTACTTGTGAAATCGTGCACTGATTTGCCATTGACCAATAGGTGGTGTTTGGGGTATCTTAAAATCCCTTGCAAACACACCGTTGCTTGCTGCTTTGTTTTTCTTCCATACTTCAACTCCTGCCCCACCAGGGGTTGGACTTGGGGCCTAAATATGCAATAAAAATAAAAAAAACTCTTAACTTTAATATGTGTCAAAACATGCTTTTACAAGTAAACAAAAAAGAGCTAAAAAATTTAAAAGATTGCCACAGCCTGACAGTGTTTACATTTGTAGTATAGGGCACATGTGTATCTCCAGTGGTGAGATTCAAATTTTTTTTCAGCTGGTTCTATCACAAAAGTCATTTTTTTCAGCCGGTTCGGTTAGAAAAAGTCCATTGACAGTAACTAGTGATGCTAACCGGTTCGCTGATCTCATAAAATGTCGTGAGACGGCTCTACAGAACCGATGCGAACCGGTTGAATCCCACCACTGCTATTTGTGTATGAAAACAATAAAACTTATTTATCGTTTCAACCTATTGAAAGTTTTGCAAGACACGCTCAAACTAATTCATACGTTTAGCAAGTCAAATACTGACGCATGTCCGTTGATGGAACAGTATCATACTATGGTCAGAATTATCTGAGGAAAAGGTCATCGAATGGGCTGAAACACCAATTATGGGTATCGCGACTATATAACTCGAATACTAAGCCATGATTTGTAAACAAGGATTTGTATAGCATTGGTAGCCGAGACAGCTGGTAAAGAGGTAAATGCAGCATATCTGTATGCCGTCATGCATATTTTATGTATGCAGGTATTGGTAATGCAATTCAATGCGCTGGCACCAACATTATAACGTCCCGAATGGTAATCGACAAGCAGGACTCCATCAAAGCAGAACCTTTATTGCATTGACCGAATCACATTCGTCGTAAAGTATGCAATATCCAGTAGAAGGCAACCTCGTACAAAACGGTCAAATCATTGGATCCCTAGGTAAGTCAAACGTAGCACTTACGTAAATAAACATGGACATCGTTGACGCCAAAGGTTTCAACTGATCATCAACAGGAATAAAACGAATATTGACTGCAAAATAAAGAATATTTAAAAATCATTCTAACTATCTTAAAACGCTTGTCTTAAAAGAAGCACTTCGGAAATGTTAGCAAACGCCAAAACAAGCAATTTTCCCCTGTGAAAAGGCAAAAAAAAGAGACATTAATTAATTCATAGTTCGTTTTAACTTTATGACAAAAACTTTTGCCAAGACGAATATCATTTATTTGCAAGTTAACATTTTTATAATAAATGCTTGCATGGCACTGTTTCAGGAATGGTTATGCATTATTACTTTAACAACATTGCTAAAAAGTTTTAGTACCCTTTCTCGGAAGCTATTGACTAAGCCAGTGGTTCCCAACCTTCCATGGACCGTGGCCCCCTAAAAGTGTCATTTTTGCCTCGTGGCCCCCTTCATGTAAGCTTGTAAGTCCTGTGGCCCCCTTAAAATGTAAATGGCAAACTCGTGTGGAAATTGGATACTAATATCGGCTTTAAACGCAGGTCGAATAGAGTAAATAGGGTCCGCATTCGCAAAAAAGTCTCAATATAGAGAAATAGTATGCAAAATAGTGGATTAAATTAGGAAAAATTTTAGTGGGTGTTTCTGGTAAATCTACACCTGTGGCCCCCCTGAACACAGCTCGTGGCCCCCCTGGGGGGCCATGGGCCCTGGTTGGGAACCACTGGACTAAGCGTACCTGTGTCCCCAGGTCTATAAACCGTTCGATCAGTTTGTATAAAGATGTGACCCAATTTTCTAGCTATAGGTACAGTCTTGGTGGTCCTCCAACTCCTGGTCGGGTTTGCCTCCACCGAAACTTCAATGACACATTCACAAAGATCGTCGGTGTCTGCGGCATCGCTCCCTCTACATTGATTGGTTGTTGGTGCCACCGACAGGGGAAAGTGGTGCGTGTCGACCGAACTGCTCACGATAACACTTCGCTGTGAACAAAACGAATGGTGTTTGACATTAACCTGCAAATGGCTTCTTAAGGTAATCAATGCTATAACACCACGTGTATCACGTACGTACTTGACTAGAATCACTTTCAGGGTGCTACGGTATGTTTAGCGCAGAAGTTTGAAGACAACCAAACAATCAATTAACGGGCTGACAATTGCCAGAAGAGCTCTCTAAATTTGAGCAGACTTACTTGTTGGTTAAAAATCACGCCACTATCCGTTCGCACTGACATTCGGACAGTAAAATGTCTGCCCACCACTGCATCGAACGTTGTGAGGATGACGTTGTGAGTCGTATCGTGACGTAGTTTGGCAGGGAGATCAAAAACTACATCGAGGCTACAAAAAAAACACATTAAAACCTGATTTCTACATATGAATTCATGTTTTTTTAGTTGTTGTGTGCTAACGCCAGGAAAATTTCCACTTCATTTTTTTAACGCAAATACTTAGACCAGTGGTTCTCAACCTTTTTTCTTTCGTGGCCCACTTTCATTGCACAAAAATTCTGTGGCCCAGTAAATTTTTATGAAAGAAAGAAACAACTATAAAGTAGGTTCAGAACAAAAAAAACTACAGGACATATTTCAAACAGATAATAAGCTCAAAATATGTTAATGCAAAAAATCATAAAACAGCACTTTCCCTTCTTTAATCAAGCACTTTCAGTTATGACTGAATAATTGGACAATTGATATTCTGCTATTATCTGGCTTTATTGTAATCACAAAGTAGTTTATTACATCATAAACATACGGGGTTGCAGAAACTCAAAGTAACTTCATACCATAAATAGAATAATTCAAATTAATTTACATTCCTTCTCAATTCCTCCCCAAGCCATTATTCTTGTAAAATTGAGTGTAGTGACACAAATGAAAATTCTTAAAAAATGCTTTCTATTTTTTTTTGGTCTGTGGCCCAATCAAAATGCTTCCATGGCCCACCAGTGGGCCATGGCCCACTGGTTGAGAACCGCTGACTTAGACAGATAGCCTAATTAGATTATTTTTGACCTCGAATTGAAACGAATTGAAATGAAATACAGAATTACGTTTAATGGTTTAAATCAGGTTTATTGTGATTTTTTGATGTCTGGACTAGATGGAGACGCGTGCTGGTGGTTTTACTAATCCAATGCCTTTGGATTTTAAAGCGTATGTCCACAAGCGAGAAAGGCTTTTAAAAGGTTTATGCCGGGTCGTAAAAAAATTAAGCGAAATAACTTTTTTTGACACATTTTTACAAAACACAACTACAATTGCAATAAATTGTAGTTACAATTGTACATTTAAAAAAATATTTGTAACCAATATCCTGTCGCAACAACGTAAACCATTTCCAAATAAATTATGGGACAAAATCACTCCCACCCTTATTATTGAGACGTTATGGTTCGTACGCATATCAAATAATTTAGCGTTTACACTATATTTCGCCTTTAACAAAACTCCATATGAAACTGGCAATTTCATAGGAATGCAGTAGTTTGCGAAACCGTTGAACAACTTGCCCTAAGAAACGGAAAGAGTCGTAATGGCTCTGGAAAGGAATTGGGATCACCTACAAGACCAGGGGTCACCAAACTTTTTTCACTGCGGGCCGGATAAGTTTAATAATAGTTTAATAATAATTCGTGCGGGCCGGATAGTTTACATGCCCTAGCGCCGTCTTTGCGAACTTAGACCGCAAGGCGATTTTGATAGGGGCGCCAAGATATGGTCTTTCTATAATCTCATTAAAATCAGGTAATGCGACTATTAAATTGCATAGTTAGTCTAATCTTACAAGCAACGCTTGTATAATACGTCACAAGTGACCAAAGAAAGCAATCGTTTGCGCACAATTAACACTTTTAGTCTTGTTTGTGACGTAACAAACTGGCTTTGGGTCAATCCTGGGTGTTGTAATCCCATAAAACAAGGTAATATCAATTCTAAATATCGCGACAGGAAAACTTTCGTAAGAAGTAGATCAATTTTTAAATGTTACAAAGTTATCAATGCGATTTGACAAACCAAAAAATGTGGTCGCGGGCCGGATCCGGCACGCGGGCCGTAGTTTGGTGACCCCTGTACAAGACGAACATCATAATGAACATAATCCCTTAGAGTACATGCTGATTATATCTACTGTTATGAATAATGCATCTCAACAGTGTTTGTAGTTATACATCTTGTTTTGGGGTTGTGTTTGTCAGATTGGAAAACGTGCAATTTAATGTATTCTCTGTTTATTTTTAAAATTATTCTAAAAAGGTGTAATATAAAAATCAAACTGCGGCGATTTGTTTGTGCTTGTAGTGGATAAAAATTACAAGTCGGGGACTTTGAGCGCCTCCATTGCCCGAAGCTAGCTTTGCTTTTAATCCGTTCTTATCTTACAAGTTTGTTGCAAAATCTGCAAGCGCGTGTCATTGAGCTACACAAATCAGCCGCATGTTTATTGATGTGGAGCTTAAGTGACACAACAATGGCACCAGTCGATACTTTCATGTTTCAATGCACTATACCTGTAATCTCAAGGGATTTTTTCACAATATCAACAAAGGGGCGATCTATACCACATCAAAGAAGCCACACAGCCAGACAATTAGCAAATGACGGCAAACCACAAGCACGTCGCTTCAAACATTATAATTGGCAAAAATTGATTTGTTGTATTCTCATGTGTAAAGACAAACATTGCGTTCATTCACTGTATTTATGCTACCGTTTCGTTAAGAAACATGTCGTAGCCAATTAAGACCATATATGACATAGTTTTGAGATAATGAACGAGTATTATACATATTTTCGGTTGTGTTGTGAATTCTCAACAAACTGTTACTTGCAAACAACACATAGCACATCTAAGTTTGATCACATTTGGTACCAAGTACTTACCCTTTCGCACTCATGAAAAGTGCCGTTACCAGACACAAAACATTGCTTGTCTTCATTCCTTCAACTTATTCCTTGCAAATTATACTAGTTAACCTACCACTAAACAACCTTGAACTCGTTAAACGGCGTACATTTGAACAAATACACTTTGTAAAATAGGTAGAACCACACTTTAACATTACAAGACGATTCATACAAATTCGGTTGTGCACTCACTTGCGTGCATGCAAGAAGCCAGGTCAAAACTAGACTTGATTACATTTGGAATCACCCCAGAAGCACACAACTCTCTGCAACGCCGTAATCAGGTAGCCTGTGCCACAAGAACTGCAACCGATCACGCACTGCTTGTTGAACAAGGTTTTTTTATTCAGGTCAGGAAACGCAGAAGGTAAAAGCTGCAAGAAGAAGGGAGTTGCGTCTTGTGCGTCAAAGCAGCGAAGTTTATTGCTTCACAATCGAGTCTGTTGCGTGCTTTCCAAATCGGTGCACGCATTCTATAGCTGATAAATAAAACATATTTACGTCGTATGGTACGTTACTTGAGTTGGTACGGTTTAGTTTGTTGCCCATATTAAGCTGTACTCTGTAGGTACATATGTTTTAGGTAAGTAATAATAGTGAATTGGAATGGGCAAAGTCGGGTATTAACGGCTGACGCATGTTAGTCCTTTTCAAATTGAAAGAGTTGGAATTTTCATCAAAAGTTCATGACTCTTCAGTGATGTTATAAAAATCTTAAAATGCCCTGAAAAGGTGTCAAGAACATTTATTTAAACTAAATTAGTTGTTAGCTAATCAGTCCAATTTAGAAATCGCATATTTTTAATGTTTTAAGCCAAATGGTATAGAAAGACACAAATTTTGCCCAAACATTTAGCTCGGGCTGTGCCACTGATTTAACCTTTATTACATATGATAAGTCATGCATCCCTGATTTCACATCATTGACAAATACAGGCGTTTTGTATAGTTGATTTTACATTGCTACTTCGCATATTTCTGGTCGTGCAGTTTTTTTCCATAATACCACAAAGTTTGAAAGCGTCTAGCTGGAATAGTTCCTATGATAACCTAACATTTAGCTATGCTGTTCTAAGAAACAAAGGATAAACTGCTTTTTTGATTTATGAGGTAGCCTAATTAATGTAATTAATGGCATTTCTGACGTTGAGCAATGACGTGGTGTTGCTGCTATCGGTGCTAGTTGCCACCTGCTACGGTTTACGAGCGCCTAGCTGCAATGCGTCATCAAGAGGGATTTTTTTGTTTCCGGGTCATATTGCACCACATTACTTGGCATGTTTCAGAATTACCTCATTGGGATTTTCACCATGTTTTTTTCTATTCTGCATTTATCAAATGATAGGTATGTGGATCGCCTTTTCTCGAGACACGGGTCATTGATGACGTCTATTTTGGCGCGTGCTGGGTTGTGAAAATGAAAACGAAAAACATCTTATGAAGGTAATATATGCCAACTAATTAAATTAACCAAAGTTCAGTTTTTACCCTTACGTTGGACCACTGCCGATGGATGTGAAATTCAAAATCATTACATAAGCCAGGGGTCACCAAACTACGGCCCGCGGGCCGGATCCGGCCCGCGAGGTCATTTCATCCGGCCCGCGACCACATTTTTTGGTTTGTCAAATCGCATTGATAACTTTGTAACATTTAAAAATTGATCTACTTCTTACGAAAGTTTTCCTGTCGCGATATGTAGAATTGATATTACCTTGTTTTATGGGATTACAACACCCAGGATTGACCCAAAGCCAGTTTGTTACGTCACAAACAAGACTAAAAGTGTTAATTGTGCACAAACCATTGCTTTCTTTGGTCACTTGTGACGTAATATACAAGCGTTGCTTGTAAGATGAGACTAACTATGCAATTTAATAGTCGCATCACCAGATTTTAATGAGATTACAGAAAGACCATATCTTGGCGCCCCTATCAAAATCGCCTTGCGGTCTAAGTTCGCAAAGACGGCGCTAGGGCATGTAAACTATCCGGCCCGCACGAATTATTATTAAACTATTATTAAACTTATCCGGCCCGCAGTGAAAAAAGTTTGGTGACCCCTGACATAAGCGACAAACCGATTAAGTTAACTGCATATGCAAAACCGCCAACCATGTTCCCAAAAAAATGTATATACGAGTAGGCTATGTTGTAGTGTAGTTGGTTCCTAATGTGTTGTTTAATTCTTTCTGATACGTCTGCTTGGAACCTGGAATTCAACTGATTGCAGTTTTTGTGAAAGTGCTCTTAGTGCTTGTTGTTGATGAGATTCTAAAACAGTGTTTCTCAATGGAAACCATTTTAGGTAGTTGCGTTTTTTCTAAATTGCAAGGATGGGTTTGAGTTCTTTAAAATGAAAACTAAATATTATGCTTTTTCTTGCGTGACGAGTTACCTCATGCATGTCGAACATCGAGATCATCACGTTCTCAGTTCTAACTTCAGTGCTAGTTTAGCTGATTGCTGGCAAGAATTTTGACTTATTATGTTTGTTTGTCTGTGGTCATTTGCATATGGAAGTGAGGTAAACGTGTGTATTGTTCAGACGTTCGTTTTTATGCAGTTAACCCATGCACTTAATGGTTTAGAATTATAACTTGTGCGAGTGGCGTCTTGCAAAACGATACAGTTTTGTAAATGAATTTAGACTTTTTATTTCATTTCCACGTATTTGTACATTAGTCAATGTTGCCACTGTTGGTGTACTAAGTTCCATACGAATACAGTGTGTTTTCCATGTTTTATCAGAAAAGCAATAGGTGAAAACTCGAAAATGACCCTGTTAGCCCGAATTGCACTCAAACAATGTACAACTCTGGGCCGACAAAAAGCACCAGCTTTCATGTGCATTGCTAGCAAAACAACAGGAACAGCTCAACAACAAATTGATGACTATGTTGCAAGAAATCAAACAAGGAACCGTCCAACGTCCCCACATCTGACGATCTACACTCCACAACTTACATCAATGCTTTCCATAACCCACAGAGGCACAGGAATTTGGATGGCCACTGCCACAAGCTGTTTTGCATTTGCAACTTTGCTCAGGCCAGAAACTGTTGATTCTATGTTGGCTTTTGCCAGTTCTTTGCATGGAAGTATGTTGGGATCAGCAGTTTTGTTTGAAGCAAAAATGACTATCGCCTGGCCCTTCATGTTTCATGCCTGCAATGGACTAAGGCATCTTATATGGGATCAAGCTAAGGGTTTGGGCATCAAAGAAGTTTATACTTCAGGATGGACTGTTTTGGGACTGAGTACAATACTTTCAGTCCTTATGGTTATGATGTATTAACATATGTAAATCCAAAAAGTACCTAATTATGTTCATTTTGGAATTGCATGCTTTTCCTTTGTGACAAAACTGGAATGATTTGTTGTTAATACTTTCAGAGTTCTTTCATTTATGTTCAGCAACATATCAGATTTATGACTTCTGATATTCTGTTCAAAAAATGGCTATTGCCATGTGTATTTAATGTGTTGTTCACATTTATGCTGTTTAGCTATGGCTTAAGACATTTAACATGGTGTTGTTTATGTTTTGTGCATAGCAAATGCAGATTACTGTGTTTAAACATTAATGAATAAAGTTACATGACAAAGCGAGGAAGAACATCTAGAAAAAGATGTCGTAAATTAAAAGGTAATTGAAAAAACACACAAATAGCAATGTTTATGTCATCTTTCTTACCTGTTATTAGGAAATTCTTATTTCGTTCCAAACCAAGAAAATGTCTTGTTGCGATGGATGAAAAAGTCCTGGAACTTTAAATGCAAGGAACTGTGTGTGGCAGAATTTCACTCCACTGGAAGAGGACTCTTAGCAAAAAGAAATTTTAAAAAAGGTTCAATCTGCAGTTTTGGTCATGTGGGGTTATACAATGTTATTTTTATTTTTAGGAGATGTGATCATCTCTGTACCTAAGGAGGTCTTGATTGGTGTTAGGCAGGTCTGTCAAAATTCCAGCATTATAAAGTTTTTGTTAGCTAAAAACCCATCAGGTTTGTATAAAGTATGTTTTGTTGCATTACGTGTCTGACCTGTTTAGTGGCATATATATATTTCCGATTGTTTATTTGTTAAAATATGTTTTTGCGTGGTATATGTTATATTTGTGGAGCATATTTTGAGTAAAAATTTGTTGCTAATGTGAGCGATTTTTTAACGTAAACCAAACAAACCACTGAAAAAAATGTGTTCTAGGGTTATCAACAATATCTGGTGTGGAAGCGCTATGTATATTTCTAATTGAGGAGGTGCGCCTGCAAGACTATGCAAGGAAACACAACAAAATTAGCATCAAATGGTCACCATACATTTCATCTTTGCCAACAGTGTTTAATCATCCAGTCATCTGGTGTCACTCATCTATAATTTTGTTACCTGAGTCCGTCCAAAAGAATGTCACTAATATGCAGTTGGATGTGTGCAGACAATTTCAAGAAGTTAACAAGCTTTTAGCTGAAGCAAGAAACTGGGGATTAGAAATTAATTTACCCCTAAAAATACTAAGTAGTGACTTTACTTGGGAGGAATACACATGGGCATGGTGCTGCGTTAACACCAGGTGAGATTGGCCTTAGTTTGACTGTATGTTAGTCAATGATGCAAACTTTGCTATTCTTAGGTGTGTTTACTCCAGTCATGATGTACAAAAACAAACATTTGTTCGACCGAGTGCTGCTGATTGTTACTACTTGGTTCCTTTTTTGGATCTACTCAATCATTCCCCAAGTGTGCAGGTCAAAACTGGATTTAACAGCAATAATGACTGTTTTGAAATAACATCAATGTCTAATGTCAAGAAGCATAACCAGGTATGAATACATTCAACTTTATTGTTTTCAATTAATGATGTATAGAATATTTGTTTTTCCAATTTATTTAGCCAAAAATCTGACCATTTTTACAAAGTTCGGGTTTAACTCCATTATTTTTTGCAATTTGGCTGAAACCAGGGGCGTATCCAGAAGGGGGGGGGTCCAACATTTTATTTTGGGAATTTCCCTAATGACGTCATTATATCGCTTTGGAAAATTTCCCCCACAAAAGTGCTAGACCGCACGAGACTGAATACGTAATTGACAGGTCAAAATGCCACTAAATTGTCCTGTCGCCAATTTTCGTTTTCTGGTTCAAAACGACGCGTTAAGCGGCAAAGCGCTTTGTCCCAAATTGTAAGCAGGCCCAAACCCGAAAGTACCAAAACCGAAACCCGGTCCAATTTTCGACTTTGGCGGTTTCTATACCCGTCCAATTGACAGAAAGAACAAATAATTTTCGCGACAGCTTCGTAGTTTCCTAATTTCGCCGCTGATATCTAGCTTACAAAACTGCAGCTGAAAGATAAGCGTTACTGTCAGGTAAACAAAATCTCACATAAAAAAACGGGACCAACTTCTAAAGAACTGAACGCCTTTCAGAAGCGGTCATCCTACTGT
The DNA here is from genome assembly GCF_965637545.1 of Phallusia mammillata. Classification (NCBI taxonomy): domain Eukaryota; kingdom Metazoa; phylum Chordata; class Ascidiacea; order Phlebobranchia; family Ascidiidae; genus Phallusia; species Phallusia mammillata. Next base: position 16,196,493 of record NC_137257.1, on the reverse strand, counting down.
TACCCCAAACGCTAATGTGGTGCATCTCTATTTCAAATAAATTTTTGTTTTTGAAGGTGTTTATTAACTACAGTGCTCATGGAAATGATGTGCTACTTGTGGAATATGGATTTGTGTGTCCCCAAGAACCAAATGAGAATGATGTGATAAGGACTAGTATAAAATCAATATCTCAGTAAGTGCTATTGACCTTGGTCTTGTTGACAAGAGAAAGTCATGACACAATGGCTTATTACACCTTCATCATGTTTGTATTGTTGTTAATAGTTGTAGACCTTAAGACATGGTGCAGTAGAACTTAAGTTAAAATATCCTGATATGCGAGTGTTTGAACTGAACAGTAAATGACCCTTCCACAGACAGCATGGTCATCGACAATCACTGTTTATTTAATTCAGTAACTAAATATAGAAAGTATTTTCCAAGCAACGAAATCTGCTGATAATAATCTTGGAATATATATATTTTGCTTAATGGCATTTTCAGTTCCGATAAAAACCACATCCTGATGTGATGAACCTTTTGATCTCATTTCGTCTCATTTCCCTGTTTTAACAATGTTAGAATTTCTGTCCTGTGTTTCTTTTGTTTTGATGACTTTGACTCATTTTTTGTATGGGTTTCATTAGGCTAACTTTTGTACTCATACAAAATGATGTTATTTGTTTTTTTGCTTAAGAATTTTGCTTTCTAGACATCTTCCTGGCGGAAAAGACAAAATGGCAACTCTTAAACAAATGTGTGAACTTACAACATTGTGTGAAGATTTGACATTTCAAAACACTGGGGCATCATGGTCACTGAGAGCAGTTGTAATGTTTCTTGCCCTTCGGCAAAATTCTGGCACTCTAACAAAACAGGAATTGAAAAGTATACTCCATGAAGTTTTGCATTCAAACCTTAAGTCTTCATCATTTAACCTTCTTTCCAAGGTTTGAAATTATATTTTAATATGTTGCCCTTCACCAGAATGTTTTACTTGTGTAATGTTTTATTTTCAGAACAATGCACAGGTCATTTTAGGTCAAGTTTGCATATCGGAAATGGAAAAAGTGAAAATAATGATAGAAAAATGTATTCATGTACAGCAAAGTATGTGTGATAGTAGCACTCTAAGTCGACAAGTTAACTCTGCACTTGATCTATGGGAAATTTATGACAAAATGTTACAAACTTGTTGCAACATGATTCATAACACAGACGTTTTTTTAGAATTTTTTAAACATTAAATTATAATAAAAAATTGAATGCTGTTAAAAAAACTCTTGTACATAGCTTTTTAGGTATTTTCAAAAGTTACTAAACCACAATTTTACACTATTTCTGTTTTTAATATGTAGCTAAAATACACACAGCAAAGTAAAAGGTGTTACGATGATTTCATGTTAAGTTTAGACTTAATTTTGTTTAAGACGCTTCCTATATTAAATTGAAAAACATGTACACCACTAGTTGTTAAAACCATCATCTCCTTTATACCATCGCCAGTCATATCAAGCAGTTTAACTTTGAGTATTGGATGAGCCAGTCCTCGTGACCAACAAGGTGAAACAGAAGAGTATGCCTCATTTGGCAAGTTGTCCATATTGTATGCGAGCAGTTTTTGACCATATGTCCCAATTAGTATCTCATAGCGTCCAAAGATGTGATTTTTAGCTAGTGCACATGATGTAACTACATCGTATGAAGAACTGTTAGCAAACACAGTGGGATTGTTAAACCCTTGCTGTGGAAGATTACGGTACAACATGGTAGATTCACATGAGCTCACAACACAAACATGAACATCTACCACTTTGCCCTCCCAGTTTGTAAAGTAATTTACAACGCCATTACCAGCATTTGAAGGAATCAGCATTAACTGTATTTGTGATATTGGGCTATCATGTTCAATTGTCCAAGACGCTTCAATAGTGTTAGCATGACTGTTTACTAAAAATGCCTGAATCGCACCATTTTCACACCCAATGACTGTTATTCTCCTGTTCTCGTTCACATTGCAAATTTCAAGGTAAGTTGGTATTTCAGGTACTTTACCCAGCTCGGTAAAATATTCTTCTGCGTTTACTTCAGAAAATACAGCCTCATTTTTTCTTTGCGCATACACATGAAAGCTTTTGTCTCCACCTGCCAAAATAAACACTGTTCTTTGCAGCTTATCATAAGGACACTCGACTTTACAGTGTGTCAGTTGATATGGGGTGAAACTTAAATCATAGCTTCTACAGTTTTGTGCCACATTGTCCAAAATCCATTCCTGACCAAAGCACAGATCATCGCCATAATTGCAGTAAATGTTAAGAAAATGTTCATTTGATTCATTACGGAATGTAACACCTATAATAAGACCTCTTGCAGCACAAGCAAAACTGTCAATTGAAATAATACAGCATTTTCCAGGAATATATGTAAAAGAAACTTCTTTGCTGATGCCTTGTATGTCAGGAAAGTTGCTTGTTTTAAAATATTTGCATGAATATATTTTTCCCTTCGTCAGAGCCACCAAAATTGTGTTGTGTGTATTGTGGAGGCCTTCAATACATGTAACTCCGTATATGTTGCTTTGAGATGGCAACCGGTCAAAATTGCTTTCATTGTATGTTGCACAGTCATCATTCATAATAGTTTACAACGGTAACTTTCGTAGTTTGTGCAAACGATATTTCAACAACTGCCTTTAAATAAGTATACTCTACTATGCTTGCATGCTGCAGCAATGAGACTCAGCTAATGAGCCTTATAGTCACGCTTGGTTGCGTTATCACCGTGACTTTTGGGGCCTAAACCTGGTTGAACAACAGGAAAAATGCACACCCCAAACATTTGATTTGTTGTTTAAACAAATATGCTTAAAGAAAACTTTGGAAATTCTTGAGAAATCGAGCAATCCCATGGCCATCGGTTCAATCATAGATAACTTAATTCAATTACGTAAAATAGTTTCGTTACGCTTGGCTTGAGTAACACGGACACAACTTGAAAGTACCAACAGCGCCAGGCGACAAAGTAGGCAAACTGGGTTTGTTTTCCAAGTAATGTCGTTTAGTTCGATCACATTTCTGTTTTGCTGACAAAAGCTTGACTTGTGTCGGGCAGTAGAGTTCCTCTAACCCAGGGGTTCCCAACCTTTTTTCGATCTCGTACCACTTCGACGCTTTGTACTGCCACGCGTACCACTTCTTGCAGAACAACTTATTTAATCGAATCATATTTTATTAAGAATAATAATATTGGCCTACTAAAATAACACTAAAGCAAATTTAATGATATTTTTGCTTTTGTTTACTGTCCACCAATTGGCTGAGCAATCATTTGCCGTAATCAACGCCCACTGTCCCACAGCGTTGTACGGCTTTTCAAAGCAACTGTGCTTCTTGTTGGCAATTGACATGACCTGTAGTTTGTAGATCGTAATGATACGAAACAACAGAAATAGTTACGTAACAATAAGAATAGGCTTGAGGAATTTTTTTTATAAACAAAACCAGATAAACAAAATAGAAAGTTGTGAATCCAAATTTTTGTGAAAAAAACGAAAGCTACTCGCGTACCACTTAAAAAACCACTAGTGGTACGCGTACCACCGGTTGGGGACCCCTGCTCTAACCGTTTCATTGTGAACTGTTCGACAATTCCAAAGGCAGTTCGAACTGGAATCTTCGGTTATGTCCTTTTCACATTTCCATCATTAAACAGTCTTCCACATGGCATTGTGGAGTTGCCACCATGCCAAAAGTTATCAGAGGGATTAGCCAAGTGACGAAATACCAGTGGTAAGTGAAAACAAACAAAATGTTTATTTTTGTAGTGAAAACATGTTTTTAGATGCAAGACCGGTTTTTGAAAAAAACGGTATGTGTGCTTGCAGTCTTCCAAAAAGGTTGGCTTTACTACAAAACTGCAACTTTCTAATGACTTGAATTTCTCCAGTTGCAGGTATGCAGAATTTGACAAACATGCCCGTTTATGATGGGGTTACTTAATGACTGAAGTTAAGTAACGCCTTAAAACAAATGGTTCACCTCCAGAAAAAATGGTGCTACTTTTCTACCACCAAAGATATTAAAAATACTTTTTCACGGGCCGCTTTTTAGCACAAGCTTGAGACTATATTGACTAGAAAAACTTGCATTTGATGATCTAAGATTGGAAAAATTCTTACGGCCCACCGAATTTACAAAATTGGCAGTGATCTTCATCCAGGCTTTGAAAGTGACAATTTTGCAGTGATTAACAGGGAAGCAAGACTACTATTTACTCACCAGTTTTCATGGCAATGAACCTTCTTCTTTGTATTGGTCAAAATAATTGCCCTTTGATGTCACTAATGAAACAACAAAATATGCACTTCCCCTATTTTTTATGTCTCAAAACAGATGTTGAATATCAGGACCTTGATCATACAAAAGGATAGGCTATACATCAAAAGATATTCAAGAAGCTATAAAATTGATTGGAATACAAACATTTTATGACAGAAAAAGTATAATGCAGAAATAAACGCAATTGAAACTTCATTTAAACGTCAGCCATCTCAAGCGAAACCTCTTGAATGCAAAATTGTACTAGGCAGAAGATTTCTACCAAAACAGACTGTGGAGAACTGTTTGTGATTTCCATCGAGAACAAGTATGGGAATGTTGGGTAAAAAAATGTAACTGCACAACACAACAAACATCCTAGTGTACCTTCGAGAGAGATCAAGCTGAACAACTGAGGGGGGCCCAATAATAAATTTGGACTTTTTTGAACAGCATGGAGTATTTGTTAGACAGAAATTCACAAAAATGTTTTACCTTCGCATGGTAGGCAGAAAAAGAGGTACAGTTTTCTTATACCGGTACATTTACTACATTTTTTATTTTAATTTGGTAAAACATAAACTTCATCACCTTTAAAGATGCGTTTGGCCGTGCTGTGATCAAAAAACTATTGACAAATAAAACCAAGAAAAGAGTGTAGCCTAAAGGAAAAATCGCCCAATACAAGAATCATTGTCAGGTCTTTATTAATATCATCCTACATTTTTTTAACAGTAACCGGTATAAAGCCAATTTGCTTGCAAGTATTAGGCTACAGAAAGCACAATTGATGATGTTCCCAAACATTTGCACGACAGAAACCAGACTTTTATTATAGGCACCGCATGAAACAGATTTTAAATGCGGATGAAGTTTTGGAGAACAAATATCTTTCACAAGAAATCAGACATTTCTGATCAAATGAGTTGGTTTTAGTCAAGTATTATGTGTCCATTTGGAATGAAAGTCTCTTCTCATCTTCAAAAACTTCATTCCCTGCAAACATATATGTATTCAACTATGAAACACAATTCAGGTATAGAGTGAGTACAGCTTTCCTAAAGCGTACATTAATTCTTATACTTGACTCAATGTTTGCATCCGGTTTTGAAGAGTATACCTTTACTTCCCCGCAACCAAAACCACACATGAACTATACTAACGTTGTAAGTATGGCCATCAACATTGTCTAATAAGAGCTTTAAGTGGCTGTCCTACACAGACTGCGTATTGCGTCGAAAAACGGTCCGTAATCTGACGTGCGTAAACGGACCGAGTTTACGTTCCGCAAGTGGCTGCGTTTGATATACACAGGATCCGAACGATGGGACTTTCGCTTAAATGCGTCCCACTCCAAATCAGTTGCTTGGCTGAAAAGGGTGGGTATTTGATGAAGGAAGACCGCTAATTTCTTGCATTTTGGTCATCACGGTGGTGGTGGGATTTTAATATTGCTGAACTCGAACATATCGACCAATTTAAGTAAATCAAAATGTTTACAATTAACATTATCCAACCGACCCTTCGCATTTTCTGGTGCCAAACTTTGCTAAAAAAAGATGGCAGTACAATAACAACGCTAGTGGAAACCAAATGTCACAAAATGTTTGTATTTTTTCCCTGAAACACACTTTTAAAGCAGACACAATAAAAAAGTACATAGGTAGCCTACTTTGTATGTGTCAAAGTAACACACAGTGCATATGAGCAATGTGTAAAACCATGCACGTTGACTTGCGATGTTTACCTGTGCAGGTTCACTTATTGTTGAGCTGGAAAACAGATTTGGGACATCAATCGTCTGGTGGACATGCGGTTTTTTGCGCTACCAGCGAAGCATGTTGTACGGTAGCAAACCAGGCGACAAAGGAGACATCATGAATAATACCTTGATTTTTTCCTCCAGGGGATAAGCAAGGCAGTCTGTGCCTCTGAAATGGTCGTCGATATTTATAGCGAAAATATCCACATACTCACGTCATATAGCAAATAAAGTTCCTGCTTTTGTAGATCCAAGCTTCCGATTGAAGACAAGCAGATTTCGGCGTAATTATTTTCTGGCAATAATGTTAAGGCCAATTAAGTTGCAGCCAATGTCTGGTGCTCTTCACAAATGAAGCTGGTGGAGAGTTTTGGCTTCTACGTAATTTATAAATTAGGAAAGAAATTTACATATAGAGCCAGCTAGGGTAATGTTGTGGCGAATAAGGGGTTTCTCCTTATAAGTCTTTAATTCAAAGGGTAATACAATGAAAAACTACGTTTCGCCCTCGTTAAAACACATGTAAAACCTTTTTTTAGAGAATCAGTCTCTGTATCGACCGTTTGATCCTTCTCGCCCATTTTCTTGTTTCGGGATTCATACAACATCAATCCTAACAAATCTCTTCACCTTCCGATCAAGCGGTCTTAAACCACAGCAAGTTATTTTTACCAGTGTAACTTGCTTAATTTTCAGACAAACCTGAGTCATTTGGCAGGGAAAGCGGCCTCAATTTCAGAACAAGCCATGAGCAAGCTGACTCATTAACTGAGCAATTTGCCTTATATCCAGAGCCCTTTCAAAAACACTGCCTCATTTACCGAGCAAAGTGTCTCATTTCATGAGCTGAGCACCCAAAAACTAGTGACGAAAAAGAAAAAGTAACAAAATGCGAACAGTAATCGACATTACTTCGAAAACCCCGACTTTGTAGTCTGCTTGTACCGCCGTTGATATTTTTCGTCGTGTCAGTCTTATTCAAGCGTGAAGAAACCAAGCAGACCTTTTCCGTAATTAGACTCGATGTTGATAGGGATTTCTCAAGAGTGTCGAAATTTTTCTTGAAGTATATGTTTTTCAATAAGAAGCAAAAGTTTTTCTGCAGTTTATGTTTTTCCTGTTGTATTTTTGGGCAAAAAAGTTTTGCGCATGCTACCAAATCGGCAAAAAAGTAAACAGTAACGCAATCAAGCGTGACTACTGACTTACTGGTTGTGGACAGGAAAAAAAACTTGGCTTGCTATGCTTCGCGGCAACGCTCGTTGCTGCAAGCGCTCTGCTGCAAGTGTGAAAAAAACGTAATAACTTTTTGTTTTTTAAAAAAGGTTGTACTTACATAGGATAGTGACGTCATTACATCCTAAGACTGAAAACCGCCGTATTGCATTTTCAGAAGCAGCCCTATATGGACATAGATTGTCAACGTAGTGCAAGAAGATACTAAAATACTGGGGTCCATTAAAGTAAAATAACTACAGGAAATATAGCTGAAATAAATTCAAAAGAGGCATGGAGAAGATCGTAAGAATAACTCCAAAGGAAACGAAAATCATGTATGTTTATTGTACTACAGTATTTTGTACAACAAATGTGAAAATAATTTATGTTGTTGCAGCGTTGTAACTTCAAGTTACTTGGATGAGTTTGATTTTATAACATCTAACAAAATCCAAAAGGTTTGTATTTGATACATTAAAAATGACAATCTTGAATGTACATGTGTATGTATTAACCAGCAACATATGTTTATGGTCGCAGTGGTTTCAATCTAGAGAAAGTGCGAAGAGATCAATTCAGAAATTTGAAGATACCTTTGGTGTGAAGCTGCATCTGCCTCTAAGAACAACACATGGTGGGCCTGTTTTTAGTCTTCTTTTTTGCAGTTGATACTCAGTTTATACAAATGTGTTAATCCACAAATATTTCTACTTGATCCTTGTAGACATTGACAAAATAAAAGTATACTGGAACAATGAAACGGATGTTCCGTATATTATGGTTCATAGTGATTGCTGGAGACCCATTAGCCCAGAGGAAGTTGCGGACCCTCAGCACTCTTTTGTAATTACTATGGTTGAAGTTATCACATTTCCAACCCTCAAGGTATGAAAATTTAACAGTGACATTAACAGAAGTGTTATGGCCATTGGTTAAATAAACTTGTCTTTCAAGCTATTTTATTAAAGGCAATAAAGTTTGTTTGATTTCTGAGATTATTTAAGCTGTATATTCAATAAATACATGTTGTAACTTAAAAAAATATAGCTTAAGTTTAATTTTTCATGTTTATGTGTGTGATGATTTTCCATATTTTAGCATGTCACTTTTTGTAATAAAGGTTGTTATGTACTTTGTTGGAGTCATATAAATAGTGTTCAAAATGTTGTTAAACATCAATATTTTACTGAAACCAAGCCTTTGCTATCTCTTTTCTTCTTTTACTTAGAACAACTCCAAATTCAGGCGTTGGGTTGTAGGTAAACATATCAAGGAACAGATTTCAACTGGAAAGCTAAATCAACAGACAGCATTTTACGTAAACTTTTTAAGGGTTCAAAACAAAAAGGTTTGTTTAATAATGAGAATTAAACACTATTGTTTTATTGACATTAGTAAGCCTAGTATTTTATAAAACTTTGTTTATTCCTTTACAAATATTTTCTTTGTGTTTTTATTTGTTACAGACACCACCAACAGAAGTACCCGGGCAAATAAATAAAATAGATCAATCAAATATAAAGGTATTGAATGTTTATTAGTTTTCTATGTAGCTTCCTAAACTTTAATAATATTGTTTTTCTAGTGGGTTTCTACAGTTGAAGAGGCCCGTAAAGCAGTTGATGAATTTGAAATCTTGACATTAACCAAATTTATTGTAGGAACAAAAAAGTGCTATGGTATACACAATATTTTATGTGCTGTTGAATATAAAATATATTTCTATTGTTTGGCATAGATATATCGAAAGGTAGTATACACTGGGACAATTTAGTTCCGTATGTCATCAAGCAATCTTCTTGGCTGCATTGTCAGCATGGAATAGATCGTATCAAGAAACCTAAAGAAAAGCAAGAGTCACTCATTTTCGAGCAGGTCTACTTGTGCGTTTGCGTACTACTTTAACTAAATAGATTGAAAAACAGTATTTTTGTTATTCATAGTTGCTTGACCATCCCTATCCTGCAAATCAGATGTTTAATAATGGAACAAAAAAGGTTAACTGCAGGGCAAAAATTCGTATACAAGAAATACTACGATTTCCCCAATTTAAAGTAAGTACTTTTCCCAAAAAGTGCCTTGAGCAGTCTTGGGGACTTGATACCAGCATTTATTTAATATGCTTTGTCAAGGCTTACACAAATTCTCAATACGAAATAAAAAAGATAGCTGCAAGTATTCATAAAGCATTGAAGGATAAAGATTTAAGAGAGACTCTTCGCATGGAATGGGCTTGCAGCGTTACATTTCCTAGCAATGATGATCATTCTGGTCATGTTCTTGGAGAAGTATGTTATGGAAATTATTACTTTTGTTGACTTGTTGTCACTTTACATAAATAGCTAGGTAAATGTACCAGGAGCATATTTAGTAATGTATTTTTAAGGACTTACCTCTTGTCATTGTTCTCTCCACAAACTTATCAAAAATGATTGTGTATGCGTTATACATGTTGCAATTTATCGTATGTTATTTTATTACTGCAGTCCGCCGGATTAATCCAAAAGGTTGATAAAAGGATCATCGCAAAAATTTATGAAATGGTGAATTTCGGCATATGCAATGTGGTGGAGGTCATAAATGGTGTAGAATCGTTCGTCGTACATGAACTCTTCAGAGATATGGAACTTCCATCACGTACAAATCGAAGATTTTTCCCCCCAAGAAAAGTGGTACATAACCACTTTTACAAGGCAATTACTAAGCGTCGGCTTGCCGCATCCACTAATTCGTTGGTTTTAGAATGTATAAAGTCAGCGGCTATAACTCATGAAGATGCGCCAAGGCCAGCAACTATTTGCAAATTCAATGACCAATTAGATGATATAAAAACCATGTCATTCCATGTTACTTCTCAAAAAGCTTTGAAACAAGGAATCAAAGATCTTCAAGCCATCAAAGACAATATGGAGAAAACATGTAACTCTGATACTGAACTAAAAATTGCACCAAGTTCTCAACACAAATTGGTTGGAACAAAAAGAAGAGTGTCTTTGCCCAAAAGTTCCGATGAGCTTGCAATTAAGCGACTGAAGATGAACACCGTAAAAAATAGTTTTGTAGGACTTGCTGGCCTGATCCAAAAGAAAAACACCGACGACCACACATGAAAGTCCCATCAGGGTGGTAGACCTTTTAGAAAAGAAAATTGTAGACTTGGCAATTTTATCTAATAGTCATTCTTGTGAAAAGGTTGGGGACCACTTCCTTTAATGCACAATTGTTTGTTTTTTTAAATAAACCGTTTCTGTGCAAGCAGAAAAATAAGTAGAAGTGGTGTTATTTTCAAAGGTTGTAATAAATTTAAACGCCGTTCACAGTCAGCCCAAAGACTATTTATTCTCATATTAAAAAAAAAAAACTTTGCATCTATGATTATTCCCCAAATAGCTTTATCTTGTTTTTTTTAGTTGTCTCGTCAATAAAACGTAACTTTGTTTTGTTGTAATTCGGGAAGCGCTGTGGCACACCCAGTGTTGGAATTCATTTTGTTTTCTATCACAAAAGTCCTATTTTTCCGCCGGTATGTTACAAAAAGTCCATGGACAGTAACCAGTAACTTAAACCGGTTCGCTGATCTCATAAAATTTATTGAGACGGTTCTATAGAACCGGCTGAATCCCACCACTGGGCACACCCACTTTTTGTCAACAATGTCGGATGTGTTACAAAGAACAAGCCCCACGTTCATTAGCTGCTACGAATGTCGGCTAATCCAGGTGCAATCCAAAATTCAAAAAAAACGTCCTTTAATTGTTCAGATATCGGCTACAAGTTTTGTAGGTTACTGCTGTTCCGTCGTACAACATTATAATGTACAGAGTGATTTGCTTTTTGCGGATGGTTTTGGTGACACTATATGTACGCAACCCAAATAATGGATCTGCAGTGCGATTTGGATGGAAGTATGTGATTGCAGTCCTATATGTGTAAATTTGTGTAAGTGGTCTTGAAATTGGAGTATGCGTTCTGTGCTGAAAATTGTAGGCAAGTTCAGTTTTGGGGTCTGACAGTTTACGCCCAATATCTAGACTTGATGGTGTCATTTACTCATTGCCTTCTGTTGTAGGCCTGATGGCGAGAGGTGACGACTTTTTGCCTACTGTCGATAGTGCTAGAAATAGTCAAAATTACTGAGGGATCGTATCAAAAAACTGGTGTAACTGGATGATGTTAGAAGTTGTTGGGGATCTACAAGCAGGGCCCCGGAGAGGAAAAACTAGGGCTGGTGCAAGACATTTTGTAGGCTCTACTTAAACACTAGTCAGAACTAGATTGGCCACATCAAAAGGGAGACAAAACGAAAGTACAGTAAGTAGGTCGCTCCTTCACTCTTCCACCGTATTGGTATGCAAAATAAGTGTTGATCAAAAAGTCATTTTGGGTTCGTGTCTGTTTGCAAAAGATATTGAAACTTTCCTTGCTTTCAAAGTTGTACGATCAAAGCAATGTTATTGCACCAAAGCAGCAGTCAAAAACATTAATGACGTCACTGTTTTATATTTTGTGCTTACGTGGGTTCTCGCTGTGAAAAAGACCCAGCATACATGTGTACGTCATATAGACGTCGAATTGTGGTCACGACCAGTGGTCGCAAATTGGTACATTTTTGATCGAAAGTGCAAACGCAAAAGACGTCGATAACGGTCCCAAATTAAGACGTGTTTAGCTGGACGTCAATTTGACATCGAAATTCATTCGTTTATCTCCTTTCGGATGCCTATTCTGTGTCGATATTTAGTCGAAAGCCCATGTCCAAAAGAAGCCTGTTCTCGCCTATCGACGTCCATTTTTTCGTCTGTACAAGACGTCAAATAATCGCAGTAGTCCACCACCTTCGAATTAAAAATATTTAATGAAAGGAAACCAATATGTATGAAAAGAACGCGTAAAGTAAAATGAACAACATCACTGTTCCAGTTTTACTGGAACCCCACATGCAAAGTTCAAGCGGGCGAACTTGAATTGAAGGACAAGCGATTTCCTTTTCTAGCGGGCGCATGTTTCAAGCAATCACCAACTTCCTTTGTATATGCGATCTCCAGCACATTTGGATGGATTTCCCGCACTGCCTCTGCAAAAAAGGTCTTGTAAAAAAAAAAGCAAATCTATAAGATACAATATGTGACACATGCAACAAAACGCTAGAAAATGGAAAAGTTTGTTCCAAAACCTATTTGTTGGTCTATGATGTTTCACAGTCAGTCAGTCACACACTTTCGTGAAATACTGTGCAGTGTTTGGTACCACTACATTTAAAGTTGACCAAATATTGACTACCAATAAACTAATTTGGGTAACAAAGAGAAAAAATACATCTTCAGATGTCATATTGTGTTTTATAACAAAATTTTTAAGAATTAATTAAAATATATTGTACTACACAAAAGTACCTTTTATAAACATTACAAATCACTCTGTAATTGGCTTGCAAACAAAAATACTTATCAGGTTTAGCTGTTTTTCATTTTCAATCTGAAACTTTATCATTTAAACCCCTCTATATTATTGATCTTCTCAAGTTGAAATGGATCTGTTTGGGGGAGGTGATTTCGTCTAATTCCATCAATCTTTTGTGTAATGTTTTAGCGCATAAACAACACGTTTCTTTGAAAACCTAAACAACATTGTACTCATGTTCAAATTAACAAAAAACACAATAAAGACAAACACTTCTGCATTTTTTACCCACAAAACAAGTTTTACCCATTACAAAATAGCAGTGATGGGGAGACTCGAGTCAGTGACTCGACTCGAGTCCGACTCGAGTCACCTTTTCAAAAGACTTGACTTGACTCGAGTCTCAGTTGTGAATGACTCGACTTGACTTGGACTCGTCTTAGTAGAGACTCGACTCGGACTCGGACTCGTTATTTCATCAACAAAACGGAAATTTCTTATAATAGATAACCTGTTCAGTTGGCTTCAACCAAACATTAGCAGCAATTTACTGTGCGGTGCGAAGTTATTTTTGCTTAATTTTAACGTACGAAGTCGCTGCTACATTTTGCTAAACTTTCTTACGCTGACATTAAGCGTTGTACTAATTGCTTGGGTTTTAAGGTAATCGAATGCAGTACATGCCAAGGCCAAGTATTCGCTTTAAGCGCTTATATTACTGAACAAACGTTCTAGCGCATGCAGTAAAATATGAATTTTCGGTTTTCAAAAACTCATTTGAACAGGTTAACGTTCTTTTCCACACTGTTTAATCAGTGTCAATTAACAGGATTTATTAAAGTCAACCCTACTCTGAATTAATAGGATTTGTTCATTGTAATGAAGCGGTGTCCGTTTTAAGTTAAAAAGGGCGCGATGAAACATTCAAATAGATTAACTATCTAAACCTTTTTTCAAAAACTTTTTGTGACTTGCCTTGACTCGAACTGCTAATGACTTGACTCGACTTGAGACTCGAACCGCTAATGACTCGACTCGACTTGAGACTCGAACCCCTTCTGACTCGACTTGACTTGGGACTCGAACCCCTACTGACTTGACTTGACTTGAGACTCGACTGATGGGACTCGTTACCCAACCCTGCAAAATAGCTTTAAAACTCAAACTTACGAAGTTGTTGCATTGCAGTTTTTGACGAAGGCCCTCCATTTAAACTCAAATCACCAGCAGTCTTTACCATTTATTGTACTTCTTTTTTCTTGCCTCAATGGAATATTACCCATAACACAGTCCGTATATCCCTATCATTCGATGATGGTGAAAGCTTGGCAATGGCATTAACTACTTAATTCAATTTTCTACATCGCTTCCAAGTTCCAATACGCCATGAGCCCATATCCGCTTTAGACACAATACCGTTTTATCGGTAATAAAAAAACAAACCCTTTTTTCTTTCTCGCTGTGCTCGAAGTTTTCGCGGGAAAGAAAATACGTCACAGATTTTGAGCGAGAATAAAAAAGACGCGCCCAAATTAAATTCCTGACAATAAGTTTGATGGACATCCCGGCATAAACATTGCCGCGATAAAAGCTGTGACGGCGTCAAACATCAAATGATTTTTTCACTTGACTGCATCGATACCCAAGGGAGTAGCTGGAACAAAAGGCTTGAAATATTTTGGCGATGTGAAGAAAAACTGTTTCTTATCGCCGAAAATCCTTTTAACTTGCACTGAGTCTTAAGTACAGTGTTTTTGTACTCGCAAAGAAGGATTATTAAAAAACATCGTTGTCACGACACAACTTTATGCCAAGTTTTTAAAATCTACTAATTTTTTACCTTAATTGGATGTACTGCAAATTACCAAAAAATTAAGTCGAAAATCAGTTAAAATTTCTACGTCTATTGACGTCAATAACTACTTCATAAGTGACCGACGTAAAATCTACTTAATATTGGCCTTTATTGGACGTACTCCAAGTTACTAAAAAATGACGTCGAATATCAGTTAAAATTTCTACGTCTAAGGATGTCAAAAACTAATTTATATGTGACCGACCGAAAATCTACTAAATATTGACCTTTATTGGACGTACTGCAAGTTATCAAAAAATGACGTCGAATATCAGTTAAAATTTCTACGTCTGGAGAACGTCGATAACTAGTTTATATGTGACCGACGTAAAATCTACTAAATTTTGACGTCTATACGACGTCCAAGAATGTCCGAACAAATGACATGTGACTTGGCCCGTATTTCGACCAAATATGTAAGTCGAAAAGACGTCTAAACTTTGACCCTCTGGTTTGGTCTGATATTTACCAAAACTGGACGTCTAAAAGACGTAGTTATTGCGGACAGACAACGACCGAACGTCGAAATTTGTCGATTCGACGTCGCGATTACATTTTCACATCTATTCGACGTCGATAAGACGTCGTGTGTCTGCTGGGGAGGGTTACATGCAGGGCCCTGGAGAGAAAAAAATATGCTGGTGCAAGTCAATTTCTGGGCCTCCCTTTGAACACTATTTGTGTGCTGATGATCAAGCGTTTAATACGTTTATTCGCCAAAAGAACAATCAAAAGCAAGCTAGCCGCACTCATTAAACAGCTTGGACAATAACGTCAAACCTTTACAGTTTTAAAAACATAAAATTCTTTTTACTGCATGCACTATAGCGTTCGTACAGCAAAGTAAACGCTCAAAAGCAAATATTGGTCTTGACATGTACTGTGTTCGCCTAAACCAGGGGTCACCACAAACTTTTTTCAGCGCCAAGACATGGTATTTCTACAATCCCAAAATCTGGTAATGCGACTGTTAAACTGTATAGTTCAAGGGTCGGCAACCTTTTAGGCGACGCGTGCCAAAGGCTGAATTTTAAGACCATGGCATGATAAAAACTATAAACAAGCAGTGCAACAGGTTAAATTGTTACTTCAATATAAGCACACAAATCGGTTGGCGTGCCATAAAAACCTCCTAGCGTGCCAACCTTGACACGCGTGCCAGTGGTTGCCATCCCCTAATATAGTTAGTCTCATCTTACGAGCAATGTTTGTATATTACGTCACAAGTAACCTAGGAAGGCAATTGTTTGCGCACAATCAGCACTTGTAGTCTTGTCTGTGACGTAACAAACTGGCTTTGAATCAATCATAGGCGCGTTGTAATCTTATGAAACTAGGTAATATCAATTCCACATATCGCGACAGGAAAACTTTCGTAGGGAGTAGTTTAATTTTTGAATGTTACAAAGTTACCAATACGATTTTACAAACCAAAAAATATGGTCGAGGGCCGGATGAAATGACCACAAAAATATAAAATATATATACTCGGTATACCAACAAAAATACCTACAAATCGCTCAGTAAAGTTCTGCTATTGTTTGGTTAAAGCCAACTGAACAGGTTATCTGGTAAAAGATTTCCTGTTTTTGTTGGTATATCGAGTCAAGCCAAGACTTTTCACAGCTGAGAAGACACAAGTCAAGTCAAGCTTTCGAAAAATGTGACTTAAGTCGGACATGACACCCCATCACTGCTAATTTGTTTAAAATAATAACTGCTTTGGTGGTAATTTTCACATAGGTACGTACAGACCAATTAAAAATGTTAATACGAAGGGTCGAAGGCACACAGCAAAGTAAACGTCTTCACACACGCACACATAACTGCCGCTTTATCGCTTATACGTTAACAAATATGGTCCAATAAAGCACCTCGCTTACTACCAAAGCTGTGACCAAATCAAATACGTGTAACAAATGCTACGTCCAGAAAACTCACCAGCACTATGTAGTCAGCGCAAATGTGCATAATTCTTACCAAACAACGGACACAACTGTGGCACAATAAAGTAGAAACACCAAAAAGAGATCTCGCTAAAATTCGCGCATGCACCAACGTAACAATCATAAAACTTGTTGCATAGAGTTGCACTACAAACAAATCAAACTCCACATTCGGCGATCAGCATCAACATTTATTAGTTTCAAAACAATTTTAAAAGTACACATTTCATCACCCTGTAATCTCCAACTTAATAATTATGGGGCCCCCTAGACTATCATGGGCCCCGGTACGGCGCACCGGCTGCACGCCCCTCTCGTGGGGCCTGGTTACATGGACCCTTTTGCTGCACAGCTGCAATCAAGAACTATATCAAATCTTTTTACCTTCATGGAAACGGTAAAAGTTAGATTGTCTATTTTAGTTTCGACAATTTTAGGCCCATTAGACTGTTGTGGGCCCCTGCCCTGAGGCGACGAACTCGTGGGGCCTGGCTACAAGTGGGCAAAGGTTTGAAAAGGAATCCACCCAAGACGCCCGACCAATCCATCAAATTTCGGACATTAGTGCCGCTTCATCGTTTTGCAACGGACGCTACTCTTTTCGGATGGTCTTTGTTATAATATAATTATTTTTCATGGTATCACGCTGTTCTTGCGCCTTTCGCTCGTTGCTTGCATTCGTCATTCATTGCTCTGAAGAAGTCCTACCGTTCTGGTGGACGAAACGTCAGCGAAAATACAAGTTATGGATAGAAACAACTAGTATTTTTGTTTAACATTAACACCAGTTGAACGACATTTTTGTTAAATATGCAACCTGGTGGACGAAAACGCCTGTACAGCATTTTCTACAAGTGGGCATGTTGCATGGTATAGCACTTTGCGTCGCTTGGTTTTACGAATGAATTGCCTGTAAAATACCGAATAACCATTTTTAACTCTGATTGGGTACTTTTTTGTAATCCTTATAATAGTCTGATTATTACCGTTTGTGACATTTTTTTGCATATTTTATCTTAATCATTTACACAAACACCTTATATTGTCGTCAAAATGGGGGATACTTAAATATGACTTATTTTATTATCACATAAAATCACAGACATTGTAGATGATGGCAGCTGTTTATCAGATGTATTTAAGAACAGTTGTTAATCAAATTGCAAAACAAAAGAGTTTAACCCGACAGGTCTGCATTACTGTTTCACAACAATCTGAAAAAGTTGTTGCCCAAAACCATCTGGATCACTAATCAGCTTCAAATTAAAAGCAACAGGCATTATGCAGATGATGCAAAGTCCAACCTTAAACCTCAAGTTACTCTTTCAACCAAAAGAAGCTTACAAGAGGTATGAAAGTTAAACTTTTCAATGTTCAATGATTAGCTAAACAAGTAGAAACTAAAATGTAAGTTATCCTAATAACTGTGCTACTTAATCTTTGCTAATACATGTAAGAAACGCGAAAGATAGTGTGATTGAATGAACCATTTTTGAAATAAGCTATTGCTGCCAGGCATAATGTATGACCAAGTATTGCTCATCCAGCAGTTTTATTGTAAACAATCGACGTTTCGACGTCCTATACAAGACGCCTTCATCAGGATAATGACATAACTTGCAGGACAAACCATTTTTGATTGCAGTTCCAGTTCCATATTTTCAAGAGATTGCCGCTTTTAATAAACATGAAATATGAAAAAATAATGCATGTTTAAACGCAAACATTGAAGGTGTTAAACCTTGTATTAGAAAATAAAAAAGGTGGTAAATTCCTTGTTTTACAGAAAAAAATAGATCCCAACTTAGCAAATGATGAATTGGAAGGAGACCAAACTAAGGTGTGTAACTGAGAAATGAATGATTAGATTTCGTTCATTTATAAATTCATTACATTTTAACAAAGTCCCACAGGAAACATTTTAAATGTATGCTTGAGTAATATCATTCATTGCTCCGAAGAGGCCCTACCATTCTGGTGGGCGAAACGTTAGCAAAAAGTTCTCCAAACAACAACTAGTATTTTGTTTAGCATTACATCAGTTCAATGATAAATTTGTTAAATATGCAACCTGGTGGATGAAACGTTTCTTCAGTATTTTCTACCATGAAGTAATTCCAACACGCTTCATCAATTTAAAATTAAACTTGACTTGCCATTTCCTATTGTTGTGTTGTTTCGACAATCGACTTAATTTGGTGGTGGTGCCGATGTTGAAGTTTGGAGGGCATATTCTTGATGTTTTAAAACATATCCAGATTTCTGTTTGGCGCAACTCCTACTTGTTGGCCCCATATTCATTTAAAGTGTATACTGTTTGCGTATTTTCAGCAAAAATATATATACTGATAGATCACTTTACATTTTAGTTGAGTTTGTCATGTACATTTTTGGTAGAGATCCACAGGCTTTACGGGGTACTTAAAGGGGGCACAAGGTCCAGAAGTTACTTTTAGGGGGCCACGGTGCATGAAAGGTGGAGGTCCACTGTCCTAATGCTACTTACTTAAAAAAATGCCAAACAAAATGGCTTTTTCCCATTTTGGGGTTTAATCTTAAAAAAGTTTATTTTGGGCTTATTTGCCTAGTCGGACAAACATGACTTAATGTTGAATGATTTATGCACCAGTACATAATTGCCACACACTTAATATAATATACTTAAGTGCTTTGTAAAGTTAGTGGAGACAAATGTATAAGTATTAAAACTGTTTTAAACATATACAATGTTAGGATGAAATGACCAGAAGCAAAGATACCTTTCCACTCTCTCCCCACACTCTCTCCGACATTTTTCCACTCTCTCCCCATTGCTCGCAATGCATTTTCGGGTAGATACTTTAACACCAAAAACTAGCGGCACTGGAGTCCGGTTCACTTGGGGTCAAGAAGGTAACGTCAGGTCAAATGTTTGAAAAAATGCTTGTTTTTAATAGTGATGTACCGAATCGGCTAAATTTCGATTCGGCCGAAACCGAATATTCGGCGGTTTTGCCGAATAAATTCGACCGAATCAACCGAATCATTTATGACGTCACGCGAAGTCGTACGCTACGCGGTTGACATGATAAATTGTTTATCTACCAGGCAACTAGTACAGAATAGTTTTGTTTCGTCCTCATTTCAGTTTTGTGGGGTTTATAATTGCCTCGAGCATGATTGGCAATCTGCCAATGAATTACAAATTTTTTTGACTACAGTGAGAAAAACAATAATGTGTTGGAAAAGATCAAAAATGACGCGATTTTCGTTATGTTTGGGCCTTTGAAAGATTATGTGGTACCTTAATAAGCAAAAAAGACACGTTTAACGCTTTGAATTTGTGTTCGGAAAAGATTCGCTTTCGGCCGAATCGCAACAAATTATTCGGCCGAAACCGAATCTTTGCAAAAATGACCGATTCGGCCGAATAAATTCGGCAAACCGAATATTCGGTACATCTCTAGTTTTTAACGTTATTTATGATTTTAAACCTTCACCTGACTCGAATAGCCCTAACCGCCGGCATTTCTACAAGTCTTCAGAAAAAAAAGATAAAAAATTCAATTATTATAGATTATTTAACATTTGACCCCAAGAAAACCGGACTCCAGTGCCGCTAGTTTTTGGTGTTAAACTATCTACCGCATTTTTGGGGCTTCCTTTGCAGCCGCCGTTACGCTTCAATTTGCTTCACCCGTGACAGCTACTCAAGCGTAACGAAACCCAGTAGACCTTTTCCGTAAATTAGACGATGGTGATAACTATTTCTCAAGATTGTCGAAATTTTTCTTATAAGTTGTGTTTCAGTTTACTTTCATCCTGTTGTACCATACTCTTTACATACGTATGTAAAGACTATGGTTGTACGCAAGCCACTGAGGTAACGCAACCGAGCGTGACTCATGGTTGTGGACATTCTGGACTGTCAGGAGAAAAAGCTCGGTTTGCTTTAGCTTTGCAGCTGTGCAGCAGCGCTCGTTGGCCGTTGCTGCAAATGGAAACCGCAAAAAGTTTTGTAATTACACAGGAGAGTAACGTCATTACATCGTGAGACTGAAAACCGCTGCAACGTAGTGCAACTGGAAGATACTAAAATAGTGGTGTCTATTAAAGTAAATTAACTACAGGAAATATAGCTGAAATAAATTCAAAAGAGGCATGGAGAAGATCGTAAGAATACTTCCAAAGGAAACGAAAATCATGTATGTTTATTGTACTACAGTATTTTGTACAACAAATGTGAAAATAATTTATGTTGTTGCAGCGTTGTAACTTCAAGTTACTTGGATGAGTTTGATTTTATAACATCTAACAAAATCCAAAAGGTTTGTATTTGATACATTAAAAATGACAATCTTGAATGTACGTGTGTATGTATTAACCAGCAACATATGTTTATGGTCGCAGTGGTTTCAATCTAGAGAAAGTGCGAAGAGATCAATTCAGAAATTTGAAGATACCTTTGGTGTGAAGCTGCATCTGCCTCTGAGAACAACACATGGTGGGCCTGTTTTTAGTCTTCTTTTTTGCAGTTGATACTCAGTTTATACAAATGTGTTAATCCACAAATATTTCTACTTAAACCTTGCAGACATTGAGAAAATAAAAGTATACTGGAACAATGAAACGGACATTCCTTATATTATGGTTCATAGTGATTGCTGGAGACCCGTTAGCCCAGAGAAAGTTGCGGACCCTCAGCACTCTTACATAATTACTATGGTTGAAGTTATCACATTCCCAACCCTCAAGGTATAAAAATTGGATAGTGACTTTAACAGAAGTGGTATGGCCATTGATTAAATAAACTCGTCTTTCAAGATATTTTATTAAAGGCACTAGTACAGTTCAATAAAGTTTACTTGATTTCTGAGATATTTTGGCGGTTCATTTAATCTACATTGTAACTTCTCTTGACTTTGCATTGCTATTTTCCGAAAAAGTATAGTTTCAGTTTAATTTTTCATGTTGTGTGTGATGATTTTCCACATTTTAGCATGTCGCTTTTTGTATTTTATAGGTTGTTATGTTCTTTGCTGGAGTCATAAACATATTTGTAAATAGTGTTTGTAATGTTGTTAAACATCAATATTTTACTAAGCTTTGCTAACTGTTTTCTTCTTTTACTTCCAAAGAAGAAAAACACTTCCAAATTCAGACGTTGGGTTGTAGGTAAACATATCAAGGAACAGTTTTCAACTGGAAAGCTAACTCAACAGACAGCATTTTACGTAAACTTTTTAAGGGTTCAAAACAAAAAGGTTTGTTTAATAATGAGAATTAAACACTATTGTTTTATTGACATTAGTAAGCCTAGTATTTTATAAAACTTTGTTTATTCCTTTACAAATATTTTCTTTGTGTTTTTATTTGTTACAGACACCAACAGAAGTACCCGGGCAAATAAATAAAATAAATCAATCAAATATAAAGGTATTGAATGTTTATTAGTTTTCTATGTAGCATCCTAAACTTTAATAATATTGTTTTTCTAGTGGGTTTCTACAGTTGAAGAGGCCCGTAAAGCAGTTGATGAATTTGAAATCTTGACATTAACCAAATTTATTGTAGGAACAAAAAAGTGCTATGGTATACACAATATTTTATGTGCTGTTGGATATGAAATACTTTTGCTATGTTTGGCATAGATATATCGAAAGGTAGTATACACTGGGACAATTTAGTTCCGTATGTCATCAAGCAATCTTCTTGGCTGCATTGTCAGCATGGAATAGGTCGTAACAAGAAACCAAAAGAAAAGCAAGAGTCACTCATTTTCGAGCAGGTATGCTTGTGCGTTTGCGCACTACTTCAACCATATAGATTGAAAAACAGTATTCTTGTTATTCATAGTTGCTTGACCATCCCTATCCTGCAAATCAGTTGTTTAATAATGGAACAAAAAAGGTTAACTGCAGGGCAAAAATTCGTATACAAGAAATACTACGATTTCCTCAATTTAAAGTAAGCATTTTCCCAAAAAATGCCTTAAACAGTCTTGGGGACTTGATACCAGCATTTATTTAATATGCTTTGTCAAGGCTTACACAAATTCTCAATATGAAATAACAAAGACAGCTGCAAGTATTCATAAAGCATTGAAGGATAAAGATTTAAGAGAGACTCTTCGCATGGAATGGGCTTGCAGCGTTACATTTCCCAGCAATGATGATCATTCTGGTCATGTTCTTGGAGAAGTATGTTATGCAAATTATTACTTTTGTTGACTTGTTGTCACTTTACAAATAGCTAGGTAAATGTACCAGGAGCGTATTTAGTAATGTATTTTAAGGACTTACCTCTTGTCATTGTTCTCTCCACAAACTTATCATAAATGATTGTGTATGCGTTATACATGTTGCATTTTATCAAATGTTATTTTTTTACTGTAGTCCGCCGGATTAATCCAAAAGGTTGATAAAAGGATCATCGCAAAAATTTATGAAATGGTAAATTTTGGTGTATTCAATGTGGTGGAGGTCATAAATGGTGTAGAATCGTTCGTGGTACATGAACTCTTCAAAGATATGGAACTTCCACCACGTACAAATCGAAGATATTTTCCCCCAAGAAAAGTGGTACATAACCACTTTTACAAGGCAATTACTAAGCGTCGGCTTGCCGCATCCACTAATTCGTTGGTTTTAGAATGTATAAAGTCAGCGGCTATAACTCATGAAGATGCGCCAAGGCCAGCAACCATTTGCAAATTCAATGAACAATTAGATGATATAAAAACCATGTCATTCCATGTTACATCTCAGAAAGCTTTAAAACAAGGAATCAAAGATCTTCAATCCATCAAAGACAATTTGAAGAAAACATGTAACTCTGATATTGAACTAAAAATTGCACCAAGTTCTCAACACAAATTGGTTGGAACAAAAAGAAGAGTGTCTTTACCCAAAAGTTCCGATGAGCTTGCAATTAAGCGACTGAAGATGAACACCATAAAAAATAGTTTTGTAGGACTTGCTGGCCTGATCCAAAAGGAAAACACCAACGACCACACATGAAAGTCCCATCAGGGTGGTAGAACTTTTAGAAAAGAAAATAGTAGACTTGGCAATTTTTTCAAATGGTCATTCTTGCAAAAAGGTTGGGGACCACTGCCTTTCAAGCACAATTGTTTTTTTTTTTAATAAACCGTTTCTGTGCTAAGCAGAAAAATAAATAGAAGTGGTGTTATTTTCAAAGGTTCTAATAAATGTAAACACAGTTCATACTCAGCCCAAAAACAATTTAATCCTCCACGAAACAAAAACTTGGCATCTATATTAATCCCCAAATAGCCTTATCTTGCCTTTTTGAGTTGTCCCGACTGGTATAGGGTACCTTTGTTTGGTAGTAATTCCGTAAGCACGAGCTGGAACCTAGGGTGGGTATGTCCGCTAAGAAATCGTTTTATGGAATGTAGCAGACCCACTTTTAGTCATCAATGTCGGGCATGTTACACACGACAACAGAAAAACAAACAAGCCCCACGTTTATTGGCTGCTGCGATTGTCGGTTAATCCAGTTGGAACTTAAAATTCGAAAAATAACTGAACTCGCAAGGAGAAGTTCTTATTTTTGGCACTATCCTTAAATTACTCCAATATCGACTAAAATTTTTTTAAATGACTGTTGTTCCGTCGTCCAACATTCACATTCCAATGCGTTCAGTGCTGAAAAGTGTTCGCAAGTTCTGTATTGAAGTCTAACATTAACGCACAACAAAAACACCTGATAGTTACATTTATTCATTTATTTCACCAAAAATACGGAAATTTCTTATAATGGATAACCTGTTCAGTCGGCTTCAACCAAACAACAACAGCACTTTAATGTGCGATGCGAAGCTATTTTTGCTTAATTTTAACGTAACGAAGTCGCTGCTACATGCACAAACTTTTTAACGCTGGTATTAAGCATTGTACTTATTGCTTGTTTTAAGGTATGCGAATGCAGTACAAGCCAAGGCCAAGTATTCGCTTATAAGCGCTTATATTAGCTAGCGCATGCAGTAAAAATATTTTTGGGTTTTCAAAATTGACGTTCTTGTCCAAGCTGTTTAATGAGTGTCAATTAACGTGTTTCATTAAAGTTGACCCTATGCTCCAGGGCTACTCAATTAGTTTCGTCAAAAGTCCAGATGAAAAGGTAAAAATTATCAAAGGTCCAGACACTTCTGTCAGAAATGCAAATGTAACGTGTCTTAGCCTATTTGGTTATAGCTAATGTGGACAATCGCGGTCAAAATTGAAATCTTGAACTGATATGCACCCAATGTGATTTTATTCCTTGCGAGAGTGTATTGGTACAACGTCATACAGAATACATTTTATCTGGTTTTACAGGATTGCTTCGTAAGGTAATGATTTAAAATTCAGTTTATTAAATCACAGATACAATTATGCGCAAACAACCGCCGCTTTGTTAAATGTATAGTGAAATAATTGACCATTTTTTCGTCATAGTTGGACAATCTGAACTCACATAAGATTTTGGCAGGACTTTAGGCTCCTCGCAGACTGCCGATCAATCGTTATGCCGACCCCAGTTTAAAAAGTGCCTCTACATAGCATTGTTTAGTTAATTAACACACAAATGTTGCCGTAATCAAAAGACCGTCGAGGTCCACATCGAACGCCTCAAAGGTCCGGATATGGACCGCGGTCCGCCATTTGAGTAGCCCTGCTATACTCTAAGAAAGGGACGTTGATGGGATTTGTTCACTGTAATAAAGTGGGGTCCGTAAAAAAAGTCGTTTAACCTTTCCTTGCAAAAACTTTTGGGGACTTGCCTTGACTCGAACCACTAATGACTTGACTTGACTTGAGACTCGACTAAAAGGACTTGTTACCCAACCCTGGGGCAGGGCCCTGTAGAGTAGAAACATGTGTTGGTACAAGACATTTTCTGGGCCCCTACTTAAACACTAGTCAGAACTAGAATGGCCACATCAAAAGTAAGAGAAAATGTAAGTACGTTACGCAGCCAAAATCATCAAAAAGTACGCTACGCGACCCCATTCTTATACCGTACTGGTTATAACAGTGGTTCTCAAACTTTTTTGACCGCGATCCAAATCTGAGCTTTATGAACATCTTGCGACCCAAGCCTCAAACAACAAAAAATTATTTTTGTATTTTTGTATGAATTGTTATCAACGCTAACTGTTACTTTCCAAGTTCAGTTTCGTATGATTAACCTCCTATCATTCCCCGTGCTAACGTGTTACAATCGCCGTGTGCGTAATAGAAAATTGGAAGGCTATTGTCTGCATGTTATAATCTGATTGGTTCATTTTGCTGTATAGCGTTGTCGAGTGAGGCTGTTTTGGCTACGGTGCTATCAAAACTCTCAGAAAACCATTTACTTATGCTGCACTACTCCAAGGTTACTAAGATAAAGCCACATAAAATTCCTATGATACTGTAGCGGTTGCGACATAGTTTGTGCAAACTTTGCAATATTTGTTTACCAAAATAGCTCGGTTTTGACTCGCTAGCTCAAAAGCTGCGAGGAAGTTAAAATGTATAGCAACCAAATCTCACTGTATTGACAAATCGTGTTCGGACTTTGTAATATTTCCTGTCGCAGTTAATTAAGATGCAGATGAAACTTTGTGATCTGGTGTTTGCCAGCTTTTGCCGTATGTTTTGTCTCGTGGCTTGATTGGACACTGCTTTGTGTGGGAATTTGTGCAAGAGTCAATCGCAAGAGCACATGTGTACGATTTAACGTCTTTATCCGTAGTATATATAAAACCGCACTCGTTCATTTCGCTCTCTTGTCTCTTTTCTATCCCTTTCCCTTCTCCTGTAAACAAACGAACCGAAGTGCAAGACACGTGTGTGGAGTTTCCAGGACTCCGGTCCTGACAAGCTCAGGAGCTTGGGAGGTTAAGGACGGTGGTATAGGCTACCTTTCTAATTTGTAGTGACGCGGTTGTAACCTTGAGACTCATCAGCGAACATTTGTAGTGACTCGGTTTATAGCTTGTACCGAGACAACTCATATTGATCACTACAATACAATAATTCAGTCAGGACTGAGAATTAAAAATACTTGAAAATTGAAATGAACAAAGTTCGTTTGGGCAGAATTGAATCACCACAGAGCGACCCATTTTGTGACCCTGCGCGACCCATGTTTGGGTCGCGACCCATACTTTGAGAACCACTGGGTTATAAAATAAGTTTTGATGAAAAAGTCTTTTTGGGATCGTTTCCATTTGCAAAAAAAATTGAAATTTTTCAAAACTTGCTATCTGTTGATCACATGATCTTATTTCAGTGTCATTGCACCAAAACAGTAGTCAAAAAAGTCGATGACGTCACTGCTTTATATTTTGTGCTTACGTGGGTTATCGCTGTGTAAAAAGTGGGTTACAAGGACCTTATTGATGCAGTGCACCGACTGAACTCCCCTCTCGTGGGGTCTTGACACAAATGCGCAGGTTGGTAGCTTGTTGCGTTGATTGGTTTTTCGGATGAATTGCCTGTGACATGCCGAATAACCATTTTTAACTCTGATTGGGTACTGTTTTGTAATCCTTATCATAGTCTGATTATGTAAGCTGTTTGTGACATTTTTCTCCCCATTTTATCTTAATTGTTTACACAGACATCTTATATTGTCGTCAAAATGGGGGATTTTTTTACAACAACACGCCGTTCATCACATTTTCCAAGCGATTGTTGTTTTTATTAGACTTTGTTACGAACTGTCTAAAGTTAATACACTGTGTAAAAGATATGTGTTTCTCAAAACCTCTTTGTAGTTTGGAAGTGCGAACACTTAAGTTAAGCTTTAAACTCTACAGTTTCAGGCTAACTACTATATTCTGGCTTGTTGTTTTAAAACATTTCAAAAAAACTTAAACTAAAAATGACATATTTTATTATCACATAGAATCACAGACATTGTAGATGATGGCAGCTGTTTATCAGATGTATTTAAGAACAGTTGTTAATCAAATTGCAAATCAAAAGAGTTTAACTCGACAGGTCTGTATTGCTGTTTCACAACAGTCCGATAACTTCACTGCCCAAAACCGACTAGATCTGCATCAAATTAAAAGCAATAGGCATTATGCTGACGATGCAAAGTCCAGACTTAAACCTCAAGTTACTCTTTCAACCAAAAGAAACTTACAGGAAGTATGAAAGTTAAACTTTTAAATGTTCAATGAATGCTTAGCTAAACAAGTAGAAACTAAAACCTAAATTACCCTAATTACTTTGCTAGTATATGTACAAAACAAACAAAAAAGTGTGATTAAATGAAACCATTTTTGATGGTTTGCATTTCTGCAGTACCCTTGTAGTTTCATGTTTAACAGCATGAATTTTTTCAATGAACATGAAATATGAAATCAATGAATATGCATGTTTAGACCAAAAAATGAAGGTGTTAATCCTTGTATCAGAAAATAAAAAGGTGGTAAATCCCTTTGTTTTACAGAAAAAAATTGATCCCGATTTAGAAAATAATAAAATAGAAGGAGACCAAGACAAGGTATGCGGCTAAGAAATGAATGATTACATGACTTGTATGTATAAATTCGCTGCATTTTAACATGTTTGATGCAATAAAAATACCACAGCAATGTTGAAAATAAATACACAATTATATACCATGTTCATATTTGTAAAAACCATAGACAGAAGTTCTGGTTAGTTGCATGGAAAAATTGGAATGGTCAAGTTGTAAAACTAGTGCCAATTTAGAACAATAAAAAGCAAAGTTCTAATAGGTAATGGCACTTAGTATGTCTAAATTAGAATGGATTTGAAGAAAGGAAAGTTACTGTTGCCCTAAATCTACAATAAGGCTTTTTCCTATTTTTGTGGTTGGATCTTAAAAAGTTTATATTGGCCTATTCAGACAAACATGTTAATTTGAAACACTATATACGGATCTGTTCATAAGTTTATAGGTTGCCGAAACATTTGAAGTATAAAGCATGTCGCATTTTACGTTTATTTGGGCCATTATTTTCTCCATTAAACATGTTAATGTTAAATGATTTTTGCACCAGCGCTAAATTGTTGCACATACTAATATAGTCTGCCTAAGTGCTTTGTAAAGTTAGTTAAGATAAACTATAAGTATTAAAAAGGTTTTAAACATATACAATCTTAGGATGAAATGACCAAAAGCAAAGAGCAGACTCAGCAAACTCGCAAGGTATGTAGAAGAATTGTCTAGTATTTATAATATTACTCAAAAATTTTCAAACATAATTGCATCATCTGTAGTTACATATATTTGATTTTTAGGCCAATCCTAAAAACAAGACAAAAACTTATGACAAGCTGATTGAGGTAAATATGTTTTGTGTCCATATATAATTAGTTCTTATTAAATATGTTGCTGTCTTCATATAAACTTTAGTTTGCAAAAACAATCATATGTGTAGATCAA
The DNA here is from genome assembly GCF_965637545.1 of Phallusia mammillata. NCBI lineage: Eukaryota > Metazoa > Chordata > Ascidiacea > Phlebobranchia > Ascidiidae > Phallusia > Phallusia mammillata. The sequence goes on along the minus strand of NC_137257.1, from coordinate 16,167,615 downwards.
ATGATGTGTATAAATTTAAAAATGGTAAACAGGATATATGAAGAATATATAAATTAGAAGTATTTTAGAAGGCCACCTTTTCAGTTAAATACAGTTCTGTTTTCACGTTAAACTCAAAAATGATGCAGAATGTGGGCAAAGAAATCTACCCCAAAGCAGAACAATCGAAAGCAAGAAGCACAATGAAATCTGAAATTATGTCCAGAATATCTAAAATTGAACACTCAAAAGCATCGAGTACCACCAGTTTTGTTGAGTAAGTTTTATTTTATGCAATACCTGTGTACTTTGTCAAGAAGTATGTTATAGATGAATACTTTTCGGGTATAAGTACCATCTAAAATTCAAAGCCTGCTTTACTCACACATAACTTGGAGTGTTACTTTAACCATGTGCGTTTGCAAAAAAGTCTGAAATACTATAATTAGGATGCAGTGGCAGGCACTAAGTAGGTTGTAGACCAAATAAGCATGTAATAATAGATGTAGCTGCATATGTTGTTTGTTTTGTTGCCAGTTGTGTTTATACCTATATCCCTATTGGTTGCCCTAGAATGCTACATGCCTCGAATAACTTGGAAAGTTACTACAATATTTAATAAACCTTTTATATTGCTGAATGTAGTGTTGTTGCCAGGTATATTTCATAAACTTTTTTTTGACTCAACCGGCAAACATATTTAAATGTTGGTGTTTGGTAAAGTTTCAAATTCACTTTTCTCCACTAATTGAAGCTTAAACTTGCACTTACTAGCATAAAATATCAACAACAAAACTACATGTGTAAGGGGTCTAAGTTTTGCAATAAACCACAAAGGTAACCATGGCAACAAGTTTAGAAAGATAAAAAAATTCTTTGTTTACCAGCTTGTATCAATCTCCAGCAGTGATTACCAAACAGTGGTATGCAAAGCCTTTGCAGGATTACACAAACTTTGTTCAGTTTACAAAACTTATGTCAAAAATAAATATGTTGTGCATTATAGTGTCATAATTAGTTTTATTTTAAGCAATACATAAACTTCTTACATGCAAAAAGTTTTGGAATCACTGATTTATGACATGTATAATCTATATTTTTAGATCCATGTTTGAAAACACTACGTACAAACCATCTCCAATGCAGGGGGAACAGAAACGCACAACAAATCAAACCAGGTTATTTTATTCATGACCTGTCTTGTCAGTTGCACTTATTCAAACTAAAAATTTTGTAATGGTAACTTTACTGTATGGCACCATTTTTCACTTGGGTTGATAATTTATTGATATTTATTGATGATTTACTGATATTATGGATTCCCTGAAGCTGTCCAAGCCCAGTTATTCGAAACAATTTGTTAATGCAAAATATCTTCTTAATTGGTCAGTATCTGTTAAAGATTAAATTCCCAGAAGATTGAAGGTATGCCCCTTTTTTAGCAGTGTTGTTGCTAGATATATTTCATAAACTTTCCATTTTGCTTTACTGACAAATATAGGTAACTTGAATGTTTGAGTTTTATGTACTACAATATATATTTTCAGATCCATGTTTGAAAACACTGCTTACAAATCATCTCAAATGCAGGAAGAACAGAAACGCACAGCAAATCTAACCAGGTAATTATATACATGTCCAACCATGTGTAATGTTAACTTTACTGCATGATTCCACTTTTTACTTCGGTTGCTAATTTACTGATATTACAGGTGCCCTGAATCTGTCCAAGGCCTATTAATCGAAGAATGATTTGTTAAAAATGACATTGCTGCAAAACATCTTCTTTTTTTCCAGTGTCTGTAATACTGTCTGTTTTTGTTTTTGGAAATTTTTTTAACTGTTTTTAAACTGGCCTTGGACAGCCGTAATGAAGTCAATGCTAGAAAATAAATTCTCAGATGATTGGAAGTATTACCACCCTTTTTTCTACTTTTGTGAATATAGGACAATATAATGGAAAAAAATGTATCAAACATTTTAAAGTTTGGGTTGATGCTTTCTACTAATTTGTCCTTAAAAATCTAAAAATAATTGCACCATTATTACCAAAACCAATTTACAGAAGTGACCCATTCGTTTTTGCTTGCAAAAATTATGTGGTGTGTTTAGTAAATTGTTAAATAGGATGTAGAATGTAAAAATGGAAATATACAGAAAAGCCACTTTTCTAGTTTTAGTAAGTTTGGTTGTACTTGTACTGTATATAATGTAAGTTTGGCAATGTTCGCCTCACAATTTATAACCTAAAATAGAACTTTTAGGATTTAAAGTTTTCCCATATTACGCAAATATTTAATGACCAGTCAAAAACTTTTTATTAGTGCTATTTAACAATACTTTTTTATATTTTAGACCAGGTCCCATGCAACAGAATGCAGTGGATGCATCAGAAGAAAAAACATTCAAGTAAACAATTCATTCAGTAAACTTTTAAGTTTAAAAACTGAGTAGTCAACTACATGGCATTTAGCTTGTTTAAGATTTAATAATCTGGCAAATATATTTAATACTAGCTAAACTATACTAGCTAATTTCAGCACTACCCACTGACATGCCTAAATTAATAACATTTCATCCTTTAAGCAGAAAAAAATAATACCAAGTTCTTTTAACATTTTTAATATGAAACAGTAATTATGGGTCCCCTTTCCTGAAGGTCAACTTGTAGGCAATACAACACAGTTAAGAATTTTTCGTCATAACGTATCTTCGTTATTTTTGACAAATCAATTCAAGAATTAGTACTTAAGTCATGTATAAATTAGGCAAAACGGTATTGTTGAACACTAAGGACTACATGCTGTTAAAAACAGTGTCAAAAGGCCATTAAACGGTCGTTTTTGCGAAACAAAGTTAAGTGAAAAACGAGTTGTTATGTATACCTTTGTAGCAAACGACTTTTTTTATTTAGTTCCTAATGTAACAGTTAAGGCTTTCTAGTAAAATTTGTGTTTAAAAACAGAACTTGAATGACAATATCAAGGTCAAAGCAAGAGATTAAATTGAAAGTATTTTCACCGATTTTTTGTAATTATATGACAATAATGATACAAAAAGAATACGGACGAAAACATTTAAAGTTAAGTTGACGCTTTGTGAAAAATTTGTCCTTAAGAATCTAAAAATAACCGCAACGTAAGTTTACCGTAAATACGCACAAACACGCGGGCGGGGACCCATTCGTTTATATAAATTGTGTGTAGTATAGTAGATAAAATTGTGTGTAGTATAGTAAATTGATAAATATCGTATAGAATATATAAAATGGAAGTATATCAGAATGCCACTTTTCTAGTATTTTTTTACTATTTCCGCAAATAAATTGAAGTATTTTTTTACCACAATCTAAGTAACTAAAGTCATAATAAACTATACCCAAACCAAAATCTTATGTTTTACAGATTTGACTTGGAGTCTGCTGGAAGGTTGGACGTCTTTCCTAAAAGGTCTGCTTTAAAGGAATCACCATCAATGGTATGTGATTTTATCTAAGTAGGATTTTTAAATCACTTCTTTTAACATGAGTGTGGGTATAAGCATTTCAGCCATGGTACCAAGACTCTTTAAACCTGTGTGCAGCTAATCTCTATGGTTGCATGTAACTCACAGGGTTTTTGCTTTTCTGTGTTTAGGATGAGATAGTGAAAAATGTTTTTGTTTTTGCCGGCATTAAATTTTCTGTTTTACGTCTTGCAAATATCTAATTCTAAAGTGCGTTATGAAGATTAAAGAGCACTGCTGTAGATAATTAAAGTCATTTGGACATTTTAAGATATCCAGAAAACCTTGGTTTAACATGGTTCGGTTAATCTGGATCTTCGCCTAATTCGGATCATACTTTAGGTGTTTGTAATGTGGTAAGGCTTTAAATAAGTGGTTCTCAAACTTTTTTATTGTCGGGGCTAAATGGTATTTTTTAAGTGTGTAGGGAGCCGCAAAAAAACGAAACCTTGAGAAAATCACTAAAGAAGATGACTTTGAAAGCTAAAATAGCAATGTTTGGTGGTTTTCTGAGGTCTGTTGCGAGCCGCAAAATAAGTAGTTTGGAGCCGCATGCGGCCCCGAAAACCGAGTTTGAGAACCACTGCTTTAAATGATCAACATTGGTTAATCTGTATCTTCAGCTACTCCGGATAGCTTTTTTGATCCAAACAGGTCCAGATTAACCGACGTTTACTGTACATTGCTTAGCACAGTGGATTTGACATTAAAAAAATTGCAGTATCAATTGTTTCCCTTTTATTGCCAATTTTCATTGAACGATGAAATTAACCCATTTGTGTGTTTTAGCCAGTACCATCTGACACGGAAAAGTGGACAGCACTAGACTGGTTTAATAAATATCAAGATGATGTAAGAGCGAAGCTAGTTAAAGACAAAGAGATAACAAATCAATTTCAGGAATATATTCAGCTGACAAATGAAGGAAAATTATGGACATTTCCAATTAACAATGAAGAGGGTAACTGAAACTTTTACTTTGATGATATTTCTTTATTGCTTAAAGCAGCACCATCTGTGTGGGTGCACCATGAACCCCAGGGTGTGATAACCCATTTTTTCAAAGATTCGGTTTAGGCTGATTACTTTGTTGCGCCAGAGTTGTAAGTCGGACCGGGCTTTTCGGGCCGGGTTCGGGCATAGCTTTCTTGAAAAAAACGGGCCTGAATTTACACTCCTATTGTGAAACAGCTCTAAACGCCTTGTTTAAGTCCAAATTGTTTATTGTGTTTGTTGTCTTGGTCTTTCCTAGGGCTTTAATGTCTGGGCATATTAATGAAACTTTCGGACTTAAACAGGCTTCTCAAAAACAAATCGCGTTGGGGCGGGTTTCGGGCTTGTACTTTCGGGTTCGGGCTCCAGTTTCAGGCCCGTTTATAGCTCTGTGTTGCCGTCTGGCCGAAATCGAATCTTTTACGAACACAAATTTAAAGCACATGGCGTGTCTTTTTTGGTTAATAAGGTAAATACCTGTACACCCTTTCAACTACGCCCTAACTAAAGTCACGTAAACTATTATGACTTGTGAAAATTATCGTTTTTCGCACTCATGATAAAAATGAAACATAAATATTCTGTTGTGTAGCACCACAGTCTGCCTGGTAGAAAAACGTTTTTATGTCAAACGCGTAGTGTACGACTATGCGTGAGATCATAAATGATTCGGTTAATTCGGTGCATCATTTAAAATAGCTTTTGTTCCCTTGAAAAGTGGTTTTGTTGCTCAGCCTTGTCATTTTATGTCTGTAAACTGGCAAAACTAAATCAACGTTAATTGTTACCTCAGTCACACGGGCACAGAAACTCCAGCATTGGTTATACAAAGAGTACATAATAGAAAAAAAATTAGGACTACTGCTTCAATGGATTATTGTGGCTTTTGAGTTAAAAAATACAATACTTGAGTAGTGCTGTAAACACTTACTGAATCTAATAATTGATGCATTTTATGAACCATTTTACCCGCATTGAATGAAAGATCTGTTTTTGCTGCTTTATTGTCCTAATGTGTGTTCTAAATAGATATTATGACAAATTTGAAACGTTTCTTGCAATTTGGAATTGAAAAAATAGCATTCTAAATAATTACAGAAGAATCGATTTAATCACATTATCAATTTGCCAAGTTTATTGTGCAATTACCCAGAAGATTTTCTTAACAAATGGCTGCCGATGAAATGTACGACCCCCAATGCGATTAACCAAATTTGATATTTGTTTTGCAATCAGGAATGGAAAAGGAGCAAGAGGTCCCATTTTATTCCCATGTCTTTCTGGAAGACCGGCTAGAGGATTGGTGTCCGAAATCCGGCCCTTTGCGACTCTTCATGAACGCAGTGACCATGTCCCTTTCTCTCAACGGAGACTTAACGTTGGAAGAAAAGCACGAACACATAGACTGGTTTAGACAGTATTTTGAAGAAAAAATGAAAGTTTTGCAACACTTGGGCATAGTTGCTACTTAATTGTCAAAAACATTGATTGTGTTTCTGTAACGTTAATAAAAATAATAGATGCTGAAAAGACTGTCGTATTATTTGCATGATAGGTGTTATGAAACATGTTTGCATTTCGATTTTAACAGCAAACACATTCTTTACAAAAGAGAGACATCACATTGGTATCGTGGTAAATAATCTTTCCACAGTTGACTCATAGGGCTTAAAAAGTTGATACTGTTCCGGTTGTTGTTACATATCAAAACACGTTGTTATGGGGATCCCCTTCCCTAAATGGGTACAGTTATTGCCTTTTGTCTGTATTTTTCTGTCTAAATTTGGTTTGTTCCATGCGCTTGGTTAAGAAAGGGTACTTCAAACCTATTCAAATGTACATAGATGCTAGTCCAAATTTGTTAACCTCTTCTGGCAAATTTTTTTATTTCGGCGTCCCGAACCGGAGTTGAACCCCATATTTTGTATGGCGTTGGACCCGAACCGGAACCGAACGAGTAAAAAAATGCAGCCTGTATTAGTTTATTGATTTTTCCTACACAACAACTTATACAGTTTTATTTTATTCTCAACTCAGTAAAGAAACTACATAACTATGCGCCTAAGTAGTTTCTACAGTAATACAAAATAAAACCACATAAATATGCGCTTATAAGCAGCCTCTACCATCAGTATTATTATCAAAAAACAAGCTACGCTTCCAAAAATTTAAATTTGGAACTTCTACGCGTACGCCTGCGAAAAATTTAAAATCAGTTAGTCGCCTGGTAGTCACGCACCGCGTGTTGTCTGATTGGTCAAAGACAAGGTGTCCTCTGATTGGTTTGGATTAGTAAAGCGGCGGTTAAGAGGAGACCTGTGATTGGTTGAAAAAGCCCCATATGCGAAATAGATTACATTTTGGAAATAAGCGAACCGGAACCGAACCAGTAAAAAATCTAGTCTGTTACATATATTTTTTGAAACAGCGCTCTGAAGAATACGCGAGATAACACTTATTGGGCGTGTCAAAAATAACAGTGCAAGAGCAAAATGCTTTTGGAGTTTGATAAGGCGAGGTAGATGGTGGGTAGAATTAAATTAAAATGAATACAAATTTGAACCGGTTTAAAAACCGCAAACCAGTTCAGACCGGAACAAAACCCGAACCCGAAAATATACATGTTTAAAAACCTGAACCGAACCCGAACCCTTAAAAACAAAACGAAGTGAACCCGAACCGAACCTGAACCCATATGACAAGCGGTTCGACTCTCTGCTATATTCTACCCAAAACTATCCTTTCCAGAATTGGATTGATTTAATGTTTCAAGTTGTTGCATTTTTATATGAACCTACAGGAGGTAAGAAAATTTGCGTCATATAATATATACGGTTTAACGGAAGGTCATATACTACCTACTAGGCTATATTTGTCGTGTCAAGGCTGTTTTTTTTTTCAGTCAGTGCATCGGGGCCAGTGAGAGTTTGAGGGCCCCATAAATTACAGTATTTACGCGATTGTAAGCCGCGGCTTATATTGTTTTTTTAGCCGCCGTTTGTGCGGCTTATAATCGAGGGCGACTTACAATCGAGGGCGGCTTAGGCTACATTTTAATTTTATACTGAAATTATTTCTACACTCCAACATTTTAAATTATTTGGGGTTGAAAACATGTATGCGTGTACAGATTATACGTCGATATACGTTCTGTTGGGTACAGTTATTAACGTAACTAACAGATATGGGCAAATAGTCATACCATATAACAACAGAAAGATGTATTAAGAAACAATCGTATCTAAAATTTCAGCGTTACAATCGAGGGCGGCTTGCATTATTTTTTTAACACCTCAACATGCGGCTTACAATCGAGGTCGGCTTATAAACGAGAGCGGCTTACAATCGAGTAAATACGGTATAGCATTTTGGTTTTCTGTTTGTGAAAAAAACTAATATTAGAAAAGTTTATTAGATGCGATGCCTAGTCCCAGCGCATTGTTTTCCTTCCCAGTAGCACCGATATTTATTACGACAGTGTAAAAGTCTCTTTGAACGGGCGTACCAAATTTACGAATAATGCAGTAGTTCTCAAACTGTGCGTCGCGACGCCCTGGTGCGTTGTTTCAAATTTCCAAGGGCGTCGCAGAATAGTTCCGTTTTGTGACTTTTTGTTCTTGTATCAATAAACACAACTTTAAAAATAAGTTTCCGTAATAAATGTTATTTGCTGGTGCGTCGCAAGTCCAGAAAACTTTTCCAGGGGCGTCGCAACACAAAAAAGTTTGAGAACCACTGCAATAATGTATTGTTTTTGTGCTGAATCACAAAAAAATGCTGATTCATCACAATTTTTTAAAAACGTGACGATAAAAAAGCAGAACTCAGTTGTCACTTGGCGGGGGAAACTAGCTTTTGCGAAAATAAGTGCTATTGTGATGTTTGTAACAACAATAGTCATTATTCTTGTACAAAGTACCACTTGTAAATGCGCAAGCTTTTTGAAAAATTGGTTTGCACTTTTCACCAGGTGGCCATTTTTGCATGCTTGGTTATGTTATGTCCATAAAAGTTATATATAGCCCTATATAATTTACTTAGTATAGCATTTCGTAACTATTATAATAGTTACGAAATGCTATACTAAGTAAATACTATAATAGTGATTTAAATAATAATATGATAAATTAAGTGAAATTTGTAAGTGCACAAACAAAAAAGGATTAAACGCTTTAGCTGTATACTTTCTGTTCTTGGTTTGATTGATGCAACTATAATTTCTGCAGAAAGTTAACTGTGGTATATAAAAGATGTAGTAATTATAGAAGAAACACTACAGTACCATAAATACTGAAGCATAAAATTACCAGTGTGCATATTCTGACATCTTGGGTGTGCAGTCAGAAGCATATGTCGGATATGTCCCATTTGTGCACATTCTCTAAGTCCATGTGAAAGATCAATTATAGCGGGAAAAGTGCAAGTGAAAAACAAGACCAGGCACTTTATGCAAAATTTCCACATGCAAAAAAATGGTGTGCAAAAAAACAACAACTTGCAGGTACAACTGCCATACTTTTTAGACTGGTCAAATTACAGCTCCTGTTGTGTTGCATGATAATTGATAACATATATTTGATTACTTTGTCTGACATTCATGATTTTGACAGAATGTTATTTATATTTTTGTACATAACTGGGAATAGAAAATGATTTCAAAGTAACAGAATCAGTCTAAGAATTTTTATGAAAGATATATATTTCACCTAACTAGTATTTTTGTACATTGTATTACTTTTAACAAAATCATTTTGCAGGGGATTACTTACAGAATTCAAATTTAGAATAGTGTCTGTGATAAAATATGCCCCGTGGTTATGCTCACGGAACATCATTCAGAAAGTTTGGTGGTCCAGAAAAGCGTCTTAACCTGCTTCGGACCCTAGTTAATGTGCTCATTAAGCATGAGCGAATAGAGACAACCTTCGCTAAGGCACACGAAGCACAGAAGTATACAAACAGACTGATTGAAATTGCTAAGCGTGGAACAGATGATGCTTATTCAAGAGACATGATCAAATTTTGGGCACCTCGCGAAGAAATTCAAAGCAAATTGTTAAATGACTTGGTACCAAGATTTAAGGAAAACAAAAGTGACTTCACAAGGCTAGCTGTTTTGTCCAAACAATACTGCGCAGAACCACGTCAGTCATTTCACAGATATGCTGTTTTGGAATTAAAAGGAAACCCTTTGCCACCATTGCCTATTCAAGAAAAGAACCCACATACCTTGCAAAATGTTCTCATTGCTGCTGCACAAGAAGAAATGTTCAACAAAAAAGAAAGCTAATTTTGATCCAAATTACTTTTCATAGTTGTCATCGCAATGTAATTCATTATCATCTTAAAAAACTCTATGTTAGCAAAAAGCTGTTTATGTAGAGCTTCCACATGGTTTTAAACTTGTTAGCAGTAAATTTTTCTTCTATTTTGCATAAATCGGGTAATTGAACATGATTGCTTTTATAGTGTATTGTTCCTGGCTAAACTGACATTTTTTGTTTTGACAGGTTGCTTGTTAATTAACCCTTAAACATGTTTATTTTTGAGATATAAACTGTTGAGACATGGAAGAACATTGGAAACTACCTTACACCAAAGAGTTGGAAGATGCTATTTCAGCAAATGAAGTCTGTGTAGTTGGCGTGTTTGGAAAAAGTACTTGGGGTCACACTTCAAAAGGATGCGTTATCAACAACCTAACAAATTCAGCATCCTTCAATCCCCATTATCCAGATTATTTAAGGAAAAACGGAGTTTATCATACACCCAATGTGGAGACTCTTATTCCCAATATTGAATGCAGCTTTGACCAACAGAAAAAGGTTTTATTTTTGCATCTAACAACAACCTATGATACAGCAGAACTGGTCAGAGCTTGTGCTATGATGAGAAACCACCTCGACAACCACAGTGACTTTCATGACTTTTGGAAAAATCAAGAGGTTGAAATTGCTTTTTCACTCTTATACCTTTTCTCTGTGTGTCATGTTTTGATTTTAGTCCACCCAGTATCAATTTTTGACATCAGCTATGACAAACTGTTTCACCATATGACCAATTTAAGAACCAAAGTACTTCCACATATAAAAGATGTCCTAAAAGGATGCTCAGTTGGTCGAGATTGGTGGGTCAATGGACGGCCCTGCCCCCCAAGACTATTGTTTGTTATGCAGAGGTGCCATTTATCAAATCTACAAGTGGAAAGTTCCGGTGCAGAACATTCAACAAAGAAAAAGAAACCCCCATTGAAAAGGCTACAACACACAATAGAGGATCAAATATACAAAATTCTAAGAAACAGTAGAGTTTTAACTAACAGTGCTGTTAATTGTCTTTTCACTGTGCCACCTAACCAGGCATTTGTTCATATTATGACAGAGCAGTTTGAAAAAGTCAAAACAGAAGAAGATCCTATTCGAAGCATGCTAAAACTGCTTCGAAGCTCTTGTGAAACTCATCGTGATCCAACTGCTCGCTCCAGAGCATATCGCTTGCTTACAAATCCTCCAACACAATGGAGAGATGAGGAAGAAGATGAAATTGAAGATGCTTCCAACCCACTGTGGGCCTTTTTATCACAGCACACTGACTTGCTTTTAAGTAAAAAGGGTTTCAAAGATAGTGTGGGTAGAAATGCGTTGCCTACACATTTTGAAGTACCAAGCCTGAAGCAATGGTTGAAAGTGGCTAACAACTTGTATGATTTGTTTTTCATGAAGGTCAAAAAAGTAGAGACTGTTGATGAAACTAAACCTGACATTAATGAGAAAATTTTGGAGATGCGACAGGAACTACATGCTCAAATTGATCCAGAATCCCGGTTTAGTGAGGCAAGATGTAGTAAGTTGGTTTCCTTGGCCAGTGCAGCTTACCAAAGCAATTTACCAATGCACTACACCAGCAAAGTTCACAACAACCAATTGGGACAAGCACTTTCTACCTATGCTCTGCATGCAAGAGGCCCTGCCCGGGATAAGTATGAGGCTTGTGTGCAGGCAGAGTGTGAGGCATTTTGGAATGATGGTCGTCGATTGTGTGAGGTGCATTCTCTAACAGGCCGCCATTGTGTTCATCGCTTTCACGATCTACCCACAGATGGGAAATCGCAGCCTGATGCAAACCCGCCAAAAATGGCCCACTCTTCAAGGTCTCGTACTATTGCTGCAAGCAGTTGTGGCCGAATTCAGGGTCCCAGGGATGACCCATTTACGCTACAGGAGGCAAACTATGACTTCTACTTAAGGATGGATGTTCAGGCTCTCCCAGTTATCTCAGATGCAGACACTTTTAAGTTTCCTGTTCATGAAAGAAATGACAAACAGTCTATGGTTTCCCCAGAGCTACATTGCCTTGTTGAGCAGCTGCATTTAGGTTCTGATTCCAGCTCCAGCGAAAAGGATGTAGCTGCGAGAATTCGCCATAGAACTGTAAGTGGGGAAAGTGACTGCCAGACTTCAACACAGGAAAGTGATTCGGAAGAGCAACTTGATGAAGCCAAGCCATTGCCTGCTGACGACAGACAACGAACAACATCTGCCAACTATGAGTTTAGTTTAAATTCTGAGACAATGCCTGAGGTACAAAGCGTGGATTATGCTGATGATATGCCACAAAAACTGACTTACACAGAAGGGATGATGCATTCAGGGCTTGCTGAGGACATTTTGCCTCTTTTCTCATCATGGAGTCTTGTTCGCTTGGGGGCATTTTCATCCTACATTCCTGCTCATGGTTTAGAAATGCCAGGGTTTTTGCCAGGAACAAGTTTTTTAGTGCCATGGGACATTTCATTACAAGGTGAAGACACTGGTGCCACCCACTGGCCAGTCCCAGGCGAAGCTCGTAAACTGTCATTAAAAGAGACTAAACTAATGCAACAGGATATGACCAAAGCATATGTGGGATATGAATATGAGACTCCAAGAGGACAAAGATTTATCTGCTCTGCTCCAGACAAGGCAGTAAAAACAAGCGGCAATGGAATTGTTAGGGACCCCATACAACCGCTCCTGGATATGGACATGCCTCTTTATTGTACAAGCCCAGTATCAGCAAGATCTGGAAAACCATTACTCGGACAATTAATGAGAGTATATGTCGCCACACCACCTGAAAGTAATGCAAATATCACCCTCAAACCTAAAGTGGTTCCAGGCCCTTCACCAACTCCAACATTTTCTCCAAGTCAGAATGAAATTGTTTTGCGACCTAATTCGTTGTGGGTGCTCCGCTTTCCGTATGTCTATGTTAGTGATTCTGGTCCACATTTGCAACCCAAAGATTTAAGCCAACTCAGTGCATGGAGAGTTCTCAAAATGATATCAGTTGACATTGATCATTAAATTTGCTAGTTTTTTTATTATTATTTCCCAATGATATGATAATAGTTTAAATGAGAAAACCAAAATGAAATTAAGAAATCCTGATAGAACAGTAAACCATGGTTAATCCGGACCTATTTGGACAAAAAATTTGCTTGTTAGGCAAAGATCAGGACTAACTGATGTCGATTAGTTAAAGCCTTACCACATTACAAATCGTTTGTACCTCAAGTTTTGTCCGAATTAGGCAAAGATCTGGTTTAACCAAGGTTTACTGTAGTTGCCTACTTTTTTCAATTTACGGTTCCAAACAAAATTATATTTGCTCTGTTGTCAATCGATGTTAATTCTAGGTATACCTTGGTTTGGTGTTAAATTTATTGTGTTTTGTTGTCTAGCAAGAGAAAGTGTTTATAAAGGTAGGCCTCAATATGGCTGAATGTTTAGCATTTGTGTCGCAAAAGATGAGCCGGGTTCGATGGCAACCTGTAACGTCGAGTTTGCAGAAACCTGACACTTTTGTCAGTGGAAGTTATGATGACACAGTAAGTACAGTATATTTTTTTGATTACACAAACTGGCAGTGTTTCGCAAGCGGGAGGAATTTACTTTAAATAATTTGTACATGTGGTTTGTAAATAAACACTTCAGCTCTGGGAATATAAGCTGTGAAGTTGATAAAATAACCATGTTTAAATAATCTTTGTACGGTTTACTGTGAAGTCTATTGGGGAGGAACGAAAATGTTTTGAATTGTTAAGGAAGGAATTTGTCGATAAAGGCTGGGAACCACTGGTTTATCCAACAAACAGTGTTGAAATATTTTTGTTATATTTGCAAAGTAAAGAATTTGTTAGTTACATATCATGTTACAAAATTGCATCAATGTTAAGCATACAAAACTCACCTAAAAACAGCTTTACACATGTTATTGTTTTATTAGGCAAATCTAGGCAACCAATTAGTTGTTAAAATTGATGTAATTGTTTTAGCCAAATATTTGTGATCATGAATAAAACTCCTGTGGACAGTTTCATATTCTGTACATGCACCAAAAGGCTTCAATTTGTACAAAATGTTTTGCTTTATATTTTATCCCAAACTTTACAATGGCACAGTGGTATGGTAACTGACAAGCTGTAAAATTTCAAGGCAGTTTGTTATATCTGTTCATAGTTTTAAATGGGACAAATATCGTTGTAATGGATGTAATGTTTATCTGAAGTCAGCTGCACTTGTCTCTGCAACAATATTGTTTGAAATCAGGTAAACAACATATCTGTGTGGGGAGTCGGTCACATGACACGCACCAGCAACCAACAAGCTGACAATTATATGGATGATATTGAAAGCAGTCAACCAAAGAAACTTCTGGAATGCCAAACCAAAGGTCTGTTGTGTAAACTTGATACAGGACATTGAAAAAAAAAATGATGTTTTGTTTCCATAGGAAGCGTTGCTGGCATGGAATATGTTGATCAAAAAAGTGTTGCTGTTGGATTAAGCTCAGGAACTGTTTCTCTTTTTAAGTACAATGTTGAAATGCAGGTAAGGTTGCCATGGTAACCATGTGGTTACTTATTTGTTAAACAAATTCTTTCATACAAACACATTTTGTTTAGTGATGAATAGTCTTTTTCTTGAGAAAAACAAACATGATTTTTTAATTGAAACCAATAACTTGGAGAAACAAACTTGCTATACTAAATAAATTGCCATGATATTTTGTACAGAGCCTTGCTATGCAACAGATGTGGCCCACACTTCATTCACTTAGTGGAGTTACTGATGTAGCAGCTAAAAACCCTGATCTAGCATCAGTTGGAGAGGACGGAACAATTAATATGATGAGAGTTGACTGCAAACAGCCATTGAGATGCATGGGTAAATTGTAAATATTTTGTCTAGGTTAAACAGCACTGTTTTTCAGTTAAAGTATATTACTGCAAAAAAGAACATGTCATGACCATAATTTAAACCAGTGGTTTTGGGGAAGAATTCCTACCAAGGGAGACTTGTTGGGAAGAATTTACTAATTTTTACACAGGGTTTGTAAATGGACACTTAAGCTCTGGTGATATTGCCAGTGAAGTTCACAAAGGACCAATTTTGTTGAGCATTTTCTATGTAGTGTATTAGGAAGGAAGGAAAATGTTGCAAATTGTTAACGATGGTATTTGTCGTAAAAGGTTGGGAACCAGTGATTAATACCATAACTGCAAATACTTCTAAAATCACAAGTTTTACAAAATTACTTATTATTTTATTTGTTTATAGTTGGAGTGGATAGCAGTCCAATCACATCTGTGCACATGGTAACAAGCACAGAAGTTTGTACAACAAACATGGCAGGACAGTTGCGAATGTACGATGCCCGCTCGCCAAGCGACTCACCCTCTCGCATAATGATATCAAGTGAAACTTTAGTGGGTTTATGTTCAGTTGATCACCATCCAACACAGGGTCACATATTAGCCACTGGTGGAGCTGACGGATGTGTTGTCTTATTCGATGCCAGAAAAGAATGCACACCTGTTTCTAAACTACAGATTCATGAACAAGATGGTAAGTCATATTTATTTTCTCACTGAAGGACTTCATTCAGTGTATTCAGTGTCATAAACAAGCCTAATTCACAAGTCATTTTGTCAAGTCAGTCATTCAAATAAGGAACTATAGGACAAGTCAATTTTTTGCAGTAATGTTGATGCTGCATGTGCTGTTGCAGCCAGTTAGGTCAAGTACAATTTTTTTCAAAGAATTTTTTTAAGTTTACTAAGGGAAAAAATCAAACATGTTGTGAATAAACTTAACCTTATATTGTATGGTAGAAAAAAAAACTGTAGTAAAATTGCACCAAAGCAATCATTAAACCTGTAAATCATTGTTAAAACTTATGCCATGTTGCTCTTTGTGTTAAATCAACTCAAGAGTTATTGTAACACTGGTAATAATTATGGGCCCTCTTTCCTGAAGTTTCATATAGTTTTTTATGGGCCCTCTTTCCCGAAGTTTCATATAGTTTTTTGTCTGTGTTTTTTTTTCTGTCTAACGCTGTTTTTTTAACCATTTGGTCAAGAAAAGTTCTTCCAACTTAATCAAATTTACACATGTGATAGTTAGTTATCCGAAACTGACCCTCCTAGTTCGATGGCCAAGCCGTTCACTCACAGGTCTCCAAAATCTAAAATTTTAAAAATTTCTGTTTTTACTAAACTACCTAATCAAAGAGTTTTATACTTTTCTAGGTCTCCAAAATCTAAAATTTTAAAAATTTCTGTTTTTACTAAACTACCTAATCAAAGAGTTTTATACTTTTCTGGTTGGAGGTTGGTACATTATAAATCATTTCATTTTTCAAACTTGTTTTTTAGTTTGGGAGCTTCGATTCCATAAAACATCCCCAGAACATCTCTTTACCTGTTCACAAGACGGTACTGTGCGCAGATTGGACACAACTTTTGACACAAAGACATTATCAAGCGAATTAAGTGGCACTTCGCCCATAGAAGTTTCAGAATTACTTCCGGAATGTGGAACATCTATAAATTCTCTAGATCCAAGTGGAAATCTTTTACTTTGCTCCAGTGATGCTGAAGCTATTTATATAATTGACAATGCAGTATGATAACTCAAGTTATGTTGGAAGAAGTCATAAAATCGAAAGAAACCCATGGTAGTTGGTAGCGACCATGAGATGTGCTAAGAATCACATTCTTACATAGCTTGATGAGTTTTGGGCTGTTGGAAAAGTGTTTTGTTTGTTCGTTATTAAAATAACGTTGCTTACTATGTGGCGAAGTACGTCTAACGTCAGTATTCTCGCTTACAGCGTTTGAGCAAGGCATTTTTCCGCGTTTTCGAATTGCAAACTGCCTTTTTCAAATTGCCTGTTTAACTTACAATACAACATCCCAAGTTCGGTTGTATGACTGCTGACTACAAATTAGAGACAAAAAGCAGCATTTGGCCCTGGGGTGGGCAACCTGCGGCCCGCGGGCCACATGCGGCCCTTGATTAAAGATTGTGCGGCCCGCAGAGACACTTGGATTTCAAATGTACTGGCAAACGAGTCCAATTATTATGTATTTTTGAGCAGATTAGTGCGCCTGGTGCTATTTTTCTGTGACCTGACAATATGCTGCGAGAATCAAATGCGAATCATACTTGTAGTAAGGCATTTTTGGTATGCAACGAAGTAAAATCACCTTGTGTCATATAAAGGTGCGGCCCACCATCAAATTTTTGCAATTGCATTTGGCCCCACAGTGACAAAGGTTGCCCACCCCTGATTTGGCCTATATCGAACAGTGATACTAATCGTTAAACGTCGGGGTCACCAACTAATTGACCGCAAAGCAAAAGTGAGACTAAGTTTAAACTTTTAACGATCTGTGTGGTGTTCAGCATGATTACATATATTGCATGTAGGCTAAAGCAGTGCTTGTCAACCTTTTTTTGAAACGGTACACACTTTTAACGTTTACTCAAAAATTTGTACATCCCAGTCAAAAAAAGAATAAGGATGTATACAATGTAAATCCTTTAACATCATTTTATGGCAAACTCAGTGAAAACTGTAAGTTGTAATTCACTTTATACTGCAAAAAGAACCATCACCAAAGTGTACCATGTGCTACACACTCCTGCCAGCCTGGTTTAAAACGTAAACCTACCTGTTGTGATACCTGGTCATAGATGTGTCTATTGATCTGGTACACCCTTTAAAAATTATGGTACACCCTTTGCTGTTCGGCGTACGCTACACCCGGTTGAAAAGCACTGCAATCAACTCATGCTTGCAAACACTTGTCAACCAAAATTTGTCACAAATACAGCAATATGACGTCACACAGCCTTTACCCAATAATCGGTTTCATGGTAACTTTCAACTTTTTGAGCATTTTTCGTCAAAAGCGAAATGAAAACCGGTTGTGCATTTACATGCTCTGACAAAATGGCAAGTTTATATCCCTATTGGAAAAAATGTGGCAACGAGGAAGGAATTTTCATTCCTGTACGTACCGTGGAGATGCAGAAAGAGAGGTAAGAGATAGAAAAATGTGTATTATTGGTTATTGCATGTTTTTATCTGCAACTGTGCTTTTTACAGGTGCCTTGACCTGAGAGTTTGGTCATTTTCGATGCAGGTAATAAGGGTTTAATGTCATAACTGCTGCTTGATTGACCTATTACATAAAAACTATATGTCTACCAACACGTTATTGTTTTCAAGTTAATATTAATCACACCAGTACAGCTTGTAGAAAAATAATTATAACTAACCGATGTATTTCCACAAACAGGATTGTGGATCAGTTGTTAAACGAATTTTCAACTTTCCTGTTTCGCTGAACTCCTCTATAATTGGTATGTTTTCTTATGAAAATTTACGTAAGACTTACCTCGTGGTATGCCAAAATCAATCAACGTTTCACTCTGTACGTAGAAACCAATTTGGAGAATTCCAAACACGCAGTTGGACGTAGTCCTTTATCATCTCCCGAAAAGATAAACATAAAAGGTACCACACAAACATAATAATATTATCAAACAAGCGCATCAGATCCCGATTTTAACAATAAAAAAATTCAATTCGAAAATATTTTGTTTTTAACAGGTGGCATCATAGCAAGTCATCATCTTGGATGCTGGTTCTTAAGACAGACGGTTGACAACAGATATATAAAGTTGCACCCTAGAGATGTAGTGCTGTTCCAAACAGGGCGCCCAGTTCGCCCGCTTTCAGCTCACATTGAATCCGGTGTTTACGGGAAAGATATTGCTGCAGTTTGGAAACTTGTTTTGGCAGCTCGAACCTCTTCCTTAGTAAAACCGGAATGGGTGAAAAATATGTGTTCAATTCTTTTAAATGACACGGGATGGATGCAGGTCGATAACTTACTTCGTAGCAATGCAAAGCAGTTTAAAAATTACTCCACAACTGTTATTGTAAGAGATTCGACTACCCAAACCCCGGCATTGAAACCTCAAAGACGTAAACTTCAACAAAGTGAAGTTGTTCAAGTTACTGCTATACCCTTACCAGCAAGTCAACCGTATCGAAGAGTTCGAAGGTGGCCTGATCCCTGGAAACCATACGCTGCTACGACCAAAACATCCACCAGCTTGAGAACAGAAATGCAATGTGTTCAAGAATGCCATGAGCACAATCAATCTACAATCACTGACCCAGATGTATTAAGAGGTGCAACCGTAGTGTCATGGGACACATCACACTTGACTGAAAGTGGTCAAACTGACAGAGCGTCACCCATGCACCGTGATCAAGCGATATCTTTAAATTCTGCTGTGATTTCATCTGTTGTTGACCTTGCAAAGAAATCAAACATAAACAGATTTCAATATGGCCCACGTTTGGTCTTACCATTTGCATGTAATGAGGTTGAAGATAGAGGCACAGTGCGGAATTCCAGCACCCAAACTCCGCCACCAAAACCACCCAGAAGAAAGCTATTGGAACAAAACTTAAAAACTGCAGAGGTTTTTGTTTTTGCAGCGACTCCTCCTGCAAGTCTGGCAGTCACGCCTCGACCTCGTAGAAGGAAAAATAGATTGAATAGTCGAGATAGATCAAGAATAGAAATTAATGATCAAGCGACAAAACAAAATACGGCAAGTCAAATATACTATGCTGATACTACGGGAAAACCGGAAACTGAAAATGCATTGAAGCAATCAACAAAAGTAAAAGAAGAATTTCCAACAGAGGTGCAAAACGAGGATCAATCGAGTTGGCCCGTTGTACAGCAGACATCCGTAGATTCCGAACATCAGACAAATAAATTCAAACCAACTGTTCCTCTGAAAGATAAAGTCCTTGCTATTGAGCATACAAACGAGAAACCCACAAAAATTGTCAAAAAAGAGTCGAAGGGCAACCACGAGAAAGGTTCTCTAATTCAATCAATGGACGTTTCTTCCGAGCTGGCTCACAATGACACACTGAGGGGTGTTTCAGACAGTACAAAGCCTAAACGTAAAAAACGAAAGCGATTTAGAATTAATTGTTGTGTATCGTAAACGGATTCAACGGACATTGTTCGTCATAGGCTGCCTTTACGAGTTAGAATGCTCTGGTCCAAGTCAACCATATTTTTGGCAAACACTAACTTACAATTTCCAAACAAGGAAACAAATGTTTTTTGTTGTCATATTTTCACGATTGCTCTTTTGTGCCCCTTTTTGCTTTTTGAATCATTGTTTATCGTATGTATTTGTATCGCAATAAAAATACACATAGGGTTTGTGTAAAATTTCTTGTTAATATTTGACCGAGATCCAAAATATGCGCAGTATTTACTCGCATCTAATTCGCATAATTTTGAGTCTTGTTGCTAGATATATCATTTGTAATGCTAAATAACTTTGTAATGCGAAATATCAACTTGCCAAATGTAGTGTCAAAAAATGGTAAATTGGCAAAAGTGCTGTGAAATCATTATCTTTTAAGAGTTAACGGTGATACTTATATGTAAGGTATTGATATTTTAGGTTAAGAGTAGTTGTCCTTTGCGATAAATGAAATAGGCTGATAGAAAATGCCATGTAGGCTATGCCATTGTTCCTTCAGGACGAGGACGTAAAAAATAAATTTGAAAATTCGTTTCTGGTTCAGTCATCGATTAAAACAGAGCGAAACAAATGGTAAAACGAAAGGGGATACGGTTATGCAATATACAACACAACAGTCATATTTTTCAGCCGGTTTTGTTACAAAAAGTTTATTGACAGTAACCAGTAGGCTAGCCTAATGCTGACCGTTTCGCGGATCTTATACAATTTCGTGAGACGGTTGAACCGGTGCGAACCGGCTGAATCCAATCACTGGTTGTAACGCGACAAGTGGTAGTGGTCTTGCTTCCTTTCAGAGCAGGGGTTCCCAACCAGGGGTACTCGTACCCCTTGGGGGTACGAGATTGAACATCAAGGGGTACGAAGATCCTTGGGCCACAGAGCACCATTTCAAAAAGATTTTACAGTACAGTTTTATTTTGGAATTGTAAATGATATTATTACTGTCTTATTTGCTTTGAAAAAAAAACCAATTATCTTTAAATAATTGTTTCAAAACAAGCCTCATTGTCTCATAACAATGCAACAAATATCTCACTGAGAAGTGACAAACAAAATAACTGACATTTAATTTCTTTTTTGATTTTTGCATTTTTGTGTGAAATACCGCTTTAACGTTTAATTGAGCTATAAGATCAATTTGATTTAGCAATATATATCTGAAAAAATCCATCAGAAATTTTTGGGGGGTACGAAGAAGGCTCTGACCTGCCAAAGGGGTACGAGCAGCAAAAAAGGTTGGGAACCCCTGTTTCAGAGATAAGGAGACGTTGACATTTTTGCAAATGGTTATAAAGTTAAGATTTCACTGCATTTGTATGAAACACAAACTTAATCATGGTTCAACAGAATTAGCCTCACGCTGGGATGTTCGATACTGTTGCTTCATAATAAATCGTTCTGTATTTTTGCCCATGTTTGTTAGTCAAGTCGATAACTGTACCCAACAGAACGTATATCGACGTATAATCTGGACGTGCAAAAGAGCTTCAAACGCGAAATAACGGTAAATAGTAAATATGGTAATGTTTTGTTGCATGACAAACCAGTTGTCAGTATTTGACACGATTAGGTTGAAGGGATCAAGGTTGAATATAAGGTTATAAGCCCTAATTAGGAACTGAGAAAGGTGAAGGACTTTCCGACTTTCTGCCAATGACGCAGATGAGGAAGCGACGTGACGACAAATAAACTTCTATATTTTGATTTCTATGACATGACGTTGTGAGTTGTGACCTCAGTTTCGCGGACGGTTGTAAACAAACTTGTAAAACAAGTAAAAAGGCTATATTATACGGAATTTCTGATTGTTTAAATTATTAACATGTTAAATGTAAAGGCATGGCATTGATTAGTAAACAAACTGTTAAAAAATTATTTTTAATAAAGATTTGTATGAATGTTTTTAGTTTTTTATTTATTGCAAAATCTATAGCTAAAATCTTTTGTCAGCAATGTCAGCTGGTCAGGTAGTAAAAAAGGTTTCGCGCAAAGTATTTTTAAAGCTGCTTTATAAACTGGACTAAATATTTACCCTAAAGGTATTTAATGCCCCAAACCTAAAACAGTGTCATTTGCTTGTAGATAATAACTGTTAATGTCCGAAATAAAAAAATTATAAATAAAATTTATGTATGTGTAATTGTGTTTTTAGATCTTTATCATCAAAACCTCTGTTGTGTACATAAATGTGTATTATAGTGTGTAAATATTGCTATGCATTTTAATAAAACCCAACAAAAATCGCTGAGAATCGGAAACGAACAGAATGATGGGTCGGAGATACAAGCAGCACAAAAATGAGATGGAGTTTAACTTTAATTTTAGGTATATGTTTGTTTAGACTGTAGATTAGCTCTTCCGGCAGTTTTTATTTTAATATGCCAACATTTCGATTTCCCATACGAAACACCTTCATCAGGGTAATGACAAAAAAGTGCAAACACAAGTTATTATAAAGCGAAAGAGGTGGCGAAACACACACACAAAATAGGCGATGGTAAAAAATGCAGTCCGCACTAATGGTCGAGTGCCCAACATGATGAACGTTAAAACGGACGTTCTAATGCCGATAACTTATTCGTCGCTTTTGCACCATTGAGCTAGGTGTTATCACTTGACCATTGGTGTGCACTGCGTTTTTTACCACCGCCTATTTTGTGTGTGTGTTTCGCCGCCCTTTTCGCTTTATCATAACTTGTGTTTGCAATTTACGTCATTACCATTTATGTCATTGAAGGTGTTTCTTATGGGACATCAAAACGTTGGCATGTTAGAATAAAAACTGCCGGAAGAGCTAAAATTTTGTTGATAAATTTAAGAAACATTAGCTCAACAAAAGGTTGTGTTTTAAAAATAGGGGAATGTAAAAATTTTACTGGACAAAAAAATACTTACATGGACTTACGTTGCCATTTACTGTACCTTATTTTGCTTGTATCCAGAATTCTTAGTTATTTTTTTGTGGCTGATCCATACATATTTTTTTGTTTTAGTGTAACTGTTCGAAGTGATGGAATAAAACATGAGCAATTAGACTTCCCGGTGAATGGTAAGTTCTGCAATATATCAAGAACGGTAGATTAAATTTTACAACTCAACAATTCTCTGTATTCCAGAAAATGCTAAAAGAGAAGTGTATCGTATAGCTTCGTTCAAGAAATGTCAAAAGAAAATGCCAGCTATTCAACTTGCCCTCGCTGGTTTTTATTATATAAGCCCTGGGGACAGGGTCCAGTGTTTTAGGTATGTATACATATGTTAACCTTTACAAACTTTGTTGTAGTCACAAACTAGGGTCCTTCTCAAGAAATTCTCGTAGAATCTCAAAAAATACTGGCGAGAAATTATGTCACATATCATAAACAAAAAGTAAATGCGATAACTCTTATTATGTGTATTTTTTATTTCAACTCCATCTAAAGCACACTGTGCACATTACTTTCTTCCTTTGCTCCCAAATCGGATATTTACGCCTGTAAACTTTCACCTTTTCTAAGTAGTAGTTAGTTGCGTTATATATATCACATGGACCTACTGTCGCTTCAGTTTACTAGGGAACCCCTACTCTTTTGCTGGTTTTCTAGCAAACCGCAATCATTAACAGAAATAAAAAAGTGTACAATCTGAATTTTTTGTTTGTTTTTGTTAGAAAATCTGCTTAAATGAAAATTTTGAGGCTCTTGAGATTTTTGAGAAATGGGTTTTTAATTTCTCATTTCTCAAGAAACTAGAAAGTTAGAAAATAGAGGAACCCTAACACAAACAATTTTTTTTTTGTTAAGCTGTGCAATGGTTGTGGAAGACTTCCAGATTGTAGACAGTCCCCTCTCTATGAAATGGCACAAACCAAGTTGTTTATTTATTGGTGGTGGTGGAAACTCTGGAAACATCTCACTTAGTAAGTTTGAAACCAAACAAATAAAATTAAAGTAGTGTGTTGTTGTATTTGTGTCTACAAAACCTTTTCATAACATCACTAAATTGCTTTGGCCATCCACTGCACGACCTTATGTTTAGGGCAGTCAAGTTGTACATACCCATTGTTTTTTGCAATTATGATAACAGTTTGCACATACCTACTGCTTGTTTAGTGGTTAGTACTAGTAAGGCTGTGTGAGTCTATTAGCAGAAAACTAATCTAATTTCTAACAGACTTGTCATTGCCCAGAAATAAACATAATAGTCACACACAGAAAAATGAAAATGTTGGAAATGATATTGCAGCAGTTGTTTTGGCAAATAATTTGAATTTAAAACAAAACAGCATAAATTAACCACTTGCGGTCACAACAAAGACTGTTCCACTTACGTCAGCAACTTTCGTGTCGTAACTACGGAATATATGTTGCCACATGTTTGGCGTGTGAAGAACAATATGTCGGCCAAACTAAAAATAAGTTTTCGACCCGATGGAATTCACATCGAGCTGTTTGGCGGACGTCCGACATAAGTGTAGGGGGTGACCGCGCGGCCCTTCTTCAGCACTACCACAATAAACATTTCCGACTTTTCCAAAAAAAGTTAGGTATTGCACAATGCTATAATGTGGTTTTTGTAGAGGAACCTCGGACTGAAAATTTGGACGTTTGTGAAAACAAATGGCTAATTTTAACGGGCGCCACAATAAATGTTCAAGCTATGGTCCTTCCTGCGGTTTGTTGACTGCAATCGCTTTGTTGCTACAATCGTGTTTGTTTTTTCGTTTTGCGCCCTTATCTTTTCCTCGCCTTTTTTCGTGGTTTTAATCAGCGCCATACCTGCCGGTCTGCATTTGCAGTCCTGTAAGACAGAGGAAAGGCTTTTTGTGGTTGGTCTGGGTGTGCGTGCTGTTTGTATTTTTGTTTGTTTGTAAAACATAGCGACAGATTTAGTGGTTTTTCACACTGAATTTTCTTCATAAATTAACCACATGACAAAAAACAGCATAATGCAATGAGCAAATCTGACTTTAGGCAATTATAGCACGTTAATAAATCAGACAGGGTAATCAACAACAAAAAAACAATCATTCAGGGTAATCAATAAGAAGAAATGGTTTATAATTATGGGTCCCCTTCCCTGTAGGGGACACATATTGATTTTACTTGAATTGTTTGTTTGTTTTTCTTTTTTTTCTTCCTTTTTTTTCTTCCCAAAGTTTGTCCGACTCGTTTTTCCATCAAATGTTTGATGGATTTGGCTGAAATTTACACAGATGGTAGATATAGTTATGTAGATGTGCATCCCACTTTGTTTTTGTTGATAACCCCAGTATTTACCCCGCTCACCCCCTAAAATGGGTGTTTTTACCCAAAGTTTGTCCGACTTGTTTTTCCATCAAATGTTTGATGGATTTGGCTGAAATTTACACAGATGGTAGATATATTCATGTAGATGTGCATTCCACTTTGTTTTTGTTGATAACTCCAGTATTTACCCCGCTAGCCCCCTAAAATGGGTGAGTTTTTAAACAGTGTCAGAATTGGCTGAAATTTGGGTTTCTTGTATAGTATACCATTTATAGGTGTCGATTGTTGTGTTCAACCCTGTAGTCCTAACATTTACCCCACAAGCCCCTAAAGTGTAAAACGTATTTGTATGTTACTGGGCACCACAAACGAAAGATTTCTTTGGAGCAATAGTGTTACAAGGGCAACCAGTTGTATGTTGCTCGTTGGTGGGTTGCTTGGTGGTCGTTTTTGCGCCATGGCAGTTAGGGGCTTGTTAACAGCCCTATGACGTCAGAAACATTAACGGTTGTTGCTCAAAACACCTCTAGTGGTCGAAATTTTAAACATTGGTGGATTTGGCTGAAATTTTGCAGTACTATTGATTGAGTCATTGTGGTTTTTATATATTTTTTAGTTTGTGTGTCGCACCCAATTAGTTACCCTACTAGCCCCCTAAAATGGGTCAGTTTTTTAAAACGTTAAATAGGACATACTTCAAACAATATCTGGGGTGAATCTAATTTTATAGTTTGTATTCTACATAGTATTATTATTTAAGCCCAGTGCCGATCACTGTGTTTTACCTTACAACACCCGACTTTCTCATGGTTATCTCTTGAATTGCATTATTTTCAACTTTGCATGTGTGGGGACCCATGAGTTTTTGCCTGCAGAAACGACTTAAAGTTATAAAAGACGATGGCTAATATGGGACCCAATACAAAATAAGCATAGGAAATATATTTATGTTTTAAAATAGGTTATAGTGTATATGCAAGGGCAATATGTGCTAAGCCACCCTTCTAGTTGCTTTATTAGTTTACTTTTTGTTGCCTTCGCATCTGAATGAAAACCTGTCAAGTTATCAATCTTTATCACAAGCGCTGATTTAAGACCCATCTGCTTCTGATTGTAGAAAGTCCTGTGTTGAAAAATAGGCACCCAATGTATTGTAGATTTAAAAATATATACAAGTTTTATCTATGGTATATATATATGTAGATAATTTGCAGATTTTTTTTCAGATGAAAGCTCTTCAATTTCACTCCCATCATCCAGTGAAAGTGCATCATCTTCAGAGTTACAAAAAATTAAATCCAATGAGGTAGAAGTTTTCTTGTAACTTAATCATTAAATTGGGAGTTTTCTGTAATTCTCTTGGATATGAGGAAAAAGTTATATACTGCAGAAAAACGATGTTGACTTTGAGTAAATGCCTGTGCCAAAACTAAAATGGGCTTGTTTTACTTTGTGATAAATGTTTTATTTTAACAGAAGCAAAAAAAAATGGTTAATAAGATTTGCATTTTTTTTGCAGGCAAAGAAATATTTGCTGATAGAATGGATTTCTGAAATTCACAAAATTTTATTGTCTTCTCTAAATTTGTACAAAGAAATCGATCGAAGGTAAAAATTCACTTTTTAATAAACCAGTATTGTCTTTACTATTTGCAATATTTTAACTTTAAAGTTATGATTTTTTTAGGCTATGTTTCAGAATGGGTCACATATTGTTTACATAAATTGTTGCTGCGAAGCATAATACATAGACTAAATAATTCTTTCAAATGTATTATTTTAACTATTGTTTCGTCACTGTGGGTCACCTTCATTAGGATAATTACCCATGCCATCAAGCATTGAAAGATAATTAACCTGCTAAAGCCTAAATAGGACATTGAAACCACCATTTAACAAACACATTTGTCATACTATTTAGTTTAAATATTGTTATTTTTTCTCTTTGCTTCAAAATATGTAACATGACAAGAGTTTTTTTAAATTTCTTTAAATTGGACACTTAACGTTGCAGGCTGACAATTTTTAGCAACTATTGGACACTGTCACAAATGATGTTTTTAACAGTCGTTTGTAATTTAGACAAACCTTTACATCTGATTGGAACTTTTACCATGAGGTTTCATTCACAAACTCTGTAGCCCATTATGGCTTTTACTATCTGGGCAATGGCAGCAAGACCCAGTGCATCTCTTGTGGTGTAATTTGCCAGTTTTGGTCCACTGAAGTTGATGCAAATGAGGTGCATAGGAATGCTCAACCAATCTGCAGGTACTTTTCATTTTTTTGCTAAACCCAAGTTAATTTTTAGCTGGCCAAACCTCTAGTTCAGTGTTTCCCTATGGGTTACAACCCAAAGTTTGGTCACCTGTTTTTGAAACAAGGCATTTACATCCTAAATCTGTTTTGTAGGATTTTATGAACTGCTGCATCATAATAATTTCAGTGCATGTTTCTTTTACATGATAATGGTTGATTTTAATCAGATTGCATACATTATTTGTCAACTAAAGTGTTGTTTGGCAGATAATTCATAGAATCTGATCTAAAGACCAAATAGGAATTTTGGTTAACAAAAAAATAATGTCTGCTTGACTCTCCCAAACTAGCATAGTAATTTTCAATAAAACCCAAGTTGGGAAACCACTGCTCTAGTTTGTTTCCAATATTTGATATTTTCTTGTTTATCAGACTATTCTTTATATGAAAAGTAGAATTTTAAATACCTGCAGCAATAACTAATCCATCTCAATTTTAAACTAACTTTAAATCACATTTGTTTGCGAAATTTATTTATGATTTATCAAAAAAGTTTGATTGTATTGACATACTTACTTAACCCAATATCTAAATCCAAAAGTGTTTTTTATGTATTTTAATTGCATCACTTACATTACAGTTTATTAAAAATACTTTGTAGGTTGTTAAACAACGAAGACACAAGCAACATTCCTATCACTGATGCTTCCACTAATGACCGGTTTGTGTGAAATAGTTTTTTTGTAGGCTTCAAAAACTTGAGAATAAAATCAGCTTTGAATTGCCTCATTGTTCTACCAAGTTATAGCAAGGCTTTGGAGCACTATACACAGATTTGTTTATCAGTTTATTAAGGAGAATAACGACCCAAATAGCAAGGCTGTTCTAAAAATACATTTTCGATTGATGGGTAATTTTAAATGCAGTAAACAGAAAATGAATAGGGCTTAAGAGTACGAAAGGTTACAGAATGATGATTAATAACCATTTAACACAAGGGGACTTTTTATCCAGCTCACACAATAGCATATGAAATTCCTTTGTAGTTTATAGGAAAGCATTTGGAAAACACTCAGGACACCAATTTTTCTCAGTATTTTGTAAAAATAATTAAAACTTATTCAATATTACAGTATTTAAAGCCAGTGCTTTTGATATTTTAGTGATTTGTATGGACCACCACCATCAGGAAATGAAAGATATGTTAAAATGGGAATACCTGAGCTTTACCCAGCATCTGCTAAAGTCAACATCAGGTAAACAATTGTTTTTTTCAGCGAAGTTGGACAAAACGAAAATTTCATAAATTTTACATTTGGAGTCACTCAAACTCTTTTTTTTGCTAGTATTGCTAAATCCTGATTATGTTGTGGTTATAATGTATGGTCATCGGCGCTGCGTTTTACAAAAATGCAAGGTGGAAACATTAAATTTAGCTAAACTTGACGTCACTGAAGCAAAGAATGACAAGAATGCTTTTACTGAAATAACCATTTATAACCACACATTTGCATTGTTATGGTCATTGATTTACTGGAAATAATCGTCATTGAATTACTGGAAAACAACAGTGTGATTTGCGTCATAAGCAATATTAAGGCACTAGCCAAAGCAAGTTGCCTTTTTAAAGGCATGTTTTGTTGCCAAGATTTTACAAATTTTCGAACAAAATTATACAAACTAACCAAAATATCTTCTATAACCGCCACCAGGCTTAAAAACCCAAGGTGACCCCACCACCAGCCTGTCACCATCTACTTGGCGCCTACGTATATGTTGTTGTAAGGTGTAGGTAGCCTGTTTTCTATAATACCTGTTTTACTGTATTACTCCACAGGAAACAGACTGCTGCGTCATCCCATGATGATATCCAAATTAATATGATGATGTCGGCAAATATCCCAGGGCCAAGCAGGGCATCGAGAGAAAATACATTTGTAAAGACTGCACTATCTTCTGGTCCCATCAGTTCCTACTTAAGTACAGTCAGTTTTCCCCAAGCAGAGGTTACAGCAAGATCTACAACACAGAACAAGCCATCGGAAATTGATTCTGAATTTAACAAGTTAGAGATATCAAGTTCTATTAGTGATAGAGGTTACTTGGGTGGGTTAAAAGGCAGTGAAGAATATTCTTCTTCTAGCAGTTCAGTTTTAGAACCTGAAATATCTTTGGAATCTCTAGGAACTGTCCTTACAAAAAAAGACCAAACCTTTGGTAAACAAATACAAAAATCCCAACCTACTAAACCAAAGGTTTTGAATCTACCAAGTTACCCACCTTTGAAGACCAAGGACAGAATGACACCCCAAGAGAGCACTGATAAAGCACCATCTAATTCTCTAATGCAGTCATTTCTTGGACAAACTGCTGCTAAAACTGCTAGCGTTGTAGTCCCTAAAATGATTGTAAGCAATGTTCCTGTAACAGAAGGGATACAAGGTTATAAAATTTCGAAATCTGTACCGGTCTCTCCTGTTCGAGGCTTTCGCCCAATCAAGCCCTCTGGCAGTGAGGTGCAAACCACCATTAGTAACTACCCAAAACGATCTTTTTCAACAGTTTTCACTCAACCACTCAGTACACCCCATATTTTATCTCCCAATATTACCAGTTATACTGCAAACGCTGGTGGCTTGCAGCTTATTTCACCAACTGTCCAAAAAGTACATCCACTTGATCTCTCAGAACACTCGGGCTTGGGACAACTTGGCATATCGTCCAGTTTAGGCCAGACTCCCATCTTAAATCAACCACAATCGTCGACCTTTGCCCCTAAAATAATCAGTCCAGGGCCATCTACTACAGGACAAGGATTATTTGAACAAGCTGCACAAAGCAGTGTTTCATCCGGCAATGACCCATATGCATTATCTGTTAGCCAACCACCAAAGCTTAAGAAAATCATTCCAGGCCAAACGTCAAAGCCCAAATTATCAGAGTCAACACTTAATGAAGTAATAGATTTCCTTGATCCATACAAATCCAGTGAACATGTAGGTTCATCTCAAAGAGATATTAATTTCACCCGAACCAAGACCCCTGAGTTGGATGTTGGAAATTATATAATGGAACCAGAGAAGTCTTTGCTCAAAGAAATATATCCATGTTCGTCTCCTCTTCATCCTGATAGGTGCACAATGAATATTCGTGTAGACACTTTTCCGCCAACTTTTCCTGTGTATGCCAGTTGTGCAAGTATATCTGACATCGCTGAAGCTGGATTTTTCTCAATAGGTGAGTTCTTGTACAATAAATCCATGCCCTAAAGATTGTGTTTTTAACAAAGAAGTGGTCCACAAAATATGTATTGTTTACCATGCAATTGTGCTGGCACTAAAATGCCTTTGGTTTTCTAGTCATAACTTGGACTGGGTTTGGTTAATGGTGTTTACAACCTTAACCAAGCACTAGCTTAAAATCCGGTCATTATCCATGTTGCTGTGCCTCCAAAAAAATCAGTAGTAAATGTTCATGGGTCTCTTTCCATGACGCTTTCAGGTTTTATTCAATTCTATTAATTTGTCCTATTGAATCTAAAGATATTCGCACTGTATTAGTACTGTTTCTAATTTGCATACACCTGTTTAAATATATGGTAGGTCAAATGGTGCATATAGTAATGTTTAAAAATGATGTTAAACATATACAATGGCAATGTAAAGAAAAGCCACATTTCTAGTTTTTTTTGTATAAACTCCTTGTATATTTAGGAAGCCATGATGAAATATGTTGTTGGTATTGTGGAATGTCAGCAGCTGGTTGGTGTACAAGTTTGGATCCGTGGGTAAAACACTGTCTTGAGTCGCCAAGCTGTGAGTTCTTGTTAAGAAACAGGGGAAAAGAATTTGTGAAAAATGTGTGTAAGGATCCTACATGGCTCAGTGCTAATCGATCCAAACATCATGTAAAGCAATATGCTCCACCCACTGTTCGGACCAATTTAAGTGATGGCGAATATAGGTAGGTTTGCTGAAAACCAAGGTTTGTTATCTGTACATCTGTTTTACAAATTTAAATATATTTTGTGACTAACATTGCCTTTTTTGTACCTCATTTTTTACTTTTTGCTTTGAATTTAAGAACTGTTTAGTTCTTAAAAGGACGGTCAGTGAAGCACAATGTGCCCATGTAGTAACATAGTTAAGGGCACCTATGCATATCAAAGACTGTAATACATAAAGTATCAGTACACATAACTGCCAATTTGATCAAATGTAATCATCAAATTTGGTAAAATGGGTATGGGTTTAAAATGGGTTTAAGGTTGGCATTCACCTATAATTAAGCAACTTGATAAACCATGATTTTTTTACAATGCTCCATGTAAGTTTGTATGACATGTTTGAAAGGGACAGAATAGATTTTAGGTCTATTTTTTCATTGTTAAAATTACCTTTTTTTCTTTTAAAGGTTAATTTTAGCTGAAAGTCTACAAACGGACTTGGTCAGAAATTTGCTTTCAATGGGATTCGAAAACAAAGTTATTATTCAGTTGATGAAAGAACGTGTAATGAGATTAGGAGAAGGTTACACTGAAATCGAGGATGCTTTGGATGACTTGGAACGATTGGATCCAGATCTTATGGACTTAATTACTGATGTAGAAGAAATGTTGTGTAAGTGCCTTAAGTTGATTTGAGCCCAAGTCTGTCTGAGATGTTACAATTTGTAAGGAAGGTTGTTATACAGTTAAAAAATAAATAAATAAAATATATTCTGCCCGCAAATCTACTCTTTGAAATTCTTTGACTGCACTCACCAAAAATATTACATAATATAACTCTCACTCAACCAAAAGTTAAGTTTGTTTGTTACCCTTGCAAAAACTGTTTTTGACACATTGGCCTGTCCGGAAAATATCACTATTCAACTCCATGATATAAAAAACACCTATGACTCCACACATTTAAAAGATGTGACCCCTAGGACTCTGGAGTCAACTCTATTTGTAAGACCCGCTGTTATTTATGTGATTTGGGAGTCTGAAATTATCTCAAACTTAGTTTCCTAATACCTACACAAAACATCATCTAACTTGATTTTGTTTAGATTCTAGGGCCACCTTGAATAATCCCACTGACGTTCCCCCATTTGTGTTATACTCACTTCACAGTGGGTCAAACTCTTCAATACTCCTGCCACATAACAGTTCATAATAGGGCACAGGTACAAGGGCATTTAATCATGATCCACCAATTGGGCCCTCCACTGTTTTGTACTCAACATTTTTAGGTTGCGCAGATATTTCCAACCTGGTGATTGTTCGGTGCAATTGCGCTATGTGTTTTTTCACCAAGCAAAATAAACTCAATTTAATTTATTGTTTGTGTAATATATGTAATATCACACTTTTCACCTATATTGCTATGTGTAGTACCTAGACCAGCCACACCAGAACCTGTGAGGGAACCAGTTGTAGAAGAACCAACCGAGCCTGAACCAGAAACCAGCGAACCATCTCACACTGAACCAGAACCTCAGCCGCATCACTCAAGAATGGAAAGCCCCTGGAGGTCACGGTTGAGCGAGCAGGAGGAGAAGGACATGCGCAGAGAGCTGAAGAGGCTGAAAGAGGAAAAAAGATGCAAAGTGTGTCTCGATCGTGATTCGTGTATGATCTTTACCCCTTGTGGTCACATATGTGCGTGTGCTGACTGCACGAAGTCGTTGCGAAAGTGTCCCATATGTAGGCAACGTATTGAGAGGTCGTACCATACTTACTCGTCGTAATGTTCTCTGTTATTGAGGTTAACTTTAGGATGTTCTGTGTTGCTTTAGCTTTAGATATGTCGTTTTATTATTGTTTGTAAATCTATTGATTACTAAAACCTTTGAAGTATTTCAAGGCACAGAGGTGCAGCAAAAAGCTGATGATTCCTTGAGAAATCGATAACAAATTAGTGCACGCGTAAATATTAGGACTGAATAAATTGTGATTTTTTTGCTTGAATTGTATTAGCAGTATCATGCTTTTTCAGTTTAGTACTTGTAATCTTGTTTTACGCGAAATTTAAAGTCGTTTAATTGGGCTTATCTGATTTTGTATACCAGTCTTAATAGCATTATTTTATGAGAAAAAATGTTCTTCAGATGCTGTTCCTACTGTTTTCTATTGGTTTAACATGCTATTTTTACCAAAAAATCTCTTTTGCACTGTTTGTGGATGTTTCAATCTTACCATTTTCTCATTTAGGTGTTTTTTTACTTGATTATTCTTGTCATGTGCCGTTGATTTTTACATTTGAAGTTTTTATACTTGATTTTGTCTCTTCAAATTGTTTCAACCTGATTCTGTTCAAATTGTTTCAACCTGAGTCGTGAAATGCTAGAAAGGTATTGCATTCACGACTGTCTTTTTCTTTGCTATGTTATAAGAAAAGCGTTTTTTCAACGGATTGGACCTGTGTCGACAACCGAAGATGTCCAGCCGCTGGCGCTCGGCGCAAGGGCAAGAGAAGGCCCCCTTTGGGATTTCAATGTACCTCAAATTTAACATATTTGGTCGAAAAACCTGACGAATGAAAAATGATCATGTTCAAAGTCAGGCGCAAAATGTGGTGCATTGCAGGAATAGAAATGTAGATTTTTTTTTCTTGTGATAAGTTTTGATGATACGGATAAAATCATCACGAGTTGGGTTGCGTCTTTGCGACCCCTCAAAAAGTGCTTCGAGAGTCGAGACCCATTGTGGGGTCGCGACCCCCAGGTTGAGAAACACTGATATAGAGCAATCCTGGATCATACGGTCCTGCTGTGCCGCCAAGTTTATCACGTGATTAATCTGATCTTAATAAATGGTCTGGATGCCGTCGGCTTTGTTAAACTTTTAAATTTATCAAAAGGTCCATTTGGTAGCAGCTCACCATGCTTTGCATTTAAGTTACGCTAAGTTCAACCTCGCTTACATGTAGTGAGTTTTGTTTCTATGAGATAGCTACACGCGCCAAGATTAAACCGGTGTAGCTGCAGCTCGTTTAATCATGATCCACCAATTGTGCCCTCATTTTTTTTGGGTCCCACAACGTCTTAACGTTGCGCAGCTATTTCCGGCTTGGTGATTGTTCAGTGCAATTGTGTCGCTACGTGTTCTTACACCAAGCGAAATGAACTCAACTCAACCGAAATTTTAGGCGTTTGGCGTTGCCAGGTGAAGCAAAGTGACAAAGCCCACATTTTTGAACCCATAACTCGGCGATTGAAAGGTCTAACCCAGGGGTGGGGAACCTGCGGCCTAAAGGCATGCGACCTTTTGGGGCAGTAAGTACGGCCTTCGATATCAAAATCTCTTTAAAGACCTTGACATAGCACGCTGCATCAGACGCAAAGAAATATGCGGAAATGCTATTTCATGCACCTTTATTTCCTTTCTTAGATTACTATAAGACAGTAGTTCTCAAACTGTGCGTCGCGACGCCCTGGTGCGCCGTTTCAATTTTCCAAGAGCGTCGCAGAATAGTTCCGTTTCGTTGCTTTTTGCGGTTGTATCAATAAACACAACTTTAAAAATAAGTTTCCTCATTAACTTTTATTTGCTGGTGCGTCGCAAGACCAGAAACCTTTCCAGAGGAGTCGCAACAAAAAAAAGTTTGAGAACCACTGCTATAAGAGCCTCTGGCTCAACAATCTTTTTGTGGCAATTAACCAATTGTTTGCGCATAATGCAATATTTTAGATTTGTCTGTGATGTAACAAACTTCTCTTAGAATATAGATCATTAATAAGCTTAAAAACAATTCTGTTGGTGAAATAAATCCTGAATGTGGTAGTGGGTAATTTATAGTGATGTACCGAATCGGCTAAATTTCGATTCGGCCGAAACCGAATATTCGGCGGTTTTGCCGAATAAATTCGGCCGAATCATTTATGACGTCACGCGAAGTCGTACGCTACGCGTTTGAAGTGAAAAAAATGTTTAGGCTATCTACCAGGCAGCCAGTGCAAAATAGTTGTGTTTCGTCCTTATTTCAGTTCTGTGGGGTTTAAAATTGCCTTAAGCATGATTGGCAACCTGCCAATGAATTACTAATTTTTTTTACTACCGTGGGAAAAACGATAATGTGTTGAAAAAGATTAACATTGACGCAATTTTCGTTATGTTTGGGCTTTTGAAAGATTGCGTGGACCTTAATAAGCAGAAAAGACACGTAAAATTTGTGTTCGTAAAAGATTCGGTTTCGGCCGAATCGCAACAAATTATTCGACCGAAACCGAATCTTTGCAAAAATTATCGATTCGGCCGAATAAATTCGGCAAACCGAATATTCGGTACATCTCTAGTAATTTATGTAGGTTCAACATTGCATTCAGCTTGAACGGTGCTATTCGGAGAGATCACGAAGCGAACAGTAAGTAAATCAAATGTTTGGAAACCAAAACCTGAGAAATAGTCGATGCGTCCTAGACGAATTTCGACACGACTTTGGGCGGCCTTTATGAATCAAAAGGTTCCCCACCCCTGGTCTAACCAGTACCACACTGCCACGCACTTAACAAACTCTGCTCTTTGGCCTCGCTTAGTGGTCGGAAAGCACTGGTTGTTTAAAGAGATCAGTGCCGGAAACCAGAGGTGTACGGAGTCAAAATTTTTAGACTCCGACTCCAATCTGACTCCGTAAAAATTAACTCCGACTCCAGTCCTGCTCCTGATAAAAGACCTAAAATCGGACTCCGACTCCTGATAATACTCCGGTGTCACGAACGATTCCTGTTCCTACATTTTAAGTTAATATTACCAATAACACCTGAAAATAAATGATTATTTAAACTGAACAGAACAAGGAATAAAACTAGTTGCAAAGGTAATTGAAGGTAAAAATCATTGTGGTAGTATCCATAGGCGTCGATTTAGGGGTGACATGTCTCCCCTCCTGAAAAAACAGGGGTGACAACATATGTATTGTCTCCCCTGTTTTTGTTTGAAATAAAGTATTGCCAGAAAGACCACATACACGTCTATACCGTAAAGTAGTTGAAACCGGCTGTTTGTAAGATTGAAGGTCACAATCAATGACAAACGCAAGTGTCTCGTGGTTTGTTACGCAACGTAACAATGGTTGCACTAACAATCGGCATTGTTATGTGATTGTTTTATTCCCAGTACTGGCTGGTTGTTCAAGTATCTTATATTTGCTTTATGTTAACTGCAGGAATGACTAGTCAAACAAATATTATAGGCATTTTTGCAGCCAAAACGCAAGCAACCCTCGAATAAGACGTTGCCAGTTTAATGTTGAGTTGTTTAAAATTCGTCACATACAATGTAAATGAACATCTTGAACAATGTTTAATTAATTCCTGTGGCAACTTCACTATCTGTCTGTGCGGAAGTTTGCTATATCTGCAAACTTTGTTTCGTTTGTTTAACCCAGGGGTCACCAAACTACGGCCCACATTTTTTTGGATTCATAGGATTACAACGCCCAAAATAGACCACAACCAATTTGTTACGTCACAGACGAGACTACAAGTGTTAATTGTGCGCGAACAATTGCATTCTTTTGTTACTTGTGACGTAATATACGAGCATTGCTCGTTAGTTGATGCTAACTATACAATTTAACAGTCGGATCACCAGATTTTAAATGGGATTGTAGAAAGACCAAATTTTGGCCCACCTATGAAAATCGCATCGCGGGCTAAGTATGGAAAGACGGCGCTAGAACATGTTAACTATGCGGCTCGCGCGAATCGTTATTAAAGTTATCCGGCCCGCAGTGTAAAACGTTTAGTGACCCCTGGTTTAACCGAATAAGGGTCATAACTTAGATCGTGCGCTCGCCAGGACAACGGAGCAGTTAACGCAACTGCATTGTGTTCCTAAGATTGTGGGTTTGAACGGCTGATGGATGTTTCCAAAACATGGAAAGGTCTCCCCTAAAATTTTGCAAATAATTAAAAAATCGACGCCTATGGTAGTATCCAAGCAAAACAAAACAGTTATGACAAAAAACTTTTTTTCTTTTAAGTTATTAATAACAAAAAGACCTGAAAACAAATAAACATTGAAACTAAAAGGAACTGAATAGAAAGAATAAGTAACGCTCTTTGCAATATGTTTCGCAATTGAAAGTAGAAAAACCCATCCAGTATTGAGAAAAATAAAACATTCCTGACAAAAATCCTGGTTCAGTGTAAATGGTAAGTAAACATTGGCAGTAGCAATGACAAGACAGTGCATTCACTGCTTTGTAAGACATTCATGGAAAAAAACATACATAAGGAGGATAATGAAAAAACTTACTGGGGTAGCATTTTCATTTACGATACTGTTTTACAGACACATTAAACTACTTTAGGCACTTATTTTTCAATGCATAGGTCTTTTCCAGCACTATTTAATACTATTAATGCCACTCAGGATGAAAGTTAATTTGATCTTTTTTTGCATATAGTGTTTCCACAAAAACTAAAAGAACGTTCACTTGATGCACGAGATAAGCCATGTATTTAATATATATATATATATTTTAAAGCCTATGTAGAGGCAAACTTTGATGCTACACTGTACACTGACACTCCAAACTGCAGTCAAAACAATTGTGTGAATGTGAAAGCAATGTATTTGTAATGCGTTAGCAAGGTTTAAGTTCAAATACATATATCCTATGAGGGCAAACAAAAACATTAAAAAGATAAGCAGAACCTTAGTTATTTGTTTTAGCAAGACGTTGATGAAAGTAAAATAGAATCCGGCTCCGGCTCCGGCTCCTGCTCCGGCTAATTTAAAATGACGCAAACTCCGGCTCCGGATAGACTCCGGCAAATTTTGGCAAACTCCGGCTCCGGACACTCCGGTACTCCGGTTCGTGTACACCTCTGCCGGAAACCACCGGGCGATGCAGGTCCGTGAGGTGTTCGTTAGCGGACCGTAAAGTTTTTCTGGTTGAATGCTTTGCAACATGTTTGTAGAACTCCTTGCATACGGTCGTGTTGCCAAGTCGAAACATATAACTTATATGATCTGTAATAAATTTATATTGCTAAACAAAAGGCCGGCACACGATAGAATTTTAGTTTAAAAACTGTCCGCAATGCAAGAAAGGTTCCTGACCCCTGGTCTAACCGACAACATGTTTGTACGAATCTAACAATTTAATTAAATGCCAGTTTCTGCGCAACTGTTTTTTCATTTTAGTTTTTGTTATCTCTTTGTCTGTACTTCTTGTGTGAATAAAAGAAAATGTTTGTCGAATCGTGGCACATCGAAATAAGATGTCAGAATTCTTGAAACAGTGTGTCGTTAATCCAAGCCAAGAGTTGAAGTTGAAAGGTCACAAAGCTAAGCGGTTCTCAGGTCCGTGTGTTGTGTGCCTTTGGTTTATCGTTTTAACTCTGTGTTAATCGCGAAAACTAACCATGAATTAGTTACGAAAATCAGTCTAGATCCACCAAAAGGCGACGAAACAATTACTTTCTGGATTAGACGTTGGTAAGTGTTTTGTTTTTATACTTGACAGGTGCAACCGCGTTGTAATTTTGCAGCCTATGTCTGCGGGTTTGTAAACAGCGTATGGCTCGATGCTATTAAGTATAAAGCTGTTCTATGATGTGAACTTTTATCACCTTGGCATTTTCAACAAGATTTTGTTTTTCCAGACACCCAATCAGCACCATGGAAGCTGTCAAATCATTTAATGAAGAGGTATGCTTTAGAATTAAAAGAAACAAATTTCAAGGCAAAAAACCAATCGTTTGTTAAATTTCTGTATTTATCTAGCTTTCTGGCATCTATGAAACGAAGCCCCCAATCTCAAGGGCCAAAATGACAACCTTGACAAAGAAGGCAATCAAGGGAATAAAGTTTTATAAACACATTGTGCAAAGTGTTGAAAAATTTATCCAAAAGGTACGTGAAAGTGGCATGTAGTATTTATTGAATTGTTTGATGACCCTTGCAAACAATGTTGCCAGATTTTTTTCATCAAACCATTTATTTGGAGCTGTATGGTGTTAAGATGTTTTTAATTGTTAATTTACACTCACCAATTATTACTACATGTTATAAATATGCATTGTAACAAAGACTGTTTATAAATATAACTTGTGTTTCTTACAGTGTCGACCAGAGTATAAAGTGCCTGGTCTTTATGTGGTCGATTCAGTTGTCCGCCAGTCCCGACATCAGTTTGGTCCAGAAAAAGATGTGTTCATGCCTAGACTATGCAAAAACATTCTCACCACATTTCAACACATCTACAAGTGCCCATCAGAAGATAAGGTAAATCTGCAAACAATGATTTCTTTAACCCAGTCTGCGAAATATGACATTTCCAGATGAGATCTGAGACCTGCAGACACTATGTCTTGTGTGCACTTTTTGCTAATTTTTGGAGTAAAAAAGGGCATGCAAAATTTGTCTTTCAAAAACCACTTAGGCGTGCATCTGCTATACTATGCAGACCACCATTTCCTTTATTCTGTTTTTTTTTCAAGATTAGATACTAAATTTTCACATGTAAGTCAAGAAGTTGACCTTCTACATTAATAAAACATTATCCCAAATTTCCAGCTAGCTAATTGGCTGCACAAAAAGGTGTATATTTTAAACTTTAAATGTTTTTCAGCCTCGCGTTTTGCGAGTTTTAAACTTGTGGCAGAAGAACAATGTATTTCCACCTGAGATTGTTCAACAACTTATGGTGATGGGAGGAGCACCTACTCCTGGAGGATCTGCTGGTGCCTCTGGTGTAACCAGTGTTAAAGTAGAGGTAAACACTATAGATAGGGAAGTGTTCTATTCATTCTACTACTTATCACACAATTTATGCTAATTTTGATTGCCCTGGGAATCTATACATATTTTATAAATTTTGTAATAG
This sequence comes from Phallusia mammillata, assembly GCF_965637545.1. Taxonomy (NCBI): domain Eukaryota; kingdom Metazoa; phylum Chordata; class Ascidiacea; order Phlebobranchia; family Ascidiidae; genus Phallusia; species Phallusia mammillata. Next base: position 16,127,409 of record NC_137257.1, on the reverse strand, counting down.
TTGCTGCAATGTCAGACATTTGATACTGATCTGGTGTGAACTGCTCCTAGTTAACATTTTTCACTGCATTATTAAAGAAAACAATCAATAGAAGTTTGTCAATCATGGTATGTAAGTTTGAATCTTACCATGGGCTAGATTTTTGTAGCCCACTTTATGCCACATAGGAATGCTGGGTGACAGGCTGATTCAGTATAACGCCTTCAGTGGGCCTGGCATACTGTGATTTATATATGAGCATGATTGTTGGTCTGCATGGACACTTTAGGCTGATCCCAGTTATAATTTAGGTGCATCTTGACTGGTTAAAAGTAGTTTGTTAGGTTTCTTTGAAAAAGCTACAATTATTTGCTCAGTTCATGAATTTTCATAGTTTACCCTAAATATTGTAAACAAAACATATTTTTGACTGAAATTTCTTTTTTTAATGTTACAGAAACCAGGAGGTGCAGATGCTGCTAACCTGACTAACATTCTTGCAAACCTGATTGCCAATCCTGATTCAAGTAAAGTTCAGAGTCTAGCTGGTCTTCTGTCTTCTTCGCAGCAAAACCAACTCCAAGACCTCCTTCATCAAGTTAAAGGCTCGGAACAGGTAAATTTGGCCTGGTAAATAATTGTTGAGGACTTGTTGAATTCTGTCATATTTCTTTGCAGCTGGAAATTAAAGAAGAAATTGTCGAGGAGTACATAGATGAGGTGTGATTACTTTACACCTTGCAGTTTTTGTGTGACTAATAGTAACAAATATGGGCACAATTTGTGGTTTACTGTGATAGGGGGCTTGGGAAAAAAAGGGTAACAGACATTATGTTGTCAGGAGATACACGGTTTTACTTTTTAAGTGCACATTAGTGTCTCACTTAAAGAAAGAATACTTTTACAGTGCATAAACAAGCTGCTGCTTTTAGCCTGTAATTTGTTTCGATGTTTTTTTTACAAATATATTTTTTTTACATATTGTGTGTACATATGTTTTTTGGAAACTTTTGTTTTTGCATCTATTGTTAAAAGAGAATATACAAGTATGTTTTTTGCAGGTTGAAATTAAGGAAGAAGTAATAGAGGAATACGTTCTACCTGAGGTATGTCCTGATTTTTTTGTTACATCTTACTTAATTTAATGTTTGTGCACATGATGATGAAAGCTTTCATATGACATTGTTTTGGATGATGCTTTTGTATTAGCTGCTGAATGTGCAATAAGGCTCTTCGTAGTCTAATTTTCAGTTTTATCCCAACATTTGGTCATACATTTATTTCTACTTACACTGTGCTTTTGTAGCTAAAATTCATTTAATTATCAACATATGAACTACAAAATTTGCAACAGCTCCTTGTTAGAATTATTAAATTTTTAAACAATTTATGAATATCAATGCAGTGAATGCATATCCAACGGCCATTGCCAAAAATACTTTGCCAATTCGAAAAATATAGAATATGCCAAAAAATTTATCCAACCCTTTTCTGGCAATTAATTGTGGTTAAAAAATAAGATGTAGACAGTGCACAATGTTTCGACCTATTGGTCTCATCATTACAACTGGTGGTGAGAGATCAGAAAATTAACTTTGAAACAAAACTGCAATTTCTCCGATGAACAGGCAAACAATATTCAATCTGGGACTGACAAAATAAAACAGGAAGCAACATTTCACCCACACATCCAATCTACATCGCGACACCTTCCTTTCTTACAATCACAGGCAAGTTAAACAAGAATTATTTATTGTTTCCCAATGATGATGCTAAGATAGGGACAACTGATCCATCTTGATTATTTATCTTTTCTGAGGGAATTAGTACCACAACTTAACTGTTCGTATATGACTTATACATACAACTTGAATTTATATTGTTTCTTGTCACAGAACATGGCAATGCATGATCAGAAGCCTGCGTTTAACAGAGCTGTGTTGGATTTTGATTATAGCGATGACGAACAGACACCACCAAATCATAATGCACAGCAGCAGCATAAACCTGGAATGTATGTAAAATTACCTTACTTGCATTGCAACAATTAACATAATATTAACAAGAGTTATTCTCCCCCTCATTTTTTAATGTTTGGTCCATTAGTTAGCGTAAAAAATAATACTGGTTCATAAAAAAATTATTGTATAAATACTGGCATAATCTATTTCGATAAAGTGTTATCTGTCAAGTTCACCCTAGTATAATGAGTTCACCCAAGTTTTTACTAAAATGTAGTTATTTTCAGTGATCCAGCCTTGCTTGCAAAACTCCCCACTCCTGACCAGATTCAACAACTGACGATCGGGAATGGAGTGTTGCAACAAAGGATGGATCCTGAGATGGAAAGAAGAAGAAGATTGGAAGAAGAACAGGAAAACTTCAACAAACAAATTCAAGAGTAAGTTCTTGCATTACGAACTAGAGAAAACTTTTTGTTGTATTTGCCACTCAGGTGATCTTGCCGAGCTATTCTTGTGGTTGCACACATTAGTGATGTCACAATCAGTTGAATTTAATATTATGTCCGCTACCTTGCATTTTTGTAAAACTCTGTGCCTATGTGTGTATCTATAAATATTTTGGCCTAAAATAACATAACTAATACTAATGTTGCACAATAAATCATGCAACTGCAATAAATAATGCAGCAACAAAAACAAATATACTATAACATTACAACTTTTTTGTTGTATATCTTCAGTAGAGAAAATATGTAAACTCACCTATATTTTAGCTATCTTTTCAAACAAAAAACTTATTGTTTAGGATGTCAACTACTATGAGGGACAGGAGTGAGAGTTCACAAAGAAGTGCCCACAAACGACGCCGAAGTCGTTCAAGGTGCAGTTTTTCCCAAATCCAAATTGCACCTAACAATTTTAAAAACAAGTTATCAGTTTATAATGCCGTGTTTTATTTCCTTGTTTAGTTACAAATTTTTTTTCCACTAAAAACAGTGGCAAAAAATATGACAAATTAGGCAATGATCAACTATTATTATTTTCCCCTAAACTCTAAATTAGCCAACATGAGAATTAAACAAGCAAATTCCCTTTAGTGACTTTGCCCACACAAAAACAATTAACCTGATAGCATTTCATTCTAGACATGGTTGCTTCAAAACTCATTAAACCCAAATCTTACTCTATACTGATATAGGAAAAAGAATTGTTTCATAACAAATAAACTTTCGAAAACCTAGTTTCAACTCAATATCACATAAGACCATTTATACACATAAGTGCAGATGAAACACAGCATACAGACAAACTTACTACCTAGCTCCGACATAACTAAAAATAAACTTGGTATATGGTTGAAAAATTATTGTGAAGGTTATTGCTTTTCAGATCAAAAGAGCGACGACATCGACACAGACGTTCACATTCAAAAGAACGTGGGCATCGATCCAGGAGATCAAGATCTCGGTCCCGTGATCGAAGTAGGAAATCACAAAGGTCGCGCTCACAATCACGTGAGCGTAGAAGAGAAAATGACAAGGGTTTTCCACCACAGAAGTTTGGCTGCATCAGTGGTAAATTCATCTTTAACATTCTGACGAAACAAAACACAGAAAATTTTAGAAAATTTGCAATAAACAATAAACAAAAAGTGTCTTACGTCATAACCAATCTATCTTGCTGTTTTGCCAACATGCTAAGACGGTGGTTCCAAAACTTTTTTCTTTTAAGGCGCATTTTAGAAAAGAAAAAAATTATTTGGCGCACTTTGAACATTTGAATAAAAATATATTGGAATTTTTTTTATTTCAGTTTAAAATGGCACAGCAAATTAGCTGACAAAGGCACTAACTATGAGGTCATAAAGCCACTATACAGGTCACTCTCATAGTTAATTAGCCTAGTGGAACATCTTAAAGACGTGGTGCATGTTGGCCTAGTGGTCTAAGCACCTGGTACTACTACTCTACTTGATTGATTTTAATTTCAATATTTTTTGCGGCACACCTAATGACATCTCGCGGGACACCAGTGTGCCGTGGCGCATAGTTTGGGAACCACTGTGCTAAGAGGAGTCTTAGTGTCGAAATGAATGGTTTCATTCAAGTTCACTTCCTTTTAGGGATGCGCCGAGCCGCGCCAGAACCCGAGTACTCGGTACCGAGCATCGCTGTTTTTAATGCTCGGTGCTCGGCCGAGCAGTTGCACAATCTGACCCAAACGTTAAATTTGCATATTCATGCACTGCTAACATATGTAACTAGTGTTCTAAAGGGTGTCTTTAAACAAAAACGAATGATTTTTCAAATGGACTAGATGGTGGAAAACGCGTACTTTATGGGCATGTACAGCTTAATAAAACACCGCCGGTGACGTAAGAGGCCTTGTAGAGCTAAAACGTAGAAAGGGGATTTTTTTGTGACGTCATAGTGCACCGAGCGTGCTCGGTCGAGCACCGAGCATTAAAGTGAGATGCTCGGTGCTCGACCAAACAGAACATTTGCAGTTTTGGCACATCCCTACTTCCTTTAGTTGTTTTTTGCACATCATGATGAAAGTTTTGATATGACAGTATATTGGATGAATCTTTGTATTAGCTGCTGAATGTGCAAATTCAAAATATTCCCAAGATATGTTTCAGCATACCATGCCACTTTACTCAAGTAAGACTGTATATGTATTTGTCTTTCAGTGTGCACAACCACTTTGTGGATTGGCAACATTTCGTCGAAAGTTATGCAACATGAACTGCAAGCGTTGGTAGAAGAACATGGAAAAGTTGAATCAATTAATGTAAGTTGAAATTTGGTGACTTATTTCGCACCGGGCAAAGTGTGCTTAACGAAACATTGTTAAAAAAGACTGGAAAAAGAAAAAAATGTACAGTAAACCCCAGTTAAACCAGATTTTTTAGCCAAATAATTTTTTAGGTTTGTTGAAGATCTGGATTAACCGATGTCATTTAGTTCAAGCATTGGCATATTACATATCATACCTAGACTTTCCCATGAATTAGGTGAAGTTTGAGATTGACCAAATGTGGTTTAACTGACGCTTACTGTACTTATAGCATAAAATTGTTGTTGTGAATTAGGAAGCTTATTGCGATATTTTTTAGATGATTCCACCAAGAGGATGTGCATACATATGCATGAAAGAAAGAGCAGAAGCATCGAAAGCACTTTACAAAATTCGACATGTTCGACTTGCTGGAAAGGTGACCATAAATCTTAGCACCTAAATGTTGTTGATAAAATGTCAACTTGATCCAGAATGGTTTCCAAGCTCTTAAAACATGTGCACCATTCATAAAATCTGTATAGTTTACCACTTTAAAACAGAAAAGCAATAAAACTGATCAAAACAACAAGATAGGAAGTTAACATATGACAAACACTAAGCCAACAATTGAAAAAAAACTACAGGAAGACACAGCTCCAATGCTATCATCTGTCCCATAGCACTGTAAAAAATGTTTCTCTGTGGATAAAAATAGCTATGACACATTAAACCACACTGCCCAATTCAAAACTGATCACTAATTTTACTATTTTTGCTCTTTAAGTAGCATATTGCATTTAATCTAGCATACCATCTAAATACCTTGCATACAACTATTACCGCAGGTTATGAATTACGGAGAATATGCAATATCTAAAACAAGCTGTATACATGTTCGTTGTTATCAAACCTAAAAACTTAAAAAATATGTATGCACTCAAGTTTTACCTTTTTTTGTAAGAGATAAGTGGACTCTTTGTGATTTAACATATTTTATTTGCAGTCATTAAAATGCGATTGGGCACCAAGCAAAGAGATGCCAGAGGAGCAGAAAGCAACGTGGGTGAAGGAACATGGTGTCAATTATGTCCCGGTGTCACCTGACCCAAACCAGCTAAGACAATTAACAACATGGGGCTTTCTGGACCCTGATTCGGTTCCTTTGAATAAGAAAGGTTGGTTATGTCTTATATATATGAATTTGTCTATTTTTTTGGATTTTTAGTCAGTGTGTTATGATGAGACTAAGATAGGGACATATGAATGTCACTGATTATTTATCCATCTCTGAACACACTAAAAAAACTATTTTATTACAAGGACTATGAATCAATTGTGGTTTATCACCAGTTAAATTGAAATCCAAAACTATTTAAATTAAGTGTGTTTGGTGGTAGCAAATTGCAAGAAATACTGCAAATGTTATGTTTGGTCTCTGGTTAGCACACTCTGTGCATTGTGATCAAACATTTCCAATTCCATGTTAGTTTAGCTTTCCAAGTTGCCTTACATCACAAGGGGCGTATTTATCTGTACTGGTCCCAAAAGTACACATTTTTCCACCATCTAATGCATTTATTAAAACAGTCATTTTTGTTCTTGAATACCCTTTTGAACACTAGTTTCATATGTTAGCAGGGCATGAATATGCAAATTTAATGCTCGTGTCAGTTTGTGCAACTGCTCGACCAAGCCAAGAGCATCAAAAACAGCAATGCTCGGTACCAAGTACTCTTTTTTTTCAGCTCAGCCCATCCCTAGTAAATTGTTAATTAGGATTTTGTTGAAAAAATACACATAAGTTGGTAACGTTGTTGTTTTCCCAGATGAGCTGGCAAGAATTACCAACCCCAATGAAGCTATGCCAAGCACAGAACCTCAGGCGGCCATCCACCCAATGGCCCAAATGTTGGGTCAACCAGGTCAACCACCCCAAATGGGCTTTGGGGTTATTCCAAATATGCAGGGAATGCAGATGGCCCCACGCCCACAGATGCCGATGTTAGTACGGCCAGGATTTCAGATGGCTGGTATGACTCCATTTGGTGGTATGTAGAAGTTAAAATGTTTTTGAAAATCGATTTGTGTATAAAGTAGAGGCTCGTCAAGCCAGACAGTATGTGTCAAAAAGTCGCTCCATTGATTCTTAATAAAACTGTCCGGAAGATAAATTCTACCAAAAGATAAACATTTTGTTTTGGTATTTACAGTAATTTTAAGCTGTCGCAGCCTGTGCGTAAATTGTGTTTGGTAATGAGTAAAAACTGAAAAACTGATATAGTTATGCCATGTAAAGTAGCAAAACCTTCTAAAGTGGCAAAAGAAACCAACACAAGGAAAAACTTGATACCAAGACCAATCTTTACAATATAATTCTTGCCCCTGTTTAATTTTTCATATCACAAAATTAACCAGCGAAAGTAAAGACTGAAAAAAATAATACAGATTTGACATGCAACGGTGCTTGTGATTCAAATTTTGGCTGGTTCTCCACTGGGGTGTGTACCACAGGTAGTGATGGGACGAGTACCCGGTACTCGGTATCGAACGATTTTAGTGGTATCGAAATATTTAACCTGTGGTCCACAGTGCTGAATGTCGTATATGCCATTTACACTAATGCAATCTTCATTTTCCAGTCCCTCGTAGCATGGCACTTTCTCAACCCACCAACATTCAGCAAGCCAGGCCTGAGTTAAAAGAACCTGGTGAAACCACACCTACAAGGGATGAACAAATGGAAGACCGACCTCCTCAAACTATCCAACCTCAGTTCCAATCCCCATTTGGCGGTGTTTCCGTTGCTCAACGATTTCCTGGGCAAATGCCAGTTCATATTCGCATGATGCCAGGTAGGTTCAAAAAGTTTTTGGTTGTTTAAGCATGGAAAAGAAATCTTTTTTTACTGATTTCTGCAACATAGTATACAGTAAGCCTCGGTTAAACTGGGTTTTGTTAATCCGGATTTTTGCCTAATTCAGGCAAGCCTCTCAGTACAAATGATTTGCTATGTGAGAAAGGTTTAACTTATGGACATTGGTTAATCTGAATCTTTGCCTAATCTGGACAGATTTGATTAACTAGGTTGTACTACAACAGCGTTCTTATAATCCCTTTAAATTTAACTTTGCAAAGTTAGGTATCACTTTCCCCCAAAAAATTCCAAACATGAAAAAACGACCTGAATGCCTTGCTGTAACAATGTTCCACTTCTGTATGCATAATTTATAAGCGGCTACACCATAAAATAAGTCACATACTTGGCATATTGATTTCTGTCAGGCATGATGCAACCTCGCATGGGAGTTATGCCAATCAGAATGGGAGTTCCCATGCAACTGAGACCAGGATTCCACCCAGCTATGGGAGCAAGGTATTTGTTTTAATATACAACATTTGTTTACATAAAAAAAGTACAACGTAAAAAGCCAATGGATGTTTCGATTTATCGGTACAATCTAGTTTTTACACTTGTTGTGAAAGGCCATCCTTGACATTTTTGTATTTTTCCTTTTCAGAATGCCTTTGGCTGGTGGACCCGGTATGGTCCCAAATGCAATACATCCTCAACTGCGACAAGTTACACAGGTAAATATCACAATCATACGTAATCCTTGTTTCAACCTAAAATGTAACACTTTTATGTCAATATAAATCCAACGCTTAAATATGCCTGTAGCTGAGATCATTTTACATTTCCATTTCTGTAAGATTTAGAACAGTGGTTCTCATACTGTGGTACCCGTACCACTATTGATATGCTGAATTTTTTTAGGTGGTACGCAAGCAGCTTACTGTCGTACTTAATTCAAATCATATCAATAATTGCATCTGACTGAACTGCTAGTCTGGTCGAGAAAAATGGGCCTTAATGGTCTACCTATTTAAACTAGGTTTAGGTGGTACATAGCGAAAAAGAAAAGTCAGGTGGTACGTGCTCCATAAAAGGTTGAGAACCACGGATTTACAATAATAAATTAGTCTGTTTTTTAGCTTTCCAAGAGCAGGATTTTGAACACTAAATTAAACTTTATTTTACAGCTTCCCCAGCAGACTCCGGTATCAGGCATACCGGGTGGAATGCACTTGAGAATGGCTCCTCCTCCCACTGAGTTGCCACAACAACAACCAATAACTATTCCACCACCAATTATTCCCAACCAGAATGATGGCGAAAGAGAAGTTGCCCAAGAAAGGTTGGTTCGGCTTGGAAATGGTTATCACACCTTTTTTGACAAAAATGGTTGAAACTCACAGCACCATTCTTTGAGAAATACATTACATTAAGTGTGGTGTACGAAAAAAATTTCAAACTGCACATTTTTGGTCCAATTGCAACAATGATGAAACTATCTAACATGAACCACCGTGAGTGTTTGATCGATAGGACTGAGTTGCAAAACTACAATGACCGAAATATGTATGTGTTATATTGGGATATGTGATCTAGAGATAGACCGATCAACCCCGATATTCGGCATATTGCCGATTATTATCAGTATCGCCCCTTTTTTCATCGGTATGTCGATAAACAGTATACGTTTGGAACTATGTTTTTTTGCTCATCTCTACTGTGTCTCGCTTTAAGTATTACCACTGATCGGTGTCAAGGAAATCAACGTTCAAAGCTTTGATGCTCTGGCACGACTTGGGTTGGTTCCGTTTTACACAGTTACGTTCGTTTTTACACATAGCGAAGCACGTCCTTTCAATTACAATTATTTGTTACTTTGTTGTACAATCACCCAACGTTGGCGCTTTAAACAAGTTTTTTGACGTGTATAAGGTACAAATTTAGGCTTTTTACTGCAAATAAAGTATCAGTTATCGGCCTACTTTAGTACAGGTAATCGGTATCGGCCTTAAAAACAAATCTGTCTATCTGTAAAGTAAGGACATGTAAATAAAAGTTACATTACACAAATGTATTTTACAGACCTATTGACATGCCCAACCCCCGAGAACGTTCTCGAAGCCGTGAACGCGAAGATCGAAATTCCCGTCGTCCTGACGACTTCCCACACCCACGTGATGTACCCCCTAAAGACTTCGACCGTGCACCCCCTAACTTTGACCGACAACGAAGCTTCGAAGCCGAAGGTGGAAATTTTGACCGCGGTCGGCCTCCCATGAACCGTGACAGAGGGTACGACCGTGACCGTGAGCGGAACCACGATCGTGATCGAAACATGGGCCGTGATAGGGGCAGGGACAGAAGTGATGACCGGCCTAGGGGTTATGGCCGCTTCCCTAGGGACCGTGAAATGGGCCGTGGACCACCAAGGGATTTTGACCGTGGACCAAGAGACCGCGGAAGGTATGTGTCTGTTCGTAAGTTGGTATCATGACGACTTTAATTTAACGTAAAAATACGTTTGTATCTTGTTGATAATAATAGCTGTGGAAAACTTTAACATTTTGGCATGCAAAGAAAATTGATTATACGTAATACGCATATTAATATTATACAAACAGTAACCTAACAAGCCAAGTGGCAGTTTTAAATGTATCAAACTTAAAAAAAGGCAAGACAAAAAATAGTTGACAAGTTCGCGTAAAATGCGACGGCACCATTTTACGGCCACCGTAGTTATTTTGAGACTGTAAAATATAAATACAAAGAAAGACAAATCATGAATTAAAGTACTTTGTTTTCAATGCAGGGATTTTGACCGGGATCGTAGAATGCCACCACGAGACTTTGAACGACGCGACAGGGGTGATCGTGGCCCCCCACCATGGGGTTTTCGGGGTCGTGATGATAGGGGAAGACGTGGAGGTTTTGACCGAGGTTTCTCTGGTGGGTTTTTGTGGACAAAATTTCGTTTGGATAAACAACTGATTTTTTTACGTAACTGTTGAAATAGGGTCGGTGTAGCTTTGTTGCTACAGAAAAACGACAGGTTGTAAATATAGAACAAAGGAATAAAAGCAGGTTTCATGTCAAAACCACCATTGGCACCATTTTATGGGCGATTTTAAAAGCGTAACAAATTACAAATGTGACAAGTTTTGCGAGCTAGAAGATACACGTTTGGTCCGTCTTGTACTTTATCTCAATACTTCAGTTGTTGATCAGCAGCAAGTAAAATGAGGTGCTCTGCAAAAAAAAATTTTTTGAAGTAGATTTTACGCTTGTGGCATACAAGTAGACCATGGTAAAACCAGGCAATGTTTTACTGTGGGGAACATGTGATGCAAAAGTATCGAAAGGTTTCTGTGTGCAAACTGTAATGAAGTTTTGCCAGCCCAAACCTCTAACAGTAGACCAAAGCCTTTTTTCTGATGCGACCAAGTATTGTTCTGAGAACGCATATGTTGCCAGTGAACTACAAGCCGAGACTTCCCAAGTACTTTGTACAGTGCATTTCCAATTTTCATGTTGTTTACTTGAAAATTCTATACTCTTAATAGCGATAACCGTACGTTACAAATATCTCCAGTTCTAAGCTTTGTTAAATATACATCATAGGGCGACGTACCTGTGGTTACGTTCAACTTGTGAGGCGTAATTTCGGAAACCGACTAGGGAAACATTCAAACGTTTGCATCCTATACCGGGATCTTGTGCAACGCCATATCTTTCTGACACTATGAAAGGCCACAAAAGCCTAGTACTAAACGCTTCAAAATTTCAGCATGGTTTTTTGACACGAACTCACAATAGCATCTTTTGTAGGTCGTGGAGGCCCTAGAGGTCAATGGGGCCGTGAAGAGCGTCGCAGATCGCCCGTTCTTGATCCAGAAGAAGAGGAATACCAACGCAAAAGACAGGAGACTTTGCGGAAAAGGAGAGATAATGAAGAAGTGGATTATGTGGCGGAGGAAGTTGACCTTTCGTCTTTCGGTCTACCTAGCGGTTTTGGGGACAGTTTACCGTCAGAAGGTTAGTGCTTTTGTGGCTGTCTTGGATTCTATGAGATGTGACGAAGTGTCAATTTAGTTTATACTGAATTCTAATCTTATTAAAGCACTTTGGCTAGTGTGATTTAGGCATGTACCTAAATTTTCATGCATGATAAAACTGGGCAATGTATTAACCTAAATTATACAGAATCAACCTATTCAAGCGCTTTGTCCAGTGTGATTTGGACATTTAATTATTCATCATAACAAAACTGTCTTTTGCAACTGATCTCTGAAAACATTACAGCTAACAACATGCGCAATTGTATCTTTGTTTTCGATTTGAAAGTTATCTTGTGTGTTTGTTGTCTCACGTTTTTTACTTTTTGTTTTTAGATGTACCACCTACAAGCCCAAACGTAGAGCACAAAAACGTAAGTTGTATCATTGTAGTATATCCTTTCCACCTTTTGTCCTATGTTTTTCAAAGTTGGTAAAATAATGAAGTTTTTTTCAAGTAAACTGAAACTAGTGCATTTCTTTTTACAGCGCGATTTGCCAGAAGAAAACTTCGAACCACCGCCGCAACGGAGAGAGTAAGTATAATCCTGATAGTTTTTCGAAAGATTAAGGTGATTATTTACTGGAAATGGCATACAAGTAGACCACGGTGAAACCTGCCAATGTTTTACTGTGGGGAACATGTGATGCAAAAATATCTTACTGGTTTCTGTGTGCAAAACCGTACTGACATTTTGCCAGCCCAAACCATTCACAGATTAGCGTAACAACCCGGTTTTAAGTTCCAAAATAACTTGGTGGAAAAACAGCTTGAAAAACGTACAAAAAAACTATTTTACCTACAAAAAAGTCATTTAACAAAGCTCACCATTAACATTCTTGGATATTATTTGTTCACACCAGATCGTTCTCTCCTAATCGTGAAATAAAGCGGGAAATAAAGGAAGAATACAATCCTGAAATCAAGTTAGAGCCCGAATCCTGTAATGAGGAACATACATCACAAGAGTCCGCCGATGGTAAGTGTAAATAAAACGACCAGGAAATGCTGGTGTCAAGGATTTGTTCAACTAGTTTGTGCGGTTAATTTCAATGCGACCACGACAAGCATCGGTCACTGCTGCAAATATTACATATGATTATTGTTCACGCAACATAGTTTATTTTAACCATACACATAATTTACGGCCCTGGCTTACTAAGTTGATCGTCCAAATAGAGGATTTCAAAGAATATTTTCCGAGCTATCACAAATATAGAATAGGAAATGATGATGCCATTTTTTACTGGATCAAGTATACTGAGAGCTTTAATTACAACGCTGTCATGGTGTTGTGCTTTTGACGATGTGTTAATCTAAGCTTGTTTTGAAACTGCTTCAGATCACTACGTCCCTGAGATCAAGGAGGAACTGAATGAGCTGAGTCACCAGCCGGATGACGATCAGCTGAATCACGAAGTCGCACTTAGCCCAAAGCGGGAATACGTAGCAATAAAAAACAGTCCTGGAACACCCACAGTGGATGAACATGCAAAACTCGATGTACCAAGTGAAGACTCTTTTAATGCGCCAACAGATATAAAAGGCGAATTTTCGGAATCCATAAACGATCATCCCGAAGATCCGCCGCAAGAATGCAGCTAAAATGTCCGCAAGTTTTTATTATTCCATAGTCCTTTGTTACTGCCAAGTGCTATTTTGGCATTGTTTTCTTACAATAAATTAAAAATCAGGCTACCTCAGTTTGAGTGTTTTATTCACTACAAACTTCAAACTAGAAAAGAATATAGGTACCACAAGATCTTGCTGGAATGCCTGTTTGTGCCGTTTGGTAATAATTATTGAACATTTATTTAATAGAGCGTGCTCGGCAAATGGCTTGAGTGAAGACGATATGGATCACCAAAAAGTCCAAACAAATCGTTTGGCAACTAAACTGTGTGCTCTGCAAATGGCTAGAGCGAAGACGCAAAAAACTATTTGATTTCAAGCGTAAGCCCAACAAAGTGTTGGTGAAGACTTCGCTTAAAAGCCCAGGCAAATGGTCTGGCAATATTCTGCATGTACATTTGTATATATTTGCAATCTCGTTCAACCTTGCTTGTTTATAATATTCGTTAAGTGGTGTAGTGTACCATGAACCATATTCAAGCATATTGACACAAACTACTCGAAGCATTTGAAAGCATGATCTTCAACTATTGATCAATGCGACCAAATCAAATGCAAATTTATATCCACCGTGTATCGCTCCTGGTTTAAAAATCTCAAGGCATTGGGGAGTTCAAAAGGTGTACCTTCTTTGCATGTGTTTCGTGGATTTTGAGACGACATAATTCTACAGCTTTGCAATAAACGGTTTCTGGTGTAGCCTGTTGTAAAGAAAACAACCTTGCTGTAAAATTGGAAATTGGTTAACATGGAATATGAATGAATTGTAAAATTCCTTGCTTTCTTAGTTCAAGCGCGGTATGAATGACAAAGCTTGTGTCCGAGTCAAAGTCTGATAAACTTGTCACAAAAAATGTGGCCTAAAACAGTGATCCGAAACTGGTGAGCTACAGAGTTACAGATACCAGGCCTAAAGTAGTCAAACATTGGTTAGATTCCTTAGCTGCAATTCTGTAGATATTCGAATGATTCATAGTTGCGAAGTGTTGGACCTACATAAACGACGTACAACAATGCCCTACAACACGTGGAAGCATTTGCTAGGGCAATGGGTAAAAGGTAGACCAGACCAAAGAAAAATTTGGACCAGTGGCGCTGTGGATATGTGGTATTTTTGAAAACAATAAAATCATTATTTAAAGGTAGAAACATGATTTTCATTTTAAACTACCTTTAAACCACACGTCCCCATCCTCCCGGAAGAGGAATGGAAGCAAGATGAACTTTACATTCATCAACCCCATGTAAATCCTATCAAACTCATTGTTAGATAACAAATTATACATCATCTGAAAGGTATTTAAAATATCTTTCGTTTGGTGTAAGTTTCATACACGAGCAAAGATGTTAAGACAGCGAAAACGCAGGAAAACTGACAAAAAATCCTCCTCATCAATGATCGGAGCAGGAAAAGACCACCTATACCTCCATTTTTATCATAAAATACAACATATCCACAGCGCTACAAGGCGACACTGGTCCAAGTTTTTCTTTGGTCTGGTCTGGTCTACCTTTTACCCATTGCCATTTGCTAGTGAATTTCAAAAAGGAACCTGAATCAGGAATTGTAATTGAATTACAGCATGAGTATTTCCAAATACCAATTTGTCATACAAGAATTTTACCGGATACTTACTTGCACAGCAAAAAAATGACGCTTTGCAATGTAAACAATAGCTTTTACTAGCTCTACAAACCAACGTTAACTCCACGGCACGTTTATTTACGATACCGCAACCGCGCTAAATTTTTATTTTTAAATAGCAGCAATAAAGCATAGGTATGTGTGTGGTAGTCCAGGAATACGGCAGTGGTACAGTTTACACATTAATATCATACCTTTCCCAAATGATGGCAAACAATATTGCTTTTCAACGACAAACATGGGGCAAACTCCAAACTACGTGTTTTGTTGATAAGTCCCAAATATGGCAGCAAAAATCGCGGGAAGTTTAATTCACTTGGATTCATGTGCTCAAAATCTTATCAACCAAACAAGCACGATTCTGCCCCGAATCAATGAAATGATTTAAAAAATATTTTCAAATAAATGCAACAGTTTTCTTAACCATGTTTTGTTCTTTGATTGATAAAGTTGTCTTTGAACGCAGTTTACACTCACGTTTGGAACAAAATAGAAGTGGTAAAATATGTTATAGTTTTAGTTTTTTAGTGTTTTAAATGTAGTTTTCAGTCTAAAAGTTACAGATTATGCTGCTCCTATGTCTGCTGCAGCTGATTTAACTCAATTTAAAATCTTGTTTTGTAAAAATTGTGAATTATTACGTCAAACACCATACACGCGGGACTTCGGGTCAAAGGTGAGTATTTCGGAAGTCAACCACGTTGAGCTGCAGTTCAGAAAAAACTGGAAACAGGAAAGCGAGGTATTTGCAGTTCGTCATTTTAGTCTATAACCCAGTCATATTGGTCAACATGAATAAGATCTATATCGGAAACTTGCCGCAAGACATCGAACAACAGTCACTCTGCGACGCATTTATGGAGCATTGTAACGTAGAACTGACCGGCGTGGTTGTCAACCAAAAAGGCTTTGCATTCGCCGATTGCAAAGATCCAGTTGCCGCGGACCGCGCAATCGAGCATATGAACGGCTTTGCGTTTAACGGGGGCAAAGAAATGAGTGTGGAGCATTCGGTTCCACGCGGCTCTCGCAGCAGAAAGGTTCAGGTCCGCCACATTCCATCGCATCTTAACTGGGAAGAGCTTGACAAGCTACTTGCCGAGTTTGGAACCGTTGACAACTGTGAGCAGGTCTCCACAGAATCTGATACAGCCACTGTAAAGGTTACCTACAGCACGCGTGCGGAGGCTCAAGCAGCAATCCGTGATCTCAATGGAAAATCTGTTGAGGGAAGCATTCTGAAAGTCACTCTGCTACCGGATTCATATGATGCCATTCGTCAAAATAGAGGAGCACGCTTTAGCAATGGTGGCAATTTTCACAACGGCCCATTTAATAACAACCAAAATTATGCCAACCGACCAAAAAGTGTCCCAGAGTTACCCACACGAATGTTAGTTCCCAGCCAGTTAGTGGGAGCTATTATTGGAAAGGGTGGTGAATCTATTCGGGCAATCACACAGAAAACACATGCGCGAATCGACGTCCACCGCAAGGACAACCCTGGTGCTACAGAAAAGGCTATAACCATTAATGGATCCACTGAAGCATGTGGAGCTGCTGTTGCTGCTATTTTGGAAATAGTTCGTGAAGAGGATCGCAATGCCAGAATGGCTGCTGGAACATGGGATGATAATGAAATTCCATTGAAAATTCTAGCTCACAACTCTTTAATTGGTCGCTTGATAGGCAAAGAAGGTCGCAACCTCAAAGCAATTCAAGAAAAAGTTGATGCTAAAATTGCTATCTCCAATAGTATGGCTGACATGCAACAATACAACGTGGAGCGTACCATTGCGATTTATGGTGACAATGAAAAATGTGCTGCTGCAGAAGTGCTGCTTATGGAAAAACTCCGATCCTGCTATGAAAATGACATGATGGCTGCTTACCAGCAACCCCAACATTACCCAGGCTTGAACATGAACCAACTTAACATGTTTCCTGGGCTCCATGGAGGTTATCCACAACGCGATCCTATTTATGGCATGAACAACAACTACATGAATGCCCCAGGATACCGCAATACTCCAGGGTTTAATGGTGAAGGTAGAGGACAGGAAAGTGAAACCTGTACCCTGTATATTCCATCTGAATCTGTTGGGGCCATGATTGGAACCAAAGGCAGCCACATTCGCAATATCTCCCGCATTGCTAATGCTTCGATCAAAATTGTTCCACCAGAGGAGGGTGATGATGAAAAACAAAGAAGAGTTACCATCATGGGAAATCCGGAGGGCCAGTGGAAGTCACAGTTCTGCATTTTTGACAAATTGAAGCAGGAAGGTTTTTTTAATGAGCAAGATGAAAAGCTTACTTCAGAGATGACCATTCCAGCATCGATAGTTGGACGAGTCATTGGCAAAGGAGGCAATAATGTGCGTGAGTTGCAACGGCTCACCAGCTCTGAGGTTGTGATACCTCGTCAAAGTGAAACAGAAGGCTTGGAGGAGGTTCCAGTCAAAATAGTTGGTCATTTCTTTGCAATTCAGTCAGCGCAGCGCAAAATTCGTGAGCTTCTGGTCAAAGCAAAAGAGGCTGAAAGAGTTGGAAAAATGCGACCCAACAACATCGCACCACCCCCTGTCACCAATTAAAGAAATGGACACAACCACAACTGCTTGTACAAAAACAACCTTGAACAATTTGATGTGTATCTTAGTTACTAACTGTCCCACATGCCATTAATTTAGTCACATAACCACATTTGTTAGCTCGGACCAGTAAAAGCTTGTGTCACAAGGAGCTGTTAACTTGCCGGTTATGTTCTAGTGCTTCTCGGTGTACCCTGTCAGAATATCAAACAAATTTGCATGCATTGCTGTCAAACGTAATTATCTGTGTATTACCAGCACACTTGATCGGACTTTAACAACTGGCGATGGTTTATTTTGCATGAAATGAAGTATGGTCAGCGCAACATCACTGAAAATGCTGCTATTTTTCACTTTGTGGGTTTCAAAAGTTCCTTTCCGTCAAAATTACATGTAAAATAATTGGTGAGTATTGGCCATTGTTTGAGGTAAAGCATAAGAAAGTCTCTTATGTTCTACCTCTTTCGTATAAGTTTTTACTTCTTTTAATATTCCTTTACGGGGGGGTTGTAACTTTGCAGTTGTAGCTTTTTTTCTCTTTTTTTTATTTTTTATGTTTTGAAGCTAGTGGTTTTCATGCTGCCAGTGGACTCTTTGTGTGCCTGTTTGTCTTTTGCCAAAATTACATCATGGCAATGTTTCGTTTTCATAATAATCGACTCAGTTCCCTTAGTTTCGATCGAACTTTAAGCCCACAAGTGGTGACAATGCAACCGAGCGAGACTGATCCATCAAGCGACCAAGCACAGTTGTTGCCATGTGCTCCACATTTTGAAATGAAGATCTTTGACAAAGCATTTTCTGACCATATGTTTCAAAGGTGTCACTTGTTTCACACACACACCAAAATTTGTGGTGACTGTTTTGCGTGCTTCGTAACTTTGTTTTGTGTGTTTTCAACAAAAACGTTCATTAAAATGTTTCTTTCTGCTTTTGTTTCCTGTTTTTGGCTTTCTGCAGCTTTGATATATTTGGTTAAGATCTCAAAAATCAGCGAATAGTTTCAAACTTCAGTATGAGTTCTAATTGGGATTGTTGTGTTGTATGTGTTCATAGATGTAGGCTGTTAGTATAATACTGGGTAATATCAAGTATGCAAAAACAAAGAAAAGGTTGCACAAGTCACCAAACGCCGCAAATAAAGATTTAAAAGCAGGTGATTTTTGCCATGATTATTGAATTAATCATTCTTAAACATGTGAGTATTAACCAAAGTTTAAAGAAAAATTGTAGTACTTATTGCATGCACTCAGCCAAACTCAACATTAACAATAACAACATTGGCAGCTTGAATAATTGCTTCAAACTATATCTAAATTTCATCATATCAAACCATAATAAGCCCTTTCCTTCACTTTTTTGAGCAAAATTTAACAATTTGTTAAATGAAAACAATTTCTAGTAACTCTCAATTTTGAGACGACATGCTGTTGTCAATGTTTTCCACTCCAGACACTGCCTGATAATTTTGTTTGACTTTATACTAGCAGGGAGATAATATCAGACTTTTATAAGTAGTGTATTGTGTTACAAGGCCCCAATAAAACCGCAAGATAAGGTTTTGTGATTATGCTTAAAACAGGATTTGACTAGGCGATAAATAGCTTAAAAAAAACCTTAAAAAGCATTTCACGTAAAGCTAAGTATTTTTGCCCATCACTTTGTACACAACTATCACATATTACATTACTGTAGACATTGTAAAGAGCAAGCTATGTCATCCAATGCTCTTCTTAACTGGACTGGATCAAGTGATGAAGATGACAATGAAGGTGGTGCTGTACTCATGTCATCATTGCATGAGTATGATGTTGATGAAGATGATACAAGTCAACTGTTGAACTATAGAGTTGAAAATCGAACACGGTATTTTTTGCATTCATTCTTAAACTTATCAAAGCGTGTAGATTTGTGTTCATTTGCCATCGTGGGGAGTAGCATTCACTGTGTCTCTGTAATGTTATTTATGTCTTAATCAATGCATATTGAGTTGTTTGTATGTATAATGAGGTAACAAACTAAAACTATTGAACACTATATATGGATCTGTTTATCATTTGATGATGAAAATAATAGGCAAATAGATGTAAAAAGCGACATGCTTTATTGTTCAAACATTTTATGTGACTCACATGGATATAAACGGGTGTAATTAATGTGGCCCTTCATATCACTGATAATGGCATGAACATTTGCCGAAAGAATGAAACATCTCACTTTTTACTTATGTTTGGGCCATTACTTCCATTAAAATAAAATTAATTTCTTAAATACCATCACCATAACTCACTAATATAATGGATATGTTTGTATTAGGTAATATTCTCTTTCAAAATCCTTTCCAACCCAAGGTGCTGTGCATAACTACCAATCTGTTGTGGTATTGTAAGTTGTTAAACCAAGCGAAGGATGAGACACATGGCTACACACATGGGTTGCCACCCTTAGCAAACAAGCACTGATAGTCTACTCTAGGTTACCATGTGTTTGCCATGCGTTGACAAACCAGCTAACCTGTAATAGTATCAGGTCAAATAGTGTGAAAGTTTGCTGACTAAAATATTTTTGATGTGAGTTAAAGAGACTTTGATATTGCTGAAATATTGTAATGTTAAATGCTGATCATTTGTGTGTTAGTGCATTTTACAGTGCTTAGACTCCAATCTAGTAAGAATGAATTGTATATCGAAAAAGGTTGCATAGGAAATGCCCTTTGTTCTCTGTGTGATTTAAACCTTTGCGGTAGCAAATTTTGTCAGTCCATACATTTGTACAATTTGACTAGATATGGATTTAAGGCAACGTTTTTTTCGGTAAGCTGCACTGTGTTATCAAAGAAAAAATATGAACAGAAAAAAAACATTTTCTAGAAGCAATTTGTTAAATTAAAGATTAGAGGAATTAAGTGTTTGATTTAAGCATAAATTACCATAGTTTTACAAGTGTGTTAGTTGTATTTTCAAATTATGCTTAAGTAATCATTGAAAATATTTCGTTCTTAGCGGAACATAATCAGTTGCTCATATTCTTTATCCAGAAATCGGAATCCTATTCCACTTTCCTCATCAGCTTTGGAGAGGATTAAGGAAGAAAAAAAGTACAAATATTCTCTTGTTTCTGTTCTCATAATTGGGGTGTGTTTGCTTCTCATGGTTAATATAGGTCTTGGTTATAGAAAATGTGAAGGTAAGGCTTTTATCACAACTACTGTTATGTGTTGAGTTTTGTAAAAAAAGCTATTTTTTTCTAACTTCATGTAAAACTATACTTGATGTATTGGTTCTGAGAATTTCATAGACATATTTTTTGAAGAAAATTACAAATATATAGGAGGCATTGCATGTTTGCTTAAATTGCTTACAAAGGTAGAAAAGATGCAAGTACTCATAGCCAATAGATTTGTTCTTCATTTACATTTTTTCTTTATTCTCTTGGCTCCTATGCCTTAACTATCGTTTTGTCTAGATTTGACCAAAATTGCTTTATTCCCCATATATTTTTGCTGTTGGCACACACAGTGGTAAAGACAAAGTAAAGACACTTTTTGAATTTGACTACAAACCTGTTTCCATAGATAAACACAAACACATTTTGTGTTAGTATATATACATTTGTTATAGACAGCAAGAAAGCATGCTACTTACAGTTCTAATAAGCCATCCATTTCAATCATATAAATGTCTTTAATGACGAATATAACAGCCCAAATAGACGTAAAAAGCAAAATGCTTCATTATTCAAACATTTTGGTAAATGCTCATGCCATCATGATATGAAGGGCCACATCAGCCGTTTATAACCACAACGTTTAAACGGTAAGCATGGCGCTTATAAAAGTCCATTTGGGCCATTATATCCATCATGAAACTTGTTAATAGATCCGTGTATAGTGTTTCAAAATACAAATGTACTTTTAACTGTAAGTTTATTTTTATTATAAGGTCAAGATGGAACATCAAAGCATAAAGTTTTGAAACCAAAACCTCAAGCTACTGTTTGTCGAGACAACATCACCAAAGTGATATTTCCATGGCAACAGTACAGGTCAGAAAAAGTTATCTATGTCGAGATCTGCCTAAAATTTTTACATCCCAGTGGATTTAATTTCTACAATAAAAGATCATTCCTAATTTTGTTGCCACTCTTGGTTTGTCAGCTATTCCATCTTAATCAAATTCTAAGGAAAAAAATCAATACCCAGAGTCTGGCTGTTGCAAATGGGTTTACCTCTGCATTAGTTGCTAGAAAATCATTTTTTGTGTAAATAACACGGGATTGGTGCCTAATACATTTAAAGCAATAATTTATATCTTAAATTATTTCTTTTGAAACTGTTTACCAATTTTCCTTTTTAAGCACATACATTCTAAACAAAGCTTACTTTAAAATGTTGCAGAGTAAAAACACACCTTTTTGATACAGAAAGGAAGAAATAATTGTGTTTTTATCTAATAAAAATTGTCACTTCTTGTCTTTACAGATTGCCTTCAGCAATAAAACCACATGTTTACAGTATATTTCTGCATCCAAATTTGACAACATTTGACTGCACTGGTCACATCAATATCACCTTTGAAGTCCAAGAAGAAACCAACCATATTATTTTTCATTCTGGAGCAAAACTACAACTATTTGACATTTATATTGTCTTGCCAAACAAAAAACATATAAAACCAACAAGCAAGCTTTATTGTGAAAAAAATGAAATGGTGGCCCTGAAATTTTCCAATTCTCTTGCTAAACGTTCCCATTATTTATTACACATCAAGTTTTCATATAAGCTGGACTTTTCACTGAAAGGGTTTTATCTCAGTCGATACAAGAAATCCAATGGAAAGGAAATGGTTATTGCAACAACCCAATTTGAAACTGTTGATGCAAGAAAGGCTTTTCCTTGTTTTGATGAACCAATATTTAAGGTATGTATTGTGTTTAAACAACTGATACACAGACAAAGTTATCAGTCGGCACAATTTTCTATTTTGTTTTGTGATTTTTTTTATTTATCCTATTTTACCCATAGTTTAAAGGGTAACATTTATTAGTTTGCATAGTTAAAAGGTGTTTTAACATATATATATAATAATTCTTTTTAAATCATATAGCAGAGTAGATTTTGTAATAATCATGGCTTGTTTTGCCATCATGCTCTGGCAAAAATTATCGAACCACACCCCTTAAGTTTCCTAATGCAGTATAACGTCACTAGCTCAGGACATCAATAATTCACGATGTGGTCATGGCTGCTAAGCTTTAGTTGTATTATTCTTTATGCACTAAAACACCTTCCTTGGAACAAAAGCCCTAAACATGACTTTATAGGCACATCAGTTTTTCTATTTTTGTTGTTTAATAATGTTTGACTTTTACTGCATTTTAAACAACACAAAACACTCACTAAACCAGTGCTTGTGAACCTTTTTTTTAAATCGTACACCCTTTTAACGTTTACTCAGACCTTGTACACACCCAAAACTGTAACTTGTTCTTAACTTTTTAATGCAAAAATAACCATGACTAACAAGAGAAGAATTAAATTATGTCGTCCCAAATGGAATTTAGTAATCTACTGACTATGTACACTTGAGATACAGTTGTACCATGTATTGTACACTCTGCTCTAAAACACAAATCTGCCTGTTGTGATACTTCATCATATAGGTGTATTACATATGCCTATATGGTACACCCCAGTACACCCCATCACAGTGGTACACCCTTTAAAAATTATGGTACACCCTGGGGTGTATGATATAGCCGGTTGAAAGGCACTGCACTAAACTACCTAATAAAAGTTATGTTTCTACTGGAAAGACAGGGACACAGGTTATGTTTGTTGAATGTCTCTTTAACTTTTAGTTAAGTATCTGATGCTATCGCTTTGTTTTGTGAGTATCTCTACAATAACATTATTTTTCTGTCGGTTTAAAATGTGCTTTCGGTTTAAAAGTTTAGTCTATTCATTTTATGACAATCATGAAAAACCACAAAAAACAGAATCAGTTAATCCGTATCTTTGTCTAATTTTGACAAAACTTGAGGTACAAATGATTTGTAATGTGGGAAGGCTTTAACTTTTCAAAATCGGTTAATCGAGGCTTATGCCTAATCTGGACAACTTTTTTGGTTCAAACGTGTCCAGGTTAACTGAGATTTACTGTATATCTTTTTTTACTGAAAATTGAACTGAAATTAATTACCGTACTAATTTATAATACAAAATTTTTCAGGTGAATGTATCTTTACAAATGGTGAGAGATAAGCATTACCAAACACTTTTCAACATGCCTTTAAAATCTACTGCTTCCATCAGCAACAATCTTGAGATAGATGACTTTTATGCAACCCCTAAAATGAGTTCCTATCTTATTGCATTCATTGTTTCGGACTTCCAGAGCGTTACAAACTCCACGCCAAGCGGGATAAAGGTAAATTGATGAATTATGAATGAGTCTCCAGGGCATGCATTGATGGGTACATTGCATGGAAAATTGTTTCAAAAATGTAAAATGAAAAGAAAAAGGGTAGAAAAGTTTTATCTGCAAACCCTAAAAGTGTTCTTTAGACCAGTGGTTCCCAACCTGGGGTCCGCGGACCCCCAATGGGTCCGTGAGATGGTTTTAGGGGGTCCGTGGAAGCAAACATTAGTAGTACCATTAACCAACAGTAAAATATTTGTAAGTTTTTAAACCATTTCTGCAATCCTGCATATGAGTGCAGATTGTTTATTAAACCTTTGTATCAGGAAATATTACATTTTTGTGATTGTTATCTCCATTGTGACATCACAACACACATCAACAATGAATTTTATAGTGCTTTGTTTCATGTTTTGTACACTAGAAAATTTATCTCTTTGTTGGATTGACTTCTACAGTACATAATGTCATTGAGACTGTGAAGGTTGATTTAAATGCTGCCTAAAAACGATAATATATGTATAATACAAGAAACAAAGAAAGACTTCCGGTAAAATACATTGGGGGTCCGCAGGCGTATAAAATTTACAAAAGGGGTCCGTGACTACAAAAAGGTTGGGAACCACTGCTTTAGACTGTTCAATGTTAATTTACAACAGCAATAAAAACCATGTTTTCTAAACAAACGCTCACAAGTTCCCAAATTTGAATGCATTTTTCTGTGTGTTTTAGTGCTTTATCATACTAATAAGATTTTACTTAAACCTGTACTAATAGGTATCTGTCTATGCATCTGCTGACAAAATGGGACAGCTAGATTTTGCACTGAAAACGGCTGTAAATGTGTTGGACTTTTATGAAAAGTTTTTCAAAATACCTTTTCCTCTTGAGAAAATGGATCTAGTTGCAATACCGGACTTTGCTGCAGGTGGTGAAAATGCATATCTTTGCTTTTGTTACATATTTCCAACATAATAATATATTTTCTCTGTAAATACTGCATAAAAAATGTAAATACTTTATGAGTATATCACAAATTTGGAAACATTTGTTTCAAGGCTGAAATCAGCTAGCTTTAGTATAAAAAACATATATATTTCCATTATGCAAGCATCTTTAGTGTCTTATTCAAATAGAATCATTTAAGTAGATATTTTAATGTATCAGAAATGGATCAATTTGATTTCACTGCTAAATAAGTTTCATTTTGTTCAAAGATTTTGTAAATACATCCTAATTGAACTGTAATCTAGCAGTTAACTTTATGTTTTTATACAATAGGTGCAATGGAGAACTGGGGTCTTATAACATACAGGGAAACAGCAATTTTATATGACCCCATTACATCAGGAATTTCTGATAAGGAGTGGGTTGCTATAGTGATTGCACATGAAATATCTCATCAGTGGTTTGGAAACTTAGTTACCATGGAATGGTGGAACGACCTCTGGTTAAATGAAGGTGACTCATTTTTATGTTTAATCACAACCTAAATGATTTTATACCTACAATTATGGTTAAAACTTAAGCAATCATTGAAAATGTTTTGTTCTTACTGGAACACAACAATTGCTTGTATTTTTTATCCAGAAATCAGAAACCCATTACAGTATTTTCAAAGCAGTGTTTTTATTTGCTTTGTATATAACAGTGGCTTTTACTTAACCTCATACTGATCATGTACCTACTCATAACTCTTCCTATTGCCGTGTACCACCCAAAAATTCTGTTTAGATGGGTATAACAAGAGCTAGGCCTAATCTTCTTCACTAAGCTTGCATATTCTGAAATGAGACATCCAGAGGAATGCACAAGACACTAGTTGCATTTCATAATCTGACTTAAATTAAGTATAGTGGAAAGCTACTTGCATACCACTATAAAACTCCAGTTTACCACTAAGAGAGATCCCGGTATACACAAACCTCAAAACCTGGGGTGTGCAACATTTTTTGTCGTTGGGCTATTTAACCAATTTCAGACATCAAGCGAGGACCACACAATTTTTTTTCATGTGCACAATAAATTTGAGATTCTTCCCAAGATTCAATACATTTATTTTCTAAAACATACAGTTTCACCGCAACACTGGCTTTCACAACAAAATAATTGTTCACTAGCCAAAGGGAATTACTGCGCCACATTCGGTAAAGTACTTGCAAACTGCTGTATAGCCCACCGGTTGCAAAACCCTTTTTTAGCTTATACTTGTTACATATAGTATAGCAACTTAAAAGATTTACCAAAAACTAGTGGAAGATTTTGCTGAATTCCCAGAGGAAATGAATTCCCATTTTTTCTCTGAATCAATGTGTTGGTGAGGACCACACTAAATAGCTTGGTGGCCCGGATTGTAGTCCATGGGCTGCATGTTGCACACCTCTGCTCTAAACTGACACTTTAACCACTATGTGTACTGTTGGATGTACATGCTGTGGTTCACATATAAGTTTATGTGCAGTGAGAGATTTTATTGTTAGCTGGTAATGTACAAGCATTGCCCAGATCTGTTTACATCAAACATTTGAATATATAAGTGCCAATGTGTTTACCCCATATTGTAATGTTCAATTTGTGTTTAAGTGCTCAACAACTCTAGTAATATTAAAACTGTGTAACCCTGCACAAAAATTAGCAACCAAATGTTACCTTCTAGGTTTCGCCACATATATGGAGTATTTTGGCACCAATGGAATTTATCCACGGTGGAACATTATGAGCGAATTTCCAGTGAAAGAAATCTATGCAGCAATGGGCACGGATGTTTCTCGTTATACCCACCCAATTTCTGTTACGGTTGACAGTTCTGAAGAGACTCGAGAAATCTTTGATGTGATTTCATATGAGAAAGGTATTTTTGTGAAAATTTACAGACAAATGTTTTGTTTAGGGCACCTAATTTTTTTTTCTATAATTGCATACCACCTAAACCCTGTTTAGGTTGGTAGACCAAGAAATAGGCTTATACCTTTTGAATATGATAGCATATTTCTAAAACCAGCAAGGTTAGCAATTCCAAAGGAATGTCCAATACACAAGTTTCATACAAAATAAGGGCTGATCAGTGGGTTGCAATTTTTGAACTTACCTGAATTAGAAACATGCTTGCAGAAAGCTCTTTGCATACCACCTTGCACTAGTCCAGAGATGGAGAACCACTGACCCGCGGGTCACAAAGTGGCCTGCCACATGAACTTTAGCAGGGTTCCTGCGGGTATGGAAAACCTGGAAAAGTTATGAAATTTAGAAAAGTTTTGAAAAAACCCTTTTGCAAAAGTCCTTGTATGGAATTTGGCACCTGTTTTATCGTGAAAATGCCAGATAGAGATAGGAATTTCAAATTACGCAACATTTGCATATTTGTTGCAAGTCAAGCATATTATGGTAAATTGGCAGCATATAGCAAAGCCTTTTTACGAGTTTTACGATGGGAATTGCTAGATTTAAAAAAAATAAGGTTGTGGAAATTTGGGTGTTTTTTCTTGAAAAGTTTTGGAAAAGTCATGGAATTTATAAATGAAAATTGCACGGGAACCCTGTTTTAGTGACCCACTTTTAGTTTCAAAAATTTATACTGATTACTATAGGTAGGGTTACCAGACTTCCAAGATTAAAAAGCAACACAACAGTTAACTGCAAGCCCTTTGCCAGATTGTGTATTGTCTTAAAACACAGATTGTTGAGTCAATTTTGAGGCAACAGATATGTTTATTTAAACATACAACTTGAAATGATTTGTTTTACCTTTGTTGACGCTGTTCAGTTCCACATATTCAGCGAATCCTTGTTTTAAGCTGAAAACTACCTAGGATTGCAAAACTTGCAGAGAAGATGCAGCAACAAGCTTCTCATTGACATTGACATTTAATAAAATATGTGACCCACTTTGTTTTTGTTTTCCGAGTTATGATCTCATGTATGACCCATTCAACTAAAAAGGTTCGCCATCCCTGCAGTAGTGGTTAGCGTACCACAGGTTAAGAACTACTGTTTTAGGGCAACTAAAACTTTGCCTAAATACCATAAACAGACCAATTTGGTTAATTGCATGACCGATTTTGCCGTTTCATGAGGTCAACCGGATTATGTGATGAACTGAGCAATTTTTTTAAAATAGTAGCCACAGTCTGAATTTCCTATGCTATTAAACGGATTTTGCAATTAACATGATCTATAATTTATAGCAGTAAACAATGTATTATTTGATACAGTAATTTTGTACAGTTTGGTTATCATCTAGGGCAGGGGTGCATGACCTTTTTTGACTCAAGGCCGACATTTGAGGTATTCAAACTTTCGGGATCTACCATTCCAATACAAATTATTTATGTGCTGATAGCAAAGCATAACTTGCATTTGTTCCACCCCAGTTTTACGTTTTTGTCATGGTTTGGGTATGATTTTTTTTACATTGCAATGAGCATTATTCGTAAGCTTGATCCAAAACTGATCTTTAAAATACAGTATTAAGAAAAAAAATGGAGGAAAACACCTATTTAAATTTGAAAAAAGAGCAACTACCAGTACAGAACAAAGTAAAAATTACCACTGTAACTATTACTTTTGTGACATAACAATGCACCAGAGTATTTGTGGTGTGAACATATCCGGATATTTTAATGATTAATTCTTACAATAAGATCACCCATGCACAGCAACATTCTTTAAAACCATGATACAAAACAACTATATATTTTATATTATATTATTGTATTATATCTGCATTCCTCACGATCGACTTGATATGAGTCCGAGGTTGAGCACCTCTGATCTATGGTATTAGGACAAAAACTTCCAAATACAGTGTTGGGACAAACTCAAACAAGTCCTGGTGTTTGACAAAGTTATATCACTTTTTACAGGTGGCAGCTTAATATCAATGATGAGTGATTTTTTCGGTGAAGCATTTTTCCAGGGAGTGACAGCATATTTGAATGCACATGCTTATGGAAATGCGGGAAACCAAGACCTGATTGCATCTGTTGCCAATGCAGCTGCCAATTCCAAAGTTAATGTCCAGGTATGTACAAGTACAGTGTACATTCTAACCAGCAAAACAAATGTTTGAAATATGATAGTCTTGTCTGAAAAACTGTAAACAATATTATTCTTTGCTGTTTTAAACTCTTTTGCAATTTTAATTATTCATATCATAGTATGTCAGGCTTTTTGAAGGCAATAAACTGAGTGTGCATGAACTTTACTGGGCTGATTTCATTATGAATAGTCATCTTAACAAAAGTGTCTGATTCTTATGCAAGTTTGTTTTGTGGAGAAAAATGTTAAGCTTATTTTGATTTATATCAGAAGGTTATTCTATCACTTGACTGTTGTAGGCAATGATGGACACATGGACAATTCAACCAGGCTTCCCTGTGGTAACAGTGACATCTAGTGGACATGGAAAGGTAGCAATATGCTTTGTTTTATGAAAGATTTTTGTTTTGGCTTATACCGTTATACCCAAAATTTAATCCTGTATCTGGGAACAACAATATTATTAAAAAACTAAAATTTATCTAAGCCTGGTTTCCACAAATCTTGAGGACCTTTACTTGCTACCTATTTTAGGAAAGCAGTTCTGTCCAAACTGGAAAACAAAGTTTAATGATAGCTGCCAAAATAGCCGTTGTAGATGTCATTAGACTCATGAACAGATATCATGTTCCAAGTGACTTTCTGGCAGTCTTAAAAATTGACAGTATGCACTTGTTTTTTAGGTAACAGTTTCACAAAAGAGATTTTTGTACACAATTGGGACAAATGAACAGCAGAGCAAAGAAATGTGGCAAATTCCCTTGTCTTACATTTCAGACAAAAATACAAATGATGTTGGCCACTTTGTGCTGGACAAGAAGTTAGACTCTATTGAAGTGGATTTCAAATCATGGATAAAATTTAATCATAACGAAACTGGCTACTACCTGGTAAGTAACTGAATCTTGACTCTACTGCTCAAATGTTTTAGGAGCCTAAAATGCCGTATGGTTGGCACAACCACTTTGTATTCACAAGGTTGTGAGTTTTAATCCCATCTTGAACACTTGTTACTTTCTTGAGCAGAAAGCCTAATCGGCATTGCTCCATATCAGAGCAGCCTGATAGGTTGAACTAAATTCGAGTCCCGAAGTCCAAAAATTTAAATACAAAATAATTTAAAAGACTTGCACAAAAACAACGAGATCGTTGCACTCATTGTGAACAAAACAGTCAGACATTGCCCACTCAACGAGAATAAAATAAACTATGGTGTCAATAACATTTTTCTAACACGCTTAGGGTTTGTGGCCAAATAGGAGAGTTTTCTGTTATTTTGTTGACCAATGTTTGAACAATTTGTACGTCAAAACTGATTTTTTATAGCATTTGGAGAGTTTCTTTGTGGATCGATGAAAATGAAGTTATTTTACCCATGTATACAAAAAATTTAAAACCAAAGCACTAACGTATAGGCAAATATGGAAATGAATCCTGATTAGTGTTTTTCCTAATATGTTCATACACTAAAAACAATAACACAAAGACAAATTTGTGCTCATTGTATATTACAGGTGACATATGATAAGAAGCTATGGAAAAGCCTAACTCAGCAGCTCAAATCAGATCCCACTGTTTTCACACCAAATGACAGAGTAGGGCTGCTGGGTGATTCCTTTGCTGCAGCTCACAGTGGACAACTCACTTATGATGAGTTGTTTGATCTTGTTCAGTTTGTCAGGGGTGAATCCGAGTATGTGGTTCTGTATAAAGCATTGGGAAGCCTAACATACATCAAGGATACACTCAAGTGAGTATGGAAAATACAGGTCTTGACTAACAAGATCTGCAAACTTTACAAAGAAGTTTTTGATGCTAGTTTCTTATTTAACAAATTTGTCGTTCAACTGGTGTGATGCTAAACAAATACTAATTGTTTTTCAAAAGCTTGTAGTTTTGCTGATGAATGACAAATTTGTTAAATATGCAACGTGTTGGATGAAATGCCTGTTCAGTATTTGATAGTTTCTTACTCTAAAAAATATGAAATCTTAATGATGTACTTTTAAAAATTTTTGTATTTTTTAGCATATCTAGTATGTATATTTTAAACACACCACCATTTAGCTTTTTGTTTGATTGTCACTGTACGATAAATTGCAGTTTGGAGTTTCAATGTTATACTTGTTATTTCATCCTTGAAATTTTGTCCAAGGAATTGATGATTGTTTTCGTGTGTTAGGTTTCATTTAGATGAATCATCTCACTCTTTGATGAAATCATTTCTAATATATTTACTGCAACCAATATATGACAAAATTGCTTGGAAAGATGCATCCAAACTGACTAGAGAGGAAAATAAACTAAAAACCATGATAACTGATGATATGTGCAAGTATGAAAATAGCGTACAATTTTGTTTAATATTTGTTCTTGTTTGAGCGGTTTGCAACCCACCAAGGCACAGAAGCTATCCTACTACTGTGTGACAAAGGATAGTGTTGCGAAGAAATTGCAAATGAAAAAACATATATTTTACTTGTTCCACGTTTAATTTAAGTTACTTTGGTTTATTTCTTTTGAGTAAATTTTATAGGTGATTAGTACAAACTTAAGACATTATTTTTTTACAAACCCATACAAACCCTTAGTATAAACAGAGCAATAAGAATTTTTATTGTAGTTGTGCCATATAATTAGCATCAAGTGTCTAAAAATGTTTGGAACAAACTTTTTTTTCATACCACACAAATATTTTTAAATAATAATTTTTGTGATATCTTGAAATTTTTGAGATGACATATACCTGATAAGTATTTTTGTCGCATTTTTCTCCATAACTGAATAAGCTTTTCTAAAATGTCGCTGTGAAAGTGAAAACTAGTGTGTCTTTTTCAGCTGAGATTATTTGCCTATTTGACTAAAAATTCCGTTTTGGTCCAAAATTTTGAAGCAAGTTTGATTTTTTTTACAGCCCGAATTGTCACATTGCAAACTAAACAACATTAACATGTTAACAATTTGTCATGAAATTATTGATACACAACACGTTTAAGCCATTTCCAATATGAAAACAAAGTTACAAAGTAGATGTCCTTGTTACCAAAACAGGTGACCCAACTTTGTGCTTTGCACCATAATTTTTAATAAAGATTTGAATCGCATGCTGCAGTAAGAGAAAAAACTGCATTCAGATTGCAATGTGACATATTAGCTTAACTCAGATTAACTGTTTGTTTTAATTCCTGTTTTGCAGAAATGAACACCAGCCTTGTATTGTTAAGGCACTTCAATTGTTTGATACTTGGAAACAAAATCACACAGCTGTTTCTCCAAATGATTTGGAGACTATATTCTATGCAGGTTCTGTTACTTAAATACTGTTGTTATTTGATACTTTTTTCCAATTATGAAAAGAAAGTATATTTAATGTATACATAAAAAACCAGCAACTATTTTAAAAATACCTAATGTTTAATTTTTTGTGCCTACTTCTGACCATTTTTAAAATAGATTTGTTTTTTTCCAGCTGTGGCCCATGGGCCTTCGGCCAATTGGAATTATTTGTGGAACTTGTATGTGAACTCAACCAACCCTGGTTTAAAACGCAAAATTCTTGGCGCTTTGACTTCATCAAATGAAGTTGATCATGTGCTTTCTCTGCAGGGTGAAACTCTTACAACAACCAATATCAGAAGTCAAGTGAGTGAGACATGCCATGTATTTTGTTGTTGAAAAGGGGCAATTGGCTACAAATAACAAATATTTTCAAGAAAACTGTTTTCTATTTATTTGGCAATTTTTGCTATCTGTATATGCCGTAAAACATTTTTAACAACCAACTATTTCTAAGCTGAAGTAAAGGCTGAAACACTTTTGTTATGTAAGGAATCTCATGTAGACAATAGAATGTAAAAAATAATGATTTTTGCTTTGAATCATTTGAATATTTAGACTGTTTCATAAAAAACATGTACAAACCATAAATCTAAAGTAAATGTCATGACAATTTTGTTGGCTGTCTTAGTGTCTTTACGTAATATGTTTTTTTTCCCTTTTAATAAATGTAGTGATAATTCATATATTTTTTCAGGACAGTGACAAAGCTTTAGCAGGCCTTGCCCAGAACTTGGTTGGTTCGGCTTTAACTTGGAAGTTTGTCAGGCAAAATTGGGATGAACTTTTAAAGTTAAATCCTGTTTCAAGCTACAACATGCAACGCATAATTAAAAGTTGCCTACGTAAGCAGAGTTGTTTCATTTGTTTGCAATGTTTTATGAGTTTGGTGAAAAGGGCAACAATTTTTTTCAGCAAAAAATTTTGTTTCTACTATTTTTATAAAAACCTAATGTGCCTAATAAAGGCCTTCAACAATTTTAATTACCATGTAAAAATGGCCTTTTTCAATTAAGTTAAATTGTCTTTAAGTATCATCATATTATTTGCTTTTTTATTTGCAGGTACATTAACAGATGAAAATGACATTTCAGCAGCCAAAGGCTTCTTTAAAGCTCAAGGCATCAGTGATATGAAATTTGTTAAAAGGGATTTGGAATCCGTTCAAATAAATATTCACTGGCTTCAGAACTATCACAGCCCTGTTAAATCTTGGCTTGGGTCCAACAAGCATCAATGGCAAAATACTGCATAATTGCTGTTGGTATATTTTTTGTTTGTCAAGTCTAATCTGGGCAAATTTTTAGGTCCAAATGGGTCAGCATTAAATGAGGTTTGCTGCATATACTAAAAATTCTGTTTGTTTAGTTGCGTTTTTTTGCGGTTCAATCCATCCATGGTATATTGTACATTGCATACATATTGATTTTGGTTGTGGCTGGATAAAATTGTTGTGTTTTAGAGTATTGCTTTTGTGCAACCACCAGTGGCAATGACTTAAAATTGTTACTGGTTTTGAAAAATTATTCAACTGTTTAGAATTACTTGGATTCTCTTTGTTTGTAGTACATGTTTTTTGTGACAAAAAACCTTCCATTGTGTCGCACATTTAAAATGTTATTCCATAATTATGTTGTACCTTTTGAACCACTTTGCATGTATTCTGTCCTGTATTAATGATGTATTTCTATTTTGTACATTTTTGCACAGATTCTGTTTTTTCAAAATGTAGGATTTTTTAACATTATAATTTATGAAATAATGCTGCCTTTATTCTTTATTGAGTATTGTCAATTTTCATACACAATCTCTTCACTTGTGTTGTGTCTTAAATGTACAAATGCTTTTTGTGGGAAGTGTCAGCCTTACAAATTGAAGCAATTTCTACTTTATACAACAAGTTAGTGCAATTCACCTGTTTGCATTCCATGTTTGTATTCTGCACTAAAGGTAAAGTTACTACCACCTCTTTACAATGTTACCAACTGCGTGGTAGGGTAGAAAACAGTAAATAATGCAACATGTTAAAATGTAGAGAAAGGTGCAAACAAAAGATAAAGAGTACACCAGTATAACAATACAATAAATTTATTAAACTGACAGTGACAATAAATTTATTAAAATATTTAAAAAAATGATAGACAATAAATCATAAATATTTTGTTTCTATGTACAAACACTCTGCAAATTATTCTTGAAAACTGCGCTTTATTGCGATTTGTGGGTGATTTTGGCGCAGGGAGTTAACTATTTCTTCTGGAAAAGCATAGCAAAATGATAGGTCAATGAAGTGGAGATCTGGACATTTGTAGATTAGGTTTTCTATAGCAAGACGAGTGACAAGTCTTGTGCCCAGTATATCCAATTGTCTGAAGAAACAGTATTTGTTTTAATGGAATACAGGTGAACAAATTTTAAAGAACTTTAGATAAATTTATAATGTCAATGATTTTTTAAGCATCACGGTATGCCAGGCCCATTTAAGGCGTCATACCGAATCAGTGGGTCAACAAGGCGTCATACCGAATCAGTGGGTCAACAATAGACTAGAAAAATCTAGCTTGAGTTAAAATTCAAACCAATGATAATAGTCTTTCCGGGACTCGCGTTCTACCAACTGAGCTACAAAGGCTTAGCCTTGACCCTGTCGAAAGTTGAGCACAAGCACCAATGATATGCTGCACATGTCAGCTTCATAGTAGGCTTCAGGGCTGATAGCAGTTCAGAATTTATGTTTATCTGGACTGTTTTTTGAGCATATGACATTATATATGCAGTCTGTGAGACTACCACATACATCTCTCCTTAAAAGGATTAAAATCCTGCAACTAATATTACACTTGCGCTTTTTACAAATTTTTAGTTAAAAAATCATGTTAATCCTCCCAAAACTTAAAGTTGAGATGCATAGTTTAAAGGTCCGTGGCCAAATGTTGTCAAAATATTTAAGGTCCGTGGTCAAATACTGTGAAATAATTATTGTTTTAAATACCTGAGTTTTCTGCAATGCTTAGCAAGAAGATTAATTTCATTGTCAGATATTGTTCGATTTGCTGTCACAAACAGTTTCTTTAGGTTTGGTGAGTTTCGGGCAAGACTGGCAAAACACCCTGAGCTGCTCTGGAGAGTTCCACACCTGAAAGTTACACAAATATTGCCAAAACTTTTTGCAATGATACGTAACTTATCACTGTGTAGATGGCTTACATAAAGGTACCAAAAATACTTTGTTAAGTTTAATGATTAAAATAACAGCATAAAAAGTGGCATGCTTAATTTTTTCAACTGTTTCGATAAATGTTTCAACTGTTTCCATCATTACATCACTGATTTTCATTAAACTCATTAAACTTCATCATAAAACTTATGAACATATCCGTATATAGTGCTTCATTAAAAATTACTGTTGTTATTTTCTGTCAAACACCCAAGAGAAATGTTAAATGTACTAAGATGTATTGGCATCTTTTCAAAAGATAACAAAAACACCACAAAGTGTTGAAATGTAAAGAAAGTAAATTTTACCACCCAAGATCCAGTTCTTCAAGACATTTGCAGTTTGACGTAAGGGCATTGAGGCCGATGCTGGTTAGACTTTTTGCTCTCCATGTGTCTAGGGAACGTATTTGCTTACAATGTATAGATAACTCCTGAAGAACTCTAAAAACAAAAGAAACATTGATTGTATTTTCTTCAAAAACATGGTGTTTTGTCAAAATTAGAGCCAATGAGAATTATTTTACTCCATCGAAAATGACGGCAATCTTTTATACTACATTTTAGTGTAATGTAATATAAAAGGTAAGTATGCGACTCGAGTGTTTATAAACGGGTGTAACTAATGTTGCACGTCATCAGGCCCTTCACATCACGAATGATGCATAAACATTTGTTGAAATGTTTGAAGAATAAAGCATGTCGCTTTTTACGCCTATTTGGGTCATTATTTTCTTATTCGGTTGAGTATAGTATATAAGTCTCAGCTAAAACTGTATTATAATGAAAAAGGCCAATATAACTGTAACTCTATGGTCTTATGCAGTGGTGGGATTCAAATTTTTTGTCAGCCAGTTCTATCACAAAAGTCATATTTTTCAGCCGGTTCTGTGACAAAAAGTACATTGACAGTAACCAGTAATGCTAACCGGTTCGCTGATCTCATAAAATTTTGTGAGACGGTTGTATAAAACCAGCTGAATCCCACCACTGGTCTTGTGTACCCAGATAGAAAGCCAGGGCCTCTCAGGACAAAAATAACTGCTTTAAAATTCAAAATTTCCATGATAACTAAGCTTTTTAATGCATTGCCAACCTGTCATAATCAGTTATCATAGGACAACTTCCAATATTTAGATGTCGCAATTCTGGATTTGCATGAATGATGCAAATTATTCCCGCATCATCTACCTAAAAAAGAAAAAATGCAATTTTAACCAAGCAGTTGATAAAATTGAATATTTATGAATC
This sequence comes from Phallusia mammillata, assembly GCF_965637545.1. Taxonomy (NCBI): domain Eukaryota; kingdom Metazoa; phylum Chordata; class Ascidiacea; order Phlebobranchia; family Ascidiidae; genus Phallusia; species Phallusia mammillata. Next base: position 16,090,648 of record NC_137257.1, on the reverse strand, counting down.
AAATAGGAATTTTGCACACCTTTGTTCTGTACACATTCAGTGTTTGGAGATTTTGCATCTTGTGTAACATTCTTAGTGCCTGTGGAGTCAGTTTGTCACATGATTCAATGTTCAAATACTGAAGCATTGGGGCTACTCGCGTTAAAGTAGCCAAGACATGGTCGGTCAGGCAAAAAGACGAACCAAGATCGAGGAATGAAAGGCTTTTGAAGTTGCAAGAATGAAAAAATAGGTCTAACTGCAACGGAGCTATAATATCACCTCCCCCTAACCATTTCATATTAAGAGTTTTTAGTACTGGTGGACCTGGGTTAATTTCTTCATCACCGCATCGCACTTGTATACTTTCAAGTGCTCTTTCATTGATCATGTGCCAATATGGTTGAAGATCTAGGTGTACCAATTGGTTGGGATTATAACTGTGCTCTTTAAAGAGGTGACAAACACGAGCAGCACGGCAAAAGTCTGGGAATGGAAGATAATTGAATATTTTGCTTAAAATCTCTGGTGGTAAAAGACTAAAATATCCATCAGGGTATAAGTTAGTTTCAAGTTGGGTTTCCGAAACATCATTGCCACTTGAAACTTGTGTTACTGGCCCATCAACGCTTGTAGATTTGTAGTCAACTTTTGATTCAAGATAAGCAAGATCTTCAGTGCTGGATGAAGGTGCAATGGAGTCGGATTGGGCAATTGAAAGCAGTTGAAGTTCCTCCAAGGGTGGATCAACAGAGGATGATGCATTGTATGAAAGGGTTCCTGAACACATAAAAAAACGTAACTTAGGTATGTAACATCAAAGTTTTCAAAAACAGGTAAAACAAGAGGATTGGGTAACTTTGACATGTATTTTTTGGCCATTTCAACACCTTACCAAGGTGCACATGTTTTTTGTCGAAACATGCATCAAAAACCCAACAAACATATTTTATAATCAAATCACCAAATTGCAGGTGCAACCAATTGTTAAGCGCATGCTCTCAATCACATATACTATATTTGACAAACTTAAAAAGCACAAAAAACTATGTCATGTTTTATTGTTAGGACTATGTCATGTTTTTATTGGTATGTTGTTGAAAATTAAATCATATCCTTCATCTAAATCACAACTGCACAATGGTGATTTAATTACTTTGGGACATCGCCTTTTGCCGAAATTCCATAGGTGTGGGAAGGCCTGTAAGGTACACATTTTAAAGTTATCAAAATCATGTTCATCCAAACTCTATTTTTTTGTTAAAACAATTTGTAAAACTGACCGGTCAATTCAACTGCATCAAGCTCTGTGTAGTAATCAAGGTGGGAGTGCGAGAATTCCAAACGAATTATCCTGCTTCTTTTATTGATTTCCCTTAATATAGGTGCAAACATCCGAGCTTCTCTGGGTAAATTTTGTTGTGGGTTAGTATTTTCCCAAAGAACTTCCCAACTTGTGAAGCCGTACACTGGAATTGGAACTGCCTTGCCACATATATCTGGGTCAACTCCATCTTGATTGTCGTTACTAAAAATTAAGGTTTGTTTTGCATAGGAGCTTTCTACAGGGAATATTTGGCGAGCCTGCAGGTTTAGCGGTGGCATGTGTCTGTTTGAGTTGAGTTTTTTTTTTTTTTTCGTTTGGTGAAAGACAACATAACACTAAAACAATCACCAAGTCAGGAATAGCTGCCCACTGTTAAAAAAGTGGATGGCACAATTGGTGGATAATGGCTGAATGTGCTACAGCGAAAATTGGGTTTATGTCTTAAATGAAACGCCTTAAAAACCATTTTCGTAATACTTTTGTATAGCCATTTTTTCGTAATACTTTTGTTTCGCCATATTTGTTTGTAATTATGTATAGTTTGTGTACTTGTTCTTTCGTTTCAGCATTACTTAAAACATTTTTCTCAGTGTTGATAAAAATGGGGTCGCATGCAAATTCTGATTTCATTTTCCCTTAAATTGGGGTCGCCTATAAAAAAGGTTGAAGACCACTGTGCTACAGGTACATCATATTATAAAGCAATTAAAGCATCCAAGAAAGTGTGTGTGGCGCACAGTGAGTATGTAGGTGTATGTATTGTGTGCCTAATAGCCATACAATTGATCTGTTAAATAATAATTGTACAAAATGATAACACATGCAAAATTTTGTTCGTGATAACAAGTAGCTATAGGCAATTCTCTACTTATTGGAATAGCAGGTAAATAAGAAACTGCATGCTTAGAAAATTAAGATAAAAACAGGTACAGACATTTTCCCCTAAATATATACATGTGCAAGGCAGGCTTGGATACACATTGGGATGTGATGAAACAGAAGATAAAAGTACCGTATTTTACGGACCATAAAACCCGATTATAAGGCGCACTGTCAATAAATTGCTTCGATTAGTTTTTTGTTCATACATAAGGCGCACCGGGCTGTAGAACGCAACGTATTTTAAGGAGTATGGGTTATAAAAGTTTACTTGTTACGTAATAAATGTAAGCAAGTCACAATAGTACAATGAGCAAAAGAAGTGAATATCACAGTTGCTAGTTGCTTTTACCGTAGTTTGTTGTGTAAGACGGTGGTTTATTTATGTAATAATTGTATCGGTACTGGAGTGTAGGCAATAAAGCACTACTTGATCCATACATTAGGCGCACCGGCTTATAAGGCGCACGATCAATTTATGAGGGAAAAAAAGGATTTAAATTGCGCCTTATGGTCCGTAAAAGAGCAACACTTCCAAATATTTTGAACACAGCTAAAACCTAATGCATGTGCATTTTTATGTTACAGCTCGTTGTGGTGTGTAGTAATCATGACTACAACAGGAAATGCATTACGTATCTATGACTTCCCATACGCTTCAGTGGAGGTTGATGACAACATAAAAACAAAAGCATTATCTGCAATTCTCATAACCAAGAACACTAAAGCACCACCTCTGCAATTATTTTATTCTACAGTCAGCAACCAAGCTTAACACGCAAGGTTATTATTCATAACACCGAACTTTAGTGATTCAGAATTTCATGTTTATGTACATTTTAATCATATGTGTTTGTTATGATGTGATAAACCGAATACAGCCTTCACGTAAAAATTATGTTTGCTTTCTGAATACTGCTTACATTATCTCATACACACCTCAATAAACACAAAATGTTGATGTTCAAAGTCATTATAGTTTTGCTATAAATATAAAATTGGCATGTGGCGTTCAAAACTTTGTCAAGTTGTTGCTATTATTCTTACCCTGGTGTTTTCTGATTAGGAAATTCTTGGCACAATGCCAGGATTCGCACCAAAGCTCCTGGATTGTAGGTTTCATAAATCGCTATGGACCAAGGGTAAACAGCTTTGTCAAAGACAACATCAATGTAGTCTTGGCTTTGAAACTTTAAAGACCTGAATGGGAGATAAAATAATTAATGAAAATAAAAATAAATGCTTAAACATACTGTCTTACTAGTGTTTTGAAATGCAAACAGGTATTGTATTATTAAAAATGTACAGTTGCTTTTAAAATTATTCAAAAAGCAGTATTAGGTTTAAACTGTAAGTCAGTTAGTTATGCAACTCTTTATTTCTCATGCAAATTACTGACAATCAAACACAGGTAAATATACACATTAAACCGAAAGTCAGGGTAAATCGCACTTTGGCAGGAATATACTTATTTCAGATGAAACGTTTTGCTGAAATGTGCCTTTTTATTGTTGAAAAACTTAGCTATTTATAGCCTGTAAAAAATAAAACTGGAAAATTTTGAATTAGTCAAGTCTTTACCGTGGTCTTGTATCTCTTAAAGCAGGTTGTGTGTGATCCCACCAACCACCATATGTCCGCATCACAGCAGCTTGCGTAAAGTCCCCATATTTTGGAAATATTTTTGGTTCTCCAATAATATTGCTTACAGAATAGGAAAAACTTCGCTGACTTTCACCACCATACTGTGAGCTAAAGTCAATGATGCCAACGGCATACTGTTTGATATATTTTGGCTGATTGGGTCTCATAATTTTTCACAAGTATGCACAAGTATTTACAAGACAATATGTACACAGAGCTGAACCAAGGCTTACTAGAAAACAAGCCTCTCAGTTCATGCTAGGGCAAATCTAAAATAAATGCCAATTGGGTTTAAGGTCAAAATATTTTCTTCTTGAATAGATACTCAACCCTGAATATCATTCCTACATGTTATCACATTTAACATCACAAAATTTAGACACTTTTGTACATCACTTAACCTAAAAAATGTCACAAACTTTGGCAACATATCATAAACATGAATACAAAATAATACACAAGTATAAAGTAATGCAAATTCAACGGCACGCAATGAAAACTTTAGCGGAGTTGATAAACAGAACAAAAACATTATTACAATTCCAAACACAAATATTAAAACATCATTCTCGTAACTTAACTCAAATGCAAACTGAAAAGTATCAAACAATACCACAGTTTGTCTCAATCTGCCATTTTGTTACGTACATGTAATGCAGCGTTACTTGACCCTGCCCCTCAACTAAATCACCTTGTAAAATCTCGTTCATACACGTATGCGAGTCTTTGCGAAGCAATTTGCACGCTGACGTCAGAACTACAGCTCGCAGCAGTTTGTTATTGTTGTTGTGATGCCGTGTGACGTCACGACCAGCTGATCAGTTGTTAAAGGTAAACTTGCAAAAGAATTGAAATCATACATTTATAAATTTATTTTCGTTTGTTATATTTTGTTGCACAATATTTACTATATGCCAATAACGACTAATACAGGAAAATAGCAATTTCAAATGGTTTGTTTGACAGTGCGTGGAAAATGCGTTAATCGCAAAAACGCACAAAATAATCCCTAAACAGAAACAAATTACGTGTGACATCTTGTCAAATAATCTGTTATACTTTATTTTTGTTTTAATTACCTGTTTGGTGTTAGTCAAGATGTTTTGTCACACAACCTTTATGTTTTGTCACGCCTCAGCACGTATCCATTTCTTCATGGTTCATGGTTCATGCACCTTTTCACAACTGCACCTTCGCCATGCAAAACATGTGCACTGTGCAGTTGGGTACTGGAGATTTGTAGCAATGCGCCAGAAAAACAGACATCTAGAAAGTACATTTGGGTCAGGCGTACTTTTTGTCACAAATGTAAAATGTATGTGGTAAACATTTCTGGTATTTTAAATGTTAATTTGAGAGAGATAGCACTCGCACTCCACTTACTATTTTAAAATGTCTTAAGTATGTATCTTATGGTAATGAAGTAGAAAACTTGGTACTATTTCAAGGGTGCATGTAAAATATACAGGATCACTTGGATCGCTTGGTGCATTATTATCACCGTTTAGCGCACTGTTATAATACTTGGCGCACCTTTACATCGCTTGGTGCACCTTTCATCGTTTGGTGCATCTTCATATTGCTTGGTGCACGTTAGTACCGCGTGGTGCACCTTAACATTGGTCGATGTGCGTTTATATCACTTGGTGCACTCTTATATCATCTGGCAAAAGTGCACCTGACATTATACAGGTCAAGGTGCACCATCAAGCAATGTAAAGTTGCACCAAGCAGAATAAAGCTGCACCAAGTGATATAAATGTGCACCAAGCATTATGAAAGTGATGTTACCGTGCACCAAGTGTTCCAAGGGATCCTTTATTTTTTAGAAGCACCGCATTTCAAAACATGATAAAATAGTCCAGTTTTTCAAGCATTTTGGGCATAATTGTCAAAAACGTATTTTCATCAAATTACAGGAAACGTGTTTTCTGAAATTGTGGTGTTTTATTCATACAATGTAGTTTTAGGTTTTCACAACACTTCATATAGGCTGTGAAAAAATGACAGTATTAAGCAAACCACAAGTTCCACACAGGATTTCATTCTTCGACAGCGTCCCTTACACTTGTTATGAAGTTGCACACACCTGGGAACCAAGCTGCACTTATTCATTCTTGCATACAGTTCGTGATTCTTTCAAGTTTTCTCTTCAAGTGTATCTTGCATTTTACCTGGTAAATAAAATTCTAAACTATATGGATATAATCCCCAGCATTCAGAGTATATAGCCAATTTTATTTGACTGCACGCATTAAATTTTGGATAAAGTATTGCCTGGTTGTGTTTATCACTTGAGTTGTACCCAATAAATATGGTCTTGCACCCAGACTTAGGGGTAATGCTCGAACACACACAGGACATAGTGATCCTACACACACTGGATCTCGTCAAGAAATGTCATATTCTGCAGACTGATATATTCCATTGTGATGTTAATAATATACTTTTCATGTTTACAGTAGTGTTTCTCTACCTTTTTGGGTGATGGACTAGTTTACCTTCACCAACCATTTACAACTTGGATAACTATGGCAAATACTAAAAACAGAAAGTTTTTTTTATACTAAAACCATTCTTAAACTCGTCTAACACTCAAAATAACCTCTTTATAAAAACTAGTTTGCTGTATCTGATTATGGTGTAGATTGCATATTATAAAGTTGCTTATTATGGGTCCCCTTCCCTGAAGGGGACACATATTGTTTTTGTCCGTATTTTTTTTTTCTTTTTTTCTTTTTTCTTTTTTCTTTTTTCTGTCTAACGCTGGTTTGTAACGCTCGTTTGGTCAAGAAAGAGTGCTTCAAATTTATTCAAATTTGGACATATGTTAGATATTAATCCAAACTTGGTCCACCTGAAGTTTGACCCCAAATTACCCAGCGGTTCACCCACAGGCCCCCGAAACGTAAAATTTTTAACGCTGGTCTGTAACGCTCGTTTAGTGAAGAAAGCGTGCTTTAAATTTATTGAAATTTGGACATATGTTAGATATTAATTCAAACTTGGTCCACCAGAAGTTTGACCCCAAATTACCCAGCGGTTCACCCACAGGCCCCCGAGACGTAAAATTTTTAACGCTGGTTTGTAACGCTTGTTTAGTAAAGAAAGAGTGCTTCAAATTTATTGAAATTTGGACATATGTTACATATTAATCTGAACTTGGTCCACCTGAAGTTTGACCCCGAATGACCCAGCGACACACCCACAGGCCCCCGAAACGTAAATGTGTCTAACGCTCGTTTGGTCAAGAAAGACACTGTAGGCAGAAGTCCCAAGAGAGTACGTTTACGAATAATAGGGCAGAGCGGGAGGGCTCAGCTTGACGTCGGACAGACGTTTTACGAGACGTCGTTTCGGTGATTAGAAATCAGCTGTTTTGCACAGCAATGCTATGTCGTTTTATTAAGTTATCACTCACATTTTCAGTTTTGGCAAAGGTTTCACACATATGACGCGATTTAAACCTAATAAGCGTGCTTCGGTTTCGTATAATGTCAAGCAAAACTTTGTTAAACAAACTAAATATGAAAAAATAAACTTGACTTTTTTGCAAGATAAAAGTTTTTTAAATGCTCGTTGTCAGGTTGGCCGCGGGTTACTTAAGGTCAATTAGTAGGTATTACTAACACAGTTCAGAACTTTCTTTCGCCATAACGTAGCGTTTTTTTTTTGTTTTTTTTTAATCAAATACTCAAGGCATGTATAAATTAGGTCAAACGGTGTTGTTGAACACCAAGGACGGCGTGCTATTGAAAACGGTGTCAAAAGGTCAAACAGTCGTTTGGTGTGTGCACCCTAAAGGTTCCTACAGGTCAATGGTACTCATTTTGCGAAACAAAGTTAAATGAAAAACTCGTTTTGCGAAACAAAGTTAAATGATGTATACACTTGCGGCAAATCGCTTTTTAATTGTCTGTAACACAACTGTTACAGCTTTCTAGAAAAAATTGTGTTTAAAACCCGACCTTGGACGACAATATCTGGGTCAAAGCAAGAGATTAAATTGAAAGTATTTGTTTCGTTCTTTTTTAATGTTTTTGTAATTATACGACAATAATAGTGCCAAAAAATACAACAAAATTTTTCATTGTTGTGTTAACGCTTTCTAAAAATTTGTTCTTAAGAATTTAAAAATCACCGCAACATTTGTTTACCGTAACTCCGCACAAACACGCATGTGGGGACCCATTAGTTTTTGTTTACAAAAACAATCATATGTGTAGATCAAATGATGTGTATAGTAAATTGGTAAATATCGTATAAAATATATAAAATGGAAGTATATCAGAAAGCCACCATTCTAGTTATTAGATATATAGACACTACCTAAATACAACCTCTACCACTTTTTTAGGTGACAACACTACCAAAACTTCGGAAAAAGAAAAATAGAAATTTCAAAACAATCTTAAAGTTTATTCGTGAAGTTTTGCAGTCATCTATGTTTTTATGTGCCAATGGAAGTGTGTTTCTTGGATCTTTCTGTGTGTTAAGGTAAACACTGTATTTTATTCTATTTTTGCACAACTATATATATTGTTATCAAACAATAACAACTTTAACTTAAAATCCTGATGTGACTCATTTTTTTGTATTTTTTAAATGTTAACTCATTTCCTGGAGACATGTCTGTTGCATATGGTGCACGAAAAGCTAAATTCCAAACACATATTATCAAGTTTTTTAGCATAAATATATTTTAAAGACAAAGGAGCTAATGCAAAAAAGAAATTCATTTTGATTTTCATTAAATCATACAATTTATAAAAAAAATCTGAATCTAGTAACTTTTTTAAATTAAGTGAAAGAATTTGTTCTTTTTCAATGTCGACTTCTACAAACAGTACTAAACGCATGGTTGGTACTAAGTAGTTGAAACACTATTGTTTCTTCAACAGAACAATTTTTGGCAAGTTTTATGGATGGCATGGAATTCTTGCTGGATTTTTTGCTGGTTATATATCTATTATACTTGAAAGAAAATCTAGGTTTGTAACATCAAGTGTCATATCATAACAACAGGGTTCCTGCGGGCATGGAAAACCTGGAAAAGTTTTGAAAAAGTCCAACTTTTGCTAAAGTCCTTGAAAAAGTATGGAAGTTGGCGACTGCTTTACCCTGAAAATACCAGATAGAGATAGGAATTTCAAATTTCGTAACATATGAATATTCGTTGCAAGTATGGTAAATTGGCTGCATCTACCAAAGCCTCTTTGCTAGTTTCACGATGGGAATTGCTCGATTTTTTTCGAATAAGGTTATGCGAATTTTTTTTTTCCTTGAAAAGGTTTGAAAAAGTCATGGAATTTATAAATGAAAATTGCGTGGGAACCCTGTAACAAAGTTAAAATTAAGATTTAAATTTTTTTCATGTTTGCACTTTTTTGTTTTATAGAAGAGGAGCACTTGCCTTATACATAACCAATTTGGTAGGTTCTTGCATCAATGTTGTAGTACTTTTTGTTGTTGATTACAAGTCTTTTGTTCTAATTTACAGGCGACAGAAACATTATTTCATATGGCTGTTTCCAGAGGGCTGGTTACTGCTGTTCCCAACGGAGAGGTAATATTGGCAACAGTCTTTGAAAGGCAGCATTTCAACAAACTAGCTTATTTTTATAAAGTTATTTTACAAAGCAACATTGAGCATGCCCAGTTGTGGCATCACACAGACTAGGTGATGCATGGGGTTGTACCCTGTTGCTCACCACAAACTGGAGTGCCGTTGGATGGCTACACTAGCCAATACGACCAATCTCTCGTCACCAGCTGCACTGATGAGACCTTATAGGTCGAAACAGTGTGCACTGTCTGTAGCTTATCATTTATTGGCTCTATGCTTTTACATTAACATTGAGCAGTCTTACTATTTTTAGAAATTCCTTTAAACAAGCCTTGTTGTTGTATCATTTTGACCACAAGAAACTTTTTATTTTTAGGTCATGTTGCTTTGTTTAGCCAGTGCTGGATTCATGAGCTTATATAGGTAAGTGTTTGTTAAAAAAAAACAATTTTATTAGTTTTGTGTAGTGGTGGGGACTTGTGGGTGTTTATCTATTAATATTTAGACAAATTTAGACATTTTTATGCTGTAGTTACATTATCATTTAGACTCCATCCTTCTGTGATATTGTTGTTGGTCATTTCTCTTTTTTTAAGGAGGAGAAATGAAATTCAGTTGTTTTTTTCAGGGTTAAGAATATACTACTGGTTTAATGGGTTACCTTTTTATATTTTTGCCAGAACTCCTGGAGCATTATCTGAAAGTATGCGCACACCTGTTGCATATCTTGTTGGAAAGTGTGAAGCTGGTACTGAAGAAAGTCCTACGCAAGGATTAAATCCTTTCCTACAGTGGTACATAGAATTAAACTCTTAGACATTTTAAGATTTTAGTTTTCTTTTAATAATTATAACTTTGGTTGCTATGGATTTACTGAAATTTATTAATTGAAAAAAATATTCATACTGCTGTTTTTTAGGATTAAGCAACTTACACCAAAACACCGTACTTGCAAACATGCTCACAGCTGTATATATTATATTGCGGAGGTGAGTCCTTTCTATAAATCATGTGTTTCTAACATGGTACCCTAATATGATTGTTGTATCTTCCAAAGGTTAACAACGTAGGACAACATTAATTGTCCTTTTTTTCTTATTGTAACTGTATAAATCTTTTTTTTTCATATATGAAAACAAGTTTTTTTATCACATTTATTGCCTTGTGTCGGACATATCGTGTCATGTGCAAACCTAAAACCAATGCATAGTGGTTATTACAAATAATGTGAAAAAAATGAAATAAATATAGTGTTATTAACTGCCACATTAAAGTTCACTAATACCCACAAGCACTTTGATATAAATTCCTATATATTTGAAAAGAATACAAAGAATGTTGTGTTGGAAAGTCTTTAAACACGGGAGCTAAAAAAACACCTAATGAAAATATTCACACTGAGAGATACATAAAGAAATGAAACTTTTTTTAACACAAACTTGAACCATACTTTAATACGAAACAAAGAAATCAAATATGAAATTTAAATAACTTAGTAAACTAAAGCTTTCAGTACACCTAAATCAATCCGTGATTTTGTTGTTGCAATGTATTGTAAATAAATAATATCGATTTCGACGATATAATGGCATCCTCAGTTCTAAGCAAGAAATAAAATAAAGTTATTTAGGCAATAAAAGATGTAAAAATAATAATAATAAATATTATTATTTATTTACAATACATTGCAACACGAAAATCACGGATTGATTTAGGTGTACTGAAAGCTTCAGTTTACTAAGTTATGATTATCCGCAACTTGAATCATCTGTATTGAGCGCACGTTGATTCAGGAAGATTTCTGTAAAAGCACAGTTTTATGAAATTTAAATGTAGCAATTTTTTAAATTCAGTTCTCAATTATAGGTCACATGCTTAACTGTGATTATTTTCTTTTAGGGTGGATGCAAACAGTTTGCACTTGGTTATTTGATTGAATTATTTTTAAACTGCTTGAAAATGGCACGAAGGAAAGCTCCAACCAACAAGCTTGCTATGTTTATCAATAGTACAAGTCTTGCATACTTCTTAGGAGGCTATACAGCTTTGTTTAGGGTATGTAGTGTCTTATTAAGCCTAAAATGTTTTGTCAAATTGGCGGTGTTCATTCTTGACCCATTCCCAGCTAAAGATTTTAACAGCGTTGTTTTTAGTTATTTGTTTACAAGCATTTTGGGTAATTTAAATTTATAGAACTAAAGATGTTATATTTGTATGGGTTTTCAGTAACACGCCCAACAGTATATAAACCAGTGGTTCTCAACCTTTCGTGGACCGTGGACCCCTAAAAGTAACTTTTTGACCTCGTGACCCCCTTCAAGTAACCCTATAGGACCTGTGGCCCCCTTAAAAAATGTAAATGGCAATCTCATGTTGGAATTCGGTACAAATTTCGGTCGAATTCAATAAACAGGAATCCGTAATCGTAAAAAACCTCAATATAGACAAATGGTATGTGAAATAGTCGATTAAATTAGGGATTAAAGTTTAAAAGGAAATGGATTTTAGTAGGTGTTTCTGGTGAATCTACACCCGTGGCCCCCCGGAACACAGCTTGTGACCCCCCTGGGGGACCATGGGCCCTGGTTGAGCACCACTGATATAAACTGTAATTAACTTCTTGTTTTGTTGTTTAGGCATGCAATTGTATTTTAAGATGGATTTTTAACCAAGACAAGCCCACTTTATTTGGTGGGGCTGCTGGTGCGGTAGCTGGCATTTCTTCTTGGTTTTACAAAAGCTCTTCAATTTCACTTTTCTTACTTTTTAAACTGGCGGAGGTTAGAAATGCACTGAACTTTAAATTAATGAGGCTAAAGCAATTCTATGTATACTAAGATTTGTCAACATATTTAGAACTAAAAAATAGTTTATATATCTGAAATATTGCACATGGACAGAATCTTGAACAACAACTTTGATCCAATGTCAGTTAAAACATTTTACAAAAATGCAAGCACAAAATCAATATGCAAAAAACTGGTGCACTCAGAACCTAAACTTAATTTGGTCATTCAGCGTTAACAAATATTTGTCTTAATCTTTGACCTATTCCAGGCATAATACTGTTTGCATTGTCTGGTTGGCCTATAGGTTTGTGTGTTCATTGAGTTCGTGCATTTTGCTCCAAACAGTTACCTGTGCAATAACATGTGTTATGTGGTGAAAATGATACAAGATGTATCAATTTTAGTAGCATAGAAAAAGAACATACATTATAGTCTGGTTAAAACTTACATAATTTAACTTCTTGCTAAACTCTCAGTTCTTCCAAGCACCTAGATTTGTAAAAAAAATACAAGACAGTACTAAGTCTTTTGTTAAAGCTGTTGAGACTTATGCAATGTGTACTTTCATTTGTCATTACATTAAAAAACTTTTTTTCTGAATATGACTGTTAAATATAAATAAAGTCATTTCATGCATCATAACTTATCATGCTGCAATTCTGATGTTTGTAGTGGATTCTTTTCTTGTTTTTTTGTAGGAGATGATGTTTAAAAGTATCGGTGCAGGTTACTTACCACACATTCCAGACATGGACTGTTATATCTATGCAATGTCTCTCGCACTAATTTTGCATGTGGTAAGTCAACTATATGCAGACGCAGTATACCTTTATATGTGCAGTACAACTTTTTTGTTTCGAATTTGTTTTTTCGATGCAGCAAAGAGCTATAAAAGTGACATTTTAAGGCAGTGGTGCCACAGCAAATCAAGATCATGTTATAATTAAATCAATTAAAGTTGTTAAACACAGTTTAGGGCTGTGCATTTTACAGCTTGAGGCAAGTTAACATCATTTTGCACATTTATCTGTACAAAAACACAAATGTGATGACTTTTTTAACAACTAAAACCAAATTCTCCCAATATTGATGGTTAATAGAGAAAGAGTTTTGCACCCTTGTTCTAAAATCTAAACTATGATACGAGCCTCTTCAAAACTGAATATTTCTTGTCAGACTTTTACATTTCTTACCTTGCTTCAGTGTGTCGCTGCCCCAACTTTAAGAATCACTAGTTGAAAGTGATAACTAAACTGAAATATATAATCGTTGTACAGGCATGTGTTGAGCCTCACAATATTCGGTCTGGATACTGGAATTTTCTGTGTAACGTCAGTGGAAGAAAGTAAGTCATTCCATGTATCTGAACAAATCAATAAATTAATGTTTGCAAAGAAATGTTTAGACCAGGTGCTTTTTGGAGGTATGTGTGTGTACAGATTTCTAAGTATCACAAAATAAAACCCATAACCATATGCATTTTGTCCAAAAATTAGCTCAAAACCGCAAAAACAATCTGCTTGTAGCGGCCTCTCTTGCTACCGTTATCGTGTGCTTTTATACTACAGCGAACCGGACAGATTGCCTTCTTTCTTTGACTCTTGTCTTATGCGGCGTATTCACACATTGTATTATTCTATTACAATGTACCTCGAATAAACACCTCGATACATTGGTGACCCCAAGGTTTATACCAGTGGTTCTCCAACCTTATGTACAAATTCCTCTCATACTGATTCAAAATCTTTTTATTCCTCCCCTAAGATACTACATTGTAGATGCTAAAGTAAACCATACAAAATCATTAAAAATTGGGTATTTTATCAACTTCACAGCTTATATTCCCAAAGCTAAAATGTAAATTTGCAAACCACATGTAAGTTACAAAAATGTAAAAAGTAAATTCCTCACCTCAAGTTTTGAAAATCCTCCACGGTTGAAACCTCTGGTTTAGACTTCAAATTAAACTGCCACGGCTAGGCCTTTTCGGCCATTGCAACACAAAGTTTACAGGCCCAGAAAGCATGTTATTCGACTTCATCTAGTAGTACCCTAGTTTGTGTGTCTTTATCGCACCATGTGGTACATTCCATTTACTGTCATAACAATCTAAACCTTGTTTGTAGATTCCCAGGAATGTTCCGGAAAATGTTGGACTGTTTTGGCACCAATGCTTCAACCCTATATCCAGACTTTATACCTCCCCTTGACCCTAAGTTTGCCACATCGCCAGATGTTATCAAAGTTATGATTGCCAGTGGCAAATGGAGTGTATGACCTACTATATCTTATCTATGCATACTAAATGCCAAATGTATAGATTCCTGAACATCTCGGCGTGGAACCAATCAGTGTTTGCTCTTATGAAAATTGTTGCAATTTTTGAACGGCATCTCATAATCCTTGCATGGGATATATTGAGTATCACCAAGTACAAAGCAAACGCTCTTGATTATGGCCTAATCTTACCAAACCTTTGACCACTCACAACGGCTTTTCAAGGCAAGTGCCAAAAATACGTTCATCGACTAACAGAAACACTCATAATGTCTTGTGTTGCTTGTGGAAACAACATATTTTGTGGTACAGCCCTCAGGTTTTCACATGCAAACATGTTACCAAAAGAATGCTGTTGCCTATTTAATTTCCCTTGTTGGAGCGAAACGTGCAAAATGTGTTTTGTTAAATATTTTCTATGCAATTTCCACCATGTACGACTACTTCTATATACTGTAACCTGTGGCGGATTTCAAATTTTTTTTCAGGCGGTTCTATCACAAAAGTCATATTTTTCAGCCGGTTCTGTTCCAAAAAGTCCATGGACAGTAACCAGTAATGCTAGCCGGTTAGCTGCTCTCACAAAATTTCGTGAGACGGTTCTATAGAACCGGTGCGAACCGGGTGAATTCCACCACTGACTGTAACCCGCATTCACTTGTACTGAGGAAATTCGAGCATAAATTGGTTTACCGCAATTTTCTTAATTCATACAAATTAGAATAACGCTGTAAATGGGACTGGATTGTAATACTTAAGTTGATGGTGTTCGTTGCACTTTTCGGGCCTTGTGAAAAAGTAAGCAAGTGTTTTCTTAAAGTAAAAGTAGTTTAATGCCCAATTGAATTGTATGGTATCTCAACAAGCCTGAACACAACAGAACATTTTGCGTTTGACTCTGTATTTACTAGTGATGCATCGAACCCACCATAAAAGGTATTAGCCGAAACCGAATAATTTTGGCGGAACCTAAAATGCTGCCTGTAATGAATGTTTTGAAGAAAGAATATGTTGGAAGTGTAAGTTAACACTTTTTTTTAAAAAAAACATACAGTTTACGATGTTACCCACACCCAATTTTTGTGCAGATAATAGGCTTTTGTAAAACTATTTTTATTCTTTACATTTTGATCTGTCGGTTGTTCAACTTTAGGCTGATATTTCACACAATAAAAAAGTTCGGTTTTGGCCGAATTTAAAAAAAACTTCGGGCCAAAACTGCATATTCGGCCAAAATATTTCGACAAACCGAAATTTCGGTGCATCACTAGATTTCTACTTTCCTTTTTCATGATCATTGCTGCAATCGAAATTTACTGCCAAGGTCTCGTTGTTCCAGCATAGGCTTAAGGTTACATGTGGTACGTTGATACGTGTTATATTTCCTCGAACAGCTATATGAGCAACGCTAATCCAAGCTATGACAGTAAATATTGATAATAAACATGGTAAAACAGATGGTTTAAAACCCACTTCAAAATCTGGTAACTTTTGCATCAAACTCAATGATTTTCGTTTTCATTGGATTGTGCAATTTTGAAGGTTGCTTAAACTATTGATTATTTTCTGTCCAGCAAATCTCGTTAAACTTATTGCAATGTGATAGTCGCCATGGTTTAGTAAGATCTGAAATAATTTTGTAATTGCATTTTTGAAGTGCCAACCTTCGAATTTTGTGATTACGATATTCGTCGTTCTGTTCATTGACTTTAATCGGAATAAAACTGTGCAAAAATACAAACCAGTCGTAAAATATTCAATACGGAATGTTCCATTTTCAAACTGCTTTTGACTGGTGCCAGAAACCGGCCAGAACCAGTTTGAAACTGGAATCCGGTTTTGGGTGAGTTTTGGTTCCAGCCAGTTTTAGCCTACTACCAACCCCCCAACCGGTTTGAACCGGAATCGAAAACCCGAAATTTTGACCCGATTTTTGAAAAAACCCTAAGGCTATAGCCCTTCCGTTTTTTCGGTTTTCGGGGGTCAAAAAATTGAAGAAAAATTCGGTTTTGTGTAGCTTTTCGCCGGAATGTTCCAGTCTCAAACTGGTTTAGACCGGTTTCTGTCTCCTACCGAACCTCCAAACCGGTTTATTCGAAAATCGGGTCAAAATTTTGTCTCTCTGATTCCGTTTTAAACCGGTTTGGAGGTTCGGTAGGAGGCAGAAACTGGTCTAAACCAGTTTGAGACTGGAATATTTCCGGCGAAAAGCCACCAAAAACCGAATTTTTCTTCATTTTTTTGATCCCGAAAACCGAAAAAAAGAGTAGCTATATACTTAGGGTTTATTCGAAAATCGGGTCAAAATTTTGTCTTTCTAATTCCGGTTTCAACCGGTTTGGAGGTTCGGAAGCAGGCAGAAACAGATCTAAACCAGTTTGAAATTGGAATATTCCGGCGAAAACCCACCCAAAACCCTAAGGCTATGGCTACTCTGTTTTTTCTGTTTTCGGGAGTCAAAAAATTGAAAAAAAATCCGGTTTTGGATGGCTTTTCGCCGGAATATTCCAGTTTTGAACTGGTTTAGACTGGTTTCTGCCTCCTACCGAACCCCCAAACCGGTTTAAACCGGAATCAAAGAGACAAAATTTTGACTCGATTTTTGAAAAAAACCTAAGGCTGTAGCCTTTCCGTTTTTTCGATTTTTAGGGGTAAAAAATTGAAGAAAAATCCGGTTTTGGGTGGCTTTTCGCCGGAATATTCTAGTTTCAAACTGGTTTAGACCGGTTTCTGCCTCCTTCCAAACCTCCAAACCGATTTATACCTGAATCAGAGAGACAAAATTTTGACCCGATTTTTGAAAAACCCCGAAGTTTTTCCGATTTTTGGAGTCAAAAAAATGAAAAAAAATCCGGATTTGTGTGGGTAAAAATAAAAAAACTTTTTCCGTGTTTTACGTGTCATAAAAGGAAGAAAAATCTACTTTTGTCTGAGCAGTGGTTCTAAACCTCTCACTAAAGTCAACCACCAACTTCAAATTCCCCCCTCTGTTATTTTTATAATGATGCTTTGTGCCCTACGTTAACAAAAAAAATATTCTTTGATCGAAATAATTTTGTGAAGCGATTTGGTCTGGAACCCCAAAGGTACTGCAATCTTATTTAGTTTAAATAGTGCTTTGTGAGAGATTAAAGTTTTTGGAATATTAAAGAGTCTCCTCTGCTTGCAATAGTCATTTATTGCATCACAATCAACAAAGGAAGAGCTTTTATTCACGCACAATAGCATAGTCATTGATACTTTTTAGTCTTCTCTGTGATGTAACAAACGGCCTTGGGATTTGTATGTGTCTTGTAAGCCTTGCTGAAATCAATCTTACATGTTGTTGCGGAAAATGTTAGGAAAGTTACTTTTAACGATTAATTTAAAGCCGGGTTCGACCCTCCGGCCCGAGTTTGGTTACCTGATTACATAATTTCCCTCTGAAAACATTGAATTTCCCACTGGTTAAGAACCACTGCACTAGAGAGTGCCGAAGATGGAGACAACAGTTGCTTTTATAACGGACTGGAAACTTTTATAAATCTGTCATTTATCATTTTTTATAGTTATCTGGCTTTTAACTAGTTTTAATTGATTTCTACCCTCTACCAAAAATAGGTTTGAACCAGGAATCGGAAAAGCAAAATTGTAACCTCTTTTTTGTAATTGTTGGTAAAAATATCAAAAAGTAAATCAAAAGGATCAAAAAGTGAAAAACAATCTAGTTTTTTGTTGATAAACACTGCGCTTTTTTGTGAGAGAATCTGCCAAATAGGAAAGTCAACGTCCTTCTTGAGACTGTTAAATTGCAAGCATACCTTGTATTTTGTTCATATTTATTGCAAGAGTAAAATTATATTTAGTACAAAATATGAATTACGCTGTTAACAAAATACTGGAACTATAGACACCATTAACTGTATTATACATCTGTGTGTGAAAGACGATAGCCTACCTCAATAAGCTTTTAATGAACAAAACAATATCATCTAAGATGTGGTGCAATCGGGGAGTGTATTAGCCAGCAGACGTTTGAAATAATATGTCCCATTTTAGATAAAAACAAGCTATTACTCCGCTGTTGTAGATATTATTCACAATAGTTTTTGCTTAGGTTGATAAATGCTAAGTTATTTTCGAAGCAATGGTCGTTTGTTAAACTAATGTGAAACGAACATCTGATAAAGCAGGACAAAATATTTTTTCCAGGCCAATGTCGGAAACATGTTCCGTGCATAACTTTAAGCGTTTAGTTTTTCTCAAAATCCAGTTGTAGTGGATCGGGACTACCAATTATACCGAGTATTAAGTCAAGCGGTTCTGCACACCTGATCATCTTGGTGACGTCACGAAACAGGTACGAAACAAAAATCACAAATCTTTAGCAACGTATGAACGGGACATGGTGGATATATAATAGAGAACTGTACACAGACAAAACAAAACAGTACGAACTATAAAGAATAAGTGCTCAAGGCAGTCAGAATGCAACTAATCAGCGTCAAAAGCATCATCGAAGTCGGAACAGTTGATCCTGCAAATAAAACATTTTCGTTCAGCCTGTCTCTTTATAAGCAACCCCAAAAAAAGGAGAACCGAAAAATTAAATGTTCATAAGAAACAAAACAAACGTTTCTACACAAATCTTTGCATTTATACGAGGTATGAGACATGTCACATGTGATATTTTTTGCCAGAAACAATCTGTTTCAGCAAAGGCTTGATCGTAGAAAATACTTCTCAGGACAACTCAGGTCTATAGGTTTGCTTTTACTTGTAGCAGGGATTTGACTTGTAATTGTTGAAAATCAGACAAAAGGATTGAAGTAAAAAACAAGGACATTTCTTAGAAATAAGGACGGTATGACAACCCTGCATATAAGTTACTTTTTTTCCTTGAATAAAAAATATGGATTTGGGTAATTTTGGTTTCAGCCGGAATATAGAATTCATAAGTGGTTTTTGTTGGTTGTTTAAATTAGAATTAGGAATATGACACATCCACCCGATAAAAAAACATGTAGGAAATTGTTTGTTCTGTTGGGTTGTCGCTGTAATAATTTTGTTTCAGATTGGTTTTGGTCGGTTTAAGCATTGCGCGTGTTACAATTGTATTTGCATTGCAAGTGTTACAATAGTATTTACTTACCGCAAGTTAAACTATCTTGATCTGGAGGAAGTCCATACGTGCAATAACATTGGTAGTCGTTGCTCGTTCCGGTTACATAAGGAACTCCATAATAATACTGCACATAAATGGAAAGAATGAAGCTATACATTAGGTTTACAGCTGCTGCGAGTTTTGCAGTATTTGCTTTTTCCCATAAAAACAATGCAACGATGGGATTGGCCTAAATAGCAAACGCAAAAGTGTCACCTGTGAGATGCAAAGTTTTACTTTTGCCGTCGGCGCAAAAAACTACTTTTAACCCATAATTAAGTGTTACATACAAATGTAAAGACAAATTAAACTAAACCACTAATTTGACACATCTCAAGGGTGTTAAACAAAGCCTGAAGACTTACCACAGGAACATTCATGCCATTCTCGTCGACTTCATCAGCACTTTTAAATCCACACGGTGCACATAAGGTATCTGCGTTGTACGAGCTCAGGTAAATCTAAAAAATACATTTGCGTTACAACTATCACTTTGCAGTGTGTCAGGCTTGTACTTTTTCGTGTTCCACTCTAGGTATACTAAACAAGTAACCTATGCTCCAACTAACATTATTGTTTTGCACAAATATGTCGTCAAACCTCGACACAGCAACCAACAAATCGTAAGATCAAACCGAAATTTGAACTACAGAATTTGGATGTTGGTGTAGCCTATTTTTTTTCAGTCAAAAGATTAGAATCCAAGCAAATCACTTACATTAATTGCTTGATCAATGAAATCTGCAACATTTTGTTGTCGGGTGCGGTTGCTGAAGGGAATAGATGGGGATGACATCAGACTGAAAAGAAAAATGTAACTGTTTTGTACTGTTCTTCTCATGCATCGTTGTAATATTATCCAATATGGCACAATTATTTACATACCTTGAGATCTTCTGCAGCCTGAATTGGTCGGTGTTTAGAACTGGTCCATTGGTGATAGTTTGCACCCATGAGTCCCAGGTCGACTTCCTGCCACAAATGTTTACAACTTATACCTCCAGTGGAAAAAAGTGTTCAATAAAAAAGGTTCAAATACTAAGAATTTCAGTTAGCCTCAACGTTACCTTAAATATGTTTTAGGTTCAACGATTGATTTTATTCGGAAATATTCGTATAGGAAGAGTGGAGTAAAAAAAGTAACACGGTAGGTCAGTAACGTGTTTATTTAACTTTCAATTGATTCCTGGTCCCTTGGCTAAAGTCAAGTTGAGTCATTATAGCAACTTAATTAAGTTCTTGAACAGAAAATGACAACACTAAAATACAACTTTTCACGATTAATTGTGCCACCATAGTTACTCTAGTAAATGTTAAGGGTAAATACACTTACGAGAAGGAAAACTTTAGGTTAGACGAGGTTACAATGCTTCCGCCACGAACGCTGATCACCTTGTCTTCCATCTCATCTTGTAGGTAACTTGTGACTGTGGCTATGTGTGAACACAACAGCAGATAACAGAATGTCAACATAAATCAGCAGGCGACGCCCTAATGCTGCACAGGCTAGTGTTTGCAAAGTCGTTTCAAGATAACCTTTTAATTTTCCATTATGAGATCTTAAAATTTGACAAGAACCAAATTAAATCCACGCCATGTAATCGCATTGTCTTCGGCTCTGACTGTAATTTAAACAACATTTAGGCCATGCTAGTATCAGAAAAATGGTGTCCACGAAACATGCGGTGGCGTTTGTTGTACAGTGCGCAGAATTTGTGTGAAAGTTTAATGCGTCGAGTAGAACCGCCCAGTTTCAATCGGGCGGTTTTATCGGGTTCGGTTTCAGGCCAGGTTCGGACTAACAAATGTGCTTGATTTGGAACTGACTTCACATTCGGTGTCAATATGCTGAAAACTAATTATCCAGCTAAGTGGCTAGTTGCTGAACTTACTCTAATGTCCTACAGCCCTAAAACGCCGGGTTTAAGTCGTCGTTTATTAGTTGGAAGGGGTATACCTTTATCCAATAGCGCATACAAGGCTGTTTATTTTGTGACAAATGGCTGTTCTTCTTACCAGATTGTTGTGACATGCAGTTTGATGTGAAAGAAGAAGTGTTGGGACTAAGGTTGTAGTAGAAACCTTGTCGCGTACAATCTACCAGATTCGATTTCCAGGTTGTGCTACTGTAGGCTTCATAATCTTTGCTGTCCAACCAACATCTGGCAAAAAACAACAACAAATGTATGTTATACAACTGAAAAGTTTTTTACGGTATGATCAATATTATAATTTCCCCTAAACTGTTGGAAAAATCATTTAAATCATTTTTTCGCATCTCACGGAGTTTCATAGTAGGAAACAAATTTCAAATTATTTATTGAAGGCAAATTGACTCTCGAATTAAAATGGCTCGGAATATAATGCCTTTGGACCACAAACATTGAAATAAAGATCAATACTCTCCCTGGGTTTATTCTGCCTGGTCTTTACAAAATTCCTAAATTTCGCTTTGCGTTGGTCGTTCATAAAAGTATGTGTATATTGCAGTGGTTCTTAACCTTTTTTCCTTGCTGCACCCCTTTCAAATCACAAACCAATTTTCGCACCCCCTTTCAAATCACTAACCAATTTTCGCTCCCCCTTCTGTAATTGCTTAAATAGAATAGACCTAACCAACCTTAATGGGTCAGCATCCCCGCACCCCCTAGGAACAGTTCTCGCACCCCTTGGGGGTGCGTGCACCCCAGGTTAAGAACCCCTGGTATATTGGGTGGGGCATCGTAAATCTTATCAAACCACAATTAACTAAGGAATGAATATATTTCCCATAAAGTTATCCCTGCTTGTTTCATAAAGCCAAAAACAGAACCAAGCCTGTCGCACTACTTTTAAGGCAGAATATGTAACGGTTAACAATTGGAAATCGTAGTCATACTGACCAAGTAGTAGCTGGTTAAAATATGCCAGACAATAATCGATGGAATTTTAATTTGATGTCAAACATTTCTGCACCTAATTTAGTTGGTCAACAGTCAAACAAACATTGTTGCCCTTTCGGACATACCTCGCAAAGTAGATTGTATAAGACATGACATTAAACAAGTTATATTTTAAATCAGATTTTCATGCGATTTGTGGTGTAACAACAGATAAGTTTTCAGGTAAAGGTTAGTAATTAGGTGGGGCTTTGACGTGCGATCGTAATATAAGCGTTTACTTTGGATATGAGGCTCGTTACTACGACCAATTGGGTAAATTATAATTAGGTTACCAAAGACAAATTTGTGCCCGTAAACGTTCCCCAATCTAGACAGCTCAAACTGAAGAAACGTGAGAAGAAGCAGATCCGTCGGCTATATACCGAGCCTTTATATTTTAAAAGATGGGTTCAAAATGAACCGAAGTTAAAATAAAGCAAGTCCGAAGTTACGTGTCACGAATCATCAAACACCTTTTCCCCCTTGCAACCAACTAGTTTCGTTGTACAACCCCTTCGATCAATCGAAAAGCAGTGAAAAGTACCTCCAACAATGTATTGTTACATTATAATAACCAGGGTTGCCAAACCGTCCTTATTTCTAAAATTTGTCCTTGTTTCGAAGGGCGATGTCTTGGACAAGTTCATTGTCCTTATTTCCAAGAAATGTCCTTAATATTGACTTGAGTCCTTCTTTTGTCTTATTTTTAACAATTACTAGCCATACACCTGGTACAAGTAAATACAAACCTAGACCTGAGCTGTTTTGAGATGCACGAATTGTTTCTACGAACAAGGAGTTGCTGGAACAGATTGTCTCTGGCCAACATATTGCATATGATATGTCATGACTCGTATAAATGCAAAGATTTGTTCAAAAACGTTTGTTTCGCTTCGTATGAAAATTTAATTTACAGTCGTACTTATTTTTGGTTTCAAGTCGACGGCAACCCTAATTACAACCTACAACCAATGTCCAAGATACACTTGACCTAGGTTCAACTTATCACACCACCATAACCACTTGTGACGTCACACAGCAGGGCTTATACCTCGAGTAGATGTTGGTTTCTTGGTATTCTCCGCCCAGTTTCGATTCCGCAACGTAGTGAGTGCCGTAGTCCCTAATAAGACTCAAGTACTGCGAGTAGCTGAAGGTTTCGTAGGGGAGTTTCATAACACGGGAGATGAACGCAGTGCTCAATTCCAGTTCGCTTGGACTTTGTAGGGTAGCCTAGGAAAACGGTTTGGAAATCAATTAACATTTTAAACTATGACATAAGAAATACGAGTGAAGCTTTGATTAAAAACGTTATTTATTGTGCAAAACCGAAATAAGTACTGAAGTATGAATATCATCTGAAATATGAAGATCAGAATAAATTTGAACAAGATACGAAAAATAACATGTTGGACAAAATGATCTGAGTCTCAATGTCTATTTTTTACAGAACCGGTTCAAACTTGTCCTAATGGCACGTGTATAAGTCAACAACAAGTAGAAATCCAGCACTCACGACTTACGAACATTTTACGTGTCCAATGCGGTCTTACTGCTAGATGTAGTACACATGCTGGCTGGTAAAATGATATGCAGGCCACAGGGTTGTTGCAAGTCAGAGTGCAATACCTCATTACACAGAGCTAGAGTTGTACATTAGTTGGACAAACTTTATCAGATCAAAACCCGGTAAAATCGATTTACAAACATAACGTTTTAGATAAAGTAAGTTCAAACCACAAGCTAATTGAACTTTAAAAGGCGTAGTGTAGCGTTTATTTTATATCTTTATATCGTTAATCATTGATAATTAATAGCACATCATCCAAAGTCATGTAAGTGACGTACATTGAAGATTCAAGTGGTTTTAAGTTTAAATTTGCTAATCAAAGTCCAAGTGGTCAAAAATGCACTTTTAAGGATACAACTTGAGTAAACACGACTAAGTTTATCTATGCCGGTACCCTTACATGCTTGAGATGTATATAACTATACTAAAATACACCAGTGACATGCAAAGCGAGAATCAGCAAAAACAAAAGTAGGTAATAATAATGCTCGGTTCTTAAAGCACGATCGACTATTGTGATGTCACACCTAAAGAACTTAATTTTAGATTATCACTGGCCAACACAATTTTTGGTGTCTTTAATGTTAAAACTGATATTGACTAATTTTGGGGTGCTGATTTTAAAAATCATTACGGTTTTCTTCAATCAGATCAACTTTTTAAGTTATTTACAAAATCAAAATTTATGACCATATTGATTCCATGACTTTAAAATCATGCTTTTATGTGTTTGTTAAAGTTTTGTTACATTATACACATCAATTTTCTACAGTGTAGTCAGTTTTATAGCATGAATATGCGTTCTATGCTTATGCTCTGTCTAAAAATGATTGGTGCAGGCTAGCGGTAACTTTAAACTATACGTGTTTTATGGAGTGATTTTCAGGCTAGTAAAGCAAGGTGGTAAAACTAAAATTAATAGTGGCTAGGTCATCTATAAGGTGTTGCATTAATTAACAAGATGTTTTATGCTACATTACTGGTGAATACCCATACAACACAACTAAAAAGATAAAAAAACGATCTGTATCAAATGTGCATATCTTGCACACTTCGATGTGGCTTTGGGGGTTTAGGACAAGCAATGGGCTCCACTTACCTAATGTTGACTGGAATATTGCAGTAATGGACAAAAACAGTAGAAAGGGACTAAATTTATTAGAAAGAGTACATAACTAAGTTATTAAGAGATCTGAAAAATTTGGTACGAAAATGAGTATAAAGCTACACTTCCCTTAAAATGTAGGGGATATAAATGATGAGTGTTACATCTCCACGTTCAGTTACGCATGATTAACTTGTCTCATTATTCCCCTGCTATGACGTTACAATCGCCATGTGCGTAACAGTAAAATTAGAAGGCCTTTGTCTGTATGTTGCAATGATTAGTTCATTTTACTGTACAACGTGGTCGAGTAAGGTGATTTATTACTGCATTAAGTAAATTCGTTTGTGTTGCATTTTTAGAGACGAATAAGGCTAAATTAAATATTGTGACGACTGACTAATTAATCTTCAAGTGAAGGCTGTTTACCGTGATTGTCGGTGAGTGTTTAATTCGATTTGTGACCTAAATTAATTCATGGCTTTGTGTGTGACTTATGGCATGCTGTATTTCCTATAGTGATTGCAGCGATTGTTTCATCGTCTTGCAACTGTTGATACGTGTACTGTACCTGTTGACCTGTGTCGCAAAATAGTTGGTAAGTTAGTCATTGGCATTTTTGTGCGTTGGCATATGTCAATGTGTTTCGTTTTCTTGTTTAGAAAACCGTTCCCGTCCCAGTCTCCGTTTCGTTCTCAACCCTGTTTCTGTCCGTTCCTGATTGTGTAGGACGTTGTGGTTGTTGCCGCTGTTGTCGCTGTGGATTATTACACGAGATTCGGGAAGTGTGACTTGTGTGGGAAAGGGCGGGGCGTGTTTCAACGTGACAAACCCCTTTGTGAGGCTCAGCCTTGCAGGTCGGCCGTTCAGAGTCTACAATGAGAATTAAGCTGAAAGGTTCCAACAGGATATCAGTAAAACGAAACTTGTCTAAATAATGTGGTCCTGGCTAACTGCCGTTGGTCAATTAAACGGGACGATATTGCTCCCAGTCATTTCCGAAAGTTACAGAAGTACATGTGTAGGCCTATATCCGATATACCTAAAAACTTACAAATTTGAAACCATTTTTTTGTTTTATGTGTTGAATTTTGTTGGTTAGAAGTGTCCACCTGTTACATTTAAAATTAAATTCAAAATTTTGTTCTTGCAATAATGTTAATTCGAAATAAAATACTCAAAACCAGTTTCACTATAGTGTATACATATGGATTGTTTTTCAAACGTGGATGTACCGTAACAGGAAAACTAGACGTGATACAGATAAACCGATTGCATTTTTGAAATCAGGGCACTAGAATTAGTCAAAATCAGTTAAAACATTACAGACACCAGAAAAAAAATATTTTTTTGTTGCCCAGTGTTATTTGCTGTGTTTTTGAATTGGGCCTTAAACGATCGTTAGTTTGACCTTTGGGATGATGTTATGAATAATGTAGCTATTTATTTGCCACTTTTCTTTGTTTAACAAGCACAGGGTATAAAAATGAGACATGCTATAGGTTCGCTTTGTTTTAAATTGGCTTGCTGTTATATCCCAAATAAACAACTTGGGTGGAAATTGCCTTTTGTATCAACGCATTACACCACTAATACAACATTAGATAACGCAATTCGATACTTGAAAGAAGGGTGATTTCCAAGAAGCAGTGCACTATAGCAGTTTAACCTGTACATGCAACATGAGCAGCACCATAAAAGGAACACACCACATTGCTGGAATTCCCATTCAATTTTTAAGCACCAGTTTTACAATGCTCAAATATTGCACATCATTTAGCGCTAAATGCCACACAATAAAATCGGTGCAATATGCTTGACACATTTAAAGCCAAACCTCGAAATCGTGTGAAGCTTAATAATTTATTAGGTTATAGGGGAATGCCAAGCAAACAAAGATTTCTAACTCCTAGTACACTTACCTCGGCAGTGCTGACAAATGCCGCTTGCGTGACGTAGGTCCTCTCTTCGTCATTGTTTATGTTATACTGCACCGAATCCCGGGTAAAAGTGTTCTGGCTTAAACCCGTTTGCCCAGTCAAGTTCAAAAGACTCCCTCCGAAGTTCAAGTTGTACATTAAATTTGTTTTGGTGTTGTTTAAAATAGCGGCTGCACTGTCCAAAACCTGTAGATCAGGGGATCATTAGAAAATGGGATAAGCAATAAACAGAGTAGCCTAAAGACGTATTTTGTTGGGTCAATTACTTTACGTCATAACATAGAAGTGTATATTTCAAGCAACACAGTAAATGTAATTGATTTTATCAGATATGTTTTTTTAATTATACCTTTTTGATTATATTGATTCAAACCTAATGCTGAAATTCGGATTATACATTGAAAAAGAACAACAACAACAAAGACAATGTTTTTAATCCGGATATGTAATTTTTAGAGAATTGTCTATAACTGCTCTATACATGGGCTACACTGTGATGATCGTTTTTTATTTCATTAGTTGAAAAACAAAGCTATAAAATAAATTAAAACTAAAAATTTAGCACAAAACCTATTTCCAACATAAATATTGTTTGCCGTTAGTTCTGCGAAATTGTAAAATATTTTATGACTAAAATTACCAGAAAAAAATGAAATAACTGATCCAAGTTTTCTCAATCAACACGCGAACTTGGATAAACTCGAACTCGGGTTCTGGCATAAATAAAATTACTGCACAAATTAGTGAATACAAAAGCAACAAGACTGTGTCAAGAAAGATTCGTCTTGAAAAGTCATTTTAACTCTGAAATTTGTTTAGTGCCAAGATCAACACGGTCGTTTCATCAATTATAACACAGACAGAAATCAAACAGTCGCTTCCCATAACTACATGCGCTTATTCTTTCGGTCGTTTTTAATATTTTTTGGTTCACAAAAGGACATTCAAGTATTTCACAATCCAACAGCCTATTAAGTATGTTAAAGATTTCTAAAAAAAGTTCTAACCTTAACGCTTGTCAACGTGACATCATAGATTTGACGAAATGATGCAATATTTTTGGGTATTCTGTAATACGTGTCAGTCATTCCACTGATCAAGGTTCGGCGGCAAGACCCATGGGGTGACATGGACAAAACTCCACTGCGAAATTCACCTGCACATAAAATTTGGGTTTGATTAAAACACATTTATTTCTAAATAAAATTATACTTCAATTGTGTAAATTTATTGCCAAACTTTGTAACCTCAGAAGAGTAGGCTACAATGAGCGTTTTGCTGGGACGAACCTGATCAAACCTCAGGAACTGATATCGATCGTTATTTATGTTTCAAGAGTTACTTGGGCCTATTGTTATCTTCTATACAGTAAAAAATAAATAACTTCATTCCAAATCGACTCTGCGATACTTGTGTAAGACTATAAAAAACTTAAAAGAAGCAATGCATTTTTTTGTGTCAAGGTTATGCTGTGTAACAATACTGGCATATCGATTTTTTGTAATATAAAAGTGAAAAAAAGTATACATACAAGCTAATATAAACTGAACTCACCCGTCAAAATATCGAATCCAGATGCAAATTCTCCAATTCCCGGTATTCCTGTCAAAAATCTTTCCCCAATCGGTGTGAGGCTACCAGTGCCGGGCATTTGTGACATACCACAAACGTATACCCCCATCTTAAATGAGATAAAAAAATGTAAAATTACAGAAAAATATATTACATGACATAAACTAGTAAAGATGACCGAGTAATTGTTACACTTGTACCTTCCATATTAAACTCTTTAAAATTTGCAGAATTCAAACAACACTTACAAATGTTCGCCGAAAGGCGTACCCAACCTGATGTATATGTAGTAGGCTAAATAGGTTTATTGCATTTTCGTATTTAGACGTAGTGGTGGTGTTTAAATTTATTGATTTTTACAAGTTAAAACAAGTTGGTGAGTTATAGGTAAGTTATTATGAAAAAAAATTTTTTTCAGGTAGTTTGACTGCCTACTTACATTTGTACAGTTTTTACTGCCATCTGTATTGACGATGGGATACTCGTCACTGGCATCTCCACAATCGTCGTCGCCATTGCAAGTGTATTTTTTATTAATACACCTTCCGTTCGCACAACGATATTTGCCAGCACAGTCTGGAAACATTAAAGTACCTTTTTAATGCTATATCAATTTATTAAAATATTTTTTAATATGCCGTAGTTAATACAAGATTCAGAAACTTTTCAAAAGTAAATAAATAGTAGCTTAACAAGACGATGTTATCAAAGGTAGAGCTACTAACACAAGAACTCACACTAGAAATGGTTTGCGAAATACCGATTGATGGCGTAAATAGCGCAGTTATTTAAATTAACAATGAGACTGGGATAAGGTGAGGGACTAATTTTAACATAAAGAACTGCGTTTTCAAATTGATTTTTTTGCTATTATTATAAAATCTCAGACGTACCCTAATAACCCTAACCTTCAGCATTTATCACACAAACTGCATTTAAAATATTTGAGCGCCTCAATTACTGGACATTAGCCAACCAGTTTAGTGTGAGTGTTAATAGCTCTACTGTTATCATATGTCTAAGTATACCATCAAAGTCAACATAAGCACGGACTTTTTTAGCTGTTCCCGATTAAGCTTAATTAACTCACACCTACGAACTGTATCAAACTTTTCTTGTAAAGTACCTGACAAAGTAGGATCTGAAAGATCATCTATAACTGCAGTGGTTGTGCAGGGCCGCGTTTGAGTCTCCAATACAGAGTAAGGCAACATACAAGGAATAGAGGCATTCGCTTGACTTGGCTCCATTACAAACCACCGCTCCTGTACAAAAATCGTCAATGTAAATAATAAAGTGACCCTTTTTTGAAAAATCGTGCAACCCATAATATTTTTAATGTAGCACACAAAATCCAACGCAACGTTATCAAAACCAACTTGTACGAAAAACATGGAAAAATTTTAGAACTGACAACTGAAATTCCCCAGAGCTTGCTGATGTTAAACTGGTTTAAATATATATACCACAATGACATTTACAATTAGCCTACCACAACGAGGTATTTTGGGCTAAGCAACAAAATTGTAAATGTTTTTCGGTACATAAACAACAGCAGTTAATTGTTGTAGCAATTATTACTGGATTTAAACAAAACTTATACACATTTTAAGAAATATCAATCAATTATTATAAATATTCGATCACCTTGCAAACTGTCTGTTATTAAACCATGTGGTATTTTTACGGTTGTTGCATCAGGCGCATAAAATATCAATGATTATCAAATTAACAGTAGGCTATAGTTTACCTGAAAACCCTGTGAGTCTGAAGTTGTCCCGGGAAAACATCCTGACCATGAAGTCCATGCGCCGGTGCACGTGTCATTTCCAGTCAACGCTGAAACTGCAATACAAACGATTCTGTTTTCTGCTATTGGATGACATAAAGGGACAAAACGTTTACGATATAATGCATATGCATGTAAGACAGTGGTTCCCAAACTTTTTCATATTTTTTTCAAAACGGTCCCTTTGCCATTATTTCAAGGGCTCGCGGTCCTTAAGCCTGAATGTGTATTTCAAAAAAACGAAAGTTGATTGCAGGATTTTAGCTAGTTATGCAAAATTGCGCATAACAATCATCCAAAGACAGCTTGTGACATCACAAACAGGACAAAAAACATTGCAATTGTGCGCAAACAATTGCTTTTATGATAGTTGTCATTCAATAAAGATCATTGTTTAGCAATGGAGACAGTAGATTCTCAATTCTACTTTGATTTAAACTTATTCAGTGGCACAATCTGACGCCAAATAAGATTATAGAATTGCTTCAACCGCTTCGCGGTCCCCCCAAAATTGCCTCACGGACCCCTAAAGGACCGCGGACCCCAGTTTGGGAACCGCTGATGTAAGACATATATTTTCCGGTATTTGCTTTTTCAATATTCCTATTTTTAGAAATCCGGTTTTGATCTCCAAAAATTCACATCTACTGATTATATTGACCAATATCTAAGATTTCACTTTAGATACCTAGATTTAAAGTATTATTTTGATTTATGTCAAAAACATTCGCTTTTGAATTTTTGTATTGCTGTACTCGGTTATTGCCTTTCTTGTAAAGACTGTGAATGGGCAATAAATAGTACAAACACAGCACTCAATAAAACAGTCGGAGTGGAGGCATGAGTTTTTTGTTTGAGATGCGACAAACTTTTTTTCATATAACTAACCCCATTGTGAATTCTAAAGCTTTGCATATGGTAAGACAGAAATTAATCTCAAAACTACGTTTCATTGTTTTATGGCAGTTTATAGGCTTACTGATAAAGCCACACATTTTGGTAACTTACCTCCTGTGACCAGTGCAAATGCCAAACAGAGTGTGATCTGGAAAAATAAAAACAAATGCGATTAAAATGTTTGTAAGCCTATTTTCACGCAAGAATTTGTTACTATTACATATTATACACTTCCCATACATGGATGTGCACAAATTCATTCAGTACCATGGTGCGTGACAATCAAAGCATTTTCGGGAAAAATTATGCATTGATGTCTCCGTTTAATAATCATTTGGCTGGTACAGTTAAAAATTTTATTTCTGGCAATTCAAACGACCGTATCGTTTTATCCACTGTTGTACAAACAAAATAACTGTTTTAAGTTATTATTATGTTTTCACAGACAATTTGTCCCCACCCCCCTACAATTTGCCGAAATATTGTGTAACTTGAATTGATATGAAAAGTTCAACGCCAATGTAATCGGCAAATACGCATCTAAAAATAGGGGGGAAATTCCTAACCTTGCCTAAACGTAGCAACGCGAACTTTTTTATTGCTCCAACAATAAAACTGGGAAAGAGTATGCTGGTGTAGAGCCAATTTTGAAACGAAAGTGGTTGCACCAAACTCGCAGTAGTAAATATCGATACAAAGGGTATATTTACTAAACGGTACTGGATTTTCCGTGGGTGAGAGTAACGATTGATATTAATTGTTGGCTGAAATCGCTGAAGGAATATTTTGAGGTGGAGATTTTCAACATGTTTAAAATCTGCACCGCACCCTACATGCAATTTGCCTTAAATGTTTGATTCAAATGTTTAAAGCAGGGTCAAATTAAGTGTTTTGTCAAAACGTGTGTTCCCTGTTTTAAATCTGTTTAGAGTTTCACAAGTTGTCCAATACCTTTATTTTGTGTGTTCTATTGGTGTTTTTTCAGACTTAAACAATAACCCGACATTACAACTTGGCAGTAATTGAATATCGGAAAATTGGCTACAAAAGTCTTTTTTGCCTAATGATAAAACAAAGAACATCGGTCGGTTCGATTGACCTGGACAAGGTTTGTCCAAAAACACAGCTTTGACAGCGAATGTAGCGAGTCATGGAACAGTCAATATTTGCTGCCAGCGAGCCCGAACAAACATTGCTCATGCTATCTCCTAACGGGCCACTTTGTTTTCGTGATAAATTGCCACACGGGACGTTTTAAACAACGGTCTTCCGACGACGGCCGTGCATTTACGAACTGAAATTCCGCAAGTTTCTCCTCTAAAACTTACATAAACGACCTTTCTGAACTACTAGTAAAGCTTATACAGAAGCAATATAAGCACATTCTAACCACGCCTTTGAACAAACAATTCCACGCGGTGATAAGATTTAACAATCGTTATGACGTCACGGGCGCCCACTGGTCAGTTTCATTTGCTGACGTCATTGCAAACTGACTAGTCGAAAAACATTCCGACTGTTTAATCTCGTCTAATGATAGTTGGTGATAATATATACTGTCAGAAACGTAGAAAATCAAACCTCTAATTAGAAAAGGTTTAGTTAAGCTTTTAATGTAGGCTATAAAGAGGGGAAACGCAATAAAATTACCTTGAATTGAAGTTCCATGTTTCTTTTTGTAGCGAAAACCGATTTCGCGCCTTTGTATACCAAACTCCACAGAGACACCCAATTTTTGCAAGGCCTGAACACAAAAACGATTAAGTGGTAAAATTGCTTATGTCTGCTGTTTTAATACGACAGATTTGAAGATCACTGTTATAGCGCCTTGTTGAACTGCCCTCTGAACAACTTCATATCTCAGCAGGCAAAAGGCTGAATGTCATAACAAGGCTAAAACTTTTTTAAGTTTTTGTAAACTGCTGCTGCTCACAGCAAATACATGTTTTACCGAGATAAAGCATATTTTATGCGATCTATCACAGCTATAGCTATAGTAGTTGTAACTACTTTTATGCGTTAGCGGCCTCCTACACAGTGATGTTTGGCAACAGCACTTAAGTTGTGTGGAACTGGGAATGAAAAAATGTTTTCCATTTTACAGAATCATTCAAAGAATTTACATTGAACAACTATATTTCGCTTAACTGGCATCTTCAGTTCCTTATGCAAATATTAGTTATTGTTCAGTATAATCAATCTCAGTTCAAGTTGTGTGGAATGTTCGTTAGTTATAAATAGGTGTAGACGGAAAGTTTTCAACATGTTTCAGTGAAACTTTTCGTCAAAACAAAACATTTTGACAGCGCCTAGCCTCAGCGCATTTAAACATGCTGCTTTTGTTTAAAACAACGGAACCACAACACTCCCCATATGACTGCCTGTGTACATTAAGTTATGTATCAAAATCTATCACAGAGCGATTAAAGTTCTCGAACCAGTCTTTTTTAAAAGATCTACGAACTAAAAACTAAATCTGATTAGGTCAAAACATGAACCGACGTAAAACTTGAACTACAGATTCGTTAGAGCGAAACTAAAAAGACTTTCAAACTTGTTTTGTCTCCTCTTTTTAATGCCCTTCTTTCAATAGCCTACACTTGTCTGTTAGAGACGAAAGAACTGAGCTCCGTCAGCCAAAATTCAATTAATGTTTCACCAAGCTAAATATTGCGCGTCGCTTTATTGCGAAAGTAGACCACCGCCTCTACGTCACAGGGTGGATTTGCACAGCCAGGTTGAAGAGGGTCACGTGGA
This sequence comes from Phallusia mammillata, assembly GCF_965637545.1. Taxonomy (NCBI): domain Eukaryota; kingdom Metazoa; phylum Chordata; class Ascidiacea; order Phlebobranchia; family Ascidiidae; genus Phallusia; species Phallusia mammillata. Next base: position 16,056,493 of record NC_137257.1, on the reverse strand, counting down.
CATACCAAGTTGTCGGGCAACGAAATATAAACGTTGCCAGCGAAATTTTCTAATCTGCTACGAAAACCTGCACAAACTTAGGTAAAAACATCCCTGTACTTTAAAAAATTAGAACACAAACAAAAGGCTCCCTTGTACATGATGTATCAAGATGTTGAGTGTATCCAACCTCTTTTAAGCATACTTTAAACTTTTTTTACAGTTCACATTTATAGATGACTTCTGGCGCAACGCTTTAGCGAGGAAAATATTAACAATACGCTGACAGTAGGACCTAGTCCCCGTGTATGCGTATTGGAAAGTCCCATGAAACAACTTGTACAAACAAACACGCGGTTCAAGGATGCCTTTCAATGGAGCTTTTCAAAACTTTTAGCTTTAACAAAACCAGTTTCATTCTTAGTTTCGTAGAGTGTGACAGGAATTTCATCATGTAAGCATAAGTATGTAGATCTGTGTTTTTTAACTTGGGTTCGGTGACGCTGGTTCAGGGGTTCAACGACGGTCTTTTGAAAGACAAATACTCGGCAAACGTTTTATTCAAACTATAAGGGTAAATAGTAGCTAAAGATGCCAATTTTTATTTGCTAGATGGCAAAACATTCGAAGGTTGCAACTAGGTTATATTTGACGTAACAAAGAAGACTGTGCGCGTTGGTTGTAAGCAGCAAAACAACGAATCTTTGTTGGCAGCAAAAACGTATAAGTCAAAAGCACAAAATGAGTTTGAAACCTAGGATGTAACTTAAAGGGGTTCGACCAAAAGCTGAAAAATATCCTGCGGTTTCGGCTAAGAACCACTGATATAGCTATATATCACACGAAGTTTAATTTTCCACACGTATATTGATCTTGACGGTGTGGTCCACTTGTCATTTATTGTGCGAAGTACCGACGTCATATCTCAAGTACCCGGGCTGAACGAATCCCAAATCTAAATACACGAATAGTTGCTTGGTCTGTTTGTTTAAGTTTCATGCGTTTGTGCACTTCAATCCTGCGTCTCAGTTTTGATACATTAGGTATAACTGTAAACCTGAATATTTCGGTCCTCTATCTATATGCATGGGGTTGGATTAGAAACTTTGAAACAAATCACATTAATATGTAAGTGTCATCCAGTAAAAATGTAAGTTTGTAAAAGTTTTTCTTCAGAAACCTTCACCAAAGCTTGTGCATTACAATCATGACAAACAAGTAAAATAACTTGAAGTCCAAAGAAGTTAGAAACTCTAAACAAAGAAATTTGCCGTCGAAACAAGAACATGTAACTTTTGATTGAACTTAATTATGACCGGGTTCGTGAAACAAACAGAAGGTTACACAATTTTAGGGATTTTTTTCAGTCAAAAAGTCTCATCTTGAACGCAAACTCAGTCATTATGTTGGGTTAGGCGCGTTTTTAACAGTCGCTGTTCATATTAAAACAACGAAAACTTCAGTTATCATTCCAAACCGCTCTACCACTACTTTTAATTATTATCGCTACTGCCGCATGCGGTCAAAAACGGGAAAATGAGATTTTCATATTAGTTGAAGCTTGTATGTTTTAAAAGCCTTTAAAACAGTTGCAAAGACACTTGATGATGGTGTCGTTTTTCAATACATTACAATCCACATAACCAGCCCCTTACAACCAATAAGTTTGACTGATTGAGGGCGCGAAGATTGTACGCAAACTTACAAGCGGATAATCTTGCAACCAAACGTACAAGTTTCGTGTTAACCGGCTGCTTAACAAGTGTCGATAACACACTGTTTCAACTTCTGCAGCCTGCAAATCGCAGAGGGCCCTGATGTTTGCATCGGCTTTACGACAATCGTTTTGGCATGAAGTCGACGAGGGTTTCCTCTGAGCTGTAAAACAATTGCTTTATGGAGTGGTTAGATAGCTATGACAGACTGCCACGCCGTGCAGGTTGTTAGTTAATTGGCCATTTCGATTTTACTAGGTATCTGTTTATTAAGGTAAGTGGGGAGTTAGACGAAAGTTCAAAGGTCATGCAGGATATATGTAACATACATATTCAAAGTAGTAAGGTAACAACATGTTTTTTTATAACTTGTAACATACCTTGGCGTAAGTATAGCCTTGTATGCTACTGTGTATTGTGGCAATCTTCAAATAATCAACGTTACAATACATTGATTTGACAGTTCTAGAAAAAAGAGAGAGAAAAAAACGAATCTGTTTTTGAGACCAGCTTGATTTATTAAATATATTTGACCCCAAACTAATTTTGTCATAGGTCACGAACCTATGTTGAGAATTATAAGTTTGAAGTTATATTGAGGATTAAAAACTACTGTTTGTAGCCTTTCGTATACTTTACCACGGGCTAAATAACAAGAGGAATTTTGACATTTGATAACATTTTTCGTGTGTGGTCCGTTTCGCTTCCATACTAGTTTTATATCTTAAAGCCATACTAAAAGCATTCCAATGGCGCGAAAAGTATATAAATTGTGAACATTTAAAAAAATTCCTAATCCTAGTTGCCGCAGTGTATAGTCGGGATGAGGAAAAACATGTGATAAACAAGTGCAGTACTTTATAATCGAACAGAATTAGGGTGTATAGACCACAAGCGTTGCAGGATATTATAACTCCCGTCTTGTAAAGTACAAGAAAAAACAAAGTGTAATAACAAGCTGTATCCGTGCACGGTCTTAACAATTAGGAAGTTTCCAATTAACAGTTGTTGGAGCAAACCGCCAAAAGTGAAAGACGTTTGTCGAAATACGAAGGAAAAAAACAGCGACTAATAGTTGCTCTAATGAGGTTTTGCTTAAGATCTGATAAGGCATACAGTCAGTGGTGGGATTCAATTTTTTTGTCAGCCGGTTCTATCACAAAAATCATATTTTTCAGCTGGATCTGGTACAAAACGTCCATTGACAGTAACTAGTAATGCTAACATGTTGGCTGATCTCATAAAATTTCGTGAGACGGTTCTATAGAACCGGTGCGAACCGGCTGAATCCCACCATTGCATACAGTGCATAACAAAGTTTAGTATAATTTGGTCATCCCCGCATGGAAATAATATAACTTTCTGAAAATAAAATATTACTTTAATATTTACAGAGTACAGCGCGTTTTTACTGCTTAATTTAACAAACTACATCAACCCGATGCTTGGATTATATTTTCTTCGCATCGCTTTGCTATCCGGAATTTTCATCAATGTTGTTACTTCTGACGATCTTGAAACATCCCTAGAAAGTAAGTTAATGAACTATATCGTTTCTATTGCATAAACTTCAGGCACTACAACCAATACGATCATGGCGTCGTCCTTCAAAGCGCTGGAAATACCAGCTAAATTTAGAACCGGAAAGTATTAACGCTTTTTATAGTATTGGCCCCTTGTTATTAGAGCTATGGTGCATGAGAATGTTGGGTATTGGCGTTTTTTTTAAGTTTATTTTTTCCGGACCTTTATGTACAATAAACCAGCGCAGAATGGTAGTTTTAAAAAGATACGCAAGCGATACTTTCAATGTCAAAATGTATGGAGTTTACTGACCATCCAAAATAATATTAAAACACGGCATATATAAAAGTTATATTTAAAAACGGCATAGTAACATAATTGTCAAAATTTACCACACACAAGTGATTCAGAAGCGTTACTGTTTTTTGAAGTGTATAAAACTAGATTTGTTTAAAGGAGGGGGCATGCAAAACGTTTGCAAATTATATTTTACATTACTTAAGTGCATTCGAGCGCTTGTAAGTTTATCTTTGATTAATAGATGATACACATATTGTTAGAAATACAACCAATACCTAATGAGTACAAGGCATTGTTATTTAGCCAGGAAGCATCTGACTTCCTTTGTGCTGAGGTATATGTTGGCATCCATTGTTATGATTATAGTAACGTGGCAATCCCAGCATATACGTGTACAAAACACTATTACATCCAAAAACATGGACTGCCTAAGTAATATTGTCGAAGAAACTTTTTACACAATCACACTTGTTTATTAGCGTTAGAATCGTATTTCACACCAAGTTTGATGAGAAATCACAATTTAGATTGGAAAATATTCCAGTTTTTGTCCTTATATCTTGACACGATGTTTTACTTAGGCTCCCACCACAATCCTACTTTCTATGAACTTTTACTCGTTACTCGTGATGCAAACGGATTGAGGCTTCTGGCGATTATAAAACAGTATTTGCCCGTTATATTTTGTACAACTGTATTGTAAGACATCGCTACAAGAGCTACTTGGTTTATTGTTGTGTCGCACGGTTTTCAACTTGATTTCTGAACGAATGTGTTCTGAATGTTAAGCGCATGGTCATGAATTTTTTGCTCTCTTGATACAGTTTAACCATTGATGTCTAGTCTCTCTTTGGGCGTATGGAATGGATTTATAGTTTCATAACAGCCCTTACTGCCCTAACTCAGAATGACTCCCATTGTGTCGTCTATTTTGATCCCATCCGTTTTACGGGATTTAGATTGACAACTTCGGTTAACGCCTTACGGTATTTTCACGCAAACGATTCTTCTTATACGGGTTTGCAGGACACTCATATTCTTGCATGATGCTCTATGGTCTATGTATCGAATAAAATCGCCACAACAGCGCCCATTCTCCTTGGCGCGTCTCTTAGAAAGAATCAACTGCTAAGGTTTGCAAGAACTAGGCTGTACATTTCTCTTCCCCGTTTTTTACGTTACAAAAATAAACTTTTATAGAGTTAGAAATTGAGTATTACGTTTATCATATCCTTCAACATATTTGAAGTTTTTTTCACGAGAATCAAATTTAGGATCGTCACCAGCAAGAAGTCGGTTTTGTAATGTTTGTTTGTGAGTTAAAGTTCCATTTGGCCAAGTGCATGTAAAGATTCTTACTGTTTGTCGCACGGTTTTGTAATTAGGCTATATCTGTGCTATATACAGTTAACAAATATCATTCCGAATTCAGAAGTGTTATTGGTGCAACTTAGTTCAACTTGGGTTTATCTCACATTTGTCCACACTTTCAAACATACACACAAACATCCAAAGAACCTGTGTTTAGCATCCTGGTATTAATATTATACAAACACTGTGTGTCATTTCTTCTTCTTGGTATTTTTTAATGGCAAGTTTACTTTTAAAATCCGTCCACAGTTCAGATTATCTCGTAACATGTCAAGGGTTCAGACAATGAAATAAGATCCGCAGGCCATTGGCAAACTGTATTAAAGGTCAACAGCCTTGTTAATATTAAGTTTTACCAACATAAATTGGCTAAACATAGGCACAACCATGGCCGAATATGAAACCAGTAGCGTCAAAAACTGCTAAAACCTAAACCCTAATAAAATCTCTACCAATTGCTTGTAAAACGTCAGCTCTTGTAAGGCTTGTCACAAGCTTCTGGGGCAATCAGATGTGCTATCAGGGCTAGTTGTTGCGAAACAAGTCATTAGAGCGTCATGTTGCACGTTTAGCGCCTCCGTCCACTGAATCAAATTCAAAACAATGGTCGCCCAAACTTCTGCACTGAACAGAAATATGACCGCAAGTCAATCTGGAATTTCTCCGGCCTTGCGACAGTTTTGACAAGGGAAATAGGCTCGTATTGTGAACGGGGTTCCTCTCAATTGGACCCTTATCGAGCCTCGTCAGTTGAAATGGCGCGGAATAAGGAAAACTTGCCGGGCGACTGCGCCTTCAGATCAAGTAGCGTCTTACATGGTGCACAACACGTTATTTGCATTTAGTTACATCCGAAAGCTGCTTCACTCAGGAATATGCTCAAAGGCCATTTGTTGCACAGTTCATTACCACACTTTTGGTAAATTACAACTGAATTGCTGGGATGGTTAGTATTTGAAGTGGAATGGTCTGTTACCACATTCAATTTCGAAATCCAGTGCGCCAACAAAATCTGGCTGGCATTGCCACAAAATAACACACATTGGAATGAATGTTGGTGAGCGGATCAATTTTAAACTCCAGTCCTGTTCCAGTAGAGATTGGTTAAACCTAAATGTCACCAATTGTAAAGACCCTTATTGCATGATTTGCTCGATTGTTCTGCACCCATCGCCAATCATATTTTGGTATGGTGGTTTGAAGCACAAAGTACCAACCGTACATTTGAATTGCACGAAAAATGTTTATATTATATGCAACTATTACCGAGAATTGATACGCCTAAAATTCGATGGAATATTTGTTGTGACTTTGACAGGCAGGAGACGTTTGTGATTGACCCTAAATAGTGCCTTGTCTGTTGCAGCACAAGAGCCAGTTCGATTTCTTGGATTTTACCAACAAACGAATGCCGTACTTTATTGTTCCAAGCTGCCTTGTCAGTACACAGACATTCAGTATTGGTGGACTCATTCCAACTCTGAAAAATTAGTGGTAAGCACGCAAAGTTTTTTTTTAAAGTAAAGCTTAGTCCTTTTTGTACAAAGGTCATGATTTGACACTACCACTTAGGGTTAGTACGACCGCTAACTGAATCGTATCATTCAGTAAAGATTACAGACCATGCACTCTACTGCTTTTTGTAGATCTACCAACACAAAATCGATGTGGCAGAACATGTGATATTTCTTAACCAATTAGACACAAGAAAACCAAACGCATCAAAATTTTGTTTCCAACTTCCTGATGGAATTCAGCATTGTCACGATGTGCAAAGCTCATTAGCAGGTACGACATATGTCGTGTGTGGCGTTAAGCCGTTAGTAACCCGAAGTAACTTTTCTAGGAATTCCTGGCCCGAGTAACGTCACAGCACATTCCAGCAACGTAAACCACACACTCAGGTGGAAACCACCGACAGATAACTACAACAATTATTTTGAAGTAGAAGTCCTTGGGTAAGTCATCCAAAATAGTTTTTCGAAAAATAGGTTTGGTTAATTTCAGTCAAAGTTTACATGACTCGTTTTGCAACTGATGTACTACAACTTTAACGCTTTTTTTGCAAAACACGGTTGGACTGTCATAGAAAAGCACAATTTCATTTAAACTTGCAATGCTTTGCCGAATATCATAGGTTTTATAGCTCTAGTCTAGTGCAAGCAAGTTTAACCGTTAATTTGATGTAAATTGTCCACAACAAGGACTTAGACTTGGACTCAAACCATAATTATCTATTTGTCCAAGTCTGCTTGGACTATACCTAAGTACATGGCATTATTGGCTTGAAACAAAAATATTTTTAACCAGTTAAATCCCAACGAATATATTTATTGAAAATCTCCTATTTGTGCTTAAATTAGATTCGAATCTGTTGTTTAGCTTGATCATAGAAAGTAACGACTGGATAGCGGTCAACAACTGTCACCCGACTAAGGAATCATCATGTCATGTGTACGAGCCTATCCACGATATATTTGACAAGGAATGTCCCGATTACACAAACGAAGGAAAGTTCCATTTTCGTGTGCGGAGTTGCTTGGAATATCAGAAGAAGATATGCAGCGATTGGGAGAAAACAACTACTCCTTTGCAGTTACCAGGTGATTTAAGCCAGGCTTTCATTTTCTTGATACATTTAGTAGTTGTTGATTTAGTTTACCTTTCCAAGTGCATCAAAAATACGTTTGTTGAAATGTCCAAAAAAGCAACTTTCAAGGGCTTAACGATCGTTTTTAAACCTTTTCACATGTCCTCCTTTTATAAGAAAAAAACCAAACAGTCACCTTTTTTCGAATCACCAGCAGGTACAGACCTATACAAGAGGCCTGCAAACGCTTTAAATCTCGTTAAACATGAGGAAAACAATCCAACTGATTGCGTTGTCCTGTGTCACGAATGCCGGCTAACTGCGATAAACACCATGGTGCTATCGCACTAGTAAACATAATGTCTTCCACAGACAAGATACTCCCGCCAAGCTTCGACATTATCGGAGTATTTTCTGAAACGCAACTTCGGATCATGAACAAACCTCATCAGGTTTTGCCGATCAACAAATCACTAAATTGTTACTACGGAGAGGCCTTGTATTATATGATCAGATACTGGTCCACAAATGACTCGAATCAAACTCCAAGGGTAAGAATTTGCTCAACAATTTTTGAAATTGAAATTATCTTGGTGGCCTATATTACGTATCGAAGTTGCATTTAATTCTAACATTCCCAACATAATGTTTTATAGCGTTTTTTTTTTTTTGAAAAAAGCCAGAATCGGGTCCGAAAGTTGGTGATGCCAGGCCCAAGAAGTTTTCAAGTATTTAACAAGAGCACATGAAGCAAACCTTGTCTTTAAAGAAAAATTACGTGTTTAAAATCCTCTCAAAAAGAGCACAATTTGTTGGAGGTCCTTGCGAAACCGAATAAAACCAAAAACAAGCCGTCATTGAAATTCGATTGATTAAGGAACATGTGCGAAGCTCGCAAAGAAAAGTGAAGCATATTTTGCACAAGTTCTAAAATTGACCACCCAGCAATTTACACGTAGCCTACACAAGTTTAACAAAATACCTTGTTACTTCAGGAGAACAAGCAAAGTTTCGATATGACTTTGATTACATTGCCGTTGTTTGAGAAACCGATTCATAACGCTCACATGTGCGTGAAGTTGCGAATCACCGAAGAAACCTACTCCTACGAAAGCGAATGGAGAGAAGTCTGCAAAACTGTGCAGCCAAGCCCTGATATTGCAGGTATATATTGGTTGTTTGGCGGTTTACTATGTGTTGGGAAGTTTTGGGATCGGCGTACGGTTGTTTCAAATGGAAACAACTCTGAGTCTTTGTTTTTGTACTTTTCGAAGTTTAATAGGCTTAAGGGGAAATTGTACCACCGGAAAACAAAAAGGTCTTTCGGCACATCACCTTAACACTATAGAACAGTGGTTCTTAACCGGTGTTCGATCGAACCCCAGGGGTTCGGCAACGCCGAATCAGGGGTTCGACGAAGGTCTTTTTGAAGTACAATACAAATACTCGTTTTTGTCACACTTTAGGCCTTAGGGCAGTGGTTCTTAACCTTTTTTCCTTGCTGCACCCCTTTCCAATCACTAACCAATTTTCGCTCCCCCTTCTGTAATTGCTTAAATAGAATAGACCTAACCAACCTTAATGATTCAGCATCCCCGCACCCCCTAGGAACAGTTCTCGCACCCCTTGGGGGTGCGTGCACCCCAGGTTAAGAACCCCTGCCTTAGGGTCTATAGTCGCTAAAAACAGCAATTTGTATTTGCTCAATATCAAAACACTGGAAGGTTAAACTTAGGCAGGGGTGTTTTAAACTGCTCTAAACAGTTTTTGTGGAACTAAAAAGAGTATTACCAGCCTAATAACCATATGTGTCAGACTTTTTGTACGCCTATTGTGTGCCAACAATGCATGCGAACAAAACAGGTACCACAAGCATCACAATGTAGATTGTGACATCATAAACACTTAAGACTGATCTCCTCGCTGTGCAGCTCAATCTATGCACCGAGCTAGAAATTAATCTGGGCTTTTGGGGCGCTATTAGATGGTAAATACATGATATAAACCAAGTATTTTAAACCAAAAATAAGCAGGTAAATGGCAGCCGTTGGTAAAATAAGAATCTGCGACGCGGCCGTCCTAGCAAAATGGTTGTGCAACCCTGCACTAAGGTTTTCTTTTCTTTTTTTGACGTAACAAAGAGCATTGTTCGCGTTGTTCGTAAGCAGAAAAACAACGAAATTTTGTTGGCAGCAAAAACTTATTACTTCATCTTTTTCATGTTAGTGTACAGATGCTAAAAATACAATGCTTCATTTTGGTAAAAACTAAAAATTGCCGGAATTGAAGCAATCCTGAAACAAGTTGCTTGTATTATATCAGAATTTAACAAAATGACAAACAGTAACTGTTGCCACTACGTTTAAACAAAAACTAATTATGACCCACCAAACAAAATGGGTTAAAAACTTAGGATGTAACTTGGGGTTCGACCAAAGGCTGAAGAATATCGTAGGGGTTCGGCCGTTATAAAAAGGTTAAGAACCACTGATATAGAATGTTTCTTGACTTCAGATTTCATCAAAGAACAAACTGAAAAGTCGCCCATCATTCTTGCTGTGACCTTAACATTGGGCCTGCTGGTTGTGTGCATCGCCATTTACAAGTTAAAGCGGGCGTACGACAACTTCTTTAAAAAAGAAATGGATCTACCAGAAAAACTGGTAACTTTGTAGGCCTAAAAAGAAAGACCTGAAAACGTGTTGGCTACATTTAAAGCCAATGCAAATAAAATTGTTTAAAGCGGATAGACTTCTGAAAATTTTTCAATAATATCTCAAGAGTTCTTATAAACTGGTTTTTAATCTTTTTTGATCGATGTAATTTTGAAACAATTGAAACGAAAAAGCAATCTCCAAATCTTCCAAGTTTTTTCGCGTTTAACTGTTCATCTTGCAAAACAAAACAGGCTGAAATCCTGCAAGAATTTGACAAAAACTTTGGTGAAACATCGAACCCTACCATGTCAAGGTTGGATGAGATTACTGACCACTCAAACGCATCGGAATGCGTTGAAGCGTTTCTTCCCGTCAGAAGCACATCTTCTGCAAACGACACAGGTAAAAAATCACATCCCTGCTTTAAGGAATTCAGGCAGCTAAAATACAACCACTATGAAACGACATATGTGGCAAATCGTCACTTTATCCAGTTTTGCTTTAAGGTCTACATAAAAAAATCAGTTGTTTGACCAAGCGAATCTTCGTGTTTTTTGTTAATGCTTGGTGCCCAAATTTTCAGATAGTGAAGAAGACAAAGACAGCATGGTTGCTATTGCTTCACTCTCAGACACGGAATGTCCGCGACCAGTAGTACCCGATATGTCAAGAGCAGATACTTCTTCACTAAATGACTTTATGTACATCCGTAACGCAGCCAGTGAGGGGTCAAGTCACTACCCGGCGCCTGAGCGCGATATATCCCCCGATGTTTCTATGGTCAACATACACAAAGTAGATGTACACCGAGCAAATAGTTTTGAATCATGTTCGCCATTCACTCAAGATGCTGAGATTGAAAAAGCGCACGAGCACGCCATCTACCGAGAGAATGATGCACGGCCATCAAACTACAACTTTCACACCTCTGAATACACCACCATTGAACATGAACTTGCCCGTAGCTTACAGATGAGAGCTTGTAGAACCACAGTGCTTGAGACATGCGTAGAAGACAAACCAACTGTGTGTCTTGGTAACCTGCATACGTCGCCAAGCTCATCTCTTGACGATGTATTCCTTGACGGGCCAGCTGCCATGACGACCAAGTACGTCAAGAAGCGATGCAGAGCATCGCAGTACGAAGTCGAAAATCCAACGTACAGTCCGCAAACCCATCCGCAAGCCGAAATGGCTGGGACACTAAAACACGCGAAAAGAGTTCCGTTAAACAGATCCAACTCCACTGAGAGTGCTGATAGTTCTCATTTCGTCAGCACATACGTGGCGAAGGCTGAAACGACGGCAACCAGCAGGCCAAAACGTTCATCACTGTATCAAAGGCGCATGCATCGTCGAAGAAGAGTGCATTCATTTGGTTATGAAAGCATTTTTAACACACCTTTGCACATCGAGCACCAACACGGCGCAGCAAACCCATTACCAGCAGTGCAGTATCACACAGGAAGAGATCACCATTACTGTCAAAGACGCAGCGGTTGTTGTTCGCGCTGTTGTTCCCGCATCACTGGGCGTGTTGAACCAGTCAGAAACAGATCTGATTCATGCAGGTCAGCTGACTCAGGTTATCCACTTGATTGGTCTTCGTTTTCTGATGAGTCGCCACCACCTTCGCCATTAGACGTTCTAAACCTTGAGCACAATATGCATGGCTGGCACCAGCGAAAAAGCAACCAAATACGCCATCAGTCACACCCGACCGAAATAAAAATCGGACAGAAAGACTTATCGCGTACCAATAGTCCCCAGCGCACCACAAATACAGCCTGGCCTTTAGAACCATCTTCTCCCTGTGCAGATATTCCAGAAGCGTCCACTGTAAATACCTTTTTTCGTCCAAGTTCAAAGTGCAACTTCGAAAGTTCAAGTTACTTAGAATTGTCCTCCTTGCCACAAATGTTTCCAAAAATTGACCTATAATTTGCGGTTTGTTGTTATGGTTACAAGTTTAGCTGTTTTTCTAGTTGGACTTGCATGAAAAAACGCACATGTGAGCTAGTAAGGTGTATTATGTTCTTTTAGTGGTACAAGTGTATACTTTCAGGTACAAACGTTTCTTTTTTCTGTGGTGCTTGTGTGTAAATACAATATTATTGCCAGTATATTTTTTACACGACGTTTGATGCCCGCTTTGCCAGGAATAGATGCTTTTTATGTCTGTAGCCTAGCCTAGACATGGATCAAGCAGTCTCCCGACAAAAAACAAAATTGAAACAAAACACGACAACCAATGCCAAATACGTTTTAACGGCTTTTGTATAGCAAAGTAGGCTCAACTGTATCTGAGTAAAATAAAGCCAATTCAACAACAAAACCAGTAGTTTTCCTATTCACGATGGTGTCTAATGCAAAGCCATATCTTAGTACACCCGTAAACACTTCCGAATGTGGAAATCAAGGAGTCATACCTCGCAATATTCGCTTAAAGCTTAACCTACTTACCCATATTTGTGAAATAAACTTGTAGTTTTGGCTTCTATAATCTCTTTGCTTATTCCAAGTGGACTGAAGTTCGCTGCTGACCGCAAAAAGGGATTACCGCCAAAAATCCCCGCAATAGAAATCAAAAATACAATCCAAACTTTTTTAAATTCAAAGGTAAACCAAATTCTCGCGTAAAAAAACAAACAAGCATTTCGCTTAAAGTTGGGTAATAGTTCACATTCTTCTCTTTTGAAACAGTTACGGTGTTTGTATTTCTCAAAAAAGGTATATAACTTGAGCAGCAAACAGTCTTGTTCCATTTGGTTGATATATACACAGATCGTAATACCAATGCAGGAAACATTGCTTATTGCAGCAAGATAAAAACATTGGTTCAATCATCTGAATTGCCACAATTTCAGTTTGTAAAATGTGGCTCACATAATTTGCTTTCCAATGTTAGATTTACAGTGCGAACAGTTTTACTGTAGATATGAAAGTCACTCCAAACTCAACATGTCAAGTATGATTTCCTTCGTAAAAACTGAAATTGAACAATCAAATTTGACCTGTAGGCATCATAAAAGATTACATGTGCTTTTAGGCAGATTTCTATGACAAAAAAACACATGAAAAACAATGACAAAAACTTCGCAAAGTAAAAACTGCAAATATGTTCTACAGTCACAAGTACTGAAATGTAAAGTGCATTTTCAATTAGTAAGTTTATTTTTATTCTCGAAGTCTGGCGAGTCTCTGCGAAAGCTCGTCCTGTTCTGTGGATGCTGTGCTTGTGGCTAGTGATGTTGAGGCTGCGCCGGGAATTTCCAAGTTCATTTCAAGCCTAACAAACACAAAAATACACTTATTTAATCATAATTATAAGAATTTTTCATCTACACTTCGGCACAAACAATGACAGTTTAGCAGGTGAAATCATTTTCTTTATTTTGTAGGAACTAAATTAACCAAAACTGATGCATAAACATACCCAGCTTCGTCAGCAGTCTTTTGCATAAGATTTCTAACTTCATCCTCAGGTGCAAATTGTTGTGTGGTTCCACTCATGGCACTTTCCATATATTGAGACTGAATATCCAGGTTTTCAAATTGTTTTTCAAATCGCTCCATGAGTTGTGAAATCTAAAAGGCAAAATTATTTACAATAACTTTAAACAAATGTGTGTTGGTTATAAAACTGTGGTTAAACAAGTTGCTAGTAACCTTTTCTAAGTTCATTGATCTCATTGTTGCCTCCATGTTTTTGGTCACACTTGACATATTTTTGGTAACCTGTGAATAAACAATGTACAAATGTAAAGAGATGAAACTACAGATTCGCAAACAAAACAGTAATGTATATGTGTTTTTATATTCCAAGTAGCAACAACGTTGTAAATTAAGAGCCGTTTATTTTGAGAAACAATGCAATTCTGTTGAAATGTCTATGCCAAAATAGGACCTAAAATTATACTGCTTAGGCAGAACACATTTTTTGGATATCAAGGAAAGGGTGGGGCCGCATAACATATAGCATTGAAAGAGTTGCAAGTTGGTAATCCCAACATAAGGTGAATGTTATATGTTTCAAAATACTTAACATTTTGCTTGTCACAGAATATCGATATTAGTGATGGGACGAGTACTCGGTATCGAACGATTTCAGTGGTATCGATACTCATACTCGGTATCGAAATACTTTGCTCAGTTTGCGATACCGAAGGCTGATTTACACCATAAGAATACGGGCAACTTATTGCCAATATTTGCTTCGGACAGCACAAAGTTGGAAAAAAGTTCCGCCAGTTTACGTATATCTTTTTCGCTATCACGTGGAGAAAACATTTTTCGGCATGTGTGTGTGCACGCCTGTACACCGGCCATGGCAGATAAATTAGCGAGTGATATACAACTAAGTACAACACTACACTTAAGTACTCGGTATCGAAGGTATATACATGTGGTACTCGTACTCTGTATCGGTACTCGCTTCAAAACCTGGTATCATCCCATCACTAATCGGTATGTCATTTTTATCATAAAACTTTTGTGTGCACCCCTTTTTTTCTGATGTTCACACTCTGGTGCATTTCAGTTACAGAAATAAGGAGTAAAAACAGACAATCTAGTAAAAGACAAGGCAAATCTGTACGTACACATAAAATTCAGCAAAATATTTTACCACAAACATTTCTTGCAAGTACCATAACATGGGCAAATAAAAGTGCCTGTAGTCTTGCCACAAAATGCTCATATGATAGCTCTTGGTGTGAATTATATTGGGGATATTACTATTCAAGAAAGGTTTCCAGTACTTGCACCTGGTAAAATTGAATTATTGCCAACCACCAACAACTTGTCAAAAACACAATAGTAGAAAAACACAAAATTATATCTACACATAAGAAATATATAAGTACAAATGTAACTGGCCCCTCATATCACTGATGATGACATTAGCATGTGGAGAAATGTTTGAATAACAAAGCATGACACTTTTTGTATTTTTCGGGCCATTATATTTTTCATCAAACTCCTCACATTGTTTACTGGTAAGTGGAAAACAATACTTACATTTTTCATTTGAATGGCAGTTTGAACACGGGAACTGATGGCATCCACTCTTGCACTCATGCGCAAAAAGTTAAGTGCCTGATTTTTTTGACGAATAGCATTTTCTGCATGAATTTTTGCACCCTGCATATGTTGCATGTATTAAAAAGTCACCAACAGTATCATAGTAATGCATTACAAACAAACACAAAAGCATCAAAAATGTCAACCACTGCAACATGTCAGACCAAATTTAAACTGACTAATGAAGATAAACTGGAAAGTATGTGTAGTTTATTCAATTGTTTGTTATATATATATACAAAAACACATAAACCTGTAAGTACAAAATGTCGTTTACACAAATACTATTGGGTTTTACTAATTGCCTTGCTGTTCTATTCAAATTACATTTCTCACAGTGTAACATACCTCCATGTTATTTTTAGCAATAGCTTGTTTGAGTTTCAATTTTTGTGATTTTTCTTCTTTTTCACATTTTTTGCTCTCTCTCAGGAGACTTTTGGTAGCCATTTTCAGCTCAAAGAGGCATGCTAAAAAAGTATTTGTATACATAGGTTAGTCATATTACTAGGAAATATACACCTTGCAGCATTCTAAGTCTACAACATTATACTTACTTTCCATGTTCGGCATCTTGATGATGTTCTGGAGCAACTCTTATCAAACTACAAAAGTTAGTATACTCTAAAACACACAGAAAAAATATGGTTGTGTGATTTTAGGACAGGTGAATTTGTTCAGCATACACTAGGGAGTATATTGTATTCAGCTTTACCCAATTACGTTTTCTGGATAGCAAATCATGTACAACAAATCCGTGAAAACATTCACGAAAACAATATACCAATATCCACAATACAAATTACAAAAGGGGAATACACGCATCAAACCAAAAAAGTTTCAAAAGAAACACTTTGATAAATCAATACAGCTTGCCTCATAAACACTTGGAATAGTAAAACCAAATGCAAGTCTGTCGCACTAACGAAGTACTTAGCAGCTTACTGCACTCAAAAATAAGAAGTTTTTTCGCTTACTGAAATATAAATTCGTAAGAAAGACCCTTGGTAGGTTTGCTAAGCAGGATAGACACAATGAAATGAAAAATACAAATTACAAATTGAACTTTTCTGACCAAGACTCAGCTGACTTGATGTGACGTAGAATCACTTCTGTTTATGTTTGATCACATGACGTCATACGTCATGATTCATCACGTGAGAGTGTGCCCGTCATGTGTGACGAAAGTTTCAATTTGTTTTTCGTGGTGGAAATCTACCGTTTCAAAAAACACATATGGATTAATTTACGTTGTTTAGTTGCAAAACGTACTATTGAATCTTTACCTGTATATGGCTTGCCTTGTAAATTGTAAAGCAGGGGTCACCAACCTTTTGAAACCCGAGGGCTACCTTAAGATAACCAAATGGCTCGATGGCTACCAGTTCAAAACATAAGTACAAACATGTTGAAGCAATGTGTTCAAATAAAATGTGTTTTGTATCATTGTCAAAGTGATATTGTTCAAACTTACATATGGACGTCAGTGAAATACCTGTTCGGTTGCTGCAATCGCTGAGTCACACACCCATGTCCAGAATTACAGCGTTCTTAGAATATCTGTTAAAGCCAATAAGTGTCTCATACAACCAAGCCGTTGTTCCTGAGTACTGCCGGGACAGTTCTCATTATTTACGTGAACGTTTAAATTGGAAGGACAAGACAACATCAACAATTGAAAAACAACTTGCGGATACGCCTCTGTTTATCGTGACAGCAGATGTCAAATCACTTTACAACAACATGGACCGGTCGCACCTCCATGCGGCGCTTAAAGACGCGCTTGAAACGGAGAGCAACTTCAGCAAACATAGTATAGAAAACCTCATCGAACTAACATTCTTATGTTTGGAAAATGCCATCCTCAAACACGGGGACAATTTTTACACTCAGAAAAAGGGCATCGTAACTGGTGACAACCATTCTGTCTCGCTCGCCAACATTGGCGTTCATTATATCATGGTGCAGGCAGCGTGCTTTATACAAAAGACAGAACTGTTCATGAGGTTCATTGACGATATGATTTATCTCTGTTTTGGCTACGATATCTTCAGAACAACTATTAGGGGTATCGAGAGCGTGTTTGCCACTCACGGTTTGGAAATAACACACAACTACCTAACAACCGCCCAAACCGAGGGGCATATTCCATTTCTGGATGTAAACCACGTCATCAGCCGACAGAATAAATTTAAATTCAAAACAACAGACTACGTCAAAGACACCGCAACCGGCCGACGATTTTTAAACGGATGGTCCCACCACCCTCTTTCCGTTTTTAAGTCCATTATACATGGAGAGTCAAAACGACTACGGCGCTTAAACGAACGGGATGATGATTTCAAAGCCAGCCTTTGCAAACTGCGTATCAAAGCCAAACTATCCTGCTTCCCTACGTCAATGACAAATGACGTCATTGAAAAAGCAAGTATGTGGACAAACAGATTTCCACCCTCGAATGGCAACAGCTCGCAACAGCTCGCAAAAGGCTCTGAATGTTTGGGCAACGAGCTTTCCATCACTACTCCAACCTTCCGCAAAAGACCGAAGTTTGGTAAAAAATATCACAACAACATACAAACGACCACCAACACTCGGAAACCTCCTTACCCGCTACAGGCGGCTAGAGCAAGTCGGGGAAAACAGTTCCATGCCTATTGGGGGCTCATCTGCACCTTGTGGACACTGTGCTTTGTGTGGACACTTTGGAAATCACAAAGGAATGGTTGACTATACCACTAACATACAAAGCAAAAAGGGTGTAACAAAGTTACGGCAAACACTCACATGCCGCAACTATGGCATATATGCTGCCACCTGCACAATATGCCAAAAGCAGTATGTCGGTCAAACGAAAAATAAGTTTTCAGTACGTTGGACGGGACACAAATCTATGTGGAATTCATTCAAACCGGGTGATTATAACGAAAAGGCAGCCCTTTGTCAGCACTATGCCACAGAGCATAGCGCCAATGCCCGTGACCCTATCAGCACGTGTTTACGGGTGCAGTTTTTGGAGCAGCCACCTATCCATCTACTGGACATCTATGAAAGTAAGTGGGCCAGCAAGATTGGAGCTGAAATAAACATACAAAAAATGTTTTTACCCTACATTAAATAACATTTTATTCTTTTATTCCTACGCGCATTTTGTCCGTTCATTTTTTATCAGTGTTTCCGCCATTGTTTTTTACAACGCTTCTGCCGTCCTTATCTACTTTTTTTGCCCCGCGCCACAGATTGAGCGTTTTTCCTTTTCTTTACATCTTTACTAGTGCGTGTTTGGCCGCGCCATCTGCAGGTCCCAGTTCTACCTTACTGTCAGCAGGTTTTAATACGTTTGTTTGTGCTTTATAGTTTAACTTGCATACCATTTTTTAGCGCTGTTTTGTTTTTAGATACTGACGATGCCTATTACTTAGGCGAAATATATATGTCTAATAAAACGGTGGACGACTTCAGACTTATCAAAGTTTTCAGTCTGTCAAACTTACATGTCACGATTTTCATCCAAACGAAAAAACAGAGCCCGATTTCTTTTAAAACATTATTACTCATCTTACTAAGCTGTGCGGTCCTTGGCACTATACTACACTAGGTCGCGACGAAAAATTGTGTCGCTGGTTGGTTCCGTTGGGTTGTCGTTATTAAGGCAACTCATTACGCTAATTTATTGCATATTTGAATTTAAAAGAATCAAGTATTGTAAAAAAAAACAGTTGTCGCAACTTTATCATCATTTTATGCTTGATATTTGTGTGACACGAATTGTGTTTTCTAGAACCAGTCACTGAAAATGATCCAACGGGCAACCAGGTGCCCGCGGGCATAGGGTTGGTGATCCCTGTTGTAAAGAATAACATTCATCTCCCCCCAAAATCAGTTGGGGCGTTTGCGATAGTGTATTAAAATGAATGAAAATTAGGACACTCAATTAAAAAAAATCTGGGCGGTTGAAACATTATGCAGTGAACAAAAATGGACGTTTCTGTTTTAGACGGAAATTGGCTTCTTCCGATTTGATATTTAATTAAATTAACGAACTATAATGTCAGCGTAGTAAATCTTTTCTTATTAATAAAATCTCTTTTCAAGTAAATCAAAGGACTGCAACGATTGAGGGTCATTCTTGTATTTTTTCCTTTTATTTATTGGTTTTATTCCGTTCCTATATATATTGTTTTTAGACACTGATGATCGATGCTTATAAAAGCAAAATGCATTTGTTTTTCTAAAACAAACACTTGAAATACAGCGACCGATTTTCTGATTTACACGCTGAAGTTTATTAATGCCAACGTAAAATGCCTCAATTGCAATTATTGTTTTTATTGAAAAGGATGTAAATTTAATACGCTGTTACGGAAATGGTACAAAAAAGGTTGACACTGCTCAAAGTTTTTCGATATTTTATTGTAAACTATGAGAGAAAACAGAAAACTGCAACAAAATAAGAACAGTTCTAAAATGATTCTGAATGACTATATTAGGGCCTATATAAAAACACGCATTTTAGTTGAACACCAAAACAAAATTCGAAACTCGTGAATTTGCTGACATTATCGGCTATGCATACCATATAGTCTTACTGCTGTATTAAATTCAGCAACATGAAGAATAGCCCAAGTGCCATTAAGTTATAGCCGACGTAAACTTCAGTAGACAACTAAGTGGTATAACGTACAAAACGAATGTTATTTTTGTTATTAATTCCTTTTGTTCAGAATTATTGACAAACACTGTTACTTTGGAACTTTTATTAGGATCAATTAATGACAGGCTACGTTTTCTCAAAATCATCATTCGGTTTCAAATTAACGTTGCAGAAAACATCAAACCAATTTTTGTAATTTACCGCTAGTTCGGCTTGTGTAGGCACCGAATTCTCATACAAATCAAAAATATTTTTCTTTTGTGATCTGGCAAATCAAGTATATTAGGCTTTGGCCTTCAAAGTATGCTGATTAAAAAGATTTCGATATAGGCTACGGCAGCCAATAAGACAGCAAGTTAAGAAGCCCAGAAACAAGCGCAGATGTTATAGCAGGCTGTAGCCTACAGTATACTGTAGGTGGACCCTAGCGTGGGAAGCAATAAGTTGTTATCACTGCAATTGTATGACGCAGTTCCGGGTACAAAAAGAACGATTTACCACGGTTTGAAGTAATTAAAACAAAGTTAGGTAGTCCATATAGTTTTAAGTTTGTTTACAGACTCGGTAGACGCATCAAAGAGGATGTGGTTATCCATAACACCAGTAGAAAATCGATTTAATCAATATCCAAAGTTCGCTAACATTCCCATAGTTTGAGGTCGTTCGCCATTTAGCCATAAGCCTGATTGACAGTCCCCGCAAGAACAAGTCAATGACGTTTAACTTTGGGATAAACAAAATCCAATAAACAGGCAAGCCAAGCATAAAATCGATTGCAATTTAAAAGGTGTGTCGACTTGTGCACGTAATAGAGGATCTCGGCCAAGGTGATTAAGTATTCACTGCATTACAAGACATAGGCTTGTGTGCAAAAAAGCTTATCTAATCGATTTTCAAGGATAGTAACTCATAGCGGATTGTGTAAGCTTTCGAACCCAAAGATCAGTCCCGCTCAAACAATTGGTGGTATAATTGTTTAGCCGCAAGAGTGCGCTAAAGTTCCCAATACGGTCCGGTTTGGTCATTCGTTTTAAATATCTTAGTTTGGAGGATTTTTTATGCAACAACCCTATTTTTCGTGTTTAACAATGGAAAATATAAACGTTGTTATAAACAAAAAAACATGGCTTGCTTGGAGACGTAACAAAAATACCTATAAACTGCACAATAATTTAACATCCACAGTCGTGTTTGAAAAAGGTATTTAATCTGTTTGTGAAATATGATCGGTCTTTTCGTATATTTTTCGCTGAAAACATATTGCCGGCATGCCCGAAAACGTGCCTCCAGATCCAATCGGCAAATTCCTTTCGCAAACCCGGCAGTAGCCAAGGCTCAACACGCACAGTTGGCAAATCTATAGCCAAGCAAACCTCTTTTGGTGCTATCACGTCTTTTGTATAAATTCTCTGCATCTTTATCTGATTGCAAACACGAAAATGCTAGCTGCCCGCAAAATAACCACGACGAGGCGGTGAGATTAACCTTGTGGTTACACCAGGCTTCTACGATAATTCAGTCACAATAACATGAGCATGACTATGCTAAGCACGGTGCAGAGAAGGCCACTAGTTTGGCCGCAACAACGGAACGATGTGTTTGCCAAGGATTTGCTTAAAACACAACGGTGAATCGAAAAGGTGGAGTTAATATGAAAACATGGGCTTGATCGATTGGGTGATGTTTATGTTGACGTGATGTGTAAGTTCTACGTCAACATCTGCCTTTTTTGTACAACGTATTTGTATACAACACAAAATTTCAAATTCTTGTAAAACCATTATACTTCCTGTTTGTGCAGGATCAAATAAAAAGTTCAGGAACAAATCGTACACTATTTAGACATTGTAATCCTTACAAATTTCATCGGATTGGATTTAATTAACCACACTATCTTCGCAAAGTTATGTAACTATAGAAAAGACATCAAAAGAGTCGGTGAAGGAAAGTAATCGGTCATTTGGTCAGCGGTAGTCACAAATTCAGCACATCCAAAAGGTGATGGAGTGACTTTGTATGCAAGACTCCTGTTGTCACAGTTGCAAGTCACTGTTTGGCGTTTCCGGCGGCACGAACGGATTTAAAATTGACACGCTATTGGCGCACCTGACAGGTGATAACAGATGGGGTAAAGCACTGGTCTGGTTTATAAAAGACTTCATCACAAGTTTTATCAAAACCCCAACCGTTTCTGATCAATTATTATCAAGCTGTATAAACCGACGCTTGCATTTCAAGGCGGTTTGTTGGATGACCGCAGCTATGATATAAAGCAGTGCTGACACTTAAATGGATGATCCTACAACAATATAGTGATGTCTTGTTTTGAGGTCACTTTTCAGCGAAAGGAGTCCTTCCGCTTTGGTTTTATAGGTTGAGCGTGGCCTTTAGCTATTACCACGCTACTTCAGGCATTGTATTTGGCGTTAAGGATCCAAACATGTGATCAATCAAAGATTCGCACCTCAAATCTTGGCCGGGGATGCGTTTAGTTTTATCACCGGGTGTTGGCCGAAATAAATACAGCCTCCTTATCGCATATTGCATCAGCTAAGGTGATACGCGGGACCACCGTTTATCTGTATAAGAGTAAGGGTCAGCAGCATGACATTAATTTGAAACATATTAGGGACAGTTGTTCATGTTGGGATGTTCACAATATTTTTCCACTTTGTTGACCATTTTTATGTTTTTCGAAGGATTTACTATAATCCCGGATCAAATAATCATTTTACGCAACGATATAAGTACAATACTTTGGTTTAGGACTCGGAAAATTCAAGTCAAGTAACACTATATTGATATGGAATTACTTGGCTATTAGCAGTGTTATTATTTCTTTTATTTTAGTGTGTTTTTGCTTTAGATTTGTATAAAACAAGACATTTTTACTTCTGACAATCACAGTAGGCCCTACAACTAGTTATTCTTAACCACCTATTAATTTTCCAACAAGCAAATCGCTTCAGATTAAATCAACTTGTAGACAACCGTCGTGCGTTTATTACGCTGTTCTAGTTATTTTAGTACAATATCGTCCATTTAATCTTCTGCTTCGAACCTACTTCTTCTGGTGTTAGTCTTTCGGTGCCAGCTTTACTCTTAAATAGTCTAAAAAATGATTTTAACGTATAAAAACCTTAGTATACAGCGAACTTATTAGTCAACATGTGCATTTACAAACTGATGCAAATCACAATATGCTACGAAAATTTTAAACCAACTTTGTCGTAACCTAATAAAAAAATCAATTTGTTATTCGAGCAAACAACGTCTTAAAAACGTTAGGTTGCAAATGATAATTGTTCAAATGATAAATCTTTTTGGTAAAGTTTTGTAGTAATGCTTAATTTGAAAATAGAACAGGATTAATTATCATTTAGAACTAATGTATCGTTCAAACGTTCCGTACGATCGGTTCGGCGTAAATTGTTTCGACACACATTAATTAAAATATTTTAGGCTTTTCAAAGACTCGATTTTCAACTCGGCGGTAACATTTGTCAAACCTCGTTCTAAATGTTGCTGTTGGGAACAGAATTAAATGGTTCGAGTCAAGGTTATTGTTAAGGTGTATTTTAGGTTCATGAATATATATTGTCACAGTTGTACCTAAAACCCTTAATTTTCCCCAGCGAAAAATAAGACTTACCGTTTGTAAAGATTACAAGCTTTATAGTATGATCGGGGTAAGTTAAAAGCAAATATCAGTTAAAATACGCAGAAAAAGATAGTTTTTGAAAAAAAAATTCTAAAAAAAGTACTTTTTAAGTCAGAAAAAGGTGCAACCTATACCTAAATCACCCAAGGATTTGCCGCCCGCCGTCAAAGTGTGGCGAATAAAATGCTAAGCGTGGAAGCGTGTGATGTTTTGGCATTTCCGGATTAGTGAACATTTTCAGTCAAAGCAATGTGCAGTATCCCGAGAGGCTCGACATACCGATAAAAATCACAAGTCACACTCAGTTCAGCTATAAAATCAATTCCGTCGCCCTACCCTTTAATGATTTTTACTTTATGGGGTCATTTCGGACTGATCTGGCATTATAAGTTAGTCAAGTGTGCGTTTATGTCGCAAGTCTTCAGATTCAATGTGACATAACCTGAAGTTTGGTATTTTCGAAATTTTACGCTGTCGCAACGTCAGCTTCATCCCATCAATAAAAATATTCAAAACTTGTCAAACCAGAAAATAAAAAAAATGAATTTGGAACTCTTTGCGGGTGAGTCGCTTAACGCACGTAACATTTTATTATAAGTTACTCTTTATTAGGTCTAAAACAAACTAAAATAAATAAGTCACGGCCACCACACAGTTTTCAAAATTACAGTATGGTAGATTTCAGGTTAAATTTTAGTTAAAAAATGGTTTTAAAAAAATTCCAAAGATTTTTCCAATACCGTTGTAAATTAAGCTTGTTCTTTAAATCACGTATTGGCCCTTGTGATTGTGTTAAAGGGCCGTGTCACATTCCCATATTTTTGCAAACATCCTAGCTACTATGACCATGCAGGTGGTCCATGTATCTGTGCTTCAGTGTCACCCTCGATATTTGGGAAACACGGGCTGCAGTAAGGTCAAGAGCACAGATTCCGATCGCTGATCGAAGTGGTAATGAGAAAGTCACCTTTCGCGGCAACGTTGATGCGGAACAACAAACAATTAAACACACAAAAGATGCGCAACTGAACATAAAATTTCCTATACTTGCCCAGATTTAAAATAACTTAACTCAAGTTGACAATGCTAACCTCACGTTTTGGTTAATGGACACTTGTAATGCGAAAACATTGATCATTACAAAATGTAGTGTTATTACGTTGAGGAGAGTGCAATAATTTTTTTTTTAACATTTTTAGTCACGGCTAGAAGGAAATGTCAGTAAAATAAGTCAATAGGTGATACTACACACTCAAAAAAGTGAAGCACATGTCACCCAAATTCATTTGTAGAGACTATCACGCTTTCTTAACATTCAAATTGACATTTCACTGACGTTTGTGGCGAATTTGCGGCAAGGACCGGGTACTCAAAATGTCGCTGTTTGTGGGCGCAGTTTTACATGGTCTTTCGCCGCAAAGAGATATTTTTAACTGTGCGCTTGGGTTGCATTATCATTCACATATTTTGCCCAAGCCGCAAGGACCGGATTGTGGAAAAACAGTTTCAAATTTCGACACCCTCAAATAAGGGCAAAGTCTTCTACTAATTGCGCTATGGCGATAACTCGTTTGGCACAAAGTGCATTCGATGCTTGTGGTATTTCCCAAATGGCGCGCCTTCGTAAGCCTGGTGTTGTTTGTTTGCAAGGCGCTTTCGAAAATTCGAGAGAATCTGACCGCCAATATACGCAACACCACTGTTCCCTTTTTCCTCGACTCTTTAGCCGGGAAAAAGTTCAGACACGATCCTCTCAACTGCACACGGTTATTTGGCCGCAAAGCAATTAAACAGGCTGTATGGACTGGAGTCATCGCACCTGAGTTGCCCGTAACTTAAGATGAATTTACAGATATTGGCAACTGGCTTCTAAGAACGCGCTCCGTTGATGTTCTGATTAGCTGCATGACGGTTGCGGTTTGGAATGCAATACGCAAGCTGTTGTTGACGAGGTTCAGTAGTTGCGGTGCCCAGGGTAATTATTACATCAATTTAGAGGACTTACATGTTGGCTGGCGCGCTGGCTTGCCGGTTTGCCAGCTTTAATGGTCGAGCAATTGGCGACACATCAGCTACGACGAGGCAAGCAGGGTCGAATCGGGGCAAAGAAACGTTTTCTCGTCTTGCCGTCGCTTTGTAGATTTAAATAGGACGTGCTGGTTGTGAATTCAGTTCAGAACAGCGGTATCCGACTTTACGTGTACCTTGCCCTATATTAACATAGCGAATCGTTCGATTTTTTATAAGTTAAGTACACACAGATAGACTGTTGTCAAAAAGTATCGAAAGTTGCATTGGCAATTCCAAATCAACTTGGAAATAGTCAGACAGACATTTTAGTTAGTTGTATGAACTAAGCTTGCCTGGTACACCTAAAGTATCTTTTTACCATTGCAATTACCTCAAAAACTGATTAGGTTAATCTTCGCCCTATCAATGAATGGTTCGTAGGTAGCTTGTGTGTGGTAAGATTTTGGTTAGTATAAGCAGTAGCTTGAAGAAAGACTCAATGGTACTTGACTTAATAACAGATTGTGGTTTGTATGCGCTTTAGTAGTTTACTTTTTTGTTACGCGGGTATCGGCTTTCAAAGTTTGTTTACAGTTTATGTAGTATTGGTAGTAGTAGTGAGTACTAATGGCTGCGAGCAAGTCTTTCGGAACCTTTTTTTAGAATCTTGATTTTTATGATCAAAAGACAGAAAACGATAATGTTTAAAATACAAAAATTGTTTAGAACCGTTTGCAGTCAGTTTTGGTGATTTTTCCATATCTAAACTACAACTCGTCTTCTGCTATTTCAGGTGCTAATAAATATTACATTTAATTATCAAGTTCATACTTACGTTTTGTTACGTTATGGGTGATTCTGTTGCTTGAAAGGCCAAAAACGCGACCCCCAAAACATCCAACATTTGCCGGTTAAACCAATCATGCATCGAAGTATAACGCTCGTTCTGGCGGCAATTCTGTTTTGTATTTTTCCGACAGATGCTGGATCACCACGAATCGTTTCACAGGTAAAGAATGCTTTATAAGCCAGTGTAGTAATCGAAAATAGACAAATGATTCATTTCATCTCGCAAAATTTAACATCTTAAGCCACACGTTTGATGGGCTTTACAAACTGCGCAGAAAGCTAAACGTTAAACTGTTTTTTTCTGTGTGGATGACATAACAACACAAGCCAAGATAAAAAAATAAATTGTTTAAATGTTCTTTCACGACAAAAATGGAAATGTAAAAAAAAACGATACAACACTACATATTATATTTATATGTCTACTTGTTTCATACCTTGGATTTTTTACGCAAAATTTTTAACGTTAACAATTTATTTTAGATTTGTCCAGGAATCAACGCAAGCCGAAGTTTGTGCCCCGATTTACCTAAGACCTGCTGTTGTAAAACCGGAAGCCTCGCAAGTGAGTAAACGACTTTAATCGCTTTGTCACATAATACAATTTCCAATGCAGTAGCGACTGTGATAGGGAACGCCATTGAGTAGCATTTAAGAAATCGCCACTATAGCTAAAAAGGTTGAAGAAAATCGTTGATATGCTTTATTTATTGCGTATAGGAAACTATGAAACCACGAAAAAAATCACTCAGAGTATTTTTCTGTATCGTAACACTTACTAAAGTTTATGAACACATTTTCAGATGAACATATCAACGTAAAGTGCACAAAACTTGATTCCTTGCCGAAGAACTTTCCAATTAGCATTGTCCAACTGTAAGTATCAAAATATATCCATGGCATTGTTTTTTCTCATGATTGTGCATGTGCAAACTAATCGATCTTAGGACTGCCAAAGTACATACGTTTCCAGTGAGCTTCAGAAACATGCCATAACTGCGAGTTTTCATCGATTTACGTTTCATATAATTTTGCTAGAGTTTCGACACGTCAATTACGATTATCGCTTTGTTATTATAAGACTGTTATGAAAAGTTATAAACTGAAAATAAGCTGCCAACTTCAGTTTCACGAAAGAAGACGTCATTACCTTAAGCAAAAACGTTTTTCAACTATTGCCAACGCCATGTAATCCTCCATGTAAACCTAACCAAACGTGCGGTTCTTTCCTATAATGCCGCCAATTCATGCCACCAACCCCACAGGACGCTGTCAGTCAAATTGTGGCTTGCAACCGTTTCGCTCGTCGCTATAGGCTTACTGCAATTTGATCCGAGGCCAAAGTCACCACGAAACTATTTTTAAAACCTGTGGCGCTTCGTTGCAATCCTTTCGTTAACTCCCTAATACGAAAAATCACACATTGGGAGTCCATTTTCAACTGCTGTGAAAGATAAGCGTTTGGCGTTCATGAAAACAGACGTGCCTAACGCAAGAATTGGTAGCTACACGCACACTTTCGGTTTGGTATAGGAACAGAACAAAACGATTTATTGTGTTTGATACTCTGCCTAAAATCTATTTTTATTTCAGGTTTAGTTTCATGCCACATAATAAAACTATCGTAGCTCGCTGTGTGCCGGTCAGAGTTTTGCTGCCCGGTAGATACCAAGCAGGCACTTGTGTGTGCACATGCCTGAGTATTCATGCATAAAGGACACCGGCGCCTTGGCTAAACCCTTGTGATAAAATCGCTTAGCAAAATGGAATATAATTTGATTTTTACTTTGCTGGTGCCAAGTAACTTTTCTCCTTCGGTGCATATGTCCACAAACCTAAACACAAACTTGCTTCTTTTTTAATACCAACCAAGGAATAATTCTCCCAAAGCGTGTAAAATATACGGAAAATAAATAATTTGCAATTTTTAATTTGTCGTTGTCGAAAATCTGCGTGTCCGTAGCGAATTCGACAAGGTTCCTAAAACAAACACAAAGTGGTACGGAGAATTAAGAGTTTAACTTCCATTTACTAAAGATGCTTCTTTGTCTGTTGCGGAGATAATCGGTGAAACATGTAAAAGGTGCTAAAACCATCCTCCGGAGAAAAGGCTTGACATTTTTCACAGCTACTCCTTGCCACAAAAGCGTGTTTCGTATAACGCTGCGAACAAAATGTTTGTAGGCAAACTAACGCGATTTGGTAAACCTTATTGACCCATGAACTTGACACTTAACCTTAAGATGCTGCGAGCTTGGTTTAACAAACATCGAAAATTTTGAAAATATTTTTCACAATTTTAAAAAATTAAGGCGCAAATTTTTTTAAATTATAAAACATGTCAATTTCATCTAAGTTATTAAGTCCATTTTTTACAACTTTTAAAATAAGCAAGGCGCGGATATTCCAAAATTCACATTGCGCTTAATCTGTTTTAGGACGCTACGGATTGGCTCCGAATTTTAAAGTAAATATTGAATTTGAATTGTAAAATTAGAATTTAAATTGCTATTTTTCAAAGTGGCATTAAAACGCGAAACGAAGTATGCGAGTTTATTTATCTAACCACTATATAAGCTGTGTTGGACTTCAAGGAATAAGTAGCATCTTTTGGTTGTCTAGTGGAATTTCAGCTTAAGCCGGTACAATTTATTACACTTGCTTCTAATTCGCTTGTTTACAGATCAGATAAACCTAATGGTGTAGTACGTGCGCTCTACAGTCTACAGCGGTGTGTAATGCGCTTTGGTCTGACAAAAATCCGCCGTGAAATTCGGTTTTAACCTAACAAGACGAGCGGTTCTGAGTCTTATGGCTGGCAAATCACGCAGATTTGGCACCTTAGCTTGGTTTTAATTAAAACATGTCAGGCTGTTTGCAGAAGGCTTTGGATCATTCATGCTTTGGGGTTCTAAGCCCTTCTGCATATTTTAAATTGCTTACTATTCTTGGTTATTTCCAATTAATATACTTAAACATGCTTTGGATTTAGGACTTTGGACTTTGGATAAACTTTGGATTCAAATACATCAGTATTTGGCTTTAGCCAGGAGTTATAAATTATTGAAATTACAACACGTTGTCATTGATCTCCTATCAATCATAAAGAGTTTGTGGTAGAAAGCTATTAGGGTTTGATCCTTTTGCATGCTCTCTTGTCGCCTCAAAGTGGATTCAAGTCTAAATTTAGAGCATAGAATAAAATATAATCATGTGTTAAAACTCCCTTGGTTGTCGCAACAGGAAACGTAAGGTCATAAATATTTGGCAATTACGTAAACAATTTAAAAAAAAAACGCACAAAGGTATTAAGTAAACGTAAATCATATGCTTTGTAAATCTCAAACAAATACATTTAGGCATCACTCAATTTAAACAGAAAATTTAAACAAAGCTCAACTCAAACAGATTGGATATTTTGACATATTCAAAAGAATAATCAGTTGGTCTTACATGTATAGTTTGTTCAAATGCAGTCGACATTTTCCAAGAATTAACCCGCTAATCTGTAGTTGTTATTACAGCATATACACCCGACTTTTCCTTCGTGCAAAAATTTGACCTGGATATCCACAAAGGCAAATTATAGATTCACACCTAATTTAGAATACTATACCGTTGTCAGTTAGCTTGATAATAATAAGAAAAAAATATGTTCTTTGCAGGGCGTTGGAGTACACAACGATTGAAGTCCTCAAAGAAACTTCATTGAATCGGACGCAATTTTCCCCACTTCTTGACTTGTAAGTGTTTTGCAATCTTGGTACTTGGAAATATTACTTCCCAATGAGCTAGACCTTCGATGAAATCAGTAGTTGCATATTTCTGACTAGGCGCCATGAATTGCTACCAAATAAACCAAGATAAGCAAGGACTGGGTCACATGCAAAGGTTACACAGCCTGTTTAAAAGGTTGTCAAAAGCCTTTGTTTGCCGTTCAATTATTGCGACCAGTCGTGTTAGGGCCCTTGAATTATTACTTTCATCAGAGCAACAATTATTATAGTTGTGCATATGGATCTACTTGCCAGTGACTTCTAATCTTTTCAGCTGTTTCCCAAGCTAATAATCTTTAAAACCTTGGTGTACTCCCAGTTGTTGGTGAAACTAAAAATAAAATTTTGGTTGAAACGTTGGCTTTTTCTCCGCCTGATTAAAAATCCTCCCATTCAAAAACAAGTTAACTTCTGATCGTGTTACGGGGTCAATAAAAGTGGTTAACCTTACAACGCTTGTCACCCTGGTAATATTGCGGCCTTTTTAATTTCGAACACTTCCTCCTTGCGTGTGTTGGTAGTTGTTTTGTTTGATGTGTGCTAGCGTGCACGTACACTCTGTTTTTCCAAGTCTCTATAGGTCAAAGGGCACATTAAAACCGTTCACCTTTCCAAAAAATATATTTTCCCTTCATTTTTGTTCATTGAAACATTTGCTTTAAACGTCTTTTAAAATCAAGATATATGAAGTAGTTTTTGGCACATTCGACAGATCGAATAATAACTTAACTTGTCCTGTTTATCGAATATGGGTATCCGTCGTAGCCAACAGTTGCTGGAAACTCGCTGACAACAATAAAACTAATAAAACAGCTTTAATAATTACCAATCATACCGTCAGATTTTTAAGTGTGAAACACAACAAGACAATATTGTTTGAATACAACTTGATAATTTATACAGCGGTTAGTAAGTTGCGTAAATTGAAGTGACAAGCGAAAAGGGACAATTCCCTCAGGATTGTCTTTCGCTCATATGGGTTTCTACCGTGACTGCATAAGTCGTTTAGCTCGTTTTGTATGCAACCTTGTTATATTCAGACTTTAAGAGGGTTTTCGTATTTAATCGATCGCATATTGAAGGTTGTTGAATAAATTAATTCAAAGCCCCTTTTCGCAGCGTAACACCAAAAAGGTAAACCGAAAGAATATTCTCCTCTATATGGCACAAACTTTGCTTTTGTTTGAAACAATTTCATACAGGAGATAAAAATGTTAAACGAATGTGGCATATTTATTGTCGCTTTCAGAATTTGGCTCATACATTAAAATTTAGCTTAATAGTAAAAAAAAGATGCCAAAATCAAGTTATAAGAGTCTAACGTTCACACAAATACATCAACAGTTACGTTTTGCAATCTGGTACCCTTGTCCAATCAGATTAAAGTACGTATCGCCAAGACTTAGTTCGATAAGACATTTAGTCGCCTGAATTCCGGACCCTTAAACCAAGATATCTGACGTATTGTCGTAAAATCTTCTTATCGCAATTCGAGCAAATATTTTTCATCGTCATGCCTACGTATCCATCAGTTTATCATCTTCGATAACATTTCATCTCTGGTGACCCTAAAATTAGATCGTGTATGTCCGTCCCTTATGCCAACGTTGAAGCAGGTCTATGTAGACGCCCTTGTGAGGTTAAACGGAGATTGGCAATAAAACCCCGTAAATACCATAGTCAGCATTAATTCTATAAGGGCGCAAAGTTTAAACGCTTGTAACTTTTTTAATCGCGGGATCATTCTTTACCGGTTGGAGATAAAATTTAGGGCGTAGTTGGAAAAATAAATTTAAAGAAGATCGTTTCAAGTGGGGAATTAAATTGCATGTGTGTTACATAAAGCATCTTCAAAGTGAAGAAAAAAAGGGCAAAAACCAAGAAGTTTAAAGACTTCAAGCATTCGCGTTGAACACTCAAATTTTGAAACTAATTCTTTTTCTCAGTTAGTTAAGCCAAGTTGAAACATTGTTGTCTTAAATTTAAAAAAAAAATATTATTAATAAAAAGCGCCATTGACCCATGCTGAAGCTAATAATAACATTAAAAGCGCATGAATGTTTTTGATATGTCTTATACTTTGAAACACCTTGATCAAAGACTTACTTGGAAATGATTTGCTTTATCAAAGACTCGTATAATTGTCCTAGCGCGGAAGAGGGGTTAATGGGGGTCTTGTCCGATGCGCACGTGCATTCACCGAGCAAGCGATAATGATGTAATTCTCATCACTAACCACAGCAAATTGTTATGTCTTGTAACTCGCAATATTATACCCACCTCTCGTTACAAGTCAAATTAAATCGCCGTTACCTGGTTATTAGCGCAAGGTACAGAGTGAACACGTTGCCATTTCCACACTTTGTCGCTGCGATTTTAAGCGACGTCGCGGCTCAGAATCAGGCTGATAACACAACTCAATCACCGACAATTATGGCAGGTTTCGTGGAAATCTAAAATCGTTTTCCTCATGTTTGGTCAACCGACCTCCAAAAATCACCCGAAACGTGCCGATTTTTGGTTCCAAGTCCGTTCCATGCACCTGTGGCATTCATTAAGCGCAAACAAGGCGGCTCGAGATGCCAGCACAAGCTTAACAGAAACCTAATCTTGTGTGCACTTGTCTTTGCGAAGTTTACAGACTTAAATAGGATCAAAGCACTTGCTCTTGCATGCGCGTTATTTGTCTGCGAGCACAAGGTATATGTGGCCGTTGTGTTGGCGGGTGTAGCCTGACAGCACAGCAGTGAATGATCTATCTCGCAGATGCATACGGCGACGTCGTATTTGACGGAAATCGCCTGTAATCTGGATCACAACACACCCACTCTCGCATTTTAATTCTCGCCTGGAGCTCTTTGTTTTTCGAGTTGTGGCTTTTTTGTTTTACGGCCGGTCGCATCGTCGCGGAATTGTTTGTTGTCGCTGCAAGTTCGCTCGTATTTAGCCAGTCACGTTTTATTAGAAAGTCGCCAGTAACAGCCCATGAAACCCACCGCAGCGGTTTTGCCCAGCGCCCGCGCGGATAATTCGATTCCTCCCGATCCCGTAGTAAGACACACAAATCGCCACCGCAAATACTCTGTGATAAATGGTCATCCCGTTTGCAACATCTAAAACAGGCTGTAACTTCTCAGAAAATCCGGTCACTCACTTCCGTTTTTATGTCTTTTTAGCACAATCTCTTACGACGACCTTCTGCGGAGAATTGAAGCCAAGACTTTCTCGGGATTTCGCCAGCTCCAAACTGTGTAAGTGTACATTGTCTAACCTCAAATATATACTTGCATGAGCCGGTGTTTGTTTCACGTCTTAGTTTAGCGCATTCCGCAACGTCGGGCCCGGAACGATTAACGCCCGACAACACTTATAAATAGTGCTTCTCTAAACGTGTGGTGTCAAAACAGGTGTTCAAATGTGCCTTGTAAACACTGATTAGAATCCGTTACAAGATTTTTAGGCTATTACCTCGTTTAAGTAGATTCCCTTCTTCGTGTAGGTTTTTGACTTTAATCCGAAACGAAGTCAAACACATCTATATTGTGTTTTACGAGAACATAACTTGGACCTTTGCACTTTCATATTTCGGTTTTAGGAGCAGACTTTTTGGGTTTCCTGAAGATTCTGCTTTAGTTTACTTTGTTATAAAGAACATTATAACAGATGGGTAAAATTGGGGATTTGTACAAGAATTTGTCACGTAATTTGCACTTAACCGCATGGATATCGTTATGAAACCAAAGTGTTCAGATTGAAGAAGATCATTTAGCTAATAAAAGCTTCAGAGTATGTAGCAAGTACTGAAAAAACGCCAGTAAATATTTCAGCTATTTTGGGCCTTTGTATTTAACACATCCAAAGACGTGAAACAAATAAACAGTGCTGGAGCTTCGCCCTTTGGCTCCCGAATTTACTGGGGTGAAAAATTGAACTTTACATTGGCACGTTCGGCTTTCAGATCCTTATTGATGGTGTTTCCTCAAAGGTTTTGCAACGCCAATTAATTATCGCACCAACATCCCACAGAATACAGCTATAGGTTTAAGTAGTGGACAAATGTGGTATTTCTTGTTTATGTGAGTTTCACAACAACTCATGTTACCACGTTACATAATTGTGACACTTTTTGAAGATAAAAACTGGTCAACTGTTTTTGTGGTAAGCTGAAACACAAAGTATCAAAAATATATTTTATTGTTGTGCACAAAGTCATTTTAGGTTTGCGCAAGGCTAACCGCCCAATAATTAGTATTTTATTTATTAAGACAAGAAACACGATTTAATTGCATTCAACACAATAGCGGGTAAACACAAAGTACTTTGACTCATTACCCAAACCATCTTGTTGACTGGTGGGCAGGGCACGTATACAATGAGATGCCTTGATATAACGCGGATGATAGAGTAAGGTGGAATGTCGAGGCTTCGTGAACGGTTTCACGGCGGAACGAAATGGACTTTATGCAGTTGATAGGATAAAGTTTTACAGGAGAGACAAATCCGCTGCATGATGAACTTGCGCAGGTGGTTCATGATCGGTTGTGTACCACACCGCAGGAACACCTTATCTTAATGTAGAGCCGCAGTTGACATTTAAACGGGCGCTAACTAAACCTTGGACTTTGGACATTTATTGGATTGGTACAATAACATTGGTAAAAATTAATCGGCCGGTTTATACGAAAATTGTAATCTTGTGTAAGCTTTGGAAAAACCGCTTATGTACGTGAGGAATAGAACGCTCAATAATTTCATACCGGAAAACTATTCAATTTGCATATTAATATTTTGATGTATAGGATCCGCATAGAAAATCCCTAGATAGTGGCAGGAGTTGTTCAAGTTTTTGCATAATGTTGGGCTTTATTGTTTCTTCGAGGTGTAGAATATATAACTCCCAAGAAGTTTTCCTGTGTATTGTTTTGAAGCGCAACAGCATCTGTCAGTTTCAGTAAACATGCCACCTGGTTTGGGTAACGTGTCAAGGGTCAGGTGTAACCCATACCGTAAAACAAGATAGTGCTTTTATTCTTACCAGCAACTGTTCACGTTCAACACATCGCCAATACAAAAAGGTTAAGGACGCCGGATTAACGTCGAAGACCCGGTTTAGCGGTTTTTTGACACTCGAATTAGAAACCTTCCTGGTATGACTTAACCCTTACAACTCAAGATTCTATCAGTATCTCATCGGCGTTAATTGCCCTTTCCCCAACAGACTTTGACCATAGAACACAATATGGTGCTGTTGCGGGTCTTGAGCACGCGATTCGGCCGAGTAGGATTTGAGGAGAATGGGGCCACCGCGAATAATCGTATTACATGTTTTCGTGCCTGCTTCCGACCATATTGTTTCACGGCGCTTGCACACTGGGATCCATGCCTAAAGTCTTTATGCTGTGGCGTCGCACGCAATCTTAGTAGCACCTTTACACGAAAGACCCACCGCAGGATAAAAAGGAAATTTCTGCTGGCCTATAATTGGAGTCAAACAACTTAGATGCATTGGTAAATTTACTACATACAAAGCGTTTAAAACAACTAAGATTTAAAACTCTAGGGATTACACCTGACATACAAACCGGCCTTGCAATATTACCATAAAATCGAATGTCAATGTAACTTGTTCAAATTAACATCAAGTCAGTGGGACCCATGTGATTATTCCGGTTTAGACGTTGTTCAGCAAAAAAGTATACAAACCTTTTACCGCCTTGATTGCGGATTTGCAATTGTTTATGTCAGGTCTTACAGGGATTACAAGTCGGGAAAAATGCGTGGGACACGAAATCGAAGGCGTAAACAAGACTTATCCTTTACCAGATAGAGAAACCGTCTCACATCTCATCACGTATCCGTGGTTTCAACGCACTGTACAGGAGCAAACAATAGCGTTAATGTGATGCACAAAACGTGCTTTAAATTTAGCAGACAGCAAAACAAAATCCTTGATGTTTTGACCTTGTTCGACCCAAGTCTCTACGCTCCTTGAGCAGTGAAGCTTCTTCATATTTACCCGGTTTGCTCTGATAAACACTATAAGAGCTAAGGGCAATTTTGAGTGCTGTTTTTGTTTACAATGCCAGGTAATTTAGACCCTAATTGTACGCGTATTTGAAACCGCAGATCACGAAATCGCTTGAGTTTCCGTAGAAGTCATTTCGGGTCATTTGCATCACACAACGGCATGAACGAGCAGAAAATATTGACTTTATTTTTATAAGATGTTTTTTGTCGTTTTTTATAGTAGTCTAAACGTACGAAATTCAAAGGCAAAAATCATACAATTAAATGAGTCCACGAATAACGTATTTCAGAAAACACGCTGCTATTTAAAACTTGCCTAATGGTTGCATCAAAGCGGCCTTATTTGTCAGTCCTCTTAAAATTTCCTGTTGTTGTATTGTTGTTCACTTTTTTGCACCTTCACAGCCTGTACAGTAAGTTTGTATTGGTTTCCAGGCGATTGGCGAATGCTTCTAGGCAGGCACTCGATTTGTTTGCTGACTGCTGTCACCGGTGCGAACTTTTAGTGACATCGCGGAGACCGAGAACAGAAAATTAGTTCACCAGTCAGCGCAGTGAACAATCTAATCCTTGGCTATATGGACTTAGTTACACTTTGTTTTCATTGCCAAGCAACCATGCGAAGATGTCTCAAAACAGCAAACTGAATTAACCGCATTAAAAAATCATTTTAAATTTAAGGAGTTT
Organism: Phallusia mammillata; assembly: GCF_965637545.1. Lineage (NCBI taxonomy): Eukaryota > Metazoa > Chordata > Ascidiacea > Phlebobranchia > Ascidiidae > Phallusia > Phallusia mammillata. The sequence goes on along the minus strand of NC_137257.1, from coordinate 16,019,611 downwards.
AGTTAATAACCTTGGTGGAAGTTGGGATTTGACATGTTTAACGTAAGTTTAACGCAATTGAGACAAAAAATGCGGGAAATCAGATAAAACTCGTTTGAAACCAGCATTCGAAATGATGTTTAAAGTTAAGGGCGTATATTATTAGAGTGTATACACTCCTCGGCCACAGTACCACATACAACACTTTTAAGTCCATAGTGTTATAATTCTATTGTATCCTCATCAAGTCTTTGAATGGTTATACTGTGGCAGAAAAAACAAACCCCAAAATGTTGAGAAATAATTTGGGGCGTAAGTGCAGTTAACCTACAGTTTTTTGTGTGAATATTCCTTAAAACAAGTTTGATTCTTGCTTAGTGGTGGTCGAAGCCGCTTTGCCGGGGGCCTTGCAATTGTTTGTTTTTGCAGTGCTAATCACTTATCAGTAAACTCGCTTCACTTTGCTTCGTTTAAGCCGTGGCCCGTAGGGTAATTCCACTGCCCAATGTATCAGAAGTTGCGTTTGAAGACAGTTTAATTAACAATCAATTCAACCATTTTAGGGTTGGTATAATTACATGACATAAAACAACTTTTATTGAGATCGAAATCAATGGTTTACAATTTGTAAATACCATGGTTTATCTACATCAATATTTGTACTTTCTTTGACTGAAAGAATAAAATAAAGACAATCAATGGAAATACGGTCGCACGGTATTGCGACAAGATTTCAACCGAAATGTACTTTGGTGTAAAAAATACCAATAAAACAAAATTTTTATGTTACCCTCTATTTTTGTAAAAAAAATTAGAGGCGCTAATGTAAAGTGTCATAGAACAATACAATGGTTACCTTATAAATATTAATTATTAGCAGAGTATAACGTTAAGCAGAAATTAAAAAAGCCATAAATTATTTCAAGCCTTTGTTGGTCGGAACGTCCGTTTAATTCCAAATATGGCCACAAACAAACCAAAAATTAATTTAAAATTAATTTCTTTGTTATAAAAACCTTATGACAAAAAACAAATCTAACCTCCAAACCTAAAAGGGGGCAAGCAAATGAGCCGGAAATTTCAAGTCTCATTTGAATTTAAGTGTTTTTAGTCATCAATCTTTCACCGTTGTTATTCACCATTGTTTTTATTGCAGGACGATCGAGTACGTACAAAGCCTCACAACAATATCTGAATCTGCATTTCAAGGGGCACCAAATCTTCGAAATGTGTAAGAAGTTTTCTTCAAACAAAACCATATTTAGTTTTTAACTTAAGCAGTAAATCCAAAACTCACATGCTAAAGTTTAATAAAACTACCTATTGTTTTTAGAAACATAAATGTACACCGCAATGCTTAGCCTAAATGAAAACATTGTGCTTTAAAGTGGTGCTTGAAGCAAACCACATCCATTTAAGAAGGCTGCTGGCGCTTATTTGTTTAAAAAGAGCCAAAAATGTTTGGCTTTATTTTTAATAACCATTTTTTGCATTTCTTTTCATTAAATTTATGATCACATGCTTCATGCAAATTACTTGAAAAGAAATTTGGAGTGATACAAATTAATTGTGTATAATGGGAAAGCAAAAATTTTGATATCATTACGTATAGGTTTCAACGCTATAGTCACCCATAAATTTACTCCGCGGAAATCGTCCATAATCTGGTATATCTGTAGCACCAAGTTCGCCCAAAAGATTGCTATCTAAATTAAACCTAATCCAACCCGACCAACAGGGCGTATGAGTTACACTGTTTCATTTTGCAGAGTTTTAAGGGAGACTGGCCTCACAAGGATCCAAGGCTTCAATGGCTTGACGGGTCCATTTGAACGACCTCTGAAGATGTGAGTATATAAAAACGGGTACAATTCCTACAGAAATCCACATTATACAAAAGTGTAAAACAGATTGCTTTGGAGTTGAGACAAATTGTACAGAATAGATAAGGATTGCGAAATCAGAAGTCGCATAAAGTTTTTCCATTTGGCTGACGTTTTATGAGCAGTAACAATCGAGTGCAGTTGAGTATTTGGCCTAATACAACTCAAGTTAAATTGACTTACGTGGAAAACAAAAAGCGAGTAGACAGTCGAACCGCTAACGCGCCCAAAACGAGTCTTTTTAAATAACTTTTATATAAAGTTTAGCAAAGAAACTCTTTTGTTGAAATCGCAGTCAAATAAAACCAAGGCGTTACTGTTTTAGTCCCCCATAGTCATCCTGCAAAACACAGTAGCAAACACAAGCCTTTTGGGCGATGACTAAACCTTGTCGCGCATCACCAAACCTGTGCCGTTGACTGTCGTAGAGGGAGAAACACCAACGGTGACTTCAGCACAGATGTAATGCGTATGCGGTATGTCGCAGTGCTCCGCCTGGCATTAAAGACTTAAGATCCCCAGGCGCCGTCCCAAGGCTATTAACATATTAGAGCTGGTTACAAGCGACAACATGCGTCTACATATTAAGTTGTCGCGACGATGAGAAACGTCCTGTCTAGATAAAGCTTTGGTTTTATTGACGTCCGGGGGTAAACCCGGTTCGTTATGAGCTGCAGAGTCTAAATATACCCAAGTATAGATTACCATTTTCTTTTGCGATGTGTTTCATATATAGTTCTCCACCATTTTCTTCATGACGCACTCAGATTTTCGTTCGTATACACTTTGTAGGCCAAAAGGAACAATAAAGTCAAAAAATAATTTTCAATTTCAACGTGGCGGGTTACAGTGCTTAGCTTATGCAGTCACAGATCAGATCACGTTATAGCAATGTACACCAACATTTTGTCATTTACCTCAACATAAGATGAATGTCGCATTTTAAAGTAACGAATATTGAATGCATGTTACAGTGAAAATCTTTGCACCAAATATATGTTTCTTTTTAAAGTCACCCTTTGAAACGTTGCTTAGATGATGAAAAATATGAAGATGGACTGAAATACATGAAAATAAGGATGGACTCTTATATTTAAACCTTGCTTATTGTTTTGCAGCACGATATCAAACAACCACAAATTAGTAAAGGTCCATCGCGATTCGTTTTCTAATATCACAGCAGTGGAGCTGAAAATGTAAGTACTTGCCACACAACATCATTCTATCCGATTTATGGCACGGCTTTTCCTGATTGCTTAAACAGCTAAAGAGCTGTGCTTCATTACTTTACTGTTATCTGATATGTATCTACGCTTCCGAACGATATTTGATTCATTAAGTAAATCAGCGTTATATTAATGAAAATGACCTAATTTGTTGGCATTTCATTTTCGTTTATGACGTAATTTGTTCATTGTCTCATTGTTGACGTCATAAACTCCCTTCTTCCGTCACCCCAGCTAAAAACCCCGTAGATATATTACGCTAAGGACTGTAATAGTGTATTGGTAAATCCCATGCACCCACTTAGGACTTTAACAAGGCGACTGCATGGGTCTTATAACTTAATGTGAGGTTCCATCGACACACACAGGGCATGGTACGATTTTCGATTTAAGTGTCATTGCGGTATACCAGCTTCTAAAAATGGATGGATTTTATCGCTAATGGTGTCGGATTTGTCAGACTAATCTTTGCAATTGCCTGGCACCTTTAGGATATCCATAACCATCAGAGATTTCCTATATAGAATGTTTATTTACGTTTGGGAGGGATTTAATGCCCCTGTTACGCGGCCTTAAAAAGAATCGTTACTATAACTTAGTTATATTTATTCTCCTTAAAAAACTATGTAATTGCTTATGCAATATCAAGTGCACTTTTTAACATACATACATACATTTTCCTTTTAACGTAGCACTGGTGCTGGCATGCAGTTGTCGAAAATTTGTAGAAGCGCCTACAAAGAATGTATTTACTATATGCAAGTTATGTGGTGGTCTTGTGTTGATCAGTTTGGGTACGTTTCGTTAAAAACAAAACGTTGTTTATTGCCTGTGTCTAAGGCAATGCGAACCAACCCAACATTTTTGAACACTATACGTGATATAAAGTTTATAGAGCTCTTCTGGCAAATGTATTTTTATTCCGACGTTTCGACGTCCTATACAGGTCGTCTTGTATAGGACGTCGAAACGTCGGAATGAAATATACATTTGCCAGAAGAGCTCTATAAACTTGATACTATGCCTGGCAGCAATAGCTTATACTTGATATAATTCCAGAAAAATCGTTTCAAACCCAAACTTAAAAGAAGTGGAGGATTTTGCTTTTCGTGGAAGTCGGGTTACAACATTGTAAGTTTTTATTACCTTGATCGTTAAGCTTATGTCTCTTAATCAAACGCAAAAGGCTCTAAATCTAAATCAAAAATCTTTTTGTAGAGTCTTGAATTACAACGACGCACTGGATAATTTACAAGAACATGCCTTTTCTGGAATTGACAATTTTAACGAATTGTAAGTACCTTGAACATGCCACACCTTGTACGGTCGCTTTCTATATACGCACGTTTTATACTTTGTACGACATTTGTACACATATTCTTGCAATTTGTACACATTTTCATGTATATAAATCCTCTACAAAACTTATATAAAACAAATATTGTGGCAACAAACAGTTGATAAATATGCGTAAGTTTCAACTGTAAATAAATTGTTTGCTTGAAGCAATTTATTTGGGTCGAATCTACAATCACTTTTATGGCGTTATGCAATCCGCTTTGATTGTTAGGAGTGCTGCGCCACTGACGGTGGTTAGTGTTTAGGAAACACACACCAGAATGTTGTAACGTTAAACACGATTAAAATCCAAGCGCGTTCCAAACAGTAAACAGGCAAAAATGGAGATTTCTGTGATTTTGCACTGCTGGTGAAACTAATGCACCTTTGATTGGTACAACATCAAAGAGTGCATCAAAGATACTATTTTATATTTTAGGTTGTTCAGAATAGTACATGAACCTTTTTAGCTATAAATATATTTGAATAAGAAGTGGGGATGTTATTAAATCAGCGAAATCGATATTACTTATATTACATTGCAAAACGAAAAACACGGACTGATTTGATTGTACTGAAAGCTTCAGTTTACTATAACCAGAACTTGTGGTTATATTTCGGCATGAACTCTTTCGGGGTCAACTAAAAATACAGCGTAGCGATTAAAAAAAAGCTAAATTCTTAAAATTATAATAAACTTTTATTTCATTTTTAGGTTTTTGCAACAGACGGCAATTTCAAGTTTACCAACAACGGGGATGGACAGCCTTTCCATATTGGACATATCAGACACTGCAAATCTAGTTCGATTTAAAACTGACGGTCTACCGTCCTTACGTGAAGCCAAGGTGACCTACCCAGCCCATTGTTGTGCCCTAAACAAGGAATACGGATTCGGGACAATTTTCCAATCAGAAGATAAAGATGAATTGGTTCCATGTGATGCAGATGACACTGAAATCCCGGAAATGCTCCCTATACTTCCCCATGGTGACATTATCTCAGACTTGTCAACGTACGATTGGAACCCACTGATAGATAACGGTATGTTAAGTTCACGGAATTAAAAAAGAATGTTTTTAAAGTAAAATTAGTAAAATTTGTACATTTTCGATTTGTTCCTAAAGTAAGGTTTAATATTGATTTGTCAACAAAGTAAAATTTATTATTGATTTGTCCACATTTGCTACTGCTTCGTATAGATTTCAAAGTTATATCGAAAAAGTTTGTTATTCACATACCACTGTTATGCATATCTGCAAAGGCACCCTGTGAAATTCTATACATTGGCATGGGAATCTGAGAGCTTGCTTATTGCCAAAGTTACATATGGAATAAAACACCTTTTCTTAACTTACAAATATGTGTTCTTGATTGTACACAAATTTTATAAGTTTAATGAGGAACATAACGGCCCTAATTGACGTAAAAAGCGACATACTTTATTATTCAAACAGGTCGGCAAATGCTCATGTCATCTTCAGCGATATGGGGGGACATCAGTTGACTCGTTTATAACTAATTGAGTCATATGAAAGATTGATAAAAAGGTGCGAAAGAGGTGTCGCGTAACAACCAAGGAAATACTAACTTTATTCGTTCAATGCATTTTAAGACATATGTGGTCCAACCGTTATACTCCAAAGTAGTTAGACAAACGCCACTAACCTTTGTGAGAGGACGTGCCATCTGAAATTTGGGTCCCTGCCATGAACGAGGAATAGGTTAAAAATGACGTCAATATACTTTACCTAATTGAAAAGCATCATGGTCTCCACAAACCTTTCCACTAATTTACTCAATTTGTTTATTGTTTCATTATCCAAGTTGTTACCTCCAGATCAGTAATCACGTAAGTTCATTATCATATTTCTGTTTCCCAGAATCGATCATCATCTTTCACGATTATTCGTTCACTGGTGAAGAGACAAACGATCTTACGGACTACGCGGGTACAGGCGATATCACCTCCTACAACTTTGGCACCGACTCCAGCACTGACAAGTGGGACAGGTTTGAAAATTTTATTCAATTCTTTTTTGCAAAATTCCCATCCATGTTTCTTGTTTTATAAAAACCGTAGAGGAACTTTTTAGAGTAATGGGCCAAATGGGCTGTTAGTTTAAACGTTATGGATTCCACATTTCATGACAATTTATGTATGAAAATTTGTGACAAATGTAAAAACACGATGTTCAACATGTCGTTAGGTGTGCGGGGAAAGGGTTACCAGAATAGTTGTAAAAAGAAAGAATTACTTGAACTCAAGTTTATAAAGAGCTCTTCTGGCATATGTAATTTTACTTAAATTACTCGAACGTTCAAAAGGTAGAATGTCCTGCGAAACGCCTTTGATTTAAAAACTACAGCAGTAAACTTAGATGAAAAAACCAGCGAAAAAAAAACAAATATAAGGAGTATAAATCAGAAAAGACTGTCGTTGGAAGGAAATAAATTTTCTCAAATATTTTCCCTCGTTTCGCTTTTACCGGCATTTTTTGGAGGCATTAGAACCGTACACATTATTTGAGATAATGGGGTTTTACTGCCTACAGGAGTTTAGGTGAATGGAAAACGGGAGCTAAAGACCACACGCGTTGCTATGGGTTTCCAATTTCAATCACACTTGAGGGGTAAAGAGCACAAATGAGTTTTTCTTCATTAAGATAACGGCATCCCGCGATAAGAATATCCTGATTGATCAGCCGTTGTGTGTATTGAAGGGGAAACCAATCTTATGAAGATAATTAAGCATGTAGGCTGTATAGAAAGGCTTTCCAACGAACACTTGGCATGTTGCCAAGGCTAACATCAAGCTTAAAACTGCTAAACGAGCTAATTTAATCTACAGATGTGTTTTGTTAAGTTTGAATAGTTCTAGGCATGCAGTTTCAACACTTTAATCTTGTGTTGTTTTTGTTAAACGTTTGATGCAAAAGACCCAAACCTATCCAACTTTTTACCGATTTTCAATTTTTTACGGGTCTTACAAAATATTCTTGCAATAATAAACAAAATTGTTTTGTCCAAAAAACAATTTTATTGTAACGTATATGTTTGTTGGTACTCGCTGCAAAATTGGGTATAAATTTTGACCTCACGGTAAACGCAGGCATAAAAAAGATTAAAGGAATTAGGCATTGTTACAAGTGCTACATTTTCCGCTATGAGCTAATTGAAGCCGGACGCTTGTATATCAACCAGAGAGATTCCAATCAACATTCTTCCCGTTTGTGACCCGCGGCAAATTGGCGCGAACAAATTCGTGTCTTAGTGACGTAATTGCAATCATCAAAGTCTGCTGTTGTGAACAAACCAAGTCAACATGCCAAAACAGTTTTAATCTTCCGGTTGACTCTCGTGTACAGCTTATCGGATGTAATTAAATTCGAAAAAGAAATATTTTGATTAGTGCAATATTGTCGCAACAAGCCCAGAAATCATGGTAAATTTACATGAACGTATATTTGCAGACAATAACTGCACGTTTTGGCGATAAATCTGTTGTTTTCAAATTGGAGTATATTTTGTTGTGTTGGTAAACTCCAGAACATTTCTGATTTTTGTAGTGGCTAATTTAATACTATCAACTTTAAAGTTGTCCATCTTTAAAACCAAAAATAATAAAGTAAGCTCCAATTTTGAAAGCTGTGATAATTTTTACTGCTTTGAACAGAAGATGCACAAAGTTAGCTTCATAGCAAGGGACATTTAATCGGTCGATAAAGGTGCAGGACAGTCAGGCTTGTTTAGTGCACGACGAATGACTCATGCACCACGACCGCCTTTTCTCTGCCATTAATCAGTACAAAAGTCGTCGCAGTTTCAAAGTATTTACGAAATTCTTAGTACCGGCCCTATTAAAATGCCTATATAAAAACCTGATTTTCGTGCCTTAGAAGTAAGTTTAAAAACAAGTATTCTTGTGTAGTGACCCCAACAATCAACCTTGGAGACCAGCGACCGTCTCAACCGAAAACAATGGCTCAGCAACGGTTACGAAGATGTGTTACCGTGACAAAAATGGAACTTTAAGGGAGCATGTGTACAGGAACCTCGTTAAGTGTTCGCCCCAACCAGACGTTTTCAATCCCTGCGAAAACCTGCTAGGACACCCAGGACTGGTCGTTGTTTCATGGGGTGTCGCAACTTTGGCTGTTTTCGGCAATTTCTTCGTCATGTTCGTTTTGCTCGCGGTCGCCGTCGACAAGTCGAGGACTCAACAGCGCCATCTCTCGGTTCCGAAATTCCTGATTTTGAATCTTGCCTTTGCGGACTTGTGTATGGGAATTTACGTTCTTGCCCTGTCTGCCATGGACAGCAAAAGCTCCGGGGAATATTATAAGTTCGGGGTGGAATGGCAAGCGTTCGGGGGTTGTGACGTTATCGGCTTTCTCTCGGTTTTTTCGTCACAGCTTTCGGTCTACACACTTGGCGTCATTTCTCTGGAGCGATGGTAAGCGTAAAAACAAATTTGAATTTGCATTTTAGTTCATGATTTGTTTTTTACAATTATTTGATACTTTATTCTTAGTCCTGAAACGTTTTTTTTTTTTTTCAAAACACATGTTTTTGTTAATTTTCGTCGAAAGTGTGTTTTCAAACTGTGGTTCTGCATTTGTGTCTGGACTTTAGATTAACATGGATAAGAAATCCTTAAACAAAACGTGTATAGCAAAAGGAAAAGCCGATGACCGATAAAAGCTGCAGAGTTGTAAAAATAAAAAACGCTTCATACAGTGTGAAAACAACGTCCGCCATTTAATTTGTCATTTTTCGCCAATTTTGGTGAGATTTCATAAACAACTTTCCTATATGAAGCATCTAGAATAGATTAAATCACAATAGCATCTTTTATTTTTCCCAAGCAACTGACTTGTATCAGACTGCCGATACTTTCGTACTTTTAAACTCAAAATTAATATTTGCAAATTACACCATTTTCAGATATTGTAACGACATAAGCTTTTTAGGTCTAAACCAATTTTTTAACATGCATTTTTCTATTAGGTATGCAATCCGTTACGCCATCCAGCTTGACAAACGGATGACGTTGAAATGTGGTCGAATCATTATGCTTGTTGGCTGGCTGCTTGCTATTTTATTTGCAACTCTGCCTGTTGTTGGAGTGAACAGTTACAAACGAACTGCAGTTTGTCTACCAATGGATGTTAGAACCACATCAGGTAAGAAAAATAGCTCTAATTTTAAGCCTGGTTTATTGGTAACAGTCAGAAATTGAAATGCCATTGAAAAATAAGGTCTTCCATAAAAATGCACATTGTTTAATTGCACAGTTTTTCTACTTTTATCTCTTTTTTAACATTAATTTTAGTTTTTCTATTGTCTTACGTGGGTTTCTTACTTTCTTACTTTAATGAAACAGTTGCCTAAAATTTGTAATTTACACGTATGTTATGACTCTAAAGTCGTATTTTGTAAATTCGATCCCAGATTATCCGATAACTTACAGACCTTTTAAAAACATTATAAAGCGCCTATAAAGGCCACCTTACAACAGCTTAGCAAAAACTACCTATTCAACATTTGTTTGTTATTTTTTTGTTATTCAAACATTTCTATTGTGTTTTCCGTAAAGTAATGTTCTAACACTTTGTTATTTTACAGGCACAGCTTATGTAGCGGCGCTTTTGTCACTTGACATCGTAGCATTTGTGATAGTGATCGGAAGTTATCTTTCAATGTACGCAATAGTAAGATCCGCTAATGGGCTCGAACGGGGAATCAAGGAGTTTTTCAAACTTCGACAAAGCAAGAAGACTGACGATTCTAAACCAAGAACTTCTCACAGGTAAATAATAACATGTTCCGTTGATAGTTTTCGTCTAATATGCATTGGTAAATTCGGGGCCCAAATATTAAAAACGGTACAGAAATATTTTGTACGGCATGTGGTGGTCGTGGACAGTGGCAATACTTTCATGAATTCATTTCGGTCCGTGAACTAGGCATTAATACACTAACATTGGCCTGCTGTTTCCTATAAGCCGAGATATATAAGAACATTTTTAAGCAAAAATTGACACTTTTTTAGCTTTGTATACTGCTATTTACCTTGGTATTTTGTAATCTCATACTTTAAAACACGTATAATTTTCCCCACAAATATTGCCTAACCCTCCAATTTTTACGTGACAATCTTGAATAATTATTCAATCTTGAATAATCTACTGATTATAATCAGAAGCAAGCCTAAGTAGTGAGTAATTTCCCTAGTGGTTCAACTTCCCACTAACGCCCTCTTTATCCACATCCAATTTACTAACCAACGTTATATTACTTATTACAGCGGAGGAGAGGGCTGTTACGGTGTGATGAACAGCCGAAAAGCCGACGCTCGTGTCGCCAAGAGGATGGCTGTGCTGGTTTTCACCGATTTTGCTTGTTTTTTCCCGATCTGTTTTTTCTCGCTCTTCGCGCTTGCGGGGCTTCCCCTGCTTTCGATGTCGACCGCTAAGATCCTTTTGGTCGCTTGCTTTCCATTCAATGCTTGTTGCAATCCATTCCTCTACGCCATTTTGACCAAGTAAGATTTTTTTGACTATTTTCGTTGCTCAAGATTTTTGCAGTAGCCATTTTGAACATTTTTTAGATGGTTGTGCACATCCGTCCTTGTTACGATAACCACTTATAATTTAAAAACTTTAGAAATAAATTATAGGTGAGCTTGAACACGTTGTTGTCTTTATTTAATTAATGTGAAAAATGTTTAAAAATTGATTTTGACGGCGTTTCTACTTGATGTGCGAAAATTGCCTTCGATAAATCTAAAATTAATAACCGTTTGAGGTAAACACGATAAATAAATTGAAACGTTACTGAAACCCCTTTTTCGTAAAGTTAATGCAAAATATGTTTACAAATATTTATGGAATTTTTGGGTTTGTAAAATAATGTGACCTACATTTTCATTTATTGCCCTTATTCTTTTTCAGATCCTTTCGTAGAGATGCTAAGGCGTTTTACAAAACACACCGACACAGTTTGTATGGGGACGACCGGCAAAAAGCGAGACCCACTGAGAAACGCTCAGACGGTGGCAGTCGACAGGAGGAGAGGCGCAAAACTATACAAGTATATGTGGAAGGAGACCAACAGAACACCAATGGGGACGTTGCGCTTGTTTCTATCGACCACAAATGCGTTAAAAATGGCTCAGTCTCAGGAAAATCCCCCACGCGAGGGGTGAACCACGCAACATGCAGTTTGACTACGGTTAAACTGGCAGATACCGTTGCTAAACCATCACCAGACAAATCAAAACATCTGCCTAACCACAACAACAACAACCATAATAACAATAACGCACCTAAAGACCCCACACATCGAGTTCTCACCAGGAGCTCCACAGGTCCCAGTAGCTTAGACTCAGACGAGCATGTTGCCATTTCTAAGCGTCTAGCCATGCTGGCCTTGTTGCGAAGCTTTCCTATGTTCAAGCGGCGTAAAAGGTTGGGCACAGACAGCTCGAGGCAAACATACGACACCCAAGTGTCCGCTAACGGCGCGGTCGTCCTGTTTGAAACACGAGATGCAGAACCTTCGCAAAATAACAGAACTCTTGATGGCGAGGTTGTAGAAATGAAAAGCATGGTGAATGAGGCTGACCTTGAACGGCAAGTTTCTCATTGTGAAGGCGAGAGTTGCATTTAGACAACTGCGACTCAGAAATGGTGTTTGCTTTTTTGAGCTGTATTTTATCGTCGAACAAATGTTCCAAATTTTTTCTGTAACTGCTTGTATCAGCATTGTGTCGTGTTCCTTTTTGCCTCCAATCGACAATCAGCGCGTGTATTCGGTGTTCCTTTGGTTGACTTGTCACTTTCAATGTTATAATATTTGCCCCATTTAAAAAGACTTAAACTCTGCATTTCTTCATCCCATATTCAAGCCTTCCATTTTGGAAACTGTACATTTTGTCAAGAGTTTTAATTCGCCAAAATGTGTTTTACTTTTTCGTTATAGTGGGGTGTTGTACCGTTGGCACCGCCCATGAGAGTACATTAGCAAGAATGGGTTGTTACAATGTAAATCAGTTTTGCGGGATTTACATAGAGCCCAATCTCTTTTGAGTAAAATGTAAGAAAAATACAAACCTAATTATAAGCAGAATTAAGTAGATGCCAAAATATTACTCTGTTACTTGTGCCCCACCACATAGGCGCATGGAATTATTCAATCCACTTTATGAATTTTTGCTTTCCGTTTTTAGTGACTGAATTTCCACCATGTCGCCGAATCCAACCGCTTGAATCCCAGAACCCGAAATATGTACCAGCAAATAGTAGTTACTTTATACAGAGAGCCGATGTGATAAAGAAAGCCTTCGGGGCAAACATAAACAATAGCAAGTTGCCAAGTGTTTTTGTTTTTCGGACAACCGTGGTGCTTTGTTTTTTAAGATGTAGTTGTTGTAGTTTTACTATGTTGCGCAATTACAATGTTTGTCGTTTTAAATATATTCCTTATAACTCAACTTTTATTCAATTGGCTTGTACTCGTCGGCAAGAAGTAGAACAATGGCAGTATACAAAGGTTTTATGGCGCACAAAGGCTAATATAACTTCAGTTGTATTGAGCCTTTGGGGCATGATGGACAAATTCAAAGTACCTTACTATCGATCTTTTGTACTCGCGGCCAGCTTGCATGCAAATACAATGTAGTTACAATATTGGCCAAAACAGCTTATAAACCTCAATTTTATTCGATTAGCTTTTAAAAACGACTACGTTTTTTTGGGAAAATGTCAGAAACTGTTCTTGTCTTTGCAAATTAAAATTGATGTCTGAGTTAGGTAGTTAACAAAGTGTAGTACGGTTTTCAGAATACATGGAGTTGAATTAAAGGCCAAAACTGACAATAAACCTGCAATATATTCGACCAGCTTTTGAAAATGACCACGTCGTTGAGTAAAATACCAGAAAATGTTCTTGTCTTCTGTGATTAAAATTGATGACTCAGTTTGGTAATTAACAAAGTGTAGTGCAGTTTGCTGGTTCGTTAAATGGGAGAATGTTATGAACAGAAACGAAGCGAGACTCGACACGTAGCACTTCATGAAATATTAAAAGAAAAGGTCGTTAGACAAGACCTCTGTGGTCGTAAAAAACACAAGCAAGGGTTCTACCTGACCGAAAGTGAAGCAAATTCCTTTTTTCGTGTTGTAAATAGCGTAAATAGTTCATGATTTAGAGTTGAGACAACTTAGTAGAATTTTACAACTGAAGCTTGTAGTTACAGACTTTGGGATGCTACGTTTGGAATTGCTCAACAGTTTTATAGCTTGACGTTTGCTAATATTAGATTGCAAAATTTCTTAAATGCAAATACAGAGAACTGAAAGAAAGCATTTGGAAGTCTGTTATTGTTAAAAAAAGAATGATTGGTTTGGAAAGATGAGTGCATAATTTTCCCAATCAAAAAATTACCTAAAACGATTTTTGGGTTTGAGGGGGTTGGGTTTTCTTTGTTTTTGCAAAAACAAACAAATTAAGTAAGTTTATTAGCTAAATAATGTATTTATGAAAAATATAGGGTATTCTTTTAATTGACGTTTCGACGTCCTCATTCAGGTCGCCTTAATTCATCAGGGTAATTTTAGTTCATATATTATGCCTTGCAGCAACAGTTTATTTAAGTAAGTTAATTTTATAAGTTTTAACCAAAAATAAAAACATAAATTTTAGAATATTTTTGATTTTTTGCTTCAAACTGCACTGACAATTTTGTTTGTATCAATGTAGTACGTTTTTAACTGCGTTATAGTCCACCACTTTAAAAACAAGTAGATCAACAAGTCAGTGACATTGGGAGACGTTGTGCAATCGGGTCATAAAAGTCAGCTGTTATTCCTCACAGTTGAGTCTCGTTAGTTTAGTTAAAGTTGATTGCTGAAGATCTGCGCTTAGTATTAGAGTATTTTGGTTTTATAAACGTTAACCATCAAATTTTGCAAACATCTATTCAGTGAGCTGTTTGATACGTTTTCGTGTTTCCAATATTTTATTCAACTATTGTGTTTGGTAACTCAGGCGAAAAAGGTAGACGTTTTTTTGTCAAAGTTGTATGCATGTCTCTTAATGTAATAGTTCCCAAATTGATAGCCTTTCACCAAGGGAGCTAAGTCCAATTATAAAAGACAAAAGATTAAGTGCCAATATACCAAGTGTCAACAGAACGCCATCAATATCTCTGAAGATTTAGTTGTTTAGACCCAGCTACACAGATTTTAATTTACAGCCCTTACAGAAGACAGCAACGTGCCTTCGTAATTATCAGAGTTCATAATGTCAGGACACTGCGTTGACTGAAAGCTTAGGGGTGTTACGCGCTAACAGGTTGTTATCGATTTTGACGGTGGTCATCACCACAGGGACACATGACTTTCTTAATAAGGGTAAGACCTGTTACTTGGCGAAAATCAATTAATTGGCTTGTTCATGTTAGGCAGCGTGAAACAAGGCTTCAAAAATTGACCGCGAGTTCCCTGGGGGAATTCGATCACGGCATAGACGCACGGCAGAGATGAGATTTATCATATAGCCTTCGAGAAATAAGATCTGACTTCTCTATACACCATCATTCAATGGTTGATTCTGGGGCTTTAGTGTAGCACTAAATAGACTTGTTATATAACCACTGCATCATCAGGGTCAGTCAAAGTTCGCAAGCTTAACGAGGTGTTGATTGGTCATCGCAATGTTAAGAGCGTGATTTCCAAGTCATGCATATAGTTCACGTAAAGTTTCATCTTTACATGTTAACAGGTCGCTAAGGTGTCTGGAGAAATATGCTGAGTGTGGTGTACGTTTAAATCGTCGGTGTAACGAAATGCATGAAACTGCTGGACTGGATGTAGGCAAGGATCATGACTCTTAGATGGTTGTTGTTTCTTTTTACAACTGGAGTATTGCCTGCAATGCTGAAAACTTCAACTGCAAAACAGACCACTACAGTTACCGAGGTTTTAAGTCCTGCCAACGCCACAAGTTGTAAGTTTGTGAATTGTCTAAGTAGTGATATGGAACATGTATTAGTCTTTTTAGTTATTACCATGTTATACACATTAGTAATACTTCATTTAGGCCTAGCATCTCGGGTTAACGCCGACTAGATTGGGACCCAATAAAACCCTGTAGCAAGCATTTATATCTCTTTACACTTATTGTTACCATGTTGGTTCACCACACTTTTTGATGGTATATTCCCTTGCACAACGGTATGTACTTGTACGCAGCCACCTAACTGCTTCGCTGTGGTTTGTGATAGGTTTAATAGGTCACAAAAATTCATACTGTATAGACCAGTGGTTCCCCAACTGTGGGCCATGGCCCAGTACTAGGCCACCAAGACATTTTCAATGGGCCACAGAGCCATTGGAACAGATTCTACTGTTTTGTTATACTGTAGATGTTATGCGCTTTGTTTTGAAAAACATAATTTTTGCAAAGAATTCCGAATCTTGTAGCCAAATTTCAGGAGCATGTATCTCATTAAAATAAATTACTAGAAAACATTTCGCCTGTTTTTGAATTTTTTTGTTTGTGCCCAAATTTACAGCACATGGTGGGCCACGAATCGCTATTCAATAGACATTTGGGCCACAGACCAAAAAAGTTTGGGAACCCCTGGTATAGACATTACATGGTATGGGCACCACATACCCTTTACTCAGCTTTTTGAGTTTGTTTATAAATGCAAGAGCCTTCGGTGCTTATTCGACACAGTGTTCATATATTTGTTTCGAAATAAAGAGCAGTTTATATATTTTGCTTTCAGTTTTTACAGCCGTCACCAACTCAAACACCGCCACAGAACTTCCTGATTTCACAACATATCGTCCGGCTAACTGTCCACCCAAGTGCTCGTGTTCTTTCAACTGCTCAGAGGTTACATGCTCGGGGGGTCGCTTAGCCCTCCCAAATCTGCCAACTTGGACAACTGCGCTAACTTATACAAACAATCGTGTGCCCAATGACACTTTGTATGCAGAAAGTTTAAAATCATTCAGACAAGTTCATTTTCTGGACCTAAGCAACAACGGGATAAAGTTTATAGACAAAGATGCGTTTGCATTCTTTAAAAACTTGACAGTTTTATCTCTGAATGGAAATCCGTTTGTCCGCGCTTTTTACAATTCTTTCCTGTGGCCGGTTGCGTGGAGTTTACAAGACCTGAGCTTGATAAATGTCGTTGCTAGTCGAGAAATACCAAAAACGATATGGAGAGTTTTTCAGGCTGGACTAGTTACGGGCATTAAGGTCGGTGGTCTTTATCTACCCGGTCGTGAAACGCTAAATTTCCCAAATCTTCAACGATTGATGTTGGGCAATAACAGTTTACGAATACCAAATGTTGCTGTACTGCAAAACGTTCTGAAAAACTCGCCAATTGAACTTCTAAGCTTTTCACACAACAATTTTAATCAAGAAACCTTACTGAAGCTGTGGGCACTTTTTGACAAACAATCTGAGTCTAAATCATATCGGAACAAGCTTGCTCCCAATTCAAGCAATGCGGACACTCCAGCGCCTCTAGTGGACGTTATCGATTCTATTCGAAAAATCTTGGTTGATGTGACGTACAACAACATTACCGGTTTTAGCGACGAAATACTGCATCATTCGCAAACGATTTGGACAAAACACCGCAGTAGGACACCGATCTATCGTCTTCTGGGCAATGACATCAATCTACCACAAGTAAAGTTACTGTTAGGGGGCAACCCTATGGATTGCAGTTGCAGCATTAAAACTGCCATGCATTTTCTGTTTGAGAGCAGCGGAAAAGCGATTATCACCGACTGGAAAAAGCTGGCTTGCGACAAACCGTCTCCTTTGAAAGGTAACTTGCTTTTAATGCAAAAGAGGTTTCCAAGGCAGACATACCTGGCGGTGTTTATGATGGTACGGAATTGTAAGTCGGCCCAGATTTGGGGTTGGGTTTTGGCTATGAAATGTCTTGCATAGGCCATTGTCTATTATTGCCCATTGTGCATTTCTTCTTGATTATAGACCTGTCAATCAAACTTTTAAACATAAAAACGATTCGCCGGGTTTCGGGCTTATACTTTTGGGTTCGTGCCGGGTTCGGACCCGCTTGCAATTCTGCAACGGTATATTATTAAAGCAACTGGGTCTGTAATAGTAAAAATACGTAAATATATGTATACGTTTTAGTAAAATAAATTTTGTGGAAAATGCAATAAATTGTTTGTCAATGGCAACAATATTTAGATTGGAAAGCACATATCGTTTTTTTGTCTACCCGTTTACAAATTGCTTTTATATCACGTGAAGTATGAGATCTCAGGGCCAATCACAGTGATGAATACTTTTTTGTTAATTTATCATTAAATTGAAATGCCAAATGTGTGCGGTTCGTCAATTTTAGCATATAATTTACATCCGAACGCATTTGGGAGAAACTAAAAAATTGTTTAAAGTTTTTGACAACGCTTCTCTAAATACTCTATGCTTAAGTGGACCAGATACTTAATATAGGTACAAATTGTTCAGAAACAATAAGACAAGCTTTGCATTAAGTGTCCGACCATAAAACTATGCAAAAAATGTTCAAATGTAATTTGGCCAAAGCGCCTTTGAGGCGTAGCTATTGTAGGTTGTAACACACGGCATAAGCCACAAAGGGTCCTTTGAGTTTCTTGGCCCTTCTATTATTTATGTGCTGCTTTGTACAAATGGCATGTAATGCACTAATCAATACGACTTCGTTACGAGTGCACGCTTCATTACCTACCAGACTATTCCTACCTACCGCTGTCTGCTCGGTAACACCAGTGACGTATAGGGTGGAACAAGGGGGATTGGCATGCGAGTTATACATGACGTCATAAATTAATAAATGACGTCTTTAAAATTACGTCATTGATAAAATTCGTAACTAATTCAAACGACTTAAAATAGGTTTTTCTAAACTTTTGTTTTTGTGTTAAGGTTTGACGCTGGCGCGACTGGATGAGCTACAAATTCATTACTGTCACAGCGATTGGGGTGTGAAAGAATTCAAACTTACTCCAGCCCAACTTGCTTTTATTATAATTTGTGGAACTGTACTTGCATTGGTCAGCGTTATGGTGGGGTATCTCAACCGTTCAAAGCTTATCGCTTACTGGACGTTCCTGCGAAACTGTGGAGAAGCCGAAGATTACCAAACCAGCGTCAAGTATGTTTATTTATACTGTCAAAGTCATTACTAGCTGGTGAAAGACTTCTTTTAATCAAAAATAATTATCAATAAATTTTTTACATCCTATTTCGTTGTTTTCCAAAGTGCGATAAAGGTAGCAAGAGGTAATTTTTAACCATACGCTTTTTCTGGAATGTTAAGCCGTTTTTCCACGAAATCCTGGTGATGTTTTTTTTTTATTCTATGTTAGTGTAATACATAAAACTTAAATCCGCCTTAAATAAGATTTACAACAAAGGGTGAACCAGTGTTGAATTAAGTAGCCTATATCGAGAATAATTCATTCATTGTCTGAGCTGTAATACTTTATAAAGCTACTGATTATGTATTCTGTTTAAAGCTAATACAAATCTATTCTATTGTTTAGATGGCATTCCGCTGTGAATAAATATTCGATACCCAGTGACCATCGAGGTGTCGGCCACAAAGGTTACCACTGTGAAGAACAAGTGGCCTTTGACTTAAACGGCAGTGATGGCAATATGCGTGCATAACTGAAGAAAGGCAAAGACTGCCTCGTTTTTTAAACCTTTTCTTGTTGTCACATTTGTAACAGTCTCGTTTTCCAACACCGCAATGCATTTATCGTAGCCTACGTGATAATACAAGATAAGAAAATGTGTTCGTGTGATAGAAAGGCACCCTGGCACTGGTTTCATACCTCGTACTGCAGAAAGCAATATTTTGTGAAGTAGACACTAGCGAGTTTTTTTCGGGTGGTTTTTTAACGACTATAACTGGTCAAGTGTATTCAAGGACAGTGAAAGGTCCTATTTTAGAGCAAGTAATCTATAATTACCTAATAGCAATACAGTTGAACGTACATGAAAATTCTATTCCGCAGGTAAGTTTGTGCGGAAGAATAAAACTTGTTACCCTTTTTGAAAATAAAAATTGTCGTTTCACCTTTGACCCTTACAAAGTAAACGGTCGCATAGCAACAGTGCGCTCCGTTGCTTACAGTACTCGTCTTACAAAGTTACCGAGTACTAGTTGTTGAGCAATAAATGAATATTTCGACTGTTTAAGGCAATTTAGCGTGGGCAGCTGACGGTTAGTAATGTTAAAAGGCAGGTGATTCGTATTGATTTTCTATCTCTAACACTATAAACAATCCCCGTATTGTTGAACAAAGGGCAAATACCAGGTGCCGATGGTGAAAGTATTTTTGTAGGCAACATAATGTTCTTTTCCAAACATACCGATATAATTTTTTCTTGAATATTTTATTTTCTCTGTGTATAGTAACAATAGTTTTAATGAATCAGACTTTAAAGGTTTCAATTGTGCAGTGTCATAGGTATATTTTTAAATGTTAATTTTGCTAACGAAACTTTAATAGACTACCCACAGGATTAGGCCTTGTAACCTACCTTCATGTATTTGTAACATTTATATAGCGCTGTGTTTGCTATGTGAACTGTGATGCTTTAAAATACTGAAGTACTCTCACAACTGTGTGAATCTATGTATGTTCAAATGTGTTTAAGTATAAGTTCCCTGGAAGGGATATTTTTGTTGACATGAAAATGCAACTGCCCTTTTTTACTCAACAGAAGTAAGGTTTTAAGTCAAATTGGGGTTGGGGTAAATTTGACATCCAAAATGTCTTCTACTGCGGTACATAAGCAATGTCGCTCACAGGGATTTTCATTGCAGTCCTACATGAAGAATTCAAAGGTATGTACCAATTGTAACAGTGTCAAACTGGAACTTAACCTATGCCTCGGACAATTTCACAACAAAAATAAAGTTTTTTATGCCTTGGTCCCTGCATCAAATTTGATGTTTTAAAGGCATCAAATAGTTGGTAGCCGATTTCAATAATGTTTGGAGGAATCTGCAAAACCAACATGATTTAAACAGTGACCTACCTGAAGATGTCAACAAACATCATTTAAATTAAAACAAAGTCAAATAATTATGATATGACTTCAGGTAAAAGGGCCACCAGCAGCTGATGCTTTCAAATCACGACCAGCGAAACCAACAGCGTTCAGGAAGTTCTATGAGCGAGGTGATTTTCCCATTGCTCTGGAGCATGATACCAAGGGGAACAGGATAGCATGGAAAGTATGACAAATAAACTTATTGCTTAGCAGTGGTTTTACTTGTATCCTACCTTTGTTGCTCTTCACTACAGCCTTGTGTAATCCATTTGATCCAATTTCCACTTACTTTGCACAACTTAATATAGATGATTAGGCTTTTGTTACAAAATTTTATTTGTTAGGTTGAAATTGAGAAGCTGGACTATCATCACTACCTCCCATTATTTTATGATGGCCTCTGCGAAACTGTCCACCCATATGAATTCTTTGCCCGACAAGGTGTCCATGATATGCTTGAGCATGGTGGATCTAAAATTTTGCCAGTCATTCCACAACTGATCATTCCTATCAAAAGTAAGTTTTGGTGAACCAATATAAACCATTAAGCATCCACAGTTTTCTTTTTTATTATTTTTCAATGTCTAATGTTTCGTACCGAATCTTTGTCAAGTAGAACTGCAAAATAAAAATACGTTTTATTGTCTGTTTACCATCATGGTATATAAAGATATCTGTGACATTTTTACTCAC
This sequence comes from Phallusia mammillata, assembly GCF_965637545.1. NCBI lineage: Eukaryota > Metazoa > Chordata > Ascidiacea > Phlebobranchia > Ascidiidae > Phallusia > Phallusia mammillata. The sequence goes on along the minus strand of NC_137257.1, from coordinate 15,998,373 downwards.
TTTTTGTTTGTTTTGTAGTGCTGAATGTGTAGTAAATAAATGTATTGGATATTTTTTGTACTGTATTGCTTCTTTTTCAGATGCCCTAAACACCAGAAACCGTCCTGTAATTTGCACCACACTAAAGGTTTTGCAACATCTTGTGGTTTCTGCTGACATGGTGGGTGAGGCTCTTGTTCCCTACTACAGACAAATTCTGCCCATCCTCAACATTTTCAAGAACAACAACTGTAAGTGATAAAAACTGCAACAAAAACAAATCAAGTTTGCACAGCTGAAATATAGTTTATCACCTATGGCCATAAAATCAAAAAACAAGTCACAGGGTCTACAAAGCATAGGAAAACTTATGGTTTTTAATTTTTATACAGTTTCAAGTGTTTGTGCATTTAATGTTTGTAAAAGCAGTGTTAAAAGAAAATTACCTAATATAAAGTTGTAATAAATGTTAACTTTCCCATCCTAAATGCACCTTATGGTGAGGTTCATTCAGGGCCAGATTAGATAGACCCTTCAAACTGCTTAATGAACACAATGCAATACAATAAAAAGTCCCCTCTTTTTCGTGAACCATGTGCTAACGTTGCCTGATGTTCAATCGCAGCTTTTAAAAACATTTTTTCTTGTGTGCAGTGAATAGTGGTGATGGAATTGATTATAGTCAACAGAAAAGAGAAAATATTGGAGACTTGATTCAGGAGACTTTGGAGGCATTTGAAAAACATGGAGGGGAAGACGCATTCATTAACATCAAATACATGGTTCCGACATATGAATCATGCATGCTTAACTAAACACTATTTTGTAAGGTTGCGAACAAATTTATGTTTTGTTACTAGCAATGCCAAACTATGGTTTTGTATGGCAAGGCATGTGTGTATTCATTAACACTTTATTTTGTGGCAGAAAACCTGTGTAATTTTTAACAGTGCCTCCATTTTGGGACATGTTTTGCAGATTTTTTATTTGGGGTGTTTTGTTTGGGGGGAATATTGTACCAATTGCTTCATTCCGTTCAGTGTGTTATAAATGATACCTTATGCTGTTATGTTGTTTTTATGTGTAAAAAGTTTTGGAATAAATAAATATAGTTTCATTTAGTGTATATTTGTGAAAACAGAAATGTTAAATCATTCCAATGTGATGCTTTCAAAAATTGGGCAGATTTTTTAAAGTATAAAAGAAATATTTTAAAACAATCCCATTGTAAATACTAAATACATTTGCCAGAAGAGCTCTATAAACTTGATATTATGCAAGGCAGTAACAGATTATGTATAAATACTAGGTGTAATGCAATAAAAATACAGTAACCATGCTAAAAATTGACATGAACACAAACTAAAAACAGGCATTTTACCTTGTGTTAATGTAGAACTAAGGCTGGTGTGAAAGCTGTAGGTATTTGCGGGCAGGCATGTGGCATAAGCACAATTGGGAGGGTAGTTACAGCACTGGATTGTTTGAACAAGACCACACAACAATAGCAATTGAACAAAACCACTTGTGCCTGCCAACTTGACAATCCACCACCTAACAGCAGAGCGTTCAAATAGTATTATGTGATTTTTAACCTTGGTACCACAAAAAACATATGTTTTTGGTCTTATTCGTTACAGTTTTTAGGTCTTATACACCGTGTTGTCTGTGTTTACCAGCAAACAGGATGTACATGATTCGGGCTGGGTACACTGACTGGAAAACTCTGCTGGTTTGCTTACCTTCAAATATTCTATCATGTAACAGTAGAAGCGTTAGGGTTACTTGGCTATTGTGTATGTCTTACAAAACCCTTCAGTTTACTGGGTAGTGTTTCATACACACGCCACCGCTTCGTACTGTGCACGTTTGGCTCCTTGTTCATCTTTTTGTGATTTTTTGCAAGTCCAACTTTGCAAAACGTACAAACGTAAACAAAAAAATACCCAACGTCCGTACTAAATTATGGTCATTAAAAATCATTAAAGGTTCAAAGTCGAATCCATGAAACACATTTTTGTGCACAAACTGCGTGACGTCATTTTCCTTTGGTGAATAAGGCACATTGCTTCATGAAGTGTAAGAACAGTCACAGTCGGTGTGTGTTTAACATAAAATGCATTGTTATAAAAATTCAGAACAATTTTGGTGGAGTATCTACCAGGCAGTTTTGCTTTTAATGCTCTGTTGCTGCAGTACATTTGCACAAAATACAACAAGCGTGAAAAGCCTTTCTAGGGCAGTCCAAAGTAAGTGCTTTTACCAGTAGGCAAAGCAGAACAGATTAAATTGACGTTTTGTGTACGTATTTTAGATGGAAACTTGCCTCAATTTGGGTTCGGGTTTGAATTTGGGGCCCGCGAAATCTTGTCTCAACAACGTTACGTCGTGTACAATACAAGATCCGTAACTTTTAAGCAGGCAATGTCCCATTGTCGCGAAAGAGGCAGAAGAGTCTTGGTTGTAAGTGATCAAAAAGAAAATGACTTTCTTCGTGAAACACTCGAAGACTTGAATGCAGACGATTTAAGTGAAGGCTTTTGGCTTGGCATATCGGACGAAAAGTTTGAGGGCATTTGGCTTTCAGTGTACAGTGGCGAACCTATCACATTTTCGGCTTGGGGAAATCTAGAGAATGCGGCGATGGGTCAGAAATTTGATTGCGCTTTTGTGGCATACAGACGTGGAATATATATCGGCTTAAAAGCTGTATGGGATGATATTTCATGCAGGTCTAAACGAAAAGTGATCTGTGAGTTGCCTAACTTTAAAACAGGTGGGCCATTAAAACAATACAAACAAATACTATATTTCCATTAAAACAGGGTTACAGACGTCCGGAATTTCCCGAACATGTCCGGAATTCGGGCGTAAAATCTGTGTCCGGAATTTACAATATACTCTGCAATATACTCTGTTAAATGTACCGGATTTTGTAAACTTTTGTTTTTTATAACTTATTTAGAAACAAACACCCTACATTAAAAGCTAAAAAAATCGTGAAAAAGCCTAAAATTTAGGACGCTCCTATTATTATTAAAAAGTTATTATCGCCATATAAAGAGAGTGTCAGTAAAAAGTGAAAAATTGCAGTATGGCAACTACATCGCAAAACGACTACATTTTGTATCTTTTTACACCATGCACTATTAGTAATTGACTTACCGCTGTCAAATGTAAGCATACAACAGCCTGAATCAAAATGACTTAACTTTTAGTCACCACGCCATCCGTTACGCCAACAACAAAACAGAACAAACCGCTAGGAACAGCTTTTACGACAACAAAAGATATCGTGACGGATTCGAGCGTATCAACAGTAACCTTCCAATCAACAAACCCACCAATGGCCACAACTGGACTTTTTGAATCGCCAGAAACAAGACCCACGTTCGATTTAAACGCTGTTGAAGAACAGGTGAGAAATAAAGATCCACCAACACAGTAACTTGAAAAGGGGTAACCTACACATAACTACCAGTAGAAATTTAAAATTCGCAGTACTGAACAATACTTTGGATAAGATCAGTGCTGGATTAACCATTAGGCAAAATCCAGGCCACTTTTAATGATTTTGCAAGACTGATATTTCTAATTTTTTAGTTGGCAACCCTGATTTTCGGTCCATAAATGTGACTACAGGCCAGCAGACCCTTAATCCAGCACTGGATATAGTATTGAAAACAAAGGCTTAAAAATAGTCATAATCCTAAATCCAAATATTAGAGCCCAAATCACTTGCTTTTGGCACCATGTTATCACATATATTGAAAAAAATCTTACAAATGTTTACCTAAATCGCATGTAAATAATAAACAAACATTGAAAAATTTCAGATTCGCGAAATGAACTCTTTTCGATCCTCGTTTGTTGAACGAATTACAACCGATATTGTACAACTGTCTCGAAACCGTTCAATGATAAGAAACGTGCCAAATATCGAAAGAATTGTTTCTATTTTGGCCACAATATCGACAACAGACGAGGTTAGTGCTTAACGGCAAACGAAATATGGATAACAATAGGTTTTTATGCAAACTCCAGTGACGGAATGAATTAAACGCTATATTGTACCAAATCAATATTTCGTGGTCGATTTGAAGAATTGTTTCTCTTTAAAATTTTGACAGAAAGGTATTTGTGCATTTTAATGTGTCATTTAGTTTTAAACATTTTTGAAGTAAAACGTTGGGAGTCTTCAATAAAATACGATCTTTCAAACTAACGAAATTAGGCACTTGAACCGGATAAGGCGTTTTTCAATTAACGAAAACGAAACATATACCCGCCATAGATGCTCCTGAGAAAAAATAATAATTTGGCAATTCATTTAAAGGCATACAATGAGTATGACAGATGCTTTTGCTTGTTAATGTCCAACGAACAATCGGTGGGTATGGTTAAGTATACACAAAAACGGGTACTGTTTTCACTTGGTTATAAGCTATTACTGTGTTGAATAGTTTTCATAAAAATAGCCAACAAGTTTTGTTTTATATTTTGTTTATGCAAGGTCAGCCAAATCTCATTGACAAACGTGTTACAAGTTGTTGATGAAATTCACGATAGTAATGTTGAATCGCCAAATATGCTTCCACCACAAAGAAGTACAGCACTGGTGCGGGCCATTTCATCGTTTGCTGATAATGTGCAACTACCTGCAGATGAAATAAGATTTGCTACAAGCTCAAACAATATTGCTGTTGAGGTATATAAAACATACATTTTTGTCAAGTTGATTTTTAGGACCCGAATGCGTATGTTAGTTATGTTATTTAATGTCTTGTAAAGCGTGATGCTGTAAATCAATTTTTATTAAAAAACGAAATGCAAATGAGTAGGGTTTTGCCTAAGGCAGCTACTTTATTGAATAACTACTACTTGTTTTGCAAAGATTTTTATTTACATTTGAAGTAAATCAAATTTAGTTTACCCTTTCCTTTAACAAAAGTTGTATAACTAGGTTTTGCGGATAACAGCTGGAGACTCAGTAGCGAAATTTGACAGTTCGACTGTTATGAATTCAACAAACATAACAGAAGCCGTAACAGTTCGATTACCAGTTAGCATTGATTCATCGAATAAATCAGCTTCCGATCGCAGAGTATCGTTTATCAGCTATGAGGATGATGTGTTCTTTCCTTCAGACTTTCAAGTGGAAAAGGTTAGTAGCTAAAACGTGGAATTGGTTGGTTGCTGTTTAGTAAAACAAAGAGACTGTATTGTCAAATAACCCTCCCAAATTGGCTTTATAGGCTAAAGCTCTGATTTTGTATTTGTTTGGAAATAAATTATCTTGCAATTTTCTTTCAGCCAAATTACCTCTGTAGATCTAATATATAACATCATAACATAACTCACGTCAGCCCCAAGTTAAGCTAATTTTCGATAGGTGGCAAAAAGAGTTGAATGAGAGTTGAATAAAGTAATTTTTTTATATTAGGAACTGGGTTTGAGGTTGGTTTTATTGAGTTTATGACAATAAAACCCTAATTCAACTTAAATAGACCTAACCGTCATCATTTTTGTGTAGAGATATCGTTTTCAATAGGTGTCATTGTGCTTTTTGCTACCTAACGATATTTAGCTAAATGTGCGGCTGACGTGAGTTATAGTGTTAGTGGATTTTTTGCGATAAACTTATTGTCGTAACCAGCTGCACCGATAAGACCTTATTGGTCGAAACATGCCACTGTCTACAGCTGAATTAACTTTTTTCACAAACCATACAAACAAGGTTCCCATTAAATTTTAATGTGTTATAAGATTCATAAACGGTTTGAGATAGCACTATGGTGATCACTGTGAGCAATGCTATCGGCCTAAATAAATTACGGTATAAGTTGTTGTTTTTGCATCTTAACATTTTTCGCTTGTTTAGGTTGTGAGCGTGATTGTGTCTGACAAGGACGTGCTTGGTGATTTGGAACGAACACCCCTTCAATATGTCACACCGTTAAGATCAGCAAACTCTACGAACGTAACTTCCCAGACTTCTGCATTCATAGAACTTACCAAAAAGCAAACATTGTTTTGTTTTTAGCAATACCGATTTATTAGTTGTTCGTTTTGGAATGTAAATGAGTCCGTCTGGTCATCTGAAGGGTGTTCGCTGGTCGAAGGATCTGATCCTCCTGAATGCCAGTGCACGCATTTAAGTAACTTTGCTCTCATCGTGGTAAGTATCAACTATCAAATAATGTTAGCGCTTTGTATCCGTGCAGTAGTTTTTAAATTGTGGTTAAACTATATACAAGTGTTTGTAAAGGTCAGTTAAAATTTAATTGTTGCATATATTACCATAAAATCTATAAATTTAAACTGTTGCTTATGTTGAAACATCGTATACTAAGCGTGCTTTAGATTGTTTTGTACAAGATCATGATTATGTTTCATTACATTTGGATGATCTAATCTTTCCATGCATTAAATTATTGCCTCTAAAATGCCAACTTTGTGTTTTTTTAGAGGTTACATTACATTCCTTCCGACCTGGGCTTAGATTTGATTGGGAAAATTGGGTGTTCACTTTCTATTTTGGGATTCTTTTTCACCTCGTACATTTATATTCACTTTCCGTAAGTAAAAATTGATTTAAGAACATCAGCTATTACCAAGTTCAAAGCAATAGCGTACTTAAATGTACATAGTATGACATTTTCAGTTCATTCCAAATCACATTCGTGTTTTACAAAATAAATTTTATGTAATGGCATTCCTGCTTTGTCTTAGCAAACTACGGAACTCTAAACCTGGACCAATTCATATCCACCTCTGTAGTTGTTTAGGGACTGCTTACCTTGTGTTTCTCATTGGTTCGGACCGAATCTATGAAGGAACAGTTTGTATTATCGTCGCTGCAGGTACCCATTACTTCCTGCTTGCCGCTTGGTTGTGGATGTTTATTGAGGGTATTGCAATGTACAGGTTTGTAAATCATTTGAAAGGGGCTTTGGTGACGATTGTATGACGTCATGTGACGTCACAAATGTAATTGTTTATTTTTTATGAAGAAATTTTGTTGTGAGGTTCGGAGGGATCGGGGATCACTTTATTCTCAAATCAGCAATTGCTTGTTATACTATACCAACGATTACGGTGTCAATAACTCTAGGGGTTACTGTGGGATTTTTCGATTCTACAAACAGCGGATTTTACCCTGATCCAGGTCGGTAGAAGCTGAAATCTTGCCTATAGCTTTTAACAGTAACTCAAAAGTATTCGGATTTTTTAAGCGGCCTAATCCAAAGATACATGTACATAAACATTGTTGGAGAGGAAATTGATCAACGACATAAATTAAAAAGACCTATTCTGGTGTCAAGCACCGCTAAAGCACTGACAAGTATAGTAATTTATGTTTCGACAGACAACGGTGCAATCGTTGAATCCACATACATACATGAAAGCTTTTGTTGGCTTCACGGATACACATTAATTTCATCGTTCCTTGGTGAAATAGGCATCATTTTTATTGTCAACTGTTTCATCTACGGGGCTGTTGTGCGCTCGATCACATGGGGGCGCCGAAGGGTAAGGTTTATATTATGTGAAGATAAATTTAAATTTTCTTGTAGTTCGCATTGTGACTACAAAATAGGTGCTTTTCCAATAAAATTACATTACTTTTTAATAAAATGACATAATCTAGTAATGACATAATAAGGATAATGACATAATCTAGTGTTACGTCATCACGCTAGAATCTAGCGGCTAAATGATGACGTCTGCTGGTACGTCATACTTTTCCTCTACTTAAAACCCTTATTAGGCGTTATCTCTACTTCCAAAGTTAACGATTATTTTTGTTTTATTAAGGTTCATTCAACTAAGGCCAAAGAAGGCTCTCGTGAACACGTCATCAAAGCTACGTCAGTTTCAGCGCTCTTAGGTCTGACTTGGATTTTCTCCCTTCCTTTATTCCTTTCCACTGATGCCACTGTTGTATCGGTTTTCAGTTACTTGTTCTCAATTCTCAACAGTCTCCAGGTAAAAGTTTCCTATAGTCAGGTTTACATTCAATACGACCGAACACATACGATTAGCACAACATGCCACTTTAAAGTATTGTTTTGTTGCATGGTAATGGCATAATTTTATCCCCAACCACGACATAAGTATCTATAGTTTTACCCCAGTGCGTTTTAAAATATGTAGTGGCGACGACAAATGCTAGTAGGCTACGGTATCTAAACAGACACACTTATAAATATTGAGAGTGAGAGCATTAAATACTACAAAAAAGTTTCTTACGGCAATTTATAATCACAAAAGTAAATGTTAAACAACGACCTATGGTTTTTTACCTCTTGTAATTTTTTTGAAAAGAATTAGTGCTGGACTACAATATTAAAATATACAACATTGACCGAACAATATTGTGTTACAGGGGGTTGCGATATTCTTTCTCTTCTGTGTTCGAAACAGATCCACTCGAAATCTTTGGTGGCAGCCATGTTGGCAATTTTTCAAAAGTATGCGACCACAGCAAACATCGGCTTATCAAGTTACGCAAGTGTAATGACAAACCGGCTCACGGCCTAATTTTGTTTACATTTCTCGAACAAAAAAGTGTAATTAATGAATGCAAATATGCCTTTACAAATTGCGTTTTAATTTGGCGTATGGACATACACCTGGTATACACAAATATCATTATTTTTCATTTTTTTGTGACTAGCGCTATATTGGTTACGCTTTTTGGCTTTTCCCTTATATTTGCAAGAGTTATTCCAACTTTCCATTAATGTAGTTTTGCTTGATTTGGCGCAATACAATTCAATGATCATCTTTTCAACAAATTGGAATTATACAACGTTTGTCGTTCCGTTTCATAGCACACGCGTAAGTCCGCACACTAACAACAAACAAGTTGACCAAGGCCAGACCTGCCCTGAACTGTAAACAGTGGCTGGCCAAAAGTGTAGACGACTTCGAAATACAATCCCCATTTTGTTACACACTTTAATTAGATCAATATTATGGCCTGAAAGGGTTACCGACCGTTTGTAATAGATCTGTTCCACATCCATTGTTTCGTCACAACGCACCGTAGTCCCACGTGAGAGTGTGTTTGAAGTTACTAAGAATAAATTGCGAATAGTGGATTGCGTTCGGCGAAAATAGTTACATTTCGCAAACAATAAGATGGCAAAGATCGTTGAGCAGTACGTGCCAGTTACTGCAAGTTAATAAATACATGTCAACAGAACTATGTCAATTTATTCTTAATCAATGCTTTTGTAATTAGGTGACATTTAGTTCAGGTTTAGCAAGAACTATTTTGATAGATTGTCAAGTCTGTTTTAGTCAACAAAACCTTATTGTTTACTCTTAAGATTCTATGTCCAGGCGACAAGCTTCGGCAGTTGTTCTAATACTAACTCGTTGCAAACCATAGCTTTTTTACATTGTAAAATGTCAAGAGTGTGTTATGTACAATGTAAAATTATCAGAGGAATTATAAATAATGACTGAAGGCAAGGGTTGGAATGCTTGGCACAGGTATTTTGGCCTTAAAGGCCATCGTAACAATGCCATGACAATGCCGCATTGTTTGCTCGAACTATATTTGTCAGCCGGGTGACTGCGAAACGAATGGTTTTAAAGGGCTACTTGGCAGCTGTACTTTTGGTGAAGTGTAATGTCGTATGTTTATCACAGTTATGTTTACATTATTATGTTCGTAGAGGGCATAGTTGCAAGCGTCAGTATAAACCGCGAAATTAGTTTTGCCAACATTTATTAAAACGTTGAACATTAGTGTACAACTGTACAATATAGGTAAAGTTACGTTTAACTAATTTTTAAAATCACCGCTACAAATCGCAAAGCATACTGGAAACCTACTTAATTGTGAAAATCTGGTTGTTACCACAACATTACGTTAATTTTTAATTATTACCGCTTATTAGCCTTGGAGAGACAGGCGCGCCGATTTGGTAGTTCGGTTGGCAAGTATCATTAATAGTACTTGTCGCTAACATATTGTTATGATCGGAGATATTTGAATATCCAGGAGTACCTATCTGCTTGGACTGGGCATGGATGAAGGTAGTAGTGTAGATAAAATTGATTTGAGCTGTGATGATGGCGGGGAGGCTAATGTGGGGTTAAATTTGACCACGGAAATTATGGAAGAGGAAAACGAATTTGATGATACATGGAACAGCAATTTTGAGGATTCTATTGATCGAAGGGCAGCCAGTGCACTGAACATTGGAAGCGTGAGGGAATTGTTACTTTCTCCCAAGAGCTCAAAGGGTAAGGTGGTCAACAAAACAATGTTTTTTTGTTTTCGTGCATAGCTTAGTGATACTGATTAGTTATAAAAATATTCAAGGTTTTAAACAGTAACATAACAGCAAACATTGTGCCAGCGCAGTGTTTACATGAAAATGTTTATAATTGCAGACAAAGCAGGGGTTGAATCACTGATTGGTGTCATGTTCAGTGCGCTAACAAGTGATATACGAAGTGCTGCTTGTTCAGTAACCCCCAGCACAAGCAGATGCAGCAGCCGACAATCCTTACAATCTAACACGTCACGGCATACCCGTAAGTAGTAGGATTTAAGTTTGTTGCACCATACCGGAATTTCAAACTACAACTCGGCAAATTTCATTTCTTTTATTCTGATCATTTTTTTGGGAATCTATGTAATAACCCAAAACCCAGTACTACATAGGCCTACATATATATATGCATATATATTAATACATATCTTTTCACTTATATGTGGGGTGATAGGTAACTTTCAGCGCCTATTGATGACTATTTTCAGGTATTTGTTGCATCTCTAAGGCATTTTAGTGCTTTATGTGGGCAATAATATAGTTTTTGCAAAAACGTATGTGCCATTTGCTTTTAATTACCAACGTAATGTGATCGTCGCTTTCGAAAGCGCTGTATACCTGATATAAGTGGGTCATTGCGGGAATGTACTTTTCCGTAATACCATGGCATATACCACACACTCGTCGCAAGCCTAATTTAAGCTTCAAAAGTCAATTAAAACCAACTTAAACCGACCAAGGAGTGCATGTTCCACCTAAATATTTTAAACTTTAGATCAGTGGCTCCCAAATTTTTTCATATTTTTTTCAAAACGGTCCCTTCGCCATTATTTCGAGGGCTCGCGGTCCTTAAGCCTAAATGTGTATTTCACACAACCGAAAGTTAATTGCAGGATTTTAGCTAGTAATGCAAAATTGCGCATAACAATTATCCAAAGACAGCATGTGACATCACACACAGGACAAAAACATTACGATTGTGCGCGAACAATTGCATTTTTTGATAGTTGTCATTCAATAAAGGCAATTGTTTAGCAATGGAGACAGTCGATTCTCAATTCTACGTTGATTTAAACTGATTTAGTGGCACAAACTGACGCCAAATAAGATTATAGAATTACTTAAACCGCTTCGCGGTCCCCCCAAAATTGCCTCACGGACCCCAGTTTGGGAACCGCTGCTTTAGATGTATATTACTCTAATAAAAGCAATTATTGCCCTCAGCTGGTGTACAACGGATCGCGAAACATCGAACTCACACAACATCAACTCCACGAAACCTGACACAACAGGGAGACAAGAATAACAAGTCTTTGAGATATCTTGATAAAATCGAACAGCTTTACCACATGGACTTGCTTCCAGACGCAAGCGACGGTATGCTAAAGTTCAAAACTTTTCTAGATTTTAGTTACATTTGTATGCGCGCCCTGTCCTAATTATCAATGTGATTTCTAAACATTTTTGACAAATTTCACACTTATAAACGTTACTGGTGTTCTTGTGGAACGTATTTAAAAATTAGGCCTTGTCTTGACTTTAAGGCCCTATAGCCAGGGTTGCCATACCGTCCTTATTTCTAAGATTTGTCCTTATTTTGAAGGGTTATGTCTTAGTAACGTTTATTGTCCTTATTTCTAAGAAATGTCCTTCTTTTTGACTTGCGTCCTTATTTTGTCTTATTTTCAACAATTACACGGAACAAACTTAGTGAAATGACAGTCAAATCCCTGCCATCAGTAAAAGTAAACCTAGAACTGAGCTGTCACGAGATGCACGAAGTATTCTTTATAAACAAGGAGTTGCTGGAACAGATTGTTTCTGGTCCAATTATTGCATATGATATGTCATGGCTCGTATACATGCAAATATTTTTTCAAAAACGTTTGTTTCGTTTCGTATGAAAAGTTAATTTTTCGCGGTTGTCCTTATTTTTGGTTTCATGTCGATGGCAACCCTGCCTATAGCAGTGCCGGATTAAGGGTCTGCTGGCCTGTAGGCACATTTTATAAGTGGCCCGAAAATCAGAGTTGCCAACTAAAAAATTATAACTATCAGTGTTGCCAACGCATTTAAAGGGGCCTGGATTTTTGACTGGCCTGTAGGCACGTGCCTACTTTGCCTAATGGTTAATCCAGCACTGCCCTATAGTCAACCTAAAGACCCTATTTGCAGAGAAAAAAGTAATTCTCCTAAACGTGGCAAATTTCCTATTAAGTTTAGGAGGAATTATGTTTTCAAACGAATTAATTGTTTTTAGATTCGGTTTTAACAGAACCGGAGCTTCAAGCCGTGTTCAGTAGTACACAGCAACATACGATGGATTTGCTATCAGCGGCAGGAAAGCTACAAGAAAGACGTGATGCCCACGGTGGATACGGTACTCCAAGCAGTTATGCATCGGAAATTGAGATGAATTTGTACTTCGACAACCAACGAGACCGAGAAATCGCTTCTTCAAACAGCGACTCCACGCCCACCAAAGACCGACAGCAGAGCGGCAGTTCAACTGATACCGGTGTCGACAGTGAACTGAGTGAAAACGTTTGTTACGTCGAAGATACAGGTAAACGTTTGACTTTCTGACTCTAAAGCAGGGGACGGCAACATTTTGCAATACAGCGGGTCGAAACCAAGCTTAGCAAAGTCGCGGCGGGCCAAACTATTTTCCACTATCAATTCCATGCCTATGATTGTTATATATTATGTTGTTAAACTCTAAATTTAAACCAACCTAAGGGAATGAAACTGTCAACTACTTAACTACAATCTTTCTGAAACCTAAATGGTATCATTTGAAACGCTGCAAGAACAACGTTATTTGCATTCAGACGTGTGTAAAGTCGTGTGTACGCAAAACCACTTATTTTTATATGTTGCGATTATTGGTCAAATTTCAATCGTGGGAAAATTGTTTGGAAAAGTTTTTAGAACCATATCAATTTTGAAACCAACAATAATAAAATTGCATAAAATTTGTTTTAAAGCACAGCTAATTAAATGTTTTTTTAGGTAGAGTTTTATTGTTTGCGTAAAGTAAAGGTATTTCCCGTAACTAATACTAAACATTTCGTACATTGACACGTTATTAGAATTTTTAGTTTTATTAGAATTGAATTTGTACTTCACGTTATTAAATCTTTTTATTTTTAACAGAAAACAGCATGGCGTACAACAGAACTCCAGTTGCGTATGCATTGATGTCCGAAAAACAACAGGCCAATGAAATGGACACCCACAACATGCAAATGTTAAATCAGGCGGTTTCGAAATGCGAACAGAGCATCGCTCATCTCGAACTGTTCGCTTCCATTACCAACGGCGGCACAAGCAATCATCAACCTAGCTACGGTTCTTTCTTTTCAACGAAAACTAGTTCCCCAAGACGCAGAAGGTCGTTTGAATCTCCTGGACAAAGGAAAAACATCCCTAAAACGATAGGATCTGCTGGAAGGCTCCAAAGAATGCTTGAAACCGCTTCAACAAACATGATTGACGAAGATATTAGTAAAGCTGTGTTGCTGAATCTAACCACCCCAGATAGGTCGAGGGTTAAAACTTGTGAGAACACAGACACTGGTTTGGAACAGTTTACAGCGTTTCAAACTTGCTTAAAAGAGCTACTAGCTGACGAGTCGCCAACCAAACGAAGGGTTTATCAGCGGTTAAACCGTTCTCGGTCACTTGACGAATACTCGGATACTGAAATAGGCAACGAGCAATTTAAAACTGACTCAAATTCTTTGACAAGTTTCAATTCTACTTCGAATGAGCCATGTTTCGAAACAGGAACTGAAAACGCAACCGAACAAAATTTGGACTTGTTTTTAACAGACAAAGGAACGTCGAATAAAAGTGAAGGACAAATTGGGCTAAAGAGGAACAAATCCTTTGAAGACGTAACAAAAGACATTGTCCCAGACGCTGTTGAATTTCTAAACCACAATTTCCAGGAAGAAAATAATTCAGTAGAATCACTTTCGTCTGAAAGTCCGGTACCTACGGCTCGCAATGTATTAGATTTCGACGAAATCGAAAGTTCAAACACAACTTACCAGCAAAACGAAGACCCTCAAAACTTAGTTACAAATTTTGTGAAAACTGAGGACAACAGGGCAACCCCGCCTCTAGTGGACAAAACACCCAGTTCTGGGGAATACGAAAGTAACAAAGAGGATGACCCAGACAAAATTGACTTCAAAGGCCCGAGAGACAGCAACAAAGGACATTGTGAAATGAATGATAGGCACTTTGCCCAAGCGCTGGAATGTAATTGTGAAAGTGAGACTGAAAGTGGCTACAGTACCACCACATTTTCCGACCTAAAGTCTGTTAAATCCGTTTCTGAAAGTCAGGTAACGAAAATTTGGCCCCGAATTTCCAACGCTAATGAAGTTTCAGGCGACAATGCCATACAGGAGTCAAAATTAAACACAATAAATTATTCGAACTCAGACAGCATTCCACAGACGCAGTGTGAGAAATTAAGCCCTTCAAATGATCCAACAAAAAGTTATATCCCTGCCAATACTATATTAAACTCGGAAAATTTTGACCCGCCATCATTTGAAGACATGCCATCACCTAAACTTACACACGACCAGCTTTGTTTAGATGAAAACAAAGCGTTTGAAAGACCTCACGAAGAGAAAACTTCGAACGTGCCCACAGAAGAACGCAACGAAACAACTAGTTACAATACTTTTTGTAAATCACCTGCAAAAAATTGTGATCACAGCTCTTTACCATGCATAAAAAATCGTGAACCGTTAGCAACTGCTTCTAGTCCTACAGACAACGGAGTAGAAACTACCAAGCCGTCAGCCATTGTGGAAAAGCGTACAAAAGACATAGCTGATGTACCGAAGACTATCGTGACAAAGGAAGAACAGAACAAAAACACTTTTACCAATTCTTTATGCACCACGGATAAGCGTGCACCAGACGGTAAACAAGTTAACATTGATTTTCAAAGAAATGATAAAAAGACAAATTCACAACAAGCAAAAGCTGAGGTTAGACGTCCCCGCGATACAAAAACTGTACACTTTAAACAATTTGAACCACCTAAAAAGGCCATTAAACAACAGACACCGGTTGATAGTCCTATCACCGAAGCAAGAAAAAACATTAATTCTATGCCCTGTATTAAAAAGGGAACAACAAAACTTTTACGAACAGCGACTGCCCATACTCATACATCTCGATTTTTTAACAATGTACAAACGGAAGCGCTTGGCGGTTTCAACACTCCAGTGAACTTTGTTGCTTCAGAAATCCCGCAAGCTCCTAGAAAAAACTTCGCGAGCCTCGGAAATCGATACAAAGACCTGGACAAGAAAATCGACCGCATTCTGAACTCGACAATGTCGCCGCCTAAGCAAACAATAAGGGAATTAGACTCGACTAAGTTCAGACTAGAGGATCAGCGACAGTCACGTGAGGTATTACGTCACGGCGATTCGATTCGTTGTAGCGATTTCGACGAAACTACTGCGGAGACGAAAGCTGGCGGCCACGCTACAAGACGAAATATTTTCTGTAAAGTGCCCGATTCGGCAAGGGAAAGCAGTAAAGGTTATTATTTGCTTTTTTGTAAAAATGTATTTGTGTAGTCGTTTGTAGTACTTTATTTTCAGAGTTAGCCTGCGTTTGCGGTAATGAGTTTTGTCGCAGGAAATTTGAGAGGTTTTGTACGTCTAATTGCTGTTAAGGTTTAGGTTGCTTTGCGCTAAAATTGGATGGTTTTTATTCGCACCTTTCAAGTTTTTTTAACAACCATAGAACAATGCAGTAGATTTTGTTAATGGAATAAAACCAGGTTTTTGCTTGGTAATTGTTTTTAGTATCGGGACGTTCAAAACTGGAAATATTAAAACTTTTCTTTGTCAATTGTTTTTAATATCAGGACTAAAGTACATTACTTTGAGCTGTTACAAACTGCCTGAAACCAGTTACTCTTGTACAGCTTAATCTGGGCCTGGCGCTGAGGCTTTAAGTTTACGATCGATTTTATAAACAGGTACGTCGTCGGTACGAAGTGAGGAAATTGCGAAATCTGTCGATGAACTGGTGGATGATACAGCCGTGAAGTTGGGTGAACAATTTCTTTCATCAGCTTCACCAGAAATGTCAAGTGTTGCTGTCGACTCACAGGTGCGACCATGAATAGTGACTCTATCATGTGTCTATATCAAGTTGTAGGTATATGTGCCAACACCTTAAATATACAGCTATAGATTGATAGGCCAGTGGTTGTAATTTTCAGCCTACATTAAAATACGCCATTCACGCAATCTACTAATAAAACGAATAAAATATTGTCACATGCGTTAACATGCGGTGTTTACAACCACCAGAACATGTGAGAATATTGGCCCAATAGCGGTATCTGAGATTGAATTACAATGTTTATATAACTACAAACCCTCACTTCGCCCCTAACAACCCTATACGTTATATGTTTATCAGTAAATTGCTGTGATTGCGTATTTTAGAGGAGCCTGTAACTTTCTGCTTTCACATTAAACTGATTTGAAAGGACCTCAGTAGGTATCACAAATACTGTTCGATGACTATGTGTTAAGTTGTAAGTCGAGCTGCGCTTTTGGACTCCAGTTCCGATTTGGCCTCCGTTTTGACTCAAGTTTAAACAAATATTTGGCCTGAATTCCGGTCCGAATTACCGTATTGTCACTTACCCGTCGTAATTTGACCTTCCAACTTTACGCAGAGCGTGTGTCTTAATGTTTTGCACACATTCCGTTGATCTTCGAAAAATCCAGCCCAACGTGCCAAAAGCAGCACATTTTAGTTTAGGGGCAAAATTTAGATTAAAAAAAAGGTACAGACCTGGTTTCAAGCCCAAAGCATACACTTCTTTTTGACGTGTTTGACATCACTATACGGTCTGCCCTTATTTCCGAGTTGCTAACACTATTACCCAACACAGGTCAAAAGTGACACATTTGATGAAGATGCCGTTTCGAGTGTGACGAAAGCTCTTCAATCGATTAAACTAAATCTGAAACGAGAGAAGGAGAATGCTGATAAGTTACAGGAAGATGTGATGAGAAGCAGACAGAGATTCGATGATCTCAATTCTTCGATTTTAACTGATCCTGAAACAGATGTGAGTAAAAATAGTTTTTTTTAACATTAAACTGTGGTATTGGGGTTTAAAACTACTAAAGTGTATTTATTGTGTAAGTTTTTTTTCCATAAAACATTCATATGTTATCTTGAAAGAAAATATTACCTATCGATAAGTTATCTTTTCACTAGGCTGCGGCTTAAAGAAATGTGTGAAAGGGCCTCTATTGTAAACAAAAGTTGCTTTGAACAAGAAAATATTATTTATTATAGTCGCCAGATGGCGCTAGTAGTCAATTGGGCAAAAGTTTCGGTTAGTTTTAAATTCTGCTTTGAAAGTTGTGTAAGTTAATCTTCTGTAGTAATGAACAAACACGCTTTACATGTAAACATAAAATGTATTCGTACACTTAAAAATTGTAGTGCTAACAACTGCTTGAATAAGTGACCAACATATAAAATAGATAGATATAGGATTTAAACACTTATATGTATATAATATAAGGACGATTATCACAAGTTCGTAATAACAGCTGGTACGATGTTTTTGGGGACATATTTTGTTAATTTACTTCTTTTAGCTAGAAGTTTTTTTTGGGGTTTTGACTAAACTGTGTAATTGGTATTGTTTTTATGGCCTGTCCAGTGTTTTAAGCATCTACATTGGTTTTGCTTAGGCATTTTTGCCTCGTTGGGTGTGTATTAAATATTGTCTAAAATCTTAACTTGTTCCTGAAACATAATTTACAGTCTAACGGTCGTTCTACACATGACTTTGTTGTTTCGTTTCATGGGCATTTACGTAATCAGTCTGACGACTGTTACTTTCTGCTGTACTTAAATATGTCGATTCAGGCTATCCATGGCGTATCAACAACTGTATACATTACTGGGATTAAAACAACAAATACGTAAGCTGGCTTGTATCAACGCTTGAAAACCGATTTTCAGCGTTTAAACGAGGACCGTTAGCGTCCGTCCGACTTCTGACAATC